>NC_133408.1:106145000-106770000 GCF_049350105.2 Macaca mulatta
GGTGCAGATCCGATTTTAGCTGTGTATCCTTGACTTTTTGACATTCTGCTGATTTTGTGGTGCATTTTAGAGTCTCAGGGCTTCCTGCTGTCCCTGGAGTGATATAAATTTGAATTTTAAGATGTTTATGTCAAAAAAAAAAAAAAATCCAGGTAGGAGGAATCTTGACTCTAAGAGGAAAGAAGTCTTATAAGGAAAATATTTGCACTTTTAATACAACAGAAAGAGAAGGTAGCAAGTGGGAATGTGTTCTCAGTCCAATTTGATAAGGGGGAAATATGGACTGAGATATCAGGCACAAGTTTTAGAGACACAGCTATATCAGGTGGATAATCATAATGAACAGTATGCCTGTGTCCCTTAGGAAAGTCATTGTACTATAGCAGAGGTATTGAAACCATCTCAAAGTTGCTTCTGTGAAAAATGTAATAGCAGAGGATCAGATTGTGATAACTATACCTTATAGATTCATGTTGGAATGGGGAAATGATGTTTATCTCAGGAGACTATGGATGTTTGTAATAGCCAGATGTGAAAAGTCATGTTGCGGGGAATAAATATAAGGACGTTTGGCCTGCTGCTGGCCTTAGCCCAGGCCCATCGGATTGCTCAGAATCTCCACCACCATTTGCATTAGTTGGGGCGACTCCCAGTTTATTTCTCTAAGATTGGATGGGTGGATTTCACATTTAAAAAAAAAATTGGCTGGCTCTTTTGGAACATGTTGTAAACAGCTATGGTTTTCCAAAGGGCAGGAATGCATTCATTCATTGTTCTCTTTCTCCAATCTCACAGAATAAAGCCCTTTTCCACCAATTCAGTCTTAAGGAGAACTGGCTCCAGCATAGAGGAACTGTGACTGAAACGGAGGAAAGTGAGTATGGTTTGAAGTGAGGGTTTGGGGGTAGGTAGCAGTTAGCCACCATTTTTCTCCTACATTGGCGTATCAGCCTGACTAACCTTCATTTCTAGCTGTCACCCCTCAGATAAGCATGTTAGCATCAAACAGCATGTTTTTCTTTTCTTTCTTTGAGCATTATAGTTTTCTTAGGTCACATAATACTGTCCCAAGCACCAAGGACGCTTATAATTTGGGAAGCAAGGAAAGGAGACAATGCCTAGAGCCTCCTTGCATTTTTGAGAAGAGGTAAAAATGACAGGAAACTCAACATTTTCTCCTAGAACCATCTTCTCCCTGCCTTCATCAGCCCATTGCCTATGACTAACTGGAAGGATCACCAAAGTCAATGTGCAGATTTGGGCTGAGTCAGTCCATGACTCAGTCCATGAGAGGAAACTCTTAGAGAGAATAATGGAGAGAAGGCTGTACGGTAGAAGCTCCTGCAAGGTCAGGCTGTGTGGGCAGTGCCGCCCATCTGCTGTGTCCTCAGTCACTGCTTATTTTTGTGGAAGAGGCTCATGGCTTCCCCTGAAGAGGGCTGTTCATCCAACACAAGGGGAAACACCTTTTTAGAACCCTGAAGATGCTGAAGTGCTTTTCTATGTTAATGTTTTAAAGAGGAACAAGAAATATTAACAATGGTTTTCTCCTTTTAGCTAGAGGTTGAGTCAATTTTAATGCAATTGTGACTCACAGACTCTCTATTTTGACTCATCTTTCTTCATATGCTGAAATTCTGAGTGTGATCATTTAATATTTGCCCAATTTCTGGAACTTGTAAAAGAAGCCACAAGGATGCTTATTCCTTTAGATAGTGTTTGTATATAATGCTGCTGATAGATGGTTCTGTTGACTCATATTAAGTGTCATCCGTACCAAGTGAAAGAGAAAACAAAATTATCTAACTTCCTAATTCCTTTGTTACTGACCTTCCTTGCCCATTTGTCTTGAAGTTTCATCATATAGTTTTCCAAGCTAAGCTGCAAAAAGGCAAAGTATTTCAAGGCCCCCAGCCTCTTTTTGTTTATCAGTTTATTTAACAAGATGTAAACTTACCCCATATATAGTAGTTTATAGACAGATTTTGCCTTGCTTAAAAATTCCATCTTTCTATGGAAGGAGGAAAGCCTTTTTCTCTCTCACTAGTCTGTTGGCAAAATACAAAACAACTATTTGTTACATGCTATTGTTTTAGTGACATACCCAACCAAACCAAGTATGTCAAGTGTCTCCTGGTGGTGTGTTTACTTTCAGGTTCTATACATATAAACTCATAGTTAGACTTTTGCTTCATTTGTATTTCTATGAAAACATTCCTGGGTTTATTTTTGTGGTGACATTTAAACTGCATATAAAATTTCTTCAGAAGCTTCACTCTCAATTTTTTTTGCAACACCAAAGAGTAGAATATCTAAGTATATTATTGTCCTTCTGTCTACTGGAAAGAAGCTGGTACATTTTATACATTTATAGTAGCTGATATAAGAGGCAATGTGTCAGTTACTTCCATTGCTATTAAAACAGCTTCTGCTATTAATATCATAAAGAAAACATTTTTCAGGACCCATTCACCCTGACAGTGATAATGTCCCAGTAATAATTATTAGCACCACAGACAATAAAAAAGGAAATTAAAAAGGCTAGAAATGTGACCTCCATTTGGAAACTAAATTCATCACTACCTTGATGGGAGAAATGGAGTCATTCTTAAATGATTGAGAAAGCTGAACTCAAAAACCAAAGCAGATGACAGATTTTTAGATAAACTTATGAGAATTCTAATAGCAAAATACGGCGTTCTTGATTGGGCCACTGAGATTGTCCTGAAATGGAGTGTAAAGGAAAAATTTATGAATTAGACACTTTAATATGCAGCTTTGGGAGATCTCGGCAACTGTCAAAGAAGGGATTTAAAAATACAGTCTGTGCACCACAGATTCCACTGTATGATGGTCAGATGGTTTCCACAATGAGTACACACTTGTATGACTCGGGTCTCTCATTACAGAATGAAAAGATTAAATACTACTTGTGCTTGTTGACTAGCTTTATAACATCTGAGTTTCATGTGTTTGCAAGCACACATTCATAGACATATACCTTCAGGCGCTCATGTGCATATATAAAAAATCTAACTCTATATGTGTTATACTGAAGAGAATAGCAAGGTGGGTTGATTTAGAAAAGTTGATCAAGGTGTCTTGATTTGGAAAAGTCACTGTTCTGTTTCCAAACAATTCTTTTCACTTGTGCAGTTTTCTGCCACGTGTATATAACAGAGCACTCCTATGTCAGTGTGAAGGCAAAAGTTTCCAGTACAGCCCAAGAGATCCTAAAATTCGTGGCAGAAAAGATCCAGTATGCCGAAGAGGATCTGGCTCTGGTGGCCATCACATTCTCTGGAGGTAAGTTGTTTTCTACCCTTGAATATTAATATTTCACTGATCTCCTTCAAAAGGAGGGAGTTGGCATTTTTGTAGGGTAAAAGTACAGCTCCTCCCTTCTGGACCCGCAGCTGGATGACCACAGTAACAATAAGAAGCTGCCTACCAGAAGTGTTTCCATGACAACAGTTGGGTACTGTGGGATACTGAATTTCCTCCCCAAGAACTGAATAGAGAGGCATGCCAGTGTTTTGAAATACATTATAAAGCTTTTCATATTTTGTACTCTAGATAAGCCTTCTATTTTCCTATTTAAATTAACTTGGGAAATTGCTAAAGAGTGAAATTACTTTAGGGGGGAAAAAAGGGAAAGATGGCCTTGAACCAGTCCTATTGAGGGCTGACAGTTTAATAGTTAAAGACTCCCTATTGAAAGAAAGACAAACTGTACAATAAGCTGAAAGCTCACACGGCAATATTCCTTTAGGTGGACGTGGGGAGTGAGGCCTGGTTACAGCTTCTCCTTCTGTTGGGCCTTATTTATCCTC
The DNA here is from genome assembly GCF_049350105.2 of Macaca mulatta. Lineage (NCBI taxonomy): Eukaryota > Metazoa > Chordata > Mammalia > Primates > Cercopithecidae > Macaca > Macaca mulatta. The sequence goes on from NC_133408.1 coordinate 106,148,834, forward strand.
AGAGAATGGTTTATTGTCTGTTTTGAATAAGATCACACAGATTACAAGCTGACACTATTGATCTGTGCGGTTTGAACAGACCCCTTCGTTTTCACTGGAGCCTGTCAGATCTGTGTTGCTGGCCTCCTTTTTTGGTTTGCAATCTTTATTTAATATCTCCTTAACCCTGAGAAAAAATACAAAGAAAGTGACTTAGCATCAGTAGTTGAAAGACGTGAGCACTGTGTGGACTAATCAACCAGAGATGCGGGCGGGGGAGGGGAGCAGATAAACTGCATTCCTGTTTACCCTTTGTTATCATTCTCCAGTTGGGAAATGAGTATCAGAATATACTTGAGGGTAAAGTATCTTGTTCCTATGGCTTTGTTGCTCACAGGCAGGTAAAATGGTCCTACAAGCTGGCTGATTACATATGCAAATAAAGCCCTTCTCCCTGGGCCTAATACATAAGACTCCCTCCCCCCCGCCGCCCCCCCTGCCCCCGTTTCCCAGGGCTCTAATTGTATATCTTAGCAAAACATGATCTAGAAAAAAGAATTTGAGAAACATATGAGCTAAACGAATTTTAATCAGAAAGTAGTTCGATTTTTGATAATGTATTTCAAATAGGTATGATAAATGTGTATTTAATTTTCAAGTGACCAAAAATATAAAAGGATTTTAAACAGTATTAAGCTTTATCAATACTGCTTAATTAAGCAGTATTAAGCTTGAGCATCTGCCTCTCAAGGTAGTACCATTACAGAGAGTGATCCTGGGGTCCCCATTCAGACAGAAGGTGCCAGAGAAGGAAGAGCTGAATGAACTTTGCAGGAAAACTGATACCTGTCTCATTTGGGAGCTGACTGAGAGTCAACCCAGGGCCTCATGAGAAGCTGGCAATTAATGAACGGCTCTTTCACTGCCCAATATCTATTTGGTGGCTGTGAAATACCATTTTCACACTCTATTAAATTAGATTCAGCAGGATGGGCAATAGCGTTGTAATGTGTATAGACCCATTGCTAATCATCACTAGAAATATCAGCATATCTCTTGAATTATCCCACAGATTTGGCAATGTGCCATTAGTTTCCATCCTCTACCTTTTTTTTTTTTTTTTTTTGTCTGTAGGGAACCTTTCTTCCTGCATCTTTTTATCCCCCAAACAATAATGTTTTAACGAAGAAAACAAACTCAAGAGCTTAATGCATTCCTTGTTCTAATTACATCATTTTTAATAAATTATATTTTAGTGCTACTTCAAAAAGAAATGGTGAGTTTTTTCTTTATTTTTGTCAAAAAAAAGTTTTAAGATGTCAGAGATGTTGGAGGTTTTATGGATTTTTTAAAAGGAACAATAGTATCATTCTCATAGCTTTGGTAGGTTTTTAGCTGTTTTTTACCCAGGGTAGTTATATGTATGTAGTAACAATAAACTACCCAGTTATTCAGAGGTTAAAATTCTATCCGTTTTAAACTTTCATAGTATAGTGACAAACCTGAAAATAAGGGGAGAAATATTTCTCAGCAAATAGAAAAATGCTATCAGAAAGTTATGACATTTTATTCTATAAAGTGTGAATGGCTCTCATAACTTCAGATTAAGGTATACATAGGCACAGAAAGGGCTGCAGGAAATTATAGCTGAACAAAGAAGGAGCAGATGGAACCCAGGAGATGAAACTTCAGAACCCGGCCGTGTGACACCATCCACTATACATGTCACCAGCCCAACATTATAGTACTGTGGATCTTTATAATGCTGGGCCATAAAGAATATATTAGATTATTATTTGTGTACTGTGTATTAAACAGAAATGTTCAAAACAACACTTTGCATTTGGGTCAATTATCTAGAAAAGGCATATGGAATATTGCATTTCCCAATCATGCTGGATAACCGAACAGCTACCTTAGGAGAAGTTGATTGTGTCACAGTGAAATAAACTTTAATATGGCTTTAGTCTACTCCCATATGCATTTTGTAGTTAGGAGGAGGGCATTTTCTAGGAAGAAAGCTATTATGTTTTAAGAGGGCTCCAACTGTGGTAGAAAATGGTCAAAGGATAGGAATAATTTTCATCAAGAGAAATAAGATAGAAGAGGAATATATGAAAAATATTCAACCTACTAGTTAAGAAACACAAAGTAAACAGAGAATCTACTTTTTGTATTAGCAAAATAGTAAACTTACCAAAAGTATTGACCAGGCTGGGCGCGGTGGCTCATGCCTGTAATCCCAGCACTCTGGGAGGCCAAGGCAGGTGGATCACTTGAGGTCAGGAGTTCACGGTCAGCCTAGACAACATGGTGAAACTCCATCTCTACTGAAAATACAAAATTAGCCAGACGTGGTAGCAGGCACCTGTAATCTCAGCTACTCAGGAGGCTGAGGTGGGAGAATCGCTTGAACCCAGAAAGCAGAGGTTGCAGTGAGCTGAGATCGCATGAGTGCTCTCTAGCCTGGGTGACAGAGCGCAACTCCATCTCAAAAAAAAGAGTAATGATCAATGTTGGTCAGTGTGCAAGTTTTATACCTATTTTTTAGGAAAATATATTGTCTTTTTAAAAAAATAAAAATCAGAAACGATTTGGTAGCTTGTATCAAAAACTTAAAAAATTTTCATTCCCTTTGACCTAGTAATTCTAATACTGGGAGTCCGTCTTAAGAAAATCATTTATAAGCAGACAAAGATTTAAACATAAAGATGTTGACTTCAGCAATATATATTATGGCTGATATAATAATAGATCCCATCTACCAAACCCCAGTTATGTGCCAGGCCCCGTGCCAGTACTTAACATACATCATGCCATCTAATTTATATTACCAAAAAAATTAACCATTAAATGTTCAACAATAGAGGAAAGATTAAATGATGGTATAATGAACTATTATATAACCAATTAAATATGACATATGTAAATAATTTTGTTAAGTGGATAAAGTGCTTATAAGAATATCAGAATATAAAATTATGGAATAATTGCAAATGTATATGTGTATCCACAATAATTACAAATGCATATGCATAAATCATTGCAAATCAATGCAATTTGTGTGTGTATATATACACATAGTTATATAAAAATCAGAACAAAAATAGACCTAAATGTAACAAGTGTTAACATGGTATTGTTATCTTAGATGAGTAAATTTTACTTTTTCTCTTAAACTGTTCTATGTTCCAAACAATGACTAAATGTTATAGGAAAGAACTTCAAGAGGACTCCACTTTCTGGCCACTGAGCAGTGAGAGCTGTTCGTGATGCCACTGTGTTGTCATTGTGTAGAGTGTGCAGAACTGAATTAATCCACTTTAAGTTCTATTTACTTTTAAGTATTTTTCTTTGGCAGTTTCACGTAAGTGTACTGTGTAGGCCTACTGCTGCTATTCTTATATTTCTGATTATTCCTTTTTTTTTTTTTTTCAAATAAAGGAAAGCATGAACTTCAGCCGAATGACTTAGTCATCTCCAAATCCCTCGAGGCATCTGGTCGGATATATGTCTATCGGAAAGACCTGGCGGACACTTTGGTAAGGACCTTCAGCCTTGTATTTGAAACAAACAGGCCAGGTGAGGTGGCTCATACCTGTAATCCGAGCACTTTGGGAGGCCAAGGCAGGAAGATGGCTTGAGCTCAGAAGTTTGAGACCAGCTTAGAAGTTTGCGACCTTGTCTCTACAAAAAAATTTAAAAATTAGCTGGGCATAGTAGTACACACCTGCTGTCCCTAGGTGTGTGCTGAGGTGGGAGGATCTCTTGAGCCCAGGAGGTCGAGGCTGCAGTGAGTTGTGATCTCATCATTGCACTCCAGCCTGGGTGACAGGGTAGGACTTTGTCTAAAAAAAAAGAAAAAAAAGGAATGGTCCTGCTATTCGGAACACACACACCACATAAATGTCAGACTCAAAGCATAATTTTTATGTGTTTATAATGAATGTTAAAAAATTAAATTATTTCTTCCCTTATCCAATGATGTAATTCCCAAGTAACAGTACTTTTACAAATCAAAAAGGGGTCAAGCAATTCAATTCAATCCACTCCCACTTGAGGAATGCTAAACCCTGCCTAAGTGAAACCCTTTCTGAGCTCCTGAAATAAGGGATTTGAGACAAGTGACTCCTTCTCCCATCGAATTTTAATTTCATTTCTTCTTTTTTGGTGAGTATATGGAGATGAGGCTGAGAAATGCATCCTAGGTGGATTTAAGGAGAAAGAGACCTTTGTTTCAGTACGTTTGGTACACCTGGTTCCATTCCCTTGAAGAAAAGCATGGATGATCTGCCTTCTGTGTGTAGAACAAGGTCATGGTGAAGGGGCATCAGCTGCCACTGAAGAGAAAGAGTCTGGAGAAATGTAGAACGCGCACTTTAAGTTACTTTCAGTCCAAAATTTAAGAACACTTATGCCTAAGTGGATGATTTCATTGCTGCTGTGGTTCCTAAAGACTTCAGTCCTGGGGTTGGTTTCTGAATAGCAGGACTAGGCTTCAGATCTGTCATCTAGAAAAAGTGGGCTCTAGCAGATTGCGATTGTGTCTGAAACTCAGAGTCCCCATCTCTTCATGGACCCATCGCTGGGGTGAGTCTTTCTCACTGGCTCCTGTTGTATGTGTAATTGAGAAACCTGCATACCATGTAGGCTAACCCAAACTACTGATAATAGTTTTACGTCCAGATATATGTCTACTGGAAAGACATTTTATGTAACATTGTCTGCAGGATATTAAGCTACCATAATAATGTTAATCACTTATTACTAGATCTGTGTGTACTGAGTAATTTACATACGGTATCTCATTTAACACTTCTAGTAACCCCAGGAGAGAGGCTGAGTAACCACTCTAGCTTCATACAGCCAAGTAAGGGAGAGTGCTTCGATTTTTAAATGCAATTATATGTTTGACTCTGAAGCCCCTGCGCGTTCCTTTCGTTTGTACATGCCTTACTTGGACCTTTCCTGTGCTGTCCTTCAGCAGGCCACAAGTCCTGTGTAATTCTATCAGTGAAACATAACCAACTGGGTGCTGTGCAGCATTTTTGAGTAAAAATGAGATTGATTTTACCGCTCCCCATGAAGGAGGATGATCTGACATGTAGCTACTGCGGGGCTTGTTGTGTAGAGGAAACTTCCACTCTGAATATCTTCCACTCATCCTCTGCCACCCATACGTGGCCTTCTCAGGCAGCTCCCTCCTGTGCATCCCCATGGCTCAATCTACCACTGTCCAGGGCCACATTCAGAAAAGAAGGCAGGCCTGGGCAATGCCTTGATGGAATAAATAGGTGCTGTGAAATATGTTCCAAGAGAAGCCAGACTCCATCCTACCTCAAAAGCTTCCCCCGCCAACTCCCCACACCACCTAAAAGTGTCCTATTGGAATCATAGGTTTAGATATTTCATCACCAAAAGATGTCAGTTAAAATCTAACATTGTAAGGGAAGAATAACAGATGAAAACACCAGTACCTACTATCACTTTCACGTACATTAATCTTCTTAGAAAACAGGAATTAGAGCACTGAAGGAATGAGATAGAAAAATTTAATGTTCCTTGGCAAGGGCAATGGACAACCTTGAATAAACAGAGTTATTCAACCTTGAATAACTAGAGTTAATAACTCAAGTTGGGTAAGGGACCCAATTAGGGAGAAAATGGGCACAAAAAAACAAGGAGAAATTTCCTGACACCTCTAAATTATTAAGCAGGTATGTGTGTTACTTCCTCACTCTGGGTCTTTCTTTGAAAGTCAGCAGGCCGGGCGCGGTGGCTCAAGCCTGTAATCCCAGCACTTTGGGAGGCCGAGACGGGCGGATCACGAGGTTAGGAGATCGAGACCATCCTGGCGAACACGGTGAAACCCCGTCTCTACTAAAAAAAATACAAAAAACTAGCCGGGCGTGGTGGCGGCGCCTGTAGTCCCAGCTACTCGGGAGGCTGAGTCAGGAGAATGGCGGGAACCCGGGGGACGGAGCTTGCAGTGAGCTGAGATCCGGCCACTGCACTCCAGCCCGGGCGACAGAGCCAGACTCCGTCTCAAAAAAAAAAAAAAAAAAAAAAAAAAAAGAAAGTCAGCAGTAGAGTCTGTCTGGTCTTACCCTATCCAGACCAATCCCTGAGAAACCTCAGCTTTTCCTCCACCTCAACACTTCAAAATTTGTTGGCTGGTTCATTTGGTCATTGCTTTCTGAGCACCACACTGTGTCCTGCGCTGGGGATACAGAGACAAAGTGAACCTTGACCTGCTGCTGAGAGGACTGAGTCTGTGGGAAAGCTCTGTGAAGATCTTCAGTCATTAGGTTTTTTTTTGTTTTTTTTTTTTTTTTTGAGATGGAGTCTCGCTCTGTCGCCCAGGCTGGAGTGCAGTGACACGATCTGGGCTCACTGCAAGCTCCGCCTCCCGGGTTCACGCCATTCTCCTGCCTCAGCCTCCCGAGTAGCTGGGACTACAGGCGCCCGCCACCTCGCCTGGCTAGTTTTTTGTATTTTTTTTAGTAGAGACGGGGTTTCACCGTGTTAGCCAGGATGGTCTCGATCTCCTGACCTCATGATCCGCCCGTCTCGGCCTCCCAAAGTGCTGGGATTACAGGCTTGAGCCACTGTGCCCGGCCTAGGTTTTAAAAAAAAAAAAAAATAGGAAAAATTTTCATCAATGTAAAACTTCTAAAATGCAAATAATTTATTTTTCAGTTTAGAAATATGGATTAATATTTGGCAGCTGGAATATTCCCTTTATCCTACCATGCCATTTATTGTTGGAAGGTTCCTTCTGTTTGTTTTAAAGTTATTATTCAAATCTAACCCTTCAAATGGGAGAATTTATATTTTCATTAGAAAACATCAACTATTTTGGAAACATGCCAAATAATCTTTTTAATAACTTTAGTGGTGAAATAGATTGAAAGTTGTGATGGCATCTAATACTTTTATGCCATATCTTAAGGAAATACTGTTACCAGCCTCGTAGAGGTTAGGCCCTATTTACATAGGGAAAGTGGTTGATGCTTAAAATAATAATCCACCATGGGATATAAATGAAATAATTTTTATTTCATGTTAAATTTGTTTTTTTACTTTTCATGGGCATTTTAATAAAATGTGTAAATGTGTGTCTGGGATGAGACTTGCTAAACATATTTCCTGTAAACGCCATGTCTGTCTTTATTGAAGTGCACCATGACATTTCTTTTGTTTGTTTTTATACTAACCCTGCTGGCACATTAATTCTTACCAGAAGCCAAAGTGATTTCGGGGCTTTCGCTTTCATTATGCTGTCTGCCAGGGCAGTGTTTTATAATCAGATTTGTGCGTGCATGTGTGCACGTGGGGGCGGGGGAGAGAGATGGGGGAGGAGTGGGCGAACTCACTGAAGTATCATTGATCACGTTCTACTATTTGCAAGACCGTTTCCTAAATTGGCTGTAACTCACTGAAGGCGAACAGACCAGGGAAAATATTAAGTGCACTCAGAAAAGATTACTTTGCTAATCTGGGTTTCTAGTGCCTTTCTACAGCCAGCCAATGCAGTGCAAAACATTTGGGAATTACTAAGGATCTTTTTGCTTCTGTCGGTTTAGAACCCGTTTGCAGAAAATGAGGAATCACAGCAAAGGTCGATGAGGATTTTGGGAATGAACACTTGGGATCTTGCTCTGGAATTAATGAATTTTGATTGGAGTCTATTCAATTCAATTCACGAGGTACGTGAGGAGTGAAAAGAAAATACAAATGCTGTTTTGACTGTGAATTCTTTGTGCAGAATATCAGTGCATGCGGTGATGAAATTATACTAGAATAACATGGTCCAAAAGATACTTGGGGACTTTAAATATATTGAAAGACTGACGCAAGTCTAAAAAAATCAGAATATGCAAGCATGCTTTTATTTGTTCCGAGTGTGAGCATATGCTTGTGTAATGTATAAATATGCTATATTTCACATGTATAAATATATATATATGTATTTGGAGATTAGGCTCTAATGGGGTTGATTAACCATTTCACCTTTGATATTGATAGCTTTATTTTTTCCATGAAGTTTATGATAGTTGTACAAGAATCATATTCATATTTATTTATGTACACACATATGCATCTTTTAACTTAAGAACATTCTACAAGTTTAGACTGCATTGTAAGATTTAAAGTACTTTATTGAAAATTTTAGATATATTTCAAGTTTTTATGTCCATCAGTTTTTCACTTAAGGACAGATTATGACATTTTTAAAACGATAGATTGGGAGCAAAATGCTAGCGACAATTCTTGAGTACATTTGGCCAGAGGAAACGCTCACGGGAATCAAGAGATGAAAAATGGTAGAGGCCTCTGCAACCATATGTTGCATTTGTTTTGCCATGTAGTAAAATTTTTCATTCTGAAGTGGCCTTTCCTTCTGAAGAAGGAACCTCACGCCCAATTTAGAGACCCAAATGTCCTCGTATTTTCTCATTAAACAGATTTCAATATTGTGATCAGAATGTGAGCAAGTAGTGAATTCCTTCAGGCTAAATGACTTGTGTCTTTGGAAATGTTAGTAGACTAGGATATATCCCTGCTTATGCAGTGGAAGAATGTAGATTACCTCTGTAAAACACACACACACGCACACATACACATTTAAAAACAAATCTATTGCTTTGCACATGATCCATCTATATAAATAGTTACTGGTCTTGTTTGCTTTCATAAATTATTAGACCTTGCCCTAATCTCATTCTCTTTCCATTTATGGTTTGACAATGTTTTACATCAGTGGTTTTTAAAGAGCAGATACTCAGACCAGCATCATCAGCGGGACTTGGGTACTTGTTAGAAATGCAGATTTCCGGCCCCTCCACACCCCTGCAGGATCAGAGGTTCTAGGGGTGGGATCCAGCAGTCTGTGCTTCAGCAGTCCTCCAGGTGATCCTGATTCACACCAAAATTTGAGGACCACTGTCTTAGAGAACAGACCTGTGAGGGTCTGATGTGCACCTTAACAAATACTGGTAGTACTAGTGTTCATTTTCACTTGAATTTTTCAACAGGACAAGGTTCGGAAATTTGGGGATTCCATTTATCCTATGATTTAAACTTCAGAATATCTTAGATTTGTATATAAAGATGTCTTCCTTACATTCTGAAAAATCACTTATATAAAACACAAAAATCACAAAAAGCATTATTGAATGAGGCACCTCTAAAACTGAGTCGTTTTGAATTTAATATATTACTGTTCGCCATATTCTCCGTTAGCATATTAATAATATGGGAGGGACTACCTGAAGTAGCTCTTAAAATTTGACCGAATTTTGTATCAACTGTACTTTGCTATAAATAAACCCTGGCATGAATACATTTTCTTTCAGCAAGAGCTGATCTACTTCACATTCAGCAGACAGGGAAGTGGGGAACACACTGCAAACCTCAGCCTTCTGCTCCAGAGATGCAATGAGGTCCAGCTCTGGGTGGCCACGGAGATTCTCCTCTGCAGCCAGCTGGGCAAGCGAGTGCAGCTGGTGAAAAAATTCATCAAAATTGCGGCTCAGTAAGTTTCTAGTGTGAGAAGTGCCATTCCTCTAGTCTCCTTGAGAGAGCACATTGTTTTTCTTTTTGTCTTATGGTGATAAGGGTTGGGATATAAACATGTAATATGGAGTTAAATGACCAAATGGCTGAAAAGGTCCATTTTTGAATATTTATGTCTTTGCATTTCAAGTATTTATACCTTAAAGTAAATGTCAAAATATCAGACAGAAGCACTATGCCCTCTGCCTCAGCACTAGTAAGCAGGCAGTACACACATCCTTCGTCTTGCAGCTGAACTGCAGGGTGCCTGGGTGAGCTACAGGAGGCTAGAAAAAAGGAGATGATGATGTGCAGAAGTGGGAATCATTGCACGTCAGGTGCATTGTAGGACCCGTTCATTGCTCCTTGAGGCCCACAGTATGAACTTTTGAGAACTCGTTCATTCAAAGGCCCTGCACTGGCTGGCCCCACCCCCTGAGCCTCACCCCCGGGTGCACCCCATGCTCTAGCCACTCTAAATGTCTGTCTCTCCCATGAGCACCATCTTCCAAGTGTGAATACTTGTCGGCTTTGCGAAGAATGGCCACTGGCATTCAGCAAATTGCTGCCATTCTTCAAGACCTCAGTCAAGTATTACTTCCTTCCTGAAGTTACCCCTGATTTTCAAATGCAGGGGTACTACTTCCACTACTGCCTCTACTTCCCCTCGCACACATATACTTTTTACCTTATGGAAACTTATTATATTTATTCAATTTATCTGTTTACATAGGATTTCTTCACTAGGCTATATTCGCTTTCAAAGAACAGGGAATATTTCTTGTCAATCATTATACCTGGGTGCATGGTACAGAAGTTGGTAAATAGCAATGACTCAGTAAATGTTGAATGAAATTTTAGTAACTTGCTAGGAGCATCTCTTAAAATATCAGATTCATATCAAGAGTCTGTTCTTTGGACAGCTTCCCAGCAGAAGCAGGGAGCATGAATCAAAATCTTCGCCAGCTCCTTTTTCTTCCTGGGCTTCCAGTTTTATTTCTCCTTTGTCTTCCAAAGTAGTTTTTATATCAAACAGTTTTCAAGTACATGTCAATGCAGCATATTCAGAAAGTATATATCGATCACTTATATGTACAGATGTGTACAAGGTAGTGTGGGGAAATCAGACTGAGTCTACACACGGTTCCTGCCTTTGTGAGGCTTTCAGTGTGTCGGTGGGTAATTCTATACCTCAGCTGGCTCCTGTGCAAAATAGAATGGAGGAATGCCCTAGAAGAAGATCTAAGTCTGTTGAGGGCTTTAGAGGAGTGAGAGCTCATACCCCAAGGGTTTGGGAAGCAGGATGAGGAAAACATTGGTGAAGGAAGTTGTCTTTGCATCTATTTGAATTCTGGGTGGGAAGTGACAGGTAGGAATTCAAAAGAGCACACTGTCTGTGGGAGGTCGACTCAGTGGAGACAATGAAGCAGAGCCTGTGGTCAGAGACTGATTAAGAGTGGAGGGGGATTTGTAAGGAAATTGTGGGAGAATGATCTGCAAAGACAGATGGGACCAAATTGTAAAAGATCTTGAATTTCAGATTGAAGGGTTTGAACTGAATTGAGAAGGGAGAAGGGATTTTTTTTTTAAGTTTTTGGGCAGGAGCCTGTTATGATCAGAGTTATCCTTCAGGAAGGTTGGTCTGAAACTAGCACACTGAACTATAGCAAAGAGACCCCAAGAGTAGGATAATTTTTCTTAGGCAAGAGACCATGGAGGTTCCTGACCTGGTATTTTGTGTGACTGGGCATGGAAGGATAGAAAACAAGATATGCCTAAATCTTATTGATTGCTTTTATGGTGAATGCTGTTTTTAAAAAATTTGGCCATTGTGTTCCAAAATGGCTTGTAAAATTCCTAAAGGTGAGGCTTTTTTGGGTAAAACGCTTTCTTATGAATGCTAATTACGTGAATAAGTGGGAAATTAATGTTCCAAGGAGTAAGATGACACCACCCAGCTCAGTTCCCACTATAAGATTATATCTGTCCTCAGGGTATATTCACATCTTCTCCATATGGCCCGTGCTCTTGAATGCTTTATGATACTGGTCTCTAGCCCTAGCCCATGGAACAGAATGCCAACAGAAAATAAAGTTAAATTCCCTATAATCACGCTAGTAGGAATAACCAAGGGAAAACAGTCATTTCTACAATCATGAAGTGTTTTTCCTGCCTGAGGCATCCTATTTGCATATTCATGTTTCCCCTCCTTCTCACCATCCCCATCCCCCACCTCTGTGGATTGAGTGGATTTTATTTCCTCACACAAAGACAAAAGGAGTGTTTGCTGAACTGGAATGTTTAGTGTCAGACAGTCTGTTCTTATCATGGAATGAATGACCCTCACTCATAGAGGATTCCAGCCTGGAATGGTGTCTCATATTTGCACTGTATCAATTTGTCTTCTCCAGAAATGGTGTCTGTATTAATTCCTTTTTTTCTTAACAGATTTAGATGTTAGTTGTATGTGTGTTTTTGTGGGGTTTTTTTTTCCTTAAAATATGACAAAGAAAGAAAGCTATATGGGCCAGGAAAATTATTCATGGGGAGCTAAAAGATAAAAAAAGATGGGAATTCTAAGATTTCACATAGATAGATTAAGCTGAATAAAAAGTAGAATAATAGACATCTTTATAATGAATAATGATAAAACCATTTCCCAACAAGTTCTTGTTTTCTACTTCAGCAAATACTGTTTAAAAGGCTTGCTGTGTACTAGGGCACCTGGGTGATGGGCAGAATATAAAAAAGATTAGACATGTACTCTAGCCTTAAGGGACCTGCTGTCCAGCAGGGATTGCATAAGCAGTGGGGCCTCCATCATATCCTCAGGTGAAGGGACCCAAGGGTAAGAGAGACTTCCCACTGAGGAGCTTCCCGCAGGGGATGGAGCAGTTCTTACTGACCACAAGAGCCTCTGCAGAGAAGCCTGGTATTTCAGAACATCAGCTCAGGAGATGGCACTAACTCAAGTCTGTTCTAGCTGGTGGGAACGTTCAGGGTTGTGAAGAGTCAGAAAAAGTAAAGTGAGGGAAGTGAAGAGCAAGAGGAAGGGGAGTCACCATGTGAAAGCAATGATTCTCAAATGCAGGTAGGTTTCCCAATCACAGACTGGGAGGTATCTTGTTTTAGTTTATTCATGGAATATACCAAGCGGGGTCTACCCAGGAGAAAGTTGGCAAAAAAGCACATAAGGGGTCGCTTGGATGAAGGTACAGGGCCTCACACTTACTAAGGAACTGCTGGCAGAGCCAAAAGCTGAACAGGAGGACCATGAGAGGGACAGACCGTGCCCAATGGAGGCTCAGCAGCAAGGTGCCCGCAAGATGTGTGCCCACCCCAGATAACCTTCGGCATGAGGTGTGGAGGCAGCACGGCCTTTCCAGGTTCCGCTGTGCCTGGGGATGGAACTTCTAGAATGACCCCAGGCCTGAGCCTTCCTTGCTTGGAGCCGTGTGCAGCTGGACTCAGGCAGTACCTAACCTGTGAGGCCAGCTCTGGGCAGGCCAGTTTAGGCAGGGCCTGCCAGAGCACAGCTGCTGTGGGTCTCCCTACTTACTTCACATCTCAGCTCATTCTCCTGATTCTGAACTAGGTGATCTCATACACTGTGTGTACAACTGGGGATCGGTATAGCTTTGGGGGACAGCGGTTCGTAATATGTATCGAGAACCTTTAATGTCTTCACAGCTTTTGACCAATCGTGGAATGACTGGAAGTCTAACATAATGGGGAAAAAAATCATAAATACAGTAAAAAGTTGTATATACAAGAAATTTATTCCAGCATTCTTTGTAACAGGGAAAATTGAAAATCATTGTCCACAATAGAGGAATAAGTTCTATAATATGCTCTTTTGATAAAATATCACATAGCTGTTAATGATGATAGTAAATAATCCATAGTATATAACATAACATGGTATTTAACTGAAGAAGCAGGCAGGATCTACACTATTCCCAGATTCCATGTGAGACATTGGTGGAGAGGTCAGAAGGGATGGTAACTGAGGGAAGCTAAATAAACATCACGAGGCCCCTGATACACACTCTGCTTACTGCTGAGTACTTCATATTTTTTCATAGTAAACGATCAAGGGAGGGTAATTGGGGTAATTTTTTAAATATTTTAAAGCCCTGTCTCAGAGAGGCTGTTTTCTAATGCTCTCCAGATGAAGGAGTACCTGGAATTCCCAGATCGTTCTGGCTGCCCTGAAATCCCGAGCTCCCCCTGCCTTTCCAAGCCCTCTTAGCTGGCTTTGGAAATTAGTGGAATGTTGACCAGTTAAGTCTCTAGGCATGATTGATGTTATGCAGAGTGGATAGCCTCATGAAGCGAATGGAGCTCAACGTGATCTTATTTTACATTTCATTTCCTTGTTTAACTGAGAAATGTGGAACAGTATTCCCATTAATATATGCCATATTTAAAATATATACATATTATAGTAGCTATTTTGTTGGTAGCAAAGATGTGTCTAAATCTAATGGGAAGGGGAGCTTAGACCTGTGAAGTGAGAAGGGCTTGTCTGTCAAAAAATGAAAAAAGGTGTTTTGATGAAGGAGTCAGGACTAGTAAGCTGTTAAAAGGAGAGTGGGGCATATATAAAGAAACATGAATTTAAAAGAGTGCTCAGTTGAAATTGTAAATGCACACAACATAGGTTAAAAAGGAGGAATATTGTGAAATATCAGGAGGGTGTCAAGAGCACAGATCTTTTCCTTTAGGTAAGGGTGAGCTGCGGTGTTTGGAATCATTTCTTTGGCATTAGAGACAGCTGAAGGGCAGTAAGGGGCACGTAGGCCGTAGAGCAGAATTCCTGAGCTCTGTGGCCTAGGAGAGTCTTTTCAGCTTTATCTTTTGTGATTATCTGGGCAAAGAATGTTTCCTCAAAGTATCCTCTACTCTCTTTTATTTTATAGCTGCAAAGCCCAGAGAAACCTGAATTCTTTCTTTGCCATCGTGATGGGTCTCAACACTGCTTCTGTCAGTCGACTGTCACAGACCTGGGAGGTGAGCCTTGGAGTCCCATGGTGGGGGGCGCATAAAATGGAAATAAAGTGATTTATATGGATTAAATGAGATAAGTACCACTAAACTAAAAATGTTTAAAAGTCATGTGTCAAGGTGGTAGGGATCTTTTTGATCAGATGGTCTTTAAATGGTTGTATAATGTGTCTGAACTAGATAAAAATGGTAACATGCTCCCCAGCTAGAATTAGTCTTCTCCTCTGTCCTGCCTGATCGTGCGGGTCCCACTCCAGGCTGGTCCCCGCAGACTCCCTGCGTGATGATGTGTGCTCAGAAGTGCGTTTGCTGTGATGCTAACGAGTTTAAGCTTCAAGGTCTCTCACTTGCAGGGCCCCTGGCAATGTGTTCACATGGATGATGCATATTTTTGTAAAATTTGCGAAAGCAAAGTAATTTTATATTCTTTTTCTTAAAGAGGATCCACAAAACGTTCTAAAGTGTCAGACCTCCCACATCCTGGCTCTGCACGCTGAAGGCTGTTTGGGTTCTGAGATGCAGAGGCCCACTCAAGTTCGCACGAGGTCTCGCGTGTGGACTGCGACATTCATGTGGGAAGACCTGAAACTGGGGAGCCCCTAAACTTAGCCAGACACAGGTGTAGGGCTCTGCCTCACTCATGGTCCCCTCACCTTCCTTCCTTGGGCTTTTGTTTCCTTCGCTCTCCTTTCCTTCCTGACTGGCTACCTCCCTATGTACCATTTCATCATTGCTCTTTAAGCACGATGCCTCTGCCTCTAGCCTGCGTGTGGCTCACTGTGGTCTCCTCAGCCTCCCTCCCAGTCCTCTCAGATTTAGTTCCTATCACTGACTGTGCCATTCTCTTCATGGTTCCCTACTCAGACTCCTATAAGAGAAAAGCTGATAGGCCAGCTATCTTTTTCTCAGAATAGGTCTTTGGGCAACCTGTGGATTTGCTTTCTTTCAGTCAGGGATCGTACCCTGAAGGAATGCACTGTGCTGACCCAAGGGTCAGAGTCAGTGCTCCTTAAAGGGGCCCAAAAGAAAAGGAATGAAAGCCCTGCCTGCTCTGCTTCAGCAAACAAGACCTTCACACACAAAGCAAGATGAAAGAGATAGGTGACAGATGCCATGGTTCATTAGAGGAGGAGGAAAACAAATGGCTGGCAAGGGTCAGTGGGGAGCAAGTTTGAATTAAACCTTGAATGAAACTGATTTGAAAACATTGAGAGGAGAAATAACTCAATTAGATTCAACCAGCTTATGTTTAATCTGCACACTGACTGCCTGCTACGTGCAGGGCAGTGCATCAGTGCCATGGCAGACAGGGGATGGCTACATGAGAACTGAGCGTGCCTGCGGTGACAGAAGTCTTGGACCAGGGCAGAGCAAGAGGAGGGACTCATTCTGCCGCTGGGTAGCTGAGAAAATTTGAATGAGAAGCCTCAAGCTGCAGCACCTTCCAGGTCCAGCTGGGAGTTACTGGAGTATGGGGATGGGTATCTCAGGCAGAGGTGACCGCAAGATCTCCAGGTCTGATGACTGGGTGAATGGAAAGTGATCACACTTCCAAATAGATAATACAGGAAAAGAAGTAGGTTTAAAGAAATAGATCAGAGGTCAGTAAACTGCTTTGGTAAAGGGCCAGCGAGGAGAAATGTTTAGGCTGTGCAGGCCACATGGTCTCAGTTGCAGCTGCTCAACTCGGCCACTGGAGTGAAACAGCAGCTGTAGCATGTGCACAAATGAAGGGGCGTGGCAGCAATCCAATAAAACTTGATGTCCTAAAAGTAGCTCATGGCTAAATTTGTTCCATGGCTGACCTCTGGAAGTAGATCACTTAGTTCGACTTCGGACGTGTTGAATTTGAGGTGCCACTGGGACATTTGTGAGGGATGTCCCACAGACTCAGGTAGGCAGCTCAGAAGAAAGACTGGAATCAGTTGCAAATATCTCTATTTTGTATCTTCTCATTTAATTTGTCCTCTGTTCGTTGCGGGGGTATGTGTGTAGTTTCCAAACAGATTAAACTACTGGTTTGCTGTGATAAACTGAGTCCAGATCCAAAATTATCACATTGAAAAAAAATCTCTCTCTAAATAATGTAAAAGTCTAATTATTGTAGGAGTTGTCCCATTGTTTTCATTCATTTTAGAAACCGAAAATCCCTGGCCGGGCGCGGTGGCTCAAGCCTGTAATCCCAGCACTTTGGGAGGCCGAGACGGGCGGATCACGAGGTCAGGAGATCGAGACCATCCTGGCTAACATGGTGAAACCCCATCTCTACTAAAAAATACAAAAAACTAGCCAGGCGAGGTGGCGGGCGCCTGTAGTCCCAGCTACTCAGGAGGCTGAGGCAGGAGAATGGCGTGAACCCGGGAGGCGGAGCTTGCAGTGAGCTGAGATCCGGCCACTGCACTCCAGCCTGGGCAACAGAGCGAGACTCCGCCTCAAAAAACAAACAAACAAAAAAAGAAACTGAAAATCCCAGAAATATCTTCATAAGCTTTGTTGTTAGTGTTAATAGCTGGCATTTGTTAAGCACCAGCCAAGGACCGTGTACTTTTCATGAGTGGTCTCTACATCTTCAGCTGAAGAAACAGATCCCAGAGCTTGCTGACTCACACCAAACCACATAGCTAGAAAGGGCAGAGTCAGAGTTCAAACTCAGGCTGCCTTTAAATGCGTGCTGTTTACCACAAATATTACCAAGTCAATATTGAAAGGCACCCAATTTTTTACTTAGCCATGTTAAAGGCAGGCTGGAACATTCCAGGCCCTTCTTCCTTAGGCCTGAATTTTTATTTGGGAGGATGGCCTATGCTTCTATCCCCTGTCACTTTGCATGGTACGTGTTATGGTTGAGCTCCTCAGTTCAGTGATTCCACTCATTAAAGTGCAGGCTTCGTCACTTAAGGTCTTCCTGGCCCTTCACTATTTAGCCCAATACTGTGAAATAAAATTACATCATTTATGCTAAGAATGTCAGCCAACATAATTATTTCCCACTCAGGAAGACTATTAAGAAGATGAGAGCATTTGTCAAAGGTAGGATATGGAACTGAAATCTAAGTTTTTATAAAATGGACCACCAGTATGTGGAATGTCTAACCAACTAGATTCCTGAATCATGTGGGTGTTATTTTAAGCTGTTTTAAGCAGCATTCCTAAGGAAGATCACATTAAAGGGATGATGAAAATTGTATAATGAGAAGCAATCAGGGTAGAACAGATGATAGAGGTATTTATGTTCAGAAGTGTGGCACAAATAACGTAATGAAAACTCCCTTCGACGCCTCTGAAAATAACCATCTTCTGTGACCTTCTGTTTTTTGTTTGTGTTTGTTTTTTAGAAAATCCCTGGGAAGTTTAAGAAACTTTTCTCTGAACTTGAAAGTTTAACAGTAAGTAGTTGAGCCAAAGGGGACTTATTCTTCAAAATAATCGCTAGGGTCTAGTTTCTTTCTACATTACAGTGGTTGGTATTTGTACTCTACCGTGTCAGGTAGCCTACTTAGACTAGGTTACTTGTGTATGAAACTAGTTTTGCTTCTTATGGAGGGAAGCAAGTTGACAGTTAATGCTTCTTCCTCTCCTTCTAAAAAGGTAGTGAAAATAATCTTTTTAGTGTTATTTTTCAGAAGGCAGGCTTTTAAGTATAGTCCATTTCAAAGCCTGCAAAATTAATCAGTATAACTAATTTAGCATGCAATTAGTGTCTCATGCATTATTCTTTTTCCCTTTTCTCCTTTTTACAATTTCTCAGATTGAGATTTTTTTAAATTATAGTTTCTTTTTAGAGTACAATAAAACAGTATTCTCTTGTTTTCTCTGCATTGTCTGTGTGTTACAAGGACAGATTTTCTTGGTAGTGTATCTAACAGGAGACTTTGGGTTAACTCATGACATATATTATGCAGAGGAAACTGTACTTAAAGGAGCTCTTTGAGGAAAATAATAGGGCAATCAAAAGATGTCTCTCATTTGTGGTCATTTCCCTTTATTGTAAACCAATAACTTGAGTTTCATTCATTGCCTAGATTTCCAGCCCTAATTTAGTGAGTTTATTCTCCTAGGAAACCTTTATCTACTTTGTTCTTAGGAGGAATCTCTCTATATCTAAGTCATGTTCAAATTGTATGGCAGAAGTGGATTTAGAATTGTTTCTATAGCACATTGATTTTTCTTTCTCTTTGTAATCTGCTTGGTTCGGCAGGATCCTTCCCTAAATCACAAAGCCTACAGAGATGCATTCAAAAAGATGAAGCCACCAAAAATCCCTTTCATGCCCTTATTGCTTAAAGGTAATGATTTTCTATCTTTTATGCCATGTAATTTCATCTTCTAGAAATGTATTACTCTAACTATTGAGGGCAAAAAAGGGACTCTCAGTTTGTCTCTTTACAGTTATTTTGACATTCAGACCTAATTATGTTTCCTTGTGATTGTTTTTAAAATAGCTGGTTATCTTTGAGATACCTAGAATACATAACTGTGTTTGAGCAAACACCAAAGCGTTTTCACTTGACTCACAAAACTTGGCACTGGAAACGTTTGTGTTTTTCTTTTACTCTACTTCTAAGCCCTGTGTTATTTTCTTTGAGCTAACTATCCACTGAATTCAACCAAGACTAAGGCTGGCATAAAGAACCCAAATGGTAATCAATCATGTTCTATTTTTGCAACCTAAACGTAAGAGACGCAGCCCACAATTTGCTGTTGTATGAGAAGTACCTTTGGTCAATACAAGCAATATAGCATTTGAAAAGTGTTGATGGAGAAGCGTACTTCCTTTTTTCAGCAGTGGAATTGAGTTGGGAAAGTTTTTGATAGCTGCAAGTTACTCCACTGACCACGCTCCACTAAGCACCAAATAATTCGTCATGAAACATGTTAAATTTATCGATGAGATCTCAGTGATCTTGCTTTGAAACTGAGGGGATTAATAAAAGGAAACTCTTTTTAATCCGGTGTATATCCCTGACATTCAGTGTAAATCTTTACCTGTATTATCCGTGGCCATATTTTGATTCCTTCAAGGGGTTTTGTAGGAATACTCTTTCATCCAGCCTTTTCTCTTCAGAGGCTTGTAACTTACGCTGAGCCAGGCCCCGATGGCTGGACCTATACACGTGATTCTGGAAATGAGCTATTTGGGAACTGGACTGCTGGTTGGCCTGGCCATCCTCATTCTCCACTTCCTCCCATTGCCACCACCCCCTATGCCCTTCGCCTACCCCATAAAGCTGACATTTCCTCTTCAGTTTCTCTCAAGAACAGCCAGGGCTTGGAAAATTATTGTGAGTTGCTGTACATCCTGTAGCTACTCACTGAGTCTTCCTTCATCTAATATGAAGCAAGAATCTCTATGAAACAAGAATATAATGTTAGGACAATGGAGATAGATATGCACAGATGCTTCATCCAAGCTAAAAAGATTCTGTTAAATACAAATGCGTGAAAGAGACACTGCGGTGCCCAAATAATAATTTAAAAGTTTATTTGACTCTTCATATTTATTTGCTTTTAAGAGAAGTGTATTCAGGTCTGTGC
Organism: Macaca mulatta; assembly: GCF_049350105.2. Taxonomy (NCBI): domain Eukaryota; kingdom Metazoa; phylum Chordata; class Mammalia; order Primates; family Cercopithecidae; genus Macaca; species Macaca mulatta. The sequence continues at coordinate 106,168,913 of NC_133408.1, forward strand.
TTCTTATTTGTGGAATAAAACACCTTCAATTAGAGGGTGGGAGGGGGCAGGTGGGAAGTAACACTTAGGGTCATTTAGACACAAATAAAGACAATAGAAAGTAGGACAGATGTAGGAAAGGAATTGATTGTAGGAAGAAAAAATTTTGAAACAATACATACTTTTAAAGTAATGAGAAATTAGTTGACAATATTTCTTTAACTTCATTAGATATGAACAGAGCCTTCTGCCATGTATTAGTGGTTTTCCCCCAAAATATTTAATGCAGTCAAGTGTCTCACACTTACATTTTAGCTTGGATGCAATTTTCTGCTCTGCTGAGTTTATCGAGACCTCTGTTGGCAGCCAGACAAATTTCCCTTTTTCTACTGAAAACACATTTACTCATATCAAAAGAATAAGAAATAAACATTTGTTATTTTCTTATTAGAAGCTTCCTTGAATTTCAATAAGCACTTAGTTTTCCTTTCTCTAATTTTTCGTTATTATAAAGACGTGTAGTATTAGTACTTCATGGTATTTAAAGTTACTGTTTTTGTCTGAGATAATTTCCAAAGAAAATGTGATGAAAATATAAAAAATGTGTATTATGCCTAAGATGAGACATTTTGGCAAAAACATACAACATTAATTCTTAAGCTTTTTTAATCATATAATTTAAAGTTGCAGTGAACTATTTTAGAACAACCAACTTAGTTTTTAGTGGAAGCTCTTTTTCCCCTCCTCTCTTGTGCCTCCTACTTTGAGTAGCTTTTAATTAGAAAAATGGGACCAAATTGAACTCCTTGGTGTTTAGGAAGGATTAGGCCCCCTATGCTGCATTTTTTGAAACTCAGTTCCCAATAAGCCTGCAGATTATCAAGTAAGTGGATTACCTGAGAATCCTTCTAGCCCTCAGTCTTCCTCTCTCTTATTTGAATGTCTTGCCTTTTGATGTACTTTCCCCTTACGGTGGTGTGGACTCTTGGTCAGAAAGGGATGAATGGGAAGCACTAAGTGCTGGGGAGAAGATCCAGCTGAGCTAAGGATCTAAGGAGTCGTATATTGTGTGCTATTTTTGGAGATGGAGTGAATCATCTCGTTGTTTGAAGATAAACTGGGGTCCCTGTGGTGGGTTTCGTGTATGTGTCTTAGAGTGGAGTTTATTGTTGCAGATTTGTGCGGGTCTCTGAAGGAAAGGAATGTTGGGGCTCTTGAATGTTTCTTCCTCCTCTTCCACTTGCCATCTCTTCAAAGTCATTTCATGGAGCAGTTCTAGTTCAGATGTTTGGCGTGTGTTCAGGTGTCTCCAGGTGAAAGAGGCCTGGCAGTTGCTAATTTCTCATACCCCAAAACTGCTTCTTGTCCCATGACTTAAATTCTGACATCCTAGGTTTTTTCAGCCCAACCTCTCATTTGTTTCTCTCTCTTACCTTCCGTGTCATGCACCTGCCATTCAACTGCATCGAAACCTGTAGCCAGTTTAACTCTTCCCTTTCTCCCAGGCTGCAACCCCTTCCAGCCTCTCTCCCCTCTCACCTGGTCAGCACCCTTGGCACCTTCCCTGCCTTATGCTTAGACAGTACCAGCCTGACAGGCCCTGGCCCCTCAACAGAGCCTGCACGCACTCTACTGAGAGCTAAGAGGGAGAGGGACTACCCAGGAAGAGGAGAGATTGAAGGCAGGAGGGACTGCCTGGAGGGAGTGAGGAGGGAAGCACTTTCACTGTTGCAGGGGCAGCTGATATGTTGTAAATTGAGCAGGTTGACTGCACCTGATAGCAAGAAAAGCCAAGTCCTTTCCACTTGAGGTACCTGGAGAGGCGCAGTGGTGAGGGGGAGCCAGCCTCCCTTTGTTTGAATCCTGGCTCTGACACTTGTAGCTGTGAGCATGGGTTGGCCATAGACGTCCTTGGGGCGTTAGTTTCTTCACAGGCTTACCTCCTAGAACTTACCTTATGCGTTAATGCATCTAAAGCTCTTTAGAGCCATGTCTAACACTGTTAATAAATGTAAGATGTCATTATTGCCACTGCCCTCCTCATCATCCCTAGGAAGAGGGGTGAGGGGCAGGTGAGGGATAAACCTGTAATGCAGGGAAAATGGACTAAGCCACTCTGAGACGGTGTTTGGAATCTGGAATTCTTGGAGAGTTAGTAGAGGTCAGATCTTCAGGTGGTGTTTAATGTAGACAGAGTGTGCACAGGTTTGCATTTGCTACACAGAAAAGGTACAACCTGTGTTGACTTCTCTTTTCTAAATACTGTGTCACAGAATAAAAGCTTGTAATTATTTTCTGAAAGCAAAATTTCAAAAGATAATAAAATAACCAGAGAGTTTGTCAGGAGACTGTGTAATGAGTTGTGAACCGTTTTCCTACTAGGACATCAGTTTACAAGCAAAAAAAAAAAAAAAAAGGAAAAGAAGCTGAAAAAATTGCCGTCCACATCGGAAGCTGTGTATAACGCCTTGAGGAAAGAGTTGCATCAGTGTGTGCTATAACTGTGTAACTAGTGTCACCTCCTGGTGACAGTAAAAGCTTTGTGGCCCAGTATTTTGGTAGCAGGTTTTAGGAGTACCTATCTCATAATTACCCCTTAGGGACCAGCAGAATAAAAGTCTTGATTAAAAGCAAATACATTCTTTTTCTATTTATAGGAGTTTTTAAGACATTCTTTTCCCCTCTTTTCTATCAGGTTATTTTTACAAGATTTTTGAAGGCTGTTTTTATTTGGTTGGTTCTCAATGTCTGAAATATAACGTGATTATTTGTACATGCTTTAAATTATAGTATATTTCTTTTTGTGATATTTGTCTGTGAGGATTCCCTGATGCTCAGTCATCCACCCTCTGATCCAATTGTGGCTAAGTCATCCACTCTCAGAGCTTCAGTTGCTACCTTTATTTAATGTAACTGATTTCCAAATCTATATGTCTCGAGGAATCACTCTTTAGTTTACTGCAGCCAACAGGAGATATTTAATAAATATCCTCAGTTATTTTAAATGCAGTGAGCCTCAAATCAAATTTAACTTTCTCTTCCTCCGAAAATGCACTTTCATTGTACTTTCCTCCTTTTATTTCCGTCAGTGATGCTTGCTTTCTACTAGTCGAATGGGGCTAGATATCTTGACATTTTCAAGCCTGCCTCCTTCCTCACTTACTCCTGGTACACAATCAGACATCAACTTTGGGAACCAGAAATTTAAATTTAAACATCTAAATCTAAATCTTAACTAGTTGTTTTAAGTTAAGCAGGTCCCATACACTTTGCCAGGGATTTGTAAAAAGCAAACACATAATTACTAAAATCCTGTTGTTTCTGGGTATTCAGTCCTTTTCTGCTCAGTCTTCTGACCTAAACACATAATGGAATAATTAAGTTATAGACTAGCTTTAGTTTATATTAAGCAGATTGAAGTCAAACACTTCATTATGAGTGCAAAATATATACTTTCAGTAAGATTACACTGTTTTTCCATACACACATACATACACACACATAAATTATGCACTTTTACATCAAATAACACATAAATCCAATTTCAAATTGCCTCTCCAAGTGCATGGAATGATCCCTAATGTTTAAGAAAAATGAATAAGTTGTATTGTACCTAGACCTCTTCAGCCCTGACTCATGATCCATTCCTAATGATACATACATCTTTTTGTTTTTAATTTTCAGATGTAACATTTATTCATGAAGGAAATAAAACATTTTTGGATAATCTTGTCAATTTTGAAAAGCTGGTATGTAAATTTCATTACTTCTCCCTTTTTTACAGTAACAGAAATGTATGCTTTTCTTTCCTGCTCTAGGAAACAAATAGTTGTAGTACTTTTCTCCATTGGATGCATGGCGAATTCAAGGAGCTTATTTGCTGCATGTTGTACACTGCCAACAAAATGTATTCCAATTAACAACAAGTATGTTAGCAATATGAAATATTGAAATATGAAATATGAAATATGAAAATCTGCTTTTTGTTTTTAAAAATGGAATATCATAAGATGAAGAATTGAGGGTCTATGATCAAACCAGAGCTAAAACTGTAAGGCTGTTGTCAGGAGGAATCCACACTCAGGAGATTATGTTTTATTGCTTTACAGGCATCTCTCAGTGTGGTCTCAGCCTGCATGTTTTCAAGGCACAGAGGGAGAAAGTTCCTCTCCTGGGGATATATGTTTGTCTCTCAGGACTCCAAGCTTAAATGTGAGGCTGGAATTTGCAGGGTCTTGTGTGAAGGGAAGGACCACCCCTCTATCAGCCTATTGACAAAGGGTGCCACCCCTGAGCACCATGGCCAGAGCAGCTCAGGCAAAGTACCCTCCCTCCTCCAGCAAGAGGTTCCCAGGGCAATCCTCTCTAAATGTTTCTGAAACACCGCTTCCTGAATGATTTCCAGGACATTCCCAGGTGTTTTGTAATACGGTGGGCCCCTCCAAGCCTTTCTGACTTGCCCTTGAGCAAAGGAGGGGTTACCCATTAGAACTGAGCAACTGTAAAATAGAAGTACTCCAAAGAGACCCATTGACTGCCAGAGGAATGGATTTATCTGACAGATGAACTTTAGTGTCATAAACTGTCCTTCATGGTTAAAGACGATACTAGTAACACTGCTCCACAGATCCTGACCTTTGCGTGACCTTTTCAGTAATGGTGATGGATTTGTGTGAACTCTTGCAGAAACTGACCCTGGTTCCCTGTGAGACTGAGTCAGCACTTGAGAGGAGGTTAAGTGAGGCAGGGACCACAGACTATGATCAAAGAACAGTAGGGACTGATGAGTCCCGCTGAGGCTTGGCACCTGACCTTTGCCTCAGAACTACATTGCTCTGCTCACCCAGCCAACTCCCCACATGTAGGGTGAGGCAGCTTGGAAACAGTGTAGTCGGCTCTTATACAACCCCCAAAACCCAAGCATCTGGAATATAGAATACAGTCTTGGAATATCTTGCTTTATCTCCATTTTAACCACACTGAAGACAATCACTGGATGGCTAGTGCTTTTCTAAGTGGATTTGTCAATACACTTTCAAGTCTGTCTCTGCAGTAAGTGTTCTGGAATCAGAGCTCAGTTATTTTAGATGCTACAGTCAAACCAACAGAGCCAGAAATGGATAAAGTGTTATTTTTTTTTTGTACGTGTTTTGTGTTGCTGTGTGATATTCTGAAGATCACACAGGGCACTTACTAACAATGAAAGGCTGCAGGCACTAGAATTCTTGCCTCTAAGCAGGTTAATCCCTGGCGTTTGGGATTAATGAAACAATTGCGGGAATATGAAGCCTTGGGTCAGTATTTACTTCGCCTCCTGGCCAGCACATCTCCCTAAGAACAACACATGAGCTTTGTGGAGCATCTGTGAAGATGTGGGATGAGGTGTGTCACACCAAGTGGAATTCCCGGGAAAGGCTGAGCAATCCTTTCCCCTGACTAGTCCAAGGGGCTGTGGGAGAACAACTGAACTCTATCAGCTGGCTGTTGCCTGTTGTTGAGGGCAGACATGAGGTTGACCTCCTTAAAGTGAACCAGTGAATTTGTTAAGTTCATTATGTCATTTCTCCCTCAGATAGTGCCATCAAAGTGACAAGATGATAAAAAAAAAACCTGAACAAGTCTGTAAAGTCACAAATGGGAACAAGCTGTGGAAAGCTTGTTCCCACCTTCCTTTTAACCAGCATCTGTGGCCTTCCCCTGCTGTCTCCAGTAATCCAGCAGAAGCCTCTTAATGCCAGCTCTCAAATATGCCAAGACTGCCAACTAACCATAGAGCTGGAAACAAAGGAGGTCTAAATGATATGACTTCTATTAGGGTCAATCATCATACCCCTAATTCTTTGAGAAAGTTTAAGGGAATAGCATGGCATAAATAATATTTTAAATTCCTAAGAGAAATTTTATTTTATAAAACTGAAGAAATGGGTGCAGTTCAGCATGCACACAACAGGCACATAGCGCACATGCAAGCCTGTCAGGCAGGCATGGGGTCATCATTTCCTTAGAGGGCAGGCTCCGCCCACGGGACCAGTGAGCTCCTGGTCCACAGCACGCCTCATGCTGACCCCTCCTTACACAGAGTAGACAGGATAAAACTGTGTCCAAGACAAAAAGGAGTTTTGTCATATATAGCCCTGTGTTACACTTGGATGCTGGAGAATGAGACTGACCTTTCTAGGAGAAACACTATTTTCAAGGAATATTTCTTAGCAAAGGACTGGGTTTCTCTAAAGCTAAAACAGGATCATCTTTCACAATAATGAACCAATAGAACCTAAGTGAATTAACTTGTGAGAAGTCAATTCCTCATGATGGATATTAACTTAAGCCAGTTAACAGTGTATTATCTTTATCTGGCTGATGCAGTCCAACACATTGAGTCAGACCCCATGAAAATCCAGAAGCCCTCATCAGGTCTAATGAGATTTCTGTTCTTTATGCTACATTCCTTGCTGCCCCAGCAACTGGAAATGTTTTCATCTCAAACTGTTTCATAAGAAGAAGCAAATGGTTTCTTTTCTTCTCTTTATCCGTCGATGTTAAGGGCATCATCTTTTACCCTGTCTACCCCCTCCCCCTTTAGAAAGCCTAAAGATGAAGACCAGAACTCAGATTTCAGTGCCACACCCAGTACCGAGCCTTACATCAGTTTGAGCCTGCACAAGCTATGCAAATGGCATATGATAGAAATCAATGTGACGCCAGAGCTTAAAATGAGAAAACTGACCTGGGAAAAGTGGTAAAATCTGGGGAAGGAAACCGAACAATACATGCACAGACATGAGTCAGGTCTCATTTCCTTTACAAATGCAGCTTGAGCTACTGCAATAATCACTGTCCTATTCAATTTTCCACTATTGAATAGAAGTGCATTAGAAATATGGTTATGACAACAATTCAATCAGTAGGTCATATTCAAATAATGTTTCTGTAGTTCTTCTGAATTTTAAGAACATTTGTTAGTGTTGAATATTCTTTCAGAAATAATTCATTGAGGATTTGCTGTATATGGTGATCCTGTGCTCAGTGTGTATAGTTGGGACATGAAAGATGTTGACGCACATTGGAGGACCAGATAATGATATGAATTCTTGAATAATAGGATGATGTTTGTATTGTGATACGAAACAAAGTGGAGAGCTACTGTTGATTCTCAGGAGAACTAGAACATGATGACAATAGTATTTAGAGATTATTCTGGTAATTAAGCCAGCTAACATAGCATTTTGGAAGAGACCATCCTGCACTCTAGTTCTTCCTATAGCATATATGTATATGCTTCCAAAATGCCACTTCCTTCAACATGAAAAACTAAAAGTGGTAGAGACAGCTAGAAGACTCTTGCAGGTACACAAGTATAAGATGATGGGATCTTGTCCAAAGCAGCCGTACATTTAAAGAAGACTTTTGCCCGCCAAGCAGGGTGGCTCATGCCTGTAATCCCAATATTTTGGGAGGCCAAGGTGGGCGGATCCCGAGGTCAGGAGTTCAAGACCAGCCTGACCAACATGGTGAAACCCTGTCTCTACTAAAAATATAAACATTAGCTGGCTGTGGTGGCATGCCTCTGTAATCCCAGCTACTCAGGAGGCTGAGGCAGGAGAATCGCTTGAACCTGGGAGGTAGAGGGTGCAGTGAGCCGAGATCGTGTCATTGCACTTCAGCCTGGGTGACAGAGTGAGACTCCATCTCAAAAAAAAAAAAAAAAAAAAAAAAAGACTTTTGCCTGGAAATCAGTGAGGACTTCAAGGAAACAAATTAAATTAGAATATTGAAGACTGTACGTGACTATAAACTACGAACAGAAAATGGTCTCTAAAGATGTTCATGTCGGCCGGCCGCAGTGGCTCACACCTGTAATCTCAGCATTTTGGGAGGCCAATTTGGGTGGATTACCTGAGGTCAGGAGTTCAAGACCAGCCTAGCCAACATGGTGAAACCCCATCTCTACTAAAAATACAAAAATTAGCCAATATTAGCCGGCCGTGATGGCATATGCCAGTAATCCCAGCTACTCAGGAGGCTGAGGCAGGAGAATTGTTTGAACCTGTGAGGCAGAGGTTGCAGTGAGCTGAGATCACACCACTGCACTCCAGCCTGGGTGACAGAGCAAGACTCCATCTCAAAAAAAAAAGATGTTAATGTTTTAGAAAATGTTCATCTTTTGTAAGTATCTCATTTCCAGTTACAATTTAAGATACTCGAACCTTTGAATCTACAAAAATTCCTACCTCCATTCAGCACATATGTGTAAGTCAATGTGTCTGATATAGTAGGCTCTGCACATGCAGAGCCCTCTGGTGGTACCTGGTGTAGAGGAGGAGAAAAGTTCAACAGCAATGACAATGACACAAAGCCAGTAGGTGCTGTACAAAGAGCAGTGGAAATGTTGAGATGGGAGCCTCTAAGTCCAGGAGGGACATCTCAGAAAGGCTTCTTGGAGAGGAGGTGACACTTACCCTGAAGTGAAACAACATGCGCAAATGTGAACAGGATGATTGGGGCCGGGGTGGGGTGTGGGTACGGGGGTGGCTGCACTTCTCTACAGTGTATTTTCTCATGGCTCAGTAAGAACCTGTGCAACCCGGATTGGGTGCTACTGTTTTTTGTTTGTTTGTTTTTGAGATGGAGTCTCACTCTGTCACCCAGGCTGGAGTGTAGTGGTATGATCTCGGCTCACTGCACCTCCGCCTCCCAGGTTCAAGCGATTCTCCTGTCTCAGCCTCCTGAGTAGCTGGGATTACAAGCACCTGCTACCACCCCCGGCTAATTTTTTTGTATTTTTAGTAGAGATGGCGTTTCACCATGTTGGCCAGGCTGGTCTCGAACTCCTGACTTCGTGATCCGCCCACCTCCCAGTGTGCTGGGATTACAGGTGTGAGCCACCTCACCCGGTCTGGTGCTACTGTTTTTGCAGACAAGGACTAAATATTTTTTGATAATCCAAGCTCAGCAGAATCAAAGCTATGTCCAGCTCCAAATACAGTTCTTCTGTTCACAGCCAAGAGTGCTGCTAGATCATCCTTCCATCCTAGCAGGCATGGCTTCTTCAGTAACACCCTCAGCGACCCTTCTATTGATGTGTTTCCTGTTCTACCTTACAGCATATGATCGCAGACACTGTCCGAACCCTGAGACACTGCAGGACTAACCAGTTTGGTGAGTCATTGAAGTCAGGTGCAGAATGTAAATTGACTCTACGTTGGTACCAACTGTGGTCACAAGTATTGGGTGGTAATCAATTTAAACAAATTGAAAACTAGCATATGTATATACGGATGCATATTGTATATATATAGTAGATTGTCTCTTTGTTTCCTCACTGCATGTTTGGGATGCAGAGGAAGACAAGATGTGGCAGATTATTATCCCCTAATGGCAGCAAGTTTATGCTGCGAAGAGTGACTTTATGCACTTAGAAACCACCTCCCAGCAACTCCCGCTGACTCCTGTCCCCACAGTGTCTTGCTTTGCTTGCCTACTGGCTCAAAAATCACTGGTGAGTTGAGCAGGGGTGACCTTGTCCCTAACCTCTTTGCGTGGAGCCTTCCTGGAATAGGACGATAGCTTGTAAAAATGCCTAAAGCAGCCTTCCAGAATCTTTTCTCCTCTCCAACGAAAACGTCCTGTCTGGAGCTGCCTTTCAGCTGCAAAAGTGTGGTTCTGAGCACTTCTGTAGAATCCCCACTGAGACTAATGTATGTAGGAATATTTGTTCCATTTTAAATCTCAGTCATAATTTATGCTATGTTTAAATGGTGTTAGAACATTGCAGGAAGGAAGGAAATCAACTTTATTGAGTTGCAGGAACTTTCACATGGGCAATGGAATCCTGACATCCGTCCTAGTAAATGGGGATTATTAACCCTGTAGGTGTAGAGCAAAAAGCAGAGACTCAGAGAGATTCACTTATTTAGCCGTTATTCAGACTGAGTCTGCCTTACCTCCTTGTCCTCTCCTCTGCCCTCTGCAGATCCTGTGGATACAAAGGGTAATAAAAAATAGAAAATTGATTTCAACAATTATAAATTAATCCAAGGCAACCACTCAGTTCAACTTCATTTTTTAAGTAAGACATGCCCATTGTAAAACAATTTTTTCAACAATATAGAAGTATATATAAAGCAGAAAATCAGAGTCCTACTTCTCAAGAAAAGTACTAATAACAATTGGGTACATGTGCTTAAGAGTTTTTTCTGTTCAGTGCTGGTCTAGGCTGGCAATATTGTCTCCCAACAAAGTAAGTTAGGAACTGGACTTCTGTGTGGATTGTGTTTTCTCTTTGAAAAGGAGACTTATAAATACAGGACCTAATTTTCTAAATATTCACATCAATTAGTACCACTTTAATGTACCTATATAATTCTTCATTAAGCATACAAGTACAATGCAGTTACAATAAAAATAGTGATCATAACATCATCACAGAGATTCACTGAAATGTACAAGCATAATGCTGATGAGTACAGCTTCATGTTGCTTTTATCCTCCTTTGCTTCCCACGTGTTTACTGGGGATTCAACTAATTCTAAGATATCAGTCTCACTTAACCAAGGAACTCTAGTTTATATAGGCTCCAAGTATAGACAGGAAGGTGATAGTTATACTAGCTTGTGTGGCCTTGAACCTGTCTTGAACCCCCCACTCATCAGAGAGTAATCCTCTGTGTGGCACTAAGCAAAAGAGAAATTTAAATAACTATCAAGCCAGTTTGTGTTCTAATTATTTATATACAGTATCTTTAAAAATCAGTTTGGGAACCGAATTATCCAAATTCATTTTAACAGTGTATATGAGCATAGTAAACCCATGTCAGCATTTGGGATAAAATATGAAAATGTTAATCAAGTCACTTATGCATTATAAAGTATCATGCAGATGTCAGTTGCTATGGTTAGAACCATCCATTGTGCCATCTTTTTAAGGCTTGAAAATTAACAATCATGTTATCCAAACCAATGTTTAATAAATGAAAAGCACTTTCTCAACGTCTTCCAGAGAAGGCATTCTGGAATAAAACAGCTTTTTGTTACTTTCAAACAGGTGGAATGGTATAAACTTTAACTCCTAGTGTGTTTACTTGCTGAAACTAGGAAGCCTGTTTCTATTAAACCTAAGAATTATAAGCCACTCACGTCATACAGGTCTTAAATTATTTCCTCATAAAATGCATTTGTTATAGAGGAGAAAAAAGGGGGTTTCACAAGAGAAAAAAAATGCTATAAGAAAATGCTCAGCCTCCTGCATTTCCCTTCCCTCTGCTCAAGCTGAGCTCCAGCAGCTCACCCTGCTTGTCCCATGCATAATCTACAAAGCAACAGGACATGATGTCTTCATCACTTACCTTTCCATTGTCTCACTGTAGTGCAGTTTGACCAGTGTTCCCCAGCCTCAAATGGTTTGCTTGTCGGTGTGTGTGTTTGACTATGGTGCATGGGCTTGCCCCGTGGTTCATGCTGCTTCATCCTGGTTCCTTATCAGCACGGGCGCTAGCAGGGTGTGGATGTGTCCACAGTGCACTAAAGCCTCTTTTGGCCCCTCGATTCCTTGACTGCCCTAGATATGTGAGTGGAAAAGCCCCTTGTCTTGTCCTTCTCTGGGTAGACTTTAGTCCATACACATAATTTCTGAAGCAATTTCATCTGTTAACCACATCTTAGAGTCTGTTCTGTTGTATCTGTTCATTCAATTGCTCCATTAATTTTTTTTTCCAAAAAATGAGAATACCAAAGAATTGTACAAAATCTAAACAACAAAAAAAGAGTGATTGCATTCATATGCTAAACACATTATCAGCGCTTTTCAATGCTTCTAGGCTGAGATATAGGAGCCAATGCTGGCCGTTTAAACAGGTAACTGCTGTAAAAGGCTACATAGAAGGACTCAGGAACCATATGGCCTGGGTCCGAATCCTGGCTGTGACACTTACTTGCTGCGTGACTGTGCTCAGTTTCCCCATCTGTGGAGTAAGATAAGAACATAATTTCTAAATAACATACAATGTTAGGTAATAAATGCTATAAATAGCCTGCCGGTCTGATTGCCTGACCTGAGGAATCCATTCTGAGCTGAAAAAGCATTTCTACCTTAGGACAAGGACACCTCTTATGGGATTCTGACTAATGAGAACCCACCTGGTACATTTACTCAGCCTTAGTGTAGGGTTTTGTTGGTATGTAGATATAGCATTACTGCTCTCCTGAGATTGTCTTTTTTTTCCCCCCTCTAAACAACAGGTGACCTGTGTCCAAAAGAGCATCAAGAGTTAAAGTCCTATGTTAATCACCTATATGTCATTGACAGCCAGCAGGCCCTGTTCGAGCTCTCACACAGGATCGAGCCTCGGGTGTGAGCCCCACTGCCTCACCTCCCCTGTGTCTGCAGCACTTTGAGCTACGGGAATGTCTATGCCAAGCACGTTGCTTTCCTGTGAGAAAAGAAGTTGCTGAGTTTTATCAGTATAACCCAAGACATTCACAGGAAAGCCAGCCAAAGCGTGTTCAGGAAGTGATGTCAGCCACCAGAGAGGGGGAGAGGCCTCTCCATGCTACTCTTGAGACAAGAAGGCAGAAGGAGAGTCAGAAGCGTTCTTGAGATGGAGAAGGCTGATTTCTTATGATCACATTGTTGATCCAGTCCAGTTTTCAGTATGAGATGTGCCAGCATCAAGACAAGACAACGACATCTTGACATGCAATGACCAAATATTTCATTAAGAGCATGCATGGAACAGGAAGGAGTTTTACATTGCCTAGTTTTAGATTACTATCCATAAGCTGTCAAAGAAGTCATTCTTTTGAACACCTGATGACAGAGACAGCATCCCTAGATCTCCAGGGAGGAGAGGTTTCTGTTGATACAACCTATGATATCACCAAAAGCCACTTGTGTCTAGGGAGTTAGTGAGGGCTGTAGCTAGCATTCATGCTCTGCTGGGCAGATGAACAATGTCCAGGTGTGCATCACTTTGCACCACAATCAACTATTGACACATGCTTGCAAGTGAAATTAGTTTCTGTACAACTGATTTGCAGCTATAGGCAAGGTAGATGAAGTTGCTTTGCCAGTAAGGAAAAATAGTAATCTTCAAGAGATTGACTCATTGTTTAATTCCTGGGGATTTTCTTCACACTTGTAAGCAGGCTCTTATCTTTTATTGGACATAATATGATTTTGAAAAAGCACAGTGCCTGACACATTGTAGACACTCACTAACTGCTTACTGAGGTGACAGAGTCACAAAAGTCTGCATTCTTGTGCCTGATGATGCATTTTGCATACCTCATACAGGCTCCTTGCCCACACTATGGAATGACAGCAGCCAGCACAGGGAGGTTAAGTGACATTTAATGAGTGAAGCACTTAGCATTCTCTAGGTAATAAGATAGCGGTAATTACCAGTGTTTTGGCAAATGAAAAATGCCCTGAAATAGCCAAGTGTCTGATTGATGTTGGTGACTTAGAAGTCCTATAGTCCACCTACCAGCCAAAGCAGGGAGCCTTTCTATAATTTGCCTTCTTTTCCCCCTAAATCTGAGTCTTCTGAAATCTTTTTTTATTCCCATTTTTACCAATTGAGGCTCCTTCAGCAAATAAGACCTCTTGATATTTTCAAGGACTGGGTAGAGGATTTCTTTCAACCTTCACATGAACAAAACAGCCTATGGGTCAAAATAATGCAATCCACCCCTGCCTGCTAGATACTTGTCACCTTGCTAAAATGCAAGGGCCTGGTCCATTCATTTTCCAAATGCAGGAGTCTTGGTGCACTTCTCGCTCTTCCTGCCTGTTCATCTCTTTCATGCCCACACAGACCTGTTTCCTTTTTGTCTCATCAACACCTCATTCATCCTCATTAATGAGGCATGTCCAATGCTTTTTGACATCTTTATAGCAGTGCTGTTTCCTGGGCTCAGGAACCACACTGAGCTTGAGATACTGCTGGAAGGAACCATGTGGAGAGAAGGTTTGAGAGGACTTTGAGAGAGACTTAGTTCGGCCCAGCATGTAAAACTTCAGTCCTGAACATTTACGGGGTTTTATAGAAGGGCATCCTCCAGGGCTGGTCCCTTCAGAGAAATGCTGCATGCTGCTGGTCATGGAATGTGGCCCACGGGAGGACACCAGAGCCATGAGAACCGGACAGCAGACTTCCCTCACAGCTGGGCTGAGCAAACCCTCCAAAGCCCTCCTCACGCAGTTACTAACGATAGCATGGGCTTACAGCACAAGCACATGTTCTCACCTTTTTCCTATGCCCTGGACTAAGGTTTGGCCAGTGTAATCATATAAGGCCATCCTGACATTGTTTCTGTGTTTCACAGTTCAGATTTTTATTTACATTAGAACCACATTGCTCCTAGTAGAACATTACCTTTAGGGGACTAATTTTCCATGGAGAACTATTTCAGCATTTTGCGGGCTGCTTAGACCCCAAGTTAGATATGCACACCGAGCCAGATGAAGCTACACAAATGTTGTGTTTAAATGCATTTTGTACAGTGACTTCAGAGTATCTCACATGACGTGGGTGGAAACTGGCTGGGGAGAAAATGATGCTTGTTCGCCTTTTCCTCCAGCCATGGTTAAGTGTTCCTAGGGGTAGCAGAGGGAAGGGAGGATTTTGTGCAGTTTAGATTTGCTTTTCCATCCTTGTCTTCTGAATGTCTAAAATCTCTACATCTTTCTGAAGTTTAACAACTGTCTCTAGAGGTTTGCCAGGCGACAGCTCAAAGCTTTGCAGAATCTTAGATCTGGAATTAAAGAATTCAAGCCCAAATTGTGAGAACCAGATTTTACTCAACAGAAAGCTTTTTCTAAGGAATCTGAGTTGTTCACTGGTGGACAGTGGTAGGGCTTGAGCGCTCCTTGTTAATAGGATGGGCCACGCTCCCTCTCTGGATATTCACCCAGGCCTCTTCAGAATAGGTTTTGTTCTGGCCAGAAGTGTGGTCTAGAAGATGGCTAAGCTCTTTGCCAGCTCTCATTTGGAGTTTTATTATTGCATAAAATCTTCGCTCACTCTGCAAATCTATATCTGCCACCTTCGGCACCAGGTGGTGCAGGGGCATTTCTAAGTGGGCTCTTTTTGTTACAGCACAACTCCCAGACAGTCCTCTGGGTCTTTGGATTTGTCAGCATTCCAGCAAACTAGCCCTGCTTAGAAGTTAGCACAAGACGGCAGAATGCAGGACTCCGTAGGCAAAATCACAACCTTGCCATTAAAAAAAATTTTTTTATATACGCATTTGCAGGTGTTCCCTTGAGTGTGGTGTTTTGAATTTGCTCTTTGTCATCTGTATAACTGCCAAATGATTGTAGTGATACACGTGACCTGCATTCACTTTTTCTAGTTTCCTTAATTATGTTTAGAATAAATTCATTTCCCTAGAGCAAGAACCACAAACAGGTAGTGTGGAGCATACACCAAATTTAGAAGCATGTGGATAAGGTCAGTGCTCACACTGCCTAGTCCACAGGGAGGGGATGCTGCATGAATATATACTCGCCTCTGAGTGGAGGAGAAATCGTGGCATGAAAGAGAGGGTACCAGTGATGACTTCTTATCCCTGGAGCTGGGCTTTCATTGCTACCCATATCCCAGCCCTGCAAGTCTGTTCTGGCCAGCACAGACACCGCAGATCCGGAACTGAATGTTCCTAAATGGCACAGCCAATCCAGACTTCTCAGAAACTGGGCAAAAACATTAAAATGGGGATGATCAGGTCTTCTGCAGTGGTCCAACACAAGATTTCTTTTAAATGTTTCAAAAACATGTCCTTAAAATTTCAGCCTGCTTCTTAGCGAGTGGGCCAGTTTTGCTTAAAACTGGTTGGGGGGGGGATGTTTTTAAAAATTGCCAAAAAGTTAGATGAAAATGTATTACTGTATAAAGCAAAGCTGTATATACTAAACATTTTTTAGCAGAGTAATATTTATTTGCATAGTCTATTTATTGTATTCGTATTACACTGTTATTAAATACTGGGATGAAATCAGTGACCTGAAGCAAGAAATCTTGCCTTTTAATGTATCATTAATTAGGGCTGCTGTGATATTGTCAGCTTGCATTAACAATTAGAAGATAGAGAACCCGCCATCAGGGTGTCTACCTAACTTCTCAGGGACTACACTTGGTAGTTTTCCACCATTTAAAGAACTGGTAAATATGAAACATTTGTTGAGTTACCAGAATTGCCATTAACAGTGTTTTCTTTCCCATATTCCATGCTTTCTGCCTCTGTGTATATATATTATATATATATATGACTGTGCTGTGTATTTATCGAAGCTAGTAAGCAATAATTTATATGTAAAAATGGCCAAGCAATATAAGGTTAAAACTTATATAAGTAACCCTTACCTTATCTTGTATTTTCAATTGTTTTTTTTTAAACTGCTTTTCCAAATATGAGACTATGTTAAAGACACTATTCATGCCTCTGAGTTTCTTGCTTTCTCTGTGATGTGTGTGGATTAAATAGCTCTGTTCTGGCAGCATGTGATGCTCAGGGAGTTGGAACTCAGAAGTCATTTGCTGACTGAAAGAGCTACAAGTAGGTGAAGAGGTTCTCAGGCAGCCCGTGGAAGCCTAAATCACTTATCCTGCCATTGGGTTATTGCAGAACCTAAACACCCTATTTTGGAAATTGCATCAGTGTTCTCAGAGTCTGAAATTTGGGGAATCCGGCAACCACTGTCATTGCCTCACTCCACTTGAGCAAGACCAGGAACTGTCCCTCACCAGCCCAGATACTTAGTGCAGCTCCCAGCCCAGTGATGATACCCGGGGCCCAGGATAGAGGTCCTGACAGCGGAAGAGCCATGAGTGGATGGAGCAACACAGGGGTAATAAGGATGCTCTGGGGCAGTGGGATGCCAGGCAGTATATACACTAGCACAGACTGTATGAGTATTCAGCATCTTCTCTCTGCATAAACAGGAAATGTGTACATCTTGCCCACCGAGGTCAAGTTTGGCCTTTGGCATGTGTCCATCTCCCCCTTGCAGGAGGATTATAAACCTCATCTTGTTGAACCCAGGAGTAGCCCAGTGTCTCGCTCTGTCCAGTGAAAAATGGGGAGACATGTCTGTGAAAGCTTTATGCGGTAGCCTGCACCTGCCATGTCTGCTGTGCTGTGAGACCTGCACTGCTCCAGATGAAGGCACCCCTATCAGCCTGGGTGCTGGATCACAGGAAACATGGAGCAGAGCCCTGGCTTGTGAACGACATATAACTTGAGTGAGAAATCAAACATCACACTAGAAGTCTCTGAGGTCTGGGAGTGGTTTCGTACTCAGCGGAATGTAGCCTCAGCTGACTAATACAGTCTCTCAGGACAGTCTTTTCAAATTGCCCTTTCCCTCCGTCCACTTGTGGGCGGCAGTACTGGCTCAGCACAGTACCTCGTGGATGAAGCCACCTGTTGTCACACATCCATGCAAAGGGCTTGCCTTTTTATGAGAAATGGGGAAAGACGACTTGAAGATAATTTTCTTGGGTTTTTAATCACCAGAAAGTGGCACTTCTGTGAAGCAAGGGAAATGGGAAGAGAAAACACAAGGGCATTGTCTCTAGGGCAGCCATTGGAAGCAGAGAGAAGTCCTGATCCCTAAATCACTTCATCTGTAGGGGCTGACCCCACGGGGTCCTCCTGGAACCTGGAGAAGGCAGGAGATGAAGGGAGAGCTGGAAGCCCTAGGCTCCAGCTTCGGAAGGGAATAGGAAAGAAAGGGAAATGCCTGTTGCTAAGGACGTGATGAGATTTTCTTCAGTTTCGAGTGGGATAGCTGGTACTGGGAAGATGCACAGGGCTCCCGTGAACTCAGAAGCCTGTTCTTGTTAGTAAAACTCAAAACGAATTAGCAAAACTCAAAATGAAACTTCTGGTCCTAGCCCTGGTGCACTAGCAACAGAATCCTACTCAAGGCATGAGGCTGCATATGAGGTTTTTTATCTGCATCTTCTGAATACCCCATGAGCCTTTGCTCTTCAGTCACTGCTTTCAACAAATGAGATTCCTAAAGCTTTGAGCTTGCTGATGTTCTTTACTGAAGTACTCCTGTTACCGAGGGCAGCAGGAATTTCTCTTGCCTAAACAGAGCCATAGCAGTTCCCCTTCTCAGCACCTAAGGAGCAGGCCCGACTCACTAGACAGAAAGTGGCGTCCTGAGGACTGAGCTCGTGCAGGGTTCCTGGGGAATGCGCTCAGATCCCTGATCCAGCCAGACTCAGAGCTGGTCCAGTCTCATTTCTTTATTTTGTTTCTCTTGCCCAGGAGAAATTCAGCCTGTGTTTGGCCCTACTGTGGCTTCTAATCATGCATCCTTATCCTAGGGATGGGGGTCTTCCAAGTGTTGGGAATTCAGACAGTACCCTATGGTTATAGCTTCATGGGCATTTCTGCCACAAGATCATGTCACTGCTCACCACGGCTGTCCCATAGTAAACTCTGTAGCCACCTTCTGAGTCCACTGCTCTCCCTCCAGCCTGGAGTTAAGGAACTTCCAAATCCTCCTCACATGGCACTTGTGCGCCAGGGTAAACCAATCCCCCACCCCCTGTCTAGCCATATCATGTCACCATTATTTTCTGCTACAGCCACACTGTGTAGAAGATCTCAACCGACCTGGAAATTTTCCCCTAAAAGAACAAGCTCCCCTCTTGTGGGGAAATTTTTCCCTAAATGAACAAGCACCCCGGTATCTCTGGGTGGTTCTCATATTTCCAGGTTTCCAACCTGGAAATGGGCGGGTAGAAATGCCAAGCTCTCCTGGTTGGACTTTTCCTCTCCCTGGAAGACTGAACAGCAGTCCCAGCCTCAGAGGCTGGCATAGCTGAAACGCCACCATGGGAAGTGACAGCACCCTCGTCTCTGGAAGGCCCCTCTTACTCACAGACATCTGGAAGTTCCCAAGTTGTGTGAAAGTTCCCAACTTGAGTGAAAATCATCACTTCCTGAGAAAATCCCTCTACTGGTCACCTTGTTCTTGCAGTCCCGACCAAACAACAAAACAACAACAACAAATGGCAAAGACATTGAAGTCTCAAAAGCAATTAAAGCAGTTAGCCCACCTGGAAGCCTTGAGGCAGCGGCAAGAGCTGCCCAAGTTCTTTTTTTTTTTTTTTTTTTTTTTTGAGACAGGGTCTCACTCTGTCGCTTAGGCTGGAGTGCAGTGACATGATCACAACTCATGGCTCACTGCAGCCTCAACCTCCCCAGACTCAGGTGATTTTCCCACCTCAGCCCCCTAAGTAGCTGGGACGACAGGTGTGTACCACCATGGCTGGCTAATTTTTGTATTTTTTTTAGAGATGGGGTCTTGCCATGTTGCCCAGGCTGGTCACAAACTCCTGGGCTCAAGCAATCCTCCTGCCTCAGCCTCCCAAAGTGCTGGGATTACAGTTGTGAGCCACCACACCCTGCCCTTCTCAAGTTCCACAGCAACAACAGGGCTGTGGTGTCTCAACTCTCAAGTCCCTTTCAAGGTGGGAAATCTTGAAGCCAGACTGAGAAGGATGCACATATACCTTTGTGTAATTGTGTGTGTACGTGTGTGTGTGTGTGTGTGTGGGTGTCTTGGCCCTAACTAGAGGAGCCCAGGCCACCAGAACTGC
This sequence comes from Macaca mulatta, assembly GCF_049350105.2. Lineage (NCBI taxonomy): Eukaryota > Metazoa > Chordata > Mammalia > Primates > Cercopithecidae > Macaca > Macaca mulatta. The sequence continues at coordinate 106,188,510 of NC_133408.1, forward strand.
CTTCAGGACAATGAGCTCTTCCCCATCAGAGATGTGCAAACAGACCTGAAATCAACCAGCGGAGATGGTTGCAAGGACAATCCAGTGATCAGATGAGAGCTATGTCAGGAGACTTTTAAGACCCTTTCAGTTCATGGCGGTTAGGAAAGCTGGCGCAGACCTGTAGTTGCCAGAACTAATTAGTTTTTTGGTGTTTTTTGTTTTTTTTTTTTTTTTTTCCTTAAGTGACTTGACTAATGTAGGAAATAAGAACTGTTCATGCTCCTTTGTATCCAATTGACCTGGGCTAGGCCTCAGAAGCTGGAAGGGAAAAGGCTGTGGGAGGATGCCGGAAAGGGACACCTCACCCCTTCCCTGTCCTCTGCCCACTGCTGACTCCACAGTCCCACCAGGGATGAATGCCTGCAATAAACAGAAAAGTCCCTGGAATCAATGCATCAGGGCACGCTGCCAAGTGCCAAGCTGGCTACTGCCTCTCAAATGGCAGGGACTGGGTCTGCCTGGCTCCTCACTGTACTCCTGGCCTCCCACCGTCCAGCCCCATCCTGCTCATCTCCCAGCCTCCCTGCCGGGCCCCAGCACTCAGGATTGGCCTGTCCCTTCTCTGCCCACTCAACACAGTGTGCCCAGAACTCCTTCTCTACCTACCAAATAAGGATTGGTGTACTCCAAAGCCCTCCTGGATGACCCATCTGACACCGAGCCCCCGCCCCCATCTCTTATCTGAATTCCTGCAGCCGATTGCACCTGCTACTCTTTCAGGAACCACCTTCCATTATCAAGAGCTGGGAGAACTGGCAAAAGTTTCTACCTTGCTCTTGACTGCTATTGCTGCATCTCATAAAATGCTCCCTACCTCATAAAATTGTGTGAAAAGTAAAATGAGAAAGTGCATATAAAGTGCTAAATACAGTGCCTGGTACATAGTTCACATCCAATTAATGATACTTTGTGTGTGTGTGTGTGTGTGTGTGTGTGTGTGTGTGTGTGTGTGTGTGTTTAAAGACAAGGTCTCACTCTGTCACCCAGAGTGGAGTTCAGCAGCATGATCTTAGCTCACTGCAGCCTTGAACTCATGGACACAAGGGATCTTCTCGCTTCAGCCTCCTGAGTAGCTAGCACTACAGGTGAGCACCACTGCACTGGGCTTAAATGTATGTATGTGTGTATGTATACATATATATATGTGTGTGTGTGTGTGTGTGTGTGTATATATATATATATTTTAGAGATGAGGTCTCGCTATGTTGCTCCGGATGGTCTCAAACTCCTGTGCTCAAGTGATCCTCCAGTCTCAGCCTCCTAAAGTGCTGGGATTACAGGTGTAAGCCACCATGCCCGGCCTGTTGTTAATACACGATGCATGCCAGAAGATGCGTACCCACATTTTTCCTCAATCATTGAATATACATGGCTGTGGGTAAGTCATTTGACTTCTCTTATCCTCCTTCCCCTTCTTGTCAAACAAGATAATAGAACATCTCTATCACAGGGCAGTTGTGAGAATGAAATGGCCAATGCATGTGCGAGTTCTTTGTTCATGCTAAAGTGAAATAGGAATATGAGAGATTTCCTTTTGGAATCCCCTCATGCCTTGCACGATGCCAGGACAAAGCAATGGTTCCCTAAGTATTGGCTGATTTACCTGAATAAAGGTATCTTCCTATAGCTTGCCAAGTTGGGATAATACTCCTGTTAGTATTCATGTTATTATTAACATTGCTAACACAAGAAGCAAAAATGCTGACTAAACCTTGGGCCACAACTTCTCTGAGGACTGGGCAAAGCACTATTGCTAGACACCACCCCATTCCTTTCCCTGTTGTCCCTGTGTAGGGACTCCAGGCCAGGAATCCCTGACCAGCAGCTCCCCTTCCAAACCTTGGGCTGCCGATTTGCCACATGGAAGCATCATCATTTCAGACAAGGGCCTGAGAAGAGCAGGCTGTTCACTGTGCTCTGTGGCGTGCTCTGTGCTTGGGGGAAATCTCTGGTTTCATTTAGAACTCAGTCTGCAAGCTAAAGGGGAGAGCCTGCACTCTGAGGCCTGGTTGAGATGAAGTCCCCTTTGTAAAGAGCAGGAGAGGCCAAAAAAGGGATGGTTCACCCCGGGCCCCATGTTATACTTACATGGTGTTTTTCTTCCTTAAATCAACCAATAGCTGACCTCCCCTCCCCCATCTCTCTACCTGGTAATATTAGCTCATTAACATTAGTCTACAGCGGCCCTCATCAGCTCCATCTTCTATCCTATGTACTGATCATCTACTGTGTGCCAGGTACTATTCTAGGTGATGGAAAAACAACTATGAAAAAAGACCCCCTTTTTTATTTTGTTTTGTTTGAGTAGGAGTCTCACTCTGTCGCTCAGGCTGGAGTCCAATGGTGTGATCTTGGCTCACTGCAACCTCCACCTCCTGGGTTCAAGCAATTTTCCTGCCTCAGCCCCCCGGAGTAGCTGGGACTACAGGCGCCTTCCACCACACCCGGCTAATTTTTGTATTTTTAGTAGAGACAGGGTTTCACCATATTGGCCAGACTGGTCTCTTGGCCAGGCTGGTCTCAAACTCCTGACCTCATAATCTGCCCTCCTTGGCCTCCCAAAATGCTGGGATTACAAGCGTGAGCCACCACACCCAGCAAAGACCTCTTCTTCATGGAACTTTGATCCAAGGGAAAAGAAAGATAGGCCATAAACAAAACAGGTAGGTAACACGTAGCAGCACATTAGATGGTAATAACGTTCTCAAGAGAAAAAAAGCTAAGGCAGGGAAGGGAGTTAGGGAGTGCCAGGCTCCCTAACTGGGTGGGATTTTAAGTAGGGCAACCAGGGAGGGTCTTTGTTATGAGTTGAACTGTGTCCCCCCCTGGAATTTAATGTTTAAAATCCTAATCTCTAATATCTCAGAATATTACCTTTTTTGAGATAGGGTCTTCACAGAGGTAATCAACTGAAAATGAGGTTTTAGGGTGGGCCTGAATCCAATGTGACTGGTGTTCTCCTAACAGGGAAATCTGGAGACAGACACAGGCAGGGAGAACATCCATGTGAGCATGAAGGTGGCCACTCATGTTGAGGGCAGGGGATGGAGGGGAGTACCTGGAGCAGACCTTTCCTTCACAGCCCTCAAAAGCAACAGACACTGCCAGCACCTTGATCTTAGACTTCCAGCCTCCAAAACTGTGAAGCAATACATTTCTGTTGTTTGAGCCACCCAGCTTGTGGTATTTTGTTACAGTAGCCCTGAGAAACTCATGTAGCTTTGCTGGGAAGACCTGAAGGAAGTGAGGGATCCACCCATGAAATCCTTGGGGAAAAAGCATTCTGGGCAGAGGGAACACCAAGTGCAAAGGTGTCGAGCGTGCCCCTTGGAGTTCAGGGACCAACGAGGACCCTAGTGCGGCTGGGGCCAGTCAGGAAAGGAAGAGAAGTAAAGGAGGTCAGAGATAACTGGGGCCAGATCATGTGGAGCCTTGATGTTTACCTTAAGTCAGATGAGAACCACTGGAAGATTTTAAGCAGAGAAGGACGTGACCACTCTGGCTACTGAATTTCAGAACAAATAGGGGCAAAGGTGGAAGTAGGGAAATCAGTGAGCTTATTGCAATAATACAAGCAAATACAATGGTGACTTCCACAAGGCGGTGGCATGGGGTGATATGACACAGAGTAATTCTGGATATATTTAGGAAGATACATCTGATATCGTTTGCTGATAAATTAGTTATGGAGAAAGAGAACAGTTAAGAGTTGACCACAAGATTTTTGTTTTGATCAACTGAAACCATGGAATTGCAACTAATTGGAATGAAAAAGACCTTGGAGATGGCAGGTTTGAAGGAGAATAGCAGGAACTCAGTTCAGGACATATTTGGTTTGAGATGTCCATTAGATAGACATGGATTGGAACTAACAATAGTCTCTTTGCACCAAGTCTGACTTGTATGCTTGATTTAGGGGCCCTTCTACATCATCCACATCTGGGATTTCACCAGAGTCACAGCCATTCTATGAGCTGTGTTGTGCTGGATGAATACTTGCTAAATATTGATGCTTCAAATCTCCAGGTCCAAGCTCCAAGCATTCTCAGCACAGCCATGTGGAGCAACTTCGACGCATAGAACTTCTTCAAGTCCAACCAAATAGACACCACCCCCTTGGGAAACAAGCCATCTCAGGGGGAAACCACCTCATGGGGCTCTCGACAGTCTTCCTCTAGCAACCATACTTTCAACTTTGACTTCACAGTTTTGTTTAGTGCTGCCTTCTCATTCGGGCTTTCCTTCCCAGAAGAAATATAGAAATATGAATTACACTTCTGTCATTAGAGATTCAATTAGCCAAGTTGAAATAAAATCTGTCTAAAGGACATGTAGCAATAGGCCTTTGAAACAAGCTTCGAGGTGGTCCCAGACATTCAATTCCAATTTCACATTGCATAGCCAGAAACAAACTTGTACCTCAATGGGAAAGAACTTTTCAGACAGTCCATTATTTTTTTATGTTACCTTCCTCTGTCATCAAAAACTGACCTGGATCTCCTCTCTCCTCCTCACTTAAGTTAACTTTTCTTCATGTCCTGGGTCATGCCCCAGGAATTTTTATCTACAAAGTGCTCAGCCTGGCGCACAATGCACATTCGCTGCTTAATAAATATTTGTTGACTGAGATGCGTGCTGCTGGCATGACCAAAATGTGAGACATTAGTGACATCTGCTGGGGATATGGTGATGCTGTGCAGAATTTAAGTCAGAAATGCATGTTCTTGACTGGCTGAGTTAAATCAAATGCTACAATGGGACACTGTTGGAAGCTTGTGTCTACAGTGATGAGGCCATGGCTTTGCAGCTCTGCCTTACCAGGACATGGTCCAGTGGGTTATTGTTCTCCTACGATATAATGCAGCCTTGTTTTTTAAAAAATACAGAAATCAAGAAGATAGAAAAGGAGCTAACTGGCGAAAGCTGAGGTTTGCACAGGTCTGTTGGCTCCTAAGGAAATGAAGAAAGTGAGGGCAGGGAAAGGATGGAGAAGCAGTTCTCCAGTCTCTCCCCACCCCGACCCCTGGCCCTCAGGAGAAAGTACAAGTGCCCAAAAGCGACTTCCCAGCCATTGTCCTTCCCCAGACTCACCTCCGGCTTCTGCTCCCTGTCCCTGCCCCACACCCCAGGGGACACATTCCTAAGCTCCACTCCAGTCCAGCTAAAACATTCAGGCACTCACCTCCAAGCCTTTGAGCTTATTTGTTCAACAGCCAAGTATCAAGCAAGGACTTGGGAGCACTAGGAGGCGCTGTGCTAAACACGGGGATACATTCCAGAGCCAGTCCAGGGAGTGTGGTTCCGGAACTGGTGGAGCTTCTGGTGTAGTGGATGCGGACTTTCTGGTCTGGATCTCCTCTCTCCTCCTCACATAAGTAACTCTTCTTCATGCCCCAGGTCTCGGCACTTCCAGGAAACCTGCACTGGCCCCTCTAGCCTACACCGGATTCCCCCCAACCAAGCACCCTCCTAACCCCTGGCATTACCCCTCTCCCACCAAGTCAGAGCCTCTGGACTAGTTGGCCTCCTCCTCACCTCCCAATACACTAAATGTCCCCTCAAGCATGGGCTGCCTTCTTTACATTTATGTTCATCACAAAACCAGAACAAGGCAGGCACTTGTGTGGTCCTGGAAGAGCTATGATAACTGTCATGGACCCAGGAAACACGCCATTCACTACCCAGAGGTGCTGCGGTGAGTGACAGGAGACTCAGCAGCATTGTCACATCACAGAGCAAACCCTGCCTGCTGGGCTTCCAGACCGCGTGAGGGTGGAGATAACCAACGACCTGCTTGATTGAGTGTGGAGCCCATGGAGCTGGTGGGGGTGCCAGGGAGGTCCCTTCAGATCTCTTCCAGTGTTCTGGGGTCTGCCTGTCCCAGGAACTGGCAGCAATTCCAGCACATTCCTCAGCACTTACTGCTAAGGTGAATCCAAGTTCACGTTCCCAGAACAGGTTCCGAGTCAGCCACGCCAGAGGTCTGTGCCAGCTTCACTTGGTCTAGGAAGCCTGGGACCACCATCAGCCCATTCTTCCTTGAGGCTCCGGAACAGCATGGGACATTAGCCGAGCTGTGCTCAGAAGCAACACTCACTGATGAGGGCTGCCGAGAGTCCCATCCTCTGCTCACCTGTCAATCAGTCAAGCCTCTTCACTGCCACCCCTGACCATCCTGCCAGGGCTGATCACCTTGGCTGCTCACAGAACCCATGAGGACTGAGAATTTCCCAGATTCTCACAATGACTGAGCAGCCCTGCTTCCCCAGCCCTTTATAAGCATCTTGAACATGCCCAGGTGTGCCAGGTGTGGCCTCCATGGCCCGCCAGAGGAGGGGGCAGGGGGAGTGCAAAGACTGAATCAGACAAAGACTAAGCTTTGTTTCCGCCCCTTCTCCACCCTTTTTTCCCATGCAAGAGTCTCGAAGGCAGATTCAGACGGAAAAGTCAACAACATTCCATCATTCGGTTCCTTTTCTTGGCCCCAATGTGTGCCCTGGGGCCCTTTTGTTCTTTGGCCTGGGTAGAGTGTGTGGCCGCATGCTGCTGAAAAGGTCAGGGTCAAGATGCTGGGAGCTGCCAGTTGCGCTAGAGGAACCCATGTTTTCCACTGTGGATTAAAATACCCTTTTGCCTGCGGCTGAGCTTCCCCTCCGAATCCAATAGGTCAATAAGGACCAAGGACAAAGCACAAACAGGGCCTGGAAGCCAAGAGATGTCGATAAAAATGGAGATAAATAGGCATTTCAGAGCAGGCAGGCCGTGGGTGTGGGGCATTGTCCCTTCTCTGGCCGGCAGTGCCTGGTCACTTTGTCTCCAAACAGTGCTTCCATTTTAAAGATGCCAGATTGGTTTGGACCCAAAGCTTCACTGTTGCGGGGTGGGCTGAGGTGGGAGTGGGGAGGATTCACACAGTAAAAAAAAAAAAGGCGTCCTCTTGGGTGCCAAATGTGGCAGTTCCTCCATTTCTTGCTTCTGTACAAAGCCCTCCCAATGTGGAAAACACTCCTTTTTGACAGTGTTACTCTTCTTTCCTTTTAAGAAAATAAGTTCCCAATCTTCGTGTTTTTTAAACAGTACAAATGCTGGCATTTCAGAGCTGCTTTAGTGTCTTCAGTTAGATGCTGAAAAGAGCTCAGTCTTCTCTCATTATTTCCTCTGCCCCTCAGTTTATCTCATGTAGAGCTCTAACTAAAAGATCCCAGCCAGGTGCGGTGACTCATGCCTGTAATCCCAGCACTTTGGGAGGCTGAGGCGGGCAGATCACGAGGTCAGGAGATCGATACTACCTGGCTAACACGGTGAAACCCCGTCTCTACTAAAAATACAAAAAATTAGCCGGACATGGTGGCGGACACTTATAGTCCCAGCTACTAGGGAGGCTGAGGCAGGAGAATGGTGTGAACCCGGGAGGCGGAGCTGCAGTGAGCCGGGATCGCTCCACTGCACTCCAGCCTGGGTGACTGAGTGACACTCCATCTCCAAAAAACAAAGAAAAAAGAAAAGAATGATCCCTGCAGTATGAGTCAGGAAACATGGGTTCTGCTCTCACTCTACCATCTTTCTGGCACTGTGACCTTGGGCAAGTCATCACCGCTGAGTTGGATTTTCTAACATTCTGTGACTATGCAGAATCACAGGATGGGAGGAGGGATGGCTTAATTAGTGCAAGGGTCGCTATGTAATAAATGTTTGATTATGTATTGGTGAACTCATGCATGCATTCATCAGATATGCCAGGGATCACAGCAGGCATGAAGATACAAAGTGAAATGAGACCAGTCCCTGCCCATGAACAGGCAGCATGACAACATGATGGACAGAGCACGGGTTTTCTGAGGTTCACAGCCAGGTCCCACCCCTAATTAGCTTCATGAGCTCAGCTAAGTTTTTATAACTTCTCTGAGCCTTGACTTTCTCATCTACATGATGGATTATTTTATAGGTTGACCACTCGTCCTGGTTTGCCTGAGACTGAAGGGTTTCCTGGGACACAGAACTTCCAGTGCTAAAACCTAGAAAATCCCAGGCATATCAAGATGAGTTGGTCACTTAGAGGACAGATGAATTGAAATGATATATAGAAATGACTCACACTGTGCCCTGCATCTAATAGCTGCTCTATAAATGTAGTCACACACAAACATGCTCCTCACAACATGGTAAAGGAAAAATAAAATGAAACAAATAGGTGAGTGCAAAGTAACTGCAGTTTTTGGATTGTTGGAATTTGCTGTTTAATACTGGAATACATTCTTAAATAAATGTGGTTATGTTCTACTTCATTTTAATGGGCATTTCTCACTTTACGTTTGTTTGCTAATGACTTATTACTTGCTGTTTATTTTATGTGTATTTTAGACTATAGAAATGATGTTAGACATAAAGCAAATTCAAGTGATTTTCTTACTCGAGTTCAAAATGGGTCGTAAAACAGCAGAGACAACTCATAACGTCAGTAACACATGTGGCCCAGGAACTGCTAACGAATGTACAGTGCAGTGGCAATTCAAGAAGACGAGAGAATTGAAGATGAGGAGCGTGGTGGTGGGCCATTGGAAGTTGACAATGACAAACTGAGAGCAATCATCAAAGCTGATCCTCTTACAGTTACACAAGAAGTTGCTGCAGAACTCAACATCAGCATTTGAGGCAAATTGGAACGGTGACAAAGCCCAATAAGTGGGTGCCTCATGAGCTGATCAAAAATCAAGAAAATCATCATTTTGAAGTGTCTTCTCTTATTCAATGCAACGGTGAACCATTTCTCAATTGGATTGCCACACGCAACAAAAAGTGGCTTTTATACAATTGGTGATGACCAGCTCAGTGACTGGACCGACAAGAAGCTTCAAAGCACTTCCCAAAGCCAAACCTGCATCAAAAAAGGTTATGGTCACTGTTTGGTGGTCTGCTGCCGGTCTGATCCACTGCAGCTTTCTGAATCCCGGTGAAACCATTACATCTGAAAAGTATGCTCAGCAAATTGATGAGATGCACCAAAAACTGCAACGCCTGCAGCCAGCATTGGTCAACAGAAATGACCCAATTCTTCTTCACGACAATGCACAACCAAAGCTTCAAAAGTTGAACAAAATGGGCTACAAAGTTTTGCCTCATCTGCCACATTCACCTGACCTCTCGTCAACTGACTACCACTTCTTCAAGCATCTCGATAACTTTTTGCAGGGAAAATGCTTCCCCAACCAACAGGATGCAGAAAATGGGTTCCAAGAGTTCGTCGAATCCCGAAGCACAGATTTTTACACTACAGGAATAAACAGACTTATTAATCGCTAGCAAAAATGTGTTGATTGCAATGGTTCCTACTTTGATTAATGAAGATGTGTTTGAGTCTAGTTCTAATGATTTAAAATTCACGGTCTAAAACCTCAATGACTTGTGCACCAACCTACACTAAGGCAGCTAAGGCAGCACACAGGAGAGAGGAACTCTGAGAAGATCCCAGGGAGCTGGATGGTGAAGGAGGAGTTGGAGTTGATTAGGTGAGGAATGATGATTGGGGAGGTGCATTCTGTGTATGGAATGTTCATAAATGCATGAAAGCTTAAGAGCTTGCAGCCTGGGGTGTCCTGTGTGGCTAGAACTAAGCAGGTAAGATCTCAAAGGTAAATCTGATTCATATCAGGAAGACCTACTGTAATTCTAACAAATTTGGACATCATTTTTAAGGTCTCCAAACACTTTTGATGATGCATCCTTTTGATGAAGAAAAAAAGAAAGGTATCCCATACCTTTCCCAATACATGTTATATTTATGAATAATATACATGTATTGTGTAAATAAATAAAGCATACAAAAAATACAAGTGTTTCAAGGATCAGATTAAAGGTAAATACAAACAAGAGTTCTGTCTTTCTTCTATGCTGCCATGAATTACCTTACCTGCCTCCTCGAGGACACACACCCTACCTCAGAAACAGGCACTTTAGGCAGCAAAGAGTCACAGAAAGTTTTATTTTTATATATTTATTTGTTTGTTTGTTTGTTTATTTTTTTGAGACGGAGTCTCACTCTGTCGCCCAGGCTGGAGTGCAGTAGCGCCATCTCAGCTCACTGCAAGCTCCGCCTCCAGGATTCACGCCATTCTCCTGCCTCAGCCTCCCGAGTAGCGGGGACTACAGGCGCCGGCCATCACGCCCGGCTAATTTTCTGTATTTTTAGTAGAGACGGGGTTTCACCGTGTTAGCCAGGATAGTCTCGATCTCCTGACCTCGTGATCTGCCCACCTCGGCCTCCCAAAGTGCTGGGATTACAGGCGTGAGCCACCATGCCCAGCCGAGTCACAGAAAGTTTTAAAGCAAAGAACTGACATGAGCAGATTTGATTTTTAGAAGATTGCCTTGGATATATATATAGGAGACAAGACTGGAAACAAAATGCCCAACAGGAAGCTATTGTAGAAGTCCAAGAGAAAGGTACCAGCGGCCTGAATGAAGGTGGCCACGGTGGATTCACAGACAAGGTGATAGACTGGAGAGAGATTTAGGAAGCAGAATCAAAAGGACATGTGGGGCCGGGAGCAGTGGCTCACGCTTGTAATCCCAACACTTTGGGAGGACAAAGTGGGCGGATCGCTTGAGTTCACGAGTTGGAGACCAGCCTGGGCAACATGGCAAAACCACGTCGCTACAAAAAAAAAAAAAAAAAAAATTAGCTGGGTGTGGTGGCGCATGCCTGTAGTCCCAGCTACTTGGGAGGCTGAGGTGGGAGGATCACCCGAGCCTGGGAGGCAGAGGTTGCAGTGAGCCGAGATCACAGCACTGCACTCCAGCCTGGGCAACAGAGAGATACCCTGTCTCAAAAAACAAAACCAAAAACGAACAAACAGAAAAAGGAAATGTAACTGAGAAGGGACCTATTGAGTTAAATAAACACACGAATGCATGCAATTGAAAGATGTCCGCAAAAAGAGACACGCCTGGACCTGACATGAAATTCACTGACACCTTTGATCTACATCCCACATATGATACAGAAAAACCACCAGGCCAGGTCCTCGGTATGACTTTCCTGGGCCCTAGGCACTTTGGCTCCCTGAGCCCCTTCTGTACACACACACACACACACACGCACACACACGCACACACACAAATTTTTAAAAGTGTATGTATGAAAGTATATTTAATGATTGCATTAGTAGAAAGGTGAATCTAATCCAGGAGTATTATATTCACTTTTTTTCTTCTGATTTTAAAATAAATGAAAACACTTTTGTGGGTCCACAAGAGTATCATGCCCTCAGGGTCTGAAGGCCACGCCAGGCTCTTTTCTTATTGAGCATTGAGCGCCATCTGGTGGTTCTCATCTCGCAAGGGTGCCCAGCCACTGCTGAAAAAGGCTCATCTGCAAAAGTTTCATTCAGAGAATCCAGACCAAGCCCAATCACTATAATTACTGCTTGACTCAGATCCAAACTGCCCGGCACTGGGCTTCGAGGATGTCTGATTGGCAGGAGCTAAAGTGAGACTTTAAGAAGACAACAAGAGCCCAGTAGTGACCACAAATCAGCTGAGGGAAGCCAACCGTCCAACCTTTTCATCAGATTGTTGTTAGTGCAGTAGTTTTCCACATTTTTGTGCTTCAGGTAACATATCTAAGGGAATATAAAATGAAGACAAGTTTAAGAAAGCATCTTTTTAAAATACTAGAAAAAATCACAGTTTGTCAACATTCCTTAATCATTTCCTGCTCTTGTCTTGCCTGTACTTCATGTTATATTTGCAAATGTCACCCGCACGGGTCCATCCTCCAAGAAGCTGGAGGCTTGCCCGTGTGTCCTATAGTAAAGAATGCGGGGGTATGTGAGCCATTGCCACCGGGGTAATATTCCCTGCATCCCAAAACTGGGATTCAGGAGCTCTTCTTTTGAAGTTATGAATTTATAAAGGGTGTTTAATAATTGTTGCTACCACACATATTGCTATGTATGAATTGTGTCCTCCAAAATCCATATGTTGAGGTCCTAACCCTCAGCACCTCAGAATGTGATCTTATTTGGAAACACGGCCTTTGCAGATGTAATTAGTGAACTAAAGGTGAGGTCATCCTGGAGCTGAGTAGGGTTCCTAATCCAATATGACCCGTGTCCTTTTAAGAAGGGAAAATTTGGCCAGGTGCAGTGGCTCATGCCTGTAATCCCAGCACTTTGGGAGGCTGAGGAGGGCAGATCGCGATGTCAGATCAAGAACATCCTGGCTAACATGGTGAAACCCCGTCTCTACCAAAAATACAAAAAGTTAGCCAGGTGTGGTGGCGGGCGCCTGTAATCCCAGCTACTTGGGAGACTGAGGCAGGAGAATAGCGTGAACCCAGGAGGTGGAGCTTGCAGTGAGCTGAGATCGGGCCACTGTACTCTAGCCTGGGTGACAGAGTGAGACTCCGTCTCAAAAGAAAGAAAAAGAAGGGAAAATTTGAAGAGAGATGCATAGAGGGACGATGCTGTGAAGACGCAGGGAGAAGACCACCATCCACAGGCCAAGGAGAATGGCCCAGAACAAACCCTTCACTCAGAGCTCTCAGAAGGAGCCATGCCTCTGACACTTTCATCTCAGACTTTTAGCCTCCAGAGTTGTGAGATGATACATTTCTGTTGTTTGAGGCACCTAGTTTGTGGTAGTTTGTGACAGCAACCCTGGAACACGAACTGAGATTTGTGGTGGTTTGCTGGCAATCTCTGGCGCTCCTTGGCATGTAGAAGCATCACCCTGTGCATGCTGCAGTGGGTCCACTATTAGCCCAGAAAACCCCCCGGAAGACTGCTCTGGAGGAGGGCCTAAAGAACACACCTTTCACCAAAGCGATGAAGAATGCACTACTGTTGGGACCATCCTCCATAGCCAAGGGATGATGATAAAATAGAACATCACAAAACTGAATTCACAGACAACAGTGAGGCCAACAGGTGCCCCAAACAATGGAGAAGGTGGTTGTGGTCAATTGTCACAAAAGCCAGGTGGTTACTAATACAGTGACAGCAGAGTCTGAACATTAATGGAGATGGGTGACAGGACACAGTAACCCTAGGGACAGAATGAATGGACAGCTGTCAAAGGTACTGACCAACATGTACAATCAAACAAAATCAAAGATGGCAGTTGTCCCAGTGAAAAGGTCCTCATCCTTTACCCAGTTGCTAGACCCAAACAAGTTTTCAAAGTCAGATCCCACTAACTGACAGAGAGGCTGAGTTCCAGGGTGAAGACCCTGTGACAAGAAGTCAAGCACACATGATAATGATTCCATAGTCTTTCCTCAAAGAGATTTACTGCCATTTACTCAGGTAAACATGCACTGGGGGCAGGGGAAGACCCAAACATGTCAAGGACTGGTACATGCAGGGTCCAAGTTGGCACTGAGAGGCAAAGCTCCAGAGCTTCATCCTGAGCCCCCAGTTAGAGGCAGGATATGGGGAGCAGGTAACCAATGGAGTCCTGGCCCAGGACTGGCTCCAGTAGATCCACTGGGCCTGTGGGCCCACCGGGTAGCCAGCCATTTTCCTCAGTGTTGAATATGTGATTGGAATCACTATCCTTTTTTTTTTTTTTAACTTTAAGTTCTGGGATACAAGTGCAAAATGTGTAGGTTTGTTACATAGGTATATGTGTGCCATGGTAGTTTGCTGCACCTATCAACCCATCATCTAGTTTTTAAGCCCCACATGCATTAGCTATTTGCCCTAATGCTCTCTCTCATTTCACCTCCCACCGCCCTGGTGTGTCATTCCCCTCCCTGTGTCTATGTGCCCTTATTGTTCAACTCCCACTTATGAGTGAGAACATGTGGTGTTTGGTTTTCTGTTCCTGCGTTAGTTTGCTGAGGATGATGGATTCCAGCTTCATCCATATCCCTGCAAGGGACATGATCTCATTCCTTTTTATGGATGCACAGTGGAATCACCATTCTTAATAACGAGCACAAGTCCCACGTTGGTGCTTTGGCCTCTGTGATAAGAGTTATTGCACTGGGGAAAACCAACAGAAACATCTAAAACTATACCCAACCCTGGCCGAGATAATTTCACATCCTGGAGAAAATTGTAGAAATTATAGCCACTCTTAAAAATTTGAAAGGTGCAGTTTTTACCTAATTTACCAGTTCTGGTCCCTACAACAAACAAACAAATCCTGAAGATAACAGTGGGATGCTGCAAACTCAACCAAATAGTAGCCCCAGTTGCAGGGACTGGACCAGATATGGCACCTTTGCTAGGAAGACTCGGGTCCACCACATCAGAAAAATATTAAAGGCCCATTGGTCTGGGATTTCTAGAACTTCTTCTCCAAAATAAAGAATGTATTATTGCACGTTGAGCCTCTAATCACTAGGAAGAACCCTGGTTGGACCCTTGGAGTTCTGGAGACAACAGCTTCCATAACTATGGTTACTGCTCCAAACTATGTCACGGAGAACACAAACAGATGCCAGCTTGGAGGGAGGTTCAAAGCAGGAAGGAACTCTGTAGAGATTCCAGCTTCTGCAGTGTAAATAGCTCTGTTGTTGGGACTGCAGCACTCACCAGAGCCTATGATTTCCATGGTGGGAAAATATGCTGTGTGGTGTTAATGATGAGCTCCAATGGGAGAGCCAAACTTAGATCCCCAAGGTTCTGGAGTATGGCCATGACATTTTCAGCAGAGAATTAAATGCTCTTTAATAAACAGCTCCTGGTGTGCTACTGAGGCTTGGTTCAGAAGGGGCACATAGGATGCCCTGTTATGTGACCAGAGCAGGCCATCAAGAGCTGGGTTCTGTCCAACCCACCAAGCGTAATGTAGGGTGAAGCCTGCAGGAATTCATCCTGAGGTGGAAGGAGATACTCATGCAATGGTGCATGAGCAGGTTGAATGCCCAAACAAGCCAAAAGAGCAGGTAGCCCAACTCTCACATCCCCCACCACTTCACCTCACTACCTCTCCCTCTGACCAGCTGGCAGAAGAGGAAAAAGTCCAAGCTGTTTTCACGAATGGGCCAGGTTGGTATGTGAAAGCAAGCTGAAAATGGACATCTATGGCATCACGGCCCCATTCACGGGTGGCCTTGAAGGACAGTGGTGATGAAAAATTCCCCTTGTGGGAAACCCTTTAAGAAGTGCACTTGGTTTTCCACTTTATGTGCAAAGAAGACGGGCCCAAAAGAAGAGTATCTTGCATTCATGGCAGTAACAAATGGCTGGCTGGTCAGGGGCCTGGAAGGAGAAAGGTTGGAACAATGGGGACAGCAAGATAGAAGGATATGGGTAGACACGTGGAACTTGGCACAAAGTGTGACTATCTTTATATTACACACTCATACTCACCAGAGAGGAGCCATTAAAGATGAGACACTAAACAACAAAAGGGGTCCTTGGGAAGTTTTTGTTTATATTACACATTCACATATAGAGAAAATGACCACCAGCTGTTGTTAGCCAGCCTCTGTCTTGGCATCCCTGGGCAGGTGCTGCAGATTTGTGAATGGAGGAGCTGTTGTAGCATACAGAAGTTGTGCATGAGCCCAACAGTGTGCCCTCCCACCCGCCCAGGCTGAACTCTGCCACCTCCAAACACCCAACCTGCCCAGATAAGAAACCAGTGCTCAGTCCCCAGTATGGCACCACCCTTTGATGAGACCAATCAGCCATGTGGTGGCAAGTTATATTAAGCCCTTAGCACCCTGTGGGAACAGAGATTCATCTTGACAGAATACACATATTCCAGGTATGGATTTGTGTTTTCTGCCCACAGGGCCGCAGACAGCACTATTATCAGACGACTTTGCAGCAAGGGAGGTGGGCACATTATCAGAAGATCCATGTGTGAGAGCGCAAACCACATTATTCCTCAGCTGCCCGCTGACAAAGCAATGGAATGGCTTTCAAAACCTCTGCTGAAGTTCCAGCTCAGAGGTGACACCATGTGAAGATGGGGTGCCTTCCTCCAGGGCCCAGGGCACATTCCAAGCAAAGGTGTTTGTGTGGTGCTGCATCCCCCTTAGGTGGAATACGTGGGCCTGGGACCCAAAGGCCTGAAGCCGTGGACCCTGTTACCACCATCCCATCCCATGACCCACTTGGGGAATTTATGCCCTTATCCCACCTCTTTGGTTTTAGAAGCCAAGGAGATGATTCTTTCCCACTTGTCTCCCATTTATAAAGAGGGTAACCTTTATGCAGCTCAAATATAGCCAGGGCCACCCTGCCCTGCTCTGCAGACTGGGGAAGAAAGTCCAAGCCTGCTCTGAGATCTTTGCTAATTCCCAGGGTGCCTGTGGTCTCACACCCATTCCCTCTAGTTCCAGTTAAATAGTTTCTAGCTCTCCTTAAATAGTTTCTCCTGAGGAGTAATGTTAAGAAGGCGGTTCTGGGTGTATTTAAGAAAGGCTACTTTTCCCCTTCCCCTCTCAGAAATGCTGGGGGATTGTCTCTAATCTTCATTGTGAGAACCTGGTTTGGCTCCCCCAGGAAACACTCACGGGAAGTACAGAAGGCCAGTTGTAACGCTCAACATTGTTCCCAGCTACAATTTGTCAATTACGCGTTAACCTTTCCTGGTCGCCAGGAGGTTTCTGCTTCTGAGCCCCTCTTCCGGTAAGTTGAGATTCTCTGTATCTAACTGTTCGCCTCTCTAATTTTGAAGGGCAGCAGCTTGTTCTGTTGCCTCAATCCTGTGGTGGTCCTATGAAGGGCTGATTTTCAGTTGGTTCAGCTTTTTTTCTTACTGCAAGGATGGGAGAGATCACTTCCAAGCTTCTTTATATGCCAAATGGGAACTGAAAGTCCACGAATAGAATTTTTAAATTTTCTCTACAGTTTATTATATGGGAAGAGCATAGCTGTGGAAAAGAGCTTTGGAGACCTGGATTGTTATGTTACCCGCCCCACCTCTCCTGACTAGATCTTATAAAGCCTTGCTGGTCCATGAACTGGCAGCATCCTCCATGCTCAGGAGCTTGTTAGAAAAACAGCATCTCGGGTGTCCTACCCCAGACCTACTGAATTAGAATCCACATTAAAACAAGACCCCTGATCACTCAAGTGCTTATTAAAGTTTCAAAGCTATGATCGAAAGCTACTTCCAACCTTTGAGGGTTAGTTTACTACCGCAGTTCCCAAACTGTGCACTGAGGTGCCTGGGGCATTTTGAGATATTTTAAATGTTTAAGGGAAACACAGCAGTATCTGCCCAACACAATG
Organism: Macaca mulatta; assembly: GCF_049350105.2. Lineage (NCBI taxonomy): Eukaryota > Metazoa > Chordata > Mammalia > Primates > Cercopithecidae > Macaca > Macaca mulatta. Next base: position 106,205,747 of record NC_133408.1, read on the forward strand.
TGAACTGAACTATCTCACTACTAGCCTGAGATAGCTCTGGGTTCTGCCTCTGCCCAGTTAGCACAGTCTAGGGATCCTTTTGGTCCCACATGTGCTGCTTCTGGTTTATACTGTCTAGTCACATGCTGGTTCAACCCTCTTGACTCCCACCAGAAATAATAATTAAATGAATAATAATAAACTAGTAACACACAAGTCATTTGGTGAGTAGCAAACAGATTCATATTGTAATGTGCTGGACTTCACTGAAGCATCTCAAATGGTAAGGCACCAAAAGAAACTTGTTTTCAGTGTCTCCTCCCACTGGGCCGGGTGCTTAAGGCATCAGGCCGGCTCTCCCCACAGCTCAGGCTGACTTACTTTCCAGCCACTTTCACTATAGCAGCCTGATTTTTGTTATAAAAATTTGTTAATTTTTTATTGACACATAATGTACACATTTTTGAAGTATATGTGACAATTTAACACATTCATATAATTTGTAAAGATCAAAGCAGTGTAATTGGGATATCCATCACCTTAAATATTTTTGAAACATCACTGTTATATTCAGTATCATTCCTTTCAGGGAAGGGCAGGGTCCCACGATCTGGGCCTGTGAAACCAAGAGGGGTGGGGCTGCTCTGTTCTCCCCACCCTTTCTTTCCTCGGAGCTCATCCGGTGGGAAGAAGAGATAGGCTGCAGTTCAGGGGGTCCCCAAGACCACCGTCAGCTTCCATGATTCTCTCGAAGGATTCACAGAACTCAGAAGAGTTGCTGTACTCACAGTTACAATTTGTTACAATGGAGGGACACAGATTAAAATCAGCAGAGAAAATGATACGGCTCCGATGAGTGGAGGAACACCAGGGTTCTTCCTCTCAAGTCGAATTGGATAAAACAACACGGACACACATGCAGTGGTTTTAAGGAGTGGAGAGCTTAATAGGCAAGAAAGAAGTTAGGAAGAAGCTCTCCTGTACAGACACAGAGGCAGGGGATTCCAACAAAGAGAAAACCCCGTGTGGCAGAAAAGTGGTTGCTTATATGAGGAGGCTGGAGGAGGCGGTGCCTGATTTCCATAGGGCTTAGGGGATTGGTTTGACCAGGCATGTCATTTACCTAGCCCATGAAACAACCGGCCCTCCCACCCTATCCTTTTAACATGCAAATACAGGGCGCCATGATGTTCTACATACCTGGGGATACGTGGGGGCGGCCATGTTGCCAGGCACATGTAGCAGCAAGGGCAAGAGGACCACGGTGGGAATCGCCATGTTTGGGTGGACCCAGTTTCTAACGGCCAGTATTTACATGTCAAAGGCTGCCTGTCCAGCTCTAAGAACCAGGGCTTTTCTGCTCGACAAGAAATGTTTCTGGAGCTGCTTTAAAAGAAACAAAAACTTCCTAAGGACCCCCTTTCCTCTCTATCTGCCTAAAATAATCTCTTAACTCCTATAATAGGAAGAGGCGTACAGAGCAGAGTCCATGAGAGACCAGGCGTGAGCTTCTGGTTGTCCTCTCCCAGTGGAGTCAGGGAGCAGCACTTCCTTCTTCCGGGAATGACATGCCACAACGTGCATAGATCATTACTAACCAGGGCAGCTCACCCAAGCCTTGGCATCCAAGGTTTTTATTGGGGGCCAGTCATGTAGGCATGGCTGACAGCCCACACGCCTGACTTCAGTCTCCAGCTCTTCAGAGGTTAAGCTGATACTACCTGGCCCAAGACTCCTAAACAAAGATACTCTTACTCTTATCAGGTAGAACATTTCTAAGACACAGAGGTTAACTCCCAGGAGTTTAGCAAGGGCCACACCTTTCCTTTGGACAAGGTTAATCCTTTACTGTCCACAGACCTATCTTGGTGTGACTGCTGATGGCAAGAGTTGGTCACCCTGTTAGGCTAACTCATTGTCTACACAGATTCCATATCAATGCCGGTAGCCTTAATGAGCCTGGAGTATCTGGGTACTTTGTTCTCTATAATGCCCCGTACCCATTGTTATCCCCTGTACCATTTTGTAACCTCTGGGGTCAAGAATGAATCTCAATCAGTATTTCTATATCATCCTGTTACTATAGCAACAGACACAACTTAATATTGCATTCAGGACATCCCTGTTTCAAAAAAAAAAAAAACAAAACTCTTGGCATTTGTCTATAATGCAGGCTCCAGCTTTTCGCCCAATACCTCTGCTGTCTCCCCTCTTGTGAGCAAAACCAAATTCTTCCAATTTCAGTTTCTTCTGTCTCTTCCACCAAAGTTTAGCTCCAGGTCACACTCTGCTTCTCCAAGTCCATTTAGGAACTTGGCAGAAGCAAAAAGCCTTTCATTCTCCCAGGATCCACTCTCCTAGAAGGCATTTTTTATTATAGATGGCAATTTTTTAAATGTTACAATTACTGCCACATTATTAGTCATCAGTCATGGATGATTCCCTTTTTTAATTGAACCCTCTGCTGCTTCCAACCTGCTACAAGAACTATGGTGCCTACATTCTGGTGGTTGACAGGAACACTTAGCGAGACCAAGGCATTGCTGAATTTTTACTGAGTCATCTCATGTTCTTATTGGCATGGGAGTGTGTCAGCGGTGTTGAGGTAACTCTTCTTAGCAAGGAAGTAACCTGATTTGTTGTATGCCCTACTGAGTAGCTTTGACTTGCCTTAAATAAATACCTTATGAGGACTGTGACATTCCATTGAATTGCTTTCATGGATGAAATTCAATTTCATTCATACTGATTTCCTCCTAAAAACAGCTGAGTGTATGTGCTTTGCATGGTGATATGGTTTGGCTCTGTGTCCCCACCCAAATCTTATCTCGCATTGTAATCCCCACGTGTCAGGGAGGGGCCTGGTGGGAGGTGATTGAATCATGGGGCAGACTTCCCCCTTGCTGTTCTCATGACAGTGAGTTCTCACGAGATCTGGTTGTTTTAAAAGTGTTGCACTCCCCGCTTCGATCACTGTCTCTCTCTCCTGCTCTGCCATGGTAAGACGTTCTTGCTCACCTTTACCTTCCGCTATGATTCTAAGTTTCCCGAGGCTTCCTAGTCATGCTTCCTGTTAAGCCTGTGACACTGTAAATCAATTAAACCTCTCTTCTTCATAAGTTACCCAGTCTCAGGTAGTTCTTTAGAGCAGTATGAAAATCGACTAATACTCATGAACTAATCCCTGCCTTGTGGAAATGGAACACCACAGGCGCACTGTAGGGAAGGGGCTTTGTCTCCTGCTGGCCAGGCAGTGGTTCTGCTCTCTAGGCCAAGGCATGCGTATGGTGTGAAAGCACAAGGGCCACCATGGCTCGCTGAGCGTGAAGTGGCCCTAGGGACATTGCTGATTTGAAGGGAAGCAGAGTTGATGGAGTAAGACTGGCTGCTCAAAACCTTTCCAGAGCTTAGTTCCTGGACAGGATCTTAAGCAGATGAAGGACAGCTGTGAGCAACCACGGAGTTACATGTGCTGATGAGACTTCATCCTGGCATGCAGGGTGGCTTTGTGGCTGTGTGACCAGTGCAGTCACACAGGGCCGTGTGCTCAGAATGACCTGTGCGTGGGGTGTAATGCTTTGTGACTTCCATATCGAAACTCTTAATAATTTTAGCTTTGAATTTGTGTTTTGTAATGACATCCGATGGGACCATGGAGTATGTGCTGGGGGCTTGAAGGCTCAGCTCAAATGCAGTCCCTCCAGCTACTACCTTCCATGTCTCCCCTGGATGAGCTCTCAGCTTCCTGTGTCCTATGCCCTGGCTCCCCAAGCCCCACATGGCTTTCTGTTCCTTACCCTCCTACTTGTGAATGCTGCTACCCTCCATGCCCGGCAGTGCCTGGACAAGGCAGGGGGTTGGGCTGGACACATGTGCTTCATGGCATTGGCAGGCAGGGCATGGGTGCACCTCCACTCTGGGCTTCCAGCACTACAGCACAGTTGGAAGGGACTTGGCAGGAATGAGCCTTTTATTCACCCCCTATCCAGTTATCTAGAGCATCCCAACATGGAAGCCACAATACCTTGGGAGCCACCCATCCACAATGGCTTAGGGCAGCTGGTCCCTGGGAAGGGGAGATGCCTGACTGTGTTTCTCTGTCCCAAGCTATAACATGCTGTGTTGTTCCAGTAACTGACAAGAAAGCAGAGGAAGCCAGCAGCCAGGGGACACATACACCAATTCTCCTAGGGGCCCGTGAGAGTCCTCACTCACCTCTTGACTATCCCCCATGTCCAAGGAGCTGCAACATTAAAAATACAAAATTTTAAAACACAACACACATATATATATAAATATATATTTATAATATTTATTTTAATACTTTTCAATTCACTGTACCCTGAAAATTATGTAGCCAGTTTTGTTCGCATGAAAGCAGGCATTTTTGTAGGTCATAGTTGAAACTACTTAAACATTTTTAACAGTGTTTCTCTACCTCCTGCCTGGATTTTGTTGATAGTCAGTATAATGGGCCAAATAATTACCCTAATTCCTGGAACCCATGCATATGTTATATCACATGGCAAAGGAGATTTTGCAGATAAAATTAAGGTAATAGACCTTAGGATAGGGAGAGCATCATGGACTATCCAGGTGGATGCAGTGCAATCACATGGGCTCTTAAAAGTGGAAGAGTGAGAAGAGAGTTAGGGATGTGGTAGGGAAGGAAAATCTAAGAGGAAATTCAAAGCCAACCATTGTTGCTGGCTTTGAAGATGGAAGAAGGGAGCCATGAGCCAAGAAATGTGGGCAGCCTCTAGAATGAGAACAATCTTCAGCCTCTGTCAGCAAGAAAGGAGGACCTTATGGAACACACAACCTCATACAGCCAAATGGAACTCAGTTCTGCCAGCAACCTGCATGGTTTTGCAGGTATAGTCTCCCCCAGAGCTTCCAGAAAGGGACGAAACCCTGTTTCCAGTGTGATTGCAGCCTTGAGAGACTCAGAGAAATCAGCTGAGCCCACTGAACATCAGACCTACACGCTGTGATATAAATCTTTGTTGTTGAAAATTTCTAGATTTGTGGTCATCAGTTACAGTAACAATTAGCAAACTAAGACAATTGGTTGATCCAGTGGCAACAAGAATCTGGCAAGGTCGCAGCAAGAGAAATGAGAGAGAAAGCTCCAGGGGCAAGCCCCAGAGGTTAGTCTCTGGTTAAATAGTTTCTCCTGAGGGGCATCGTTAATGAGAAGGCTCTGGGTGTATTTAAGAAAGGCTACTTTTCCCCTTCCCCTCTCAGAAATGCTGGGGGATTGTCTCTAATCTTCATTGTGAGAACCTGGTTTGGCTCCCCCAGGAAACGCTCACGGGAAGTATAGGAGGCCAGTTGTAAGGCTCAACATTGTTCCCAGCTACAATTTGTCAATTACATGTACTGTTTCCTGGTCTCCCGGAGGTTTCTGCTTCTGAGTGGAGATTCTCTGTATCTACTTGTTTGTCTCTCTAATTTTGGAGGGCAGCAGCTTGACCTGTTGCCTCAATCCTGTGGTGGTCCTATGAAGAGTTGATTTTCAGTTTGTTCAGCTTTTTTTCTTACTGCAAGGATGGGAGAGATCACTTCCAAGCTTCCTTATATGCCAAATGGGAACGGAACGTCCACTAATAGAGTTTTTAAATTTTCTCTACAGTTTATTATATGGGAAGTAGCATTGTTGTGGAAAAGAGCTTTGGAGACCTGGATTGTTATGTTGCCTGCCCCACCTCTCCTGACTAGATCTTGTAAAGCCTTGCTGGTCCATGAGCTGGCAGCATCCTCCATGCTCAGGAGCTTGTTAGAAAAACAGCATCTCAGGCGTTCTACCCCAGACCTACTGAATTAGAATCCACATTAAAACAAGACCCCTGATCACCTGGGGGCTTATTAAAGTTTTAAAGCTATGATCGAAAGTTTCTTCCAACCTTTGAGTGTTAGTTTACTACCTCAGTTTGCAAACCGTGCACTGAGGCGCCTGGGGGCACCCTGAGGAACTCACAGGGACATTTTGAGATATTTTAAATGTTTAAGGGAAACACAACATCTGTCCAACACAATGTGAACTGAACTATCCCTCTACTAGCTAGAGAGAGTTTAGTTACAACTGAAATTGCTGCATTCCTTTTGATGATGTTGTCAGAGGCGTTCGCACCAGAGCAACTCCATTTTGAATGAGGGCTGGGAAAATGAGGCTGAGTCTTACTGGGGTGCATTCTCAGAAGGTTAGGCATTCCTAGCCTCTAGGTGTTTATGGTGAAGGGAACAAATTAATAATGTTTACTAAACAGACCCGGACTTGGGAGTGTCCAGATACCCTGATATCCGGACAATAAAGGCATTCCTAATTTTGCTTTAAAGATAATATTGATTCTTTTAAAATATAGCAAATAAGAAAATTAATCCTTTATCACAAACCCTTGTAGCAGAGCACATCTCCCCCTATATACAGGTATTGTACCTAGGGTCGACGTGTTCCTCCTCACTTTCAGGAATGCCCTGTGCTGTCTATGGAGTAGCTGTACTTTCACCACTTGACTGTCTTAATGAACTTGCTTTTACTTTGTACTGCGGACTCACCCTGAATTCTTTCTTGCGTGAGATCCAAGAACCCTCTCTTGGGGTCTGGATCGGGATCCCTGTCCTGTAACAATGTCATATCAATGAGAAGCTAGGATTTTATTTGTAATAAAATATTAGTGCTGTGTGAAAATCAATGTGGAACAACCACCGAGGTGCCAGTGTCCTGATTCTAAAATCTGAGAAGCTACGCAGGGACCAATAGGAGCCAAGTTGTCAGGATATCAATACCTATTAAATAGTTTGAATCTGGCTACATAATACATAGAATGGTTAGGTTTTCCTTTTGGCCTAGGAATGCTGACACACTAAAAGCACCATGAACTAAGAAAGTCTAGAAACCTCTGGTTTAACATTTAGCTAATTACTTCCCTCTCACTTGATTTTTGAATGGATTAAATGAGATAAGGTGTGGTCAGTTCCTGTCCATTGAATGTTAGTTCACTTCATATAGCCCTTATTCAATCTACTTTTTCTGTTGCACTTCATCTGCATTCTTTAAAGACATGAACAGAACCACCATACCAAGGTCAAAGAACTCTGCAAGATATAATCACAGCACCGTAATCACTTTCCTTACCTGTGCATCCCTCCCTGCTGTTTACAAACCACTTCACGTACACAAGCTCCTTGGATTTTCACAACCTCATAAGGAAAGCCAAGAAAGGTATTATGAAATTCATTTTAATTAAGAAAACTCCAAACACTGAATTTCAGAGAGGTTGCATAATTGCACAAGGTCACACAGTAGAGTCTTTTTGCACCTCCAAGACTAATGCCTTTTATTTCCTTTACTGCCTGGGGAGAAAGGAAGATATTTGAGAACCGGGTGGGGCAGGAAATTTTAATCTAAACTGTGCTGCTGGTTGGAGGGCTAGCTTCCTGCTGGAGCCAGTGGCCTCACACTTTAGAAACTGAAGTCAGCTGGTCTGAGAGTCACACTTGTGATACCATGGTATGATGGGAGCCCAGTTGACTTCCCCAGATTGCCATGAAATTCCACAGGTCCTACCTAGGGCAGCCACAGAAGTCAGCCCTGCCTGCTGGGATGATTTCACTTGTCACTGAGTAGCTGCTGCAGCAAAGCAATCTGACAGATGACCTCTACCTCCTCCATAAATTGAAAATAGTACAGTCTTTAAAATGGAAAAGAGCTTCTGACACTATGTAATATCCCACTCCCCTGATCAACCTGGTTTGCCACGCACCTTGGGACACTCTACAAAATAGGCTTCCTGTCCCCTTGCTGCCTGCATGGTGTATGCTGGAGTTGGGAAGAAAGAAGTGGATTCCTGATTGCGCAGGTAGCGTGCACAGAAGGACGTTTTGGGACAATCCAGCCCCTTGCCTCTCTCTGGAGGACAAGTAGAGGTGAAGGAAGTTACTTGCTTGCAGGGGTTGGGTTTCCGTTCCAAGGTGGCAGTGTCTAACTGGCAGCCAGATAACTATGCTGTGAGGGTTGAGGGAAGGGAACTTTCTATTCTGCTTCATTTATTTCCATTTCAGGTGACTTAATGAACCTTAAACACACACATTCAGGAAGGCAGTTTTTGAGGGTTTGAGGAGATCAGGAGCCTGGTAATGGATTCTGGTCCCTGTGACAGGGATGCTTATGACCAGAAAGGACTGAGACAATTCATGGAAGGCAACTGAGGCCTCTGCAGAGGGCTTTAGAGAGGAGGAAAGCTACATCAGAGCTGAACACACCATTGCCTCTGGATCCCTCATTTGGTTCTTGTCCAGATCAGGGGCGACCTGAAATGATGACCATCTGTCCACTGTTTCTTAGCCTGCAGCCAGGGCCAAGCAGGCCTGGCGTGCACCAACGCTACTGCCCGGCCTGAGTCTACTGGGTGCAATGTCCAACTTTGGTCCTTTTCCTACGTCTCAGATTTCATCCCTACTTAAAGAGGCAGTGTAGAGGATCACCTTTTTTGTTTGTTTGTTTGTTTTTTTAATAAAAATCTAATATTTACTGAGAAATCTCTAGTAGAGATTGCTTACATTGTGCTATGTGCTTTTAGATATAGTATCTCACACAATCCTCCCAAATGTCCCATATTAGTTTGCTAGGACTGCCAAACCCAGCAACCTGGATGGCATAAACAACAGAAATGTGTTGTCCCCCAGTTCTGGCAACTAGAAGTTTGAAATCAAGGTGAGAGCAGAGCTGTGCCTCCTCTGAAAACACTAGGAAACAATTGGTTCCAGATCTCTCTCCTAGTTTCTGGTAGTTCCTTGGCTTCTTGAAGTACAGCTCCAATCTTCACATGGTATTATTTCAGTGTGCATGTCTGTCTCCACATTTCCCTTTATTATAAAGACACTAGTCATATTGGACGGGATCTACCCTATTCCAGTATGACCTCATTTTAAATAATAATATCTGCAATAACCCTATCTACAAAAAAGGTCACGTTTTAAGGTACTAAGAATTAGAACCTCAATATATGAATTTTGTTCAACCAAATAACAACCCTTCCAACTAACAAATAAAGAAATTGAAGCCTAGGGAAGTCAAATAACCTGCACAGAGTCACAAGGCTAGCAGTATGGTTTGCCTGTCTCCCCATCCAAATCTCATCTTGAATTATAGTTCCCCATAATCCCTTCATGTCATGGGAGGGACCCAGTGGGAGGTAATTGAATCATGGGAGAGGTTCTAACCATCCTATTCTCATGATACTGAGTGAGCTCTCATGAGATCTGGTGGGTTTATAGGGGGCTTTTCCCTCCTTCACTCTGCACCTCTTCTTCCTGCTGCCAAGTGAAGGATGTGTTTGCTTCCCCTTCCACCATGATTGTAAGTTTCCTGAGGCCTCCCCAGCACTGCAGAACCATCAGTCTATTAAACCTTTTTCCTTTATAAATTACCCAGTCTTAGGTATGTCCTTATAGCAGCATGACAGCAGACTAATACAGTAAATTGGTACCACAGACAGTGGGGTGCTGCTATAAGGATATCTGAAAATGTGGAAGCAACTTTGGAACTGGATAACAGGAAGAGGTTGAAACAGTTGGGAGGGATCAGAAGAAGATAGGAAAATGTGGGGAAATTTGGAACTTTCTAGAGACTTGTTGAATGGCCTTGACCAAAATGCTGATAGTGATATGGACAATGAAGTCCAGACTGAGGTGGTCTCAGATGGAAGTGAGGAACTTGTTGGGAGCTGGAATAAGGGTGATTCTTGCTATGTTTTAGCAAAGTGGCAGCATTTTGCCCCTGCCCTAGAGATCTGTGGAACTAGAAACTTGAGAGAGATTATTTAGGGTATCTGGTGGAAGAAATTTCTAAGCAGCAAAGCATTCAAGAGGAAGCAGAGCATAGAAGTTTGGAAAATTTGCAGCCTGAACATGGAATAGAAAAGAAAAACCCATTTACCGGGGAGAAATTCAAGCCTGCTGCAGAAATTTGCATAAGTAACGAGGAGCCAAATTTTAACCTCCAAAACAATGGGGAAAGGTCTCCACGGTATGTCAAAAAACCTTCATGGCAGCCCCTCCCATCACAGATCCAGAGGCCTAGGAGGGAAAAATAGTTTCCTGGGCTGGCCCCAGGGACCCCTGCTGTGTGCAACCTAGGGACTTGGTGCCCTGCATCCCAACCGCTTCAGCTGTGGCTAAAAGGGGCCAGAGTACAGCTCAGGCTGTGGCTTCAGGGAGTGCAAGCCCCAAGCCTTGGCAGCTTCCATGTGGTGTTGAGCATGCAGGTACACAGAAGTCAAGAATTGAGGTTTGGGAACTTCTGCCTAGATTTCAGAGGATGTATGGAAATGCCAGGATGTTCAGGCAGAAGTTTGCTGCAGTGGTTGAGCCCTCATGGAGAACCTCTGCTAGGGCAGTGAGGAAGGGAAATATGGGGTCAGAGCCTCCACACAGAATCCTTACTAGGGCACTGTCTAGTGGAGCTGTGAGAGGAGAGCCCATGTCATCCAGACTCCAGAATGGTAGATCCACCAACAGCTTCCACCATGTACCTGGAAAAGCCACAGACACTCAGCACCAGTCTGTGAAAACAGCCAGGAGGAGGGGGCAGTACCTTGCAAAGCCACACAGGTGGAACTGCCCAAGGCCGTGGGAACCTACCTCTTGCATCAGTGTGACCTGGATGTGAGGCATGGAGTCAAAGGAGGTCATTTTGGAACTTTAAGGTTTAATGACTATCCTATTGGATTTCAGATTTGCATGGTGTCTGTAGCCCCTTTGTTTTTGCCAATTTCTCTCATTTGGAATGAGTATATTTACCCAGTGCCTGTATCCCCATTGTATCTAGGAAGTAACTAACTTGATTTTGATTTTACAGGCTCATAGGAGGAAGAAACTTGCCTTGTCTCAGATGAGACTGTGGACTTGGACTTTTGAGTTAATTCTGGAAAGAGCTAAGACTTTGGGGTACTGTTGGAAAGGCATGATTGTGTTTTAAAATGTGAGGACATGAGATTTGGGAGGGGCCAGGGTGGAATGATATGGTTTGGCTTTGTGTCTGCTCAAATCTCATCTTGAATTGTACTTCCTGTAATCCCCATGTGTTGTGGGAGGGATGCAGTGGGAGGTAACTGAATCATTGGGGTGGTTCCTCCCATGCTGTTCTTGTGATAGTTAGTTCTCACGAGATCCGGTGGTTTTATAAGGACCATCACTTATAAGGGTTTTCCCCCTTCGTTCAGCACTTCTCCTTCGTGCCACATGTGAAGAAGGATGTGTTTGCTTCACATCCACCTGACTGTAAGTTTCCTGAGGCCTTCCCAGCCCTACAGAACCATGAGACAATTAAACCTCTTTCTTTTATAAATTACTCAGTCTTGGGTACGTCCTTACAGCAGTGCGAGAACAGACTAATACAACTAGTGAGTGACAAGGCTGGAATTTGAAACCAGGGCTGTATGATTCCAGAGGCCTGTTACTGGTTATCAAACTTTGGCACCCAAGGTCACCTGCAGGGCTTATTAAACACAGATTGCTGGACCCCACTTCCAGAGTTTTTGGTGCAGTAGGTCTGGGTGGGGCCAGAGCATCTGCCTTTCTAGCAAGTTCCAGGTGCTGCTGCTGGTGCAACACCAGACTTTGAAAGAAGCTTTCCCAGCAGCTTTTGGACTCTCATGGCCATAAAAATCACCTGGGAACTTTTGTTTGTTCATTTGAGCAGATCTTCTGGCCCATTCCAGAAGATATGGATTTGGTAAATCCAAAACAGGGCCCAGGAATCTGCACTGTAAACCAGCAAATCCAGTGATTCTCAGAGGATCAGTGTCCACCCTTTGAGAAAGAATGTAGTTCCCACTTCCTTGAAGACCCACGAGGTCCTCAGCTTTGATGGCACATTGGAACCACCCGGGAAATTTTCAGAAATTTGAAGCTGAACTGATGTCTGGGATTCACCCTGAAAGATTCTAATTTCAGGTAGTGTGGGGAGAGGATGACCTGAGCCACTGGGTTTAAAAAAATTCTCATCAGGGTGACTCTAACATGTAGATAAATTTGAGAACCACCAGCACCGCTCAAAATAATAAGCTACTAGAGGCTGGTGACCATGTGCAAAATTCCGCAGCACTTAGGTAGCAGAGCCTGGGGGCCCCGGGAGTTCTAGTTCTTCCCCAGCACTCAGAAAGGGTCCGCCTCCTGACTAAGACCTTTTCCAGCCCAAAAGCCTGTGCATTTTTCCAGACAACTCATCAAAATTAGCACACATTCATTCACTTACTCATTTATTCATGGACAAAATGGCCATGTGGAGGCCGGATAAGCTGTGAGGGCACTGGGCCAGGTTGCCTAAATCGGACCCCAGCTTCAGCACTTGCTGGGAATGTGACACCCTGCACATTCGTTATGGGATGCCTGGCTTTCCTTATTGGAAAACCTTACCTCCTAGGCTTGTTGTGAGGAATAAGTGAGTCACTGCAGATGGAGATCTTATAGCTCTAAATTAGTGTGTTTTATAATCAATCATCGAAGAACTCTCTATCCAGCAACTACCACGTGTCAGGCACGGGGTACAACGGAATAAAACACAAGGTCCCTTATCTCATTGAGCTGACAATCAAGGAGCAGAAAGTGACAATATGTCATGTGAAGGTAATAAGTTACTGCGTTTCTCAGAACCTCTCAAATGCCCAGGAGCACGCTAAGTAAGGGCAGCTGGACATCCTGTCCTGTGGGGTATCACAGATGAGGGGTGTCAGTGAGGGAAGTGTGGCGGGTCAGGACGCTCATTCACCAGCTCGCTGCTTTGGTACCCGCCGCCTTCATGCTGTCGGGTTAAATCTTTCCAAGAAGGCACCCTTGATCTCTCTCTTCCTCTTCCCCTTTGCTCCTTCCTTCTCTGCCTCCCGCAACTGCTCCCAGGGATATGTCCCACTGTCGCTAGTGTTTCAGTTTCTCCTGCAGGATTTCCGTTTGGGGGTGGGGTGGTGGGCAGCAGGGTGGGGCGCAGAAGCACACATCATGGGGAGGCAGCGGTGGCAGGAGCTAGGGCCGCAGGGTCCGTCTGATAGGGAGAATGGAGCAGATTGAAGGTCGCATCTTTTCTCTTTTAACCCTGAAGGCATCTCCCAGCCAGCACTGGGGGGCGCGGGCCCCTTAATTTCCTAAAAGTCAGTGCCCCTGCGAGACCTCGCTGGCCATTCCTGCAGTGTCCCGTCTGGCAGCGCACGGTGATCTCCGGGGGGCGCCTCTCCCCACTCACGGCCCCAGGCCGCTCCCCTCGCCGCGCTTGGAGCTCCGACGCCGGGTCGCCGTGCAGCGCGGTTCCGCAGGGCCTCGGCAGGTGTCACTGTGGTCTGGGGAGTGAGCGTCTGCGAACCCCTGGAAGGCTGGGCGCCGCCTGATGCGGTGTTGGGGGATGGGAGTACTGAGGAGCACGAAACCGAGCCTTAAGCAACCGCGGTGCCCAGACAGAGACTGTTCCCGTTGCAGTGGAGGCAGGGGGCCTTTTGGAGAAGCAGGGAGAGATCTGGATTTGACTCTTCCCGGTCTAGTGGGATCTCCGGTGCCGCTGCTCCCCCGACCTACTTGGAGCCGGCAGGTGGATGATTTTCCAAAGGCAGTGTGATCCCGGGGATGCAGATCTCGCGTCCGCACCCTAGAGTTTCTGATTAGGAACTAGTGGGTCGACGCCCAGGAATTTGTAGCTTTAGCGCCTCTGCTGTCACAATGGGTGCAGTTCCTGCTTCGAAAAACACAAAATAAGAGAATCAATCAGATTAAGTCAATTTGCTGGAGGTTTTCCCAAACATCTGTGTTCTGTTTCAAAATATGTTTCACAGGTAATTAGGAAATTACATTAGTAATTTTACCTCCAAAGGGCAGGAAGTGGCCATTCCCACTCCTGATCCTATGGCTCACTCCCCCGCATCTTTGCAGGGCCTGCTGTCGACTCATTCAGGCCTCCACTCAAATGTCATTTCCCAATAATCTTCTCTGATGACACTACCCAAGAAAAGCGCTCCCTCTCCATCAATTCCCACCACCTTACTTTGCTATTAAATATTATTGTTATGCATAACACTCATCAATATCTAAAAATTTTGTCACCCATTGTCCTTTTAAGTTCTTCCCTCTAATAAAGACTTTTTGGTCACACTTAGGTTTCCTAGAAAATGAAAATAATCACTTCTAATACAAAACAATGTCAGTGTGAACATGTGGTATTTGATTTTCTGTTCCTGCATTAGTTTGCTTAGGATGATAGCCACCAACTCCATCCATATTCCCGCAAAAGATGTGATCTCATTCTTTTTCATGGCTGCATAGTATTCTGTGGTGTATATGTACCACATTTTCTTTATCCAATCTGTCATTGTTGGGCAATTAGGTTGATTCCATGTGTTTGCTATTGTGAATGGTGCTGCAATGAACAGTGTGCATGTGTCTTTATGGTAGGATGATTTATATTCCTCTGGGTATATACCCAGTAATGGGATTTCTGGGTCGAATGGTAGTTCTGCTTTTAGCTCTTTGAGGAATCACCATATTGCTTTCCACAATGGTTGAACTAATTTATACTCCTACCAACAGTGTATAAGTGTTCCCCTTTCTCGGGAACCTCACCAGCTTCTGCTTTTGTTTTGTTTTGTTTTGTTTTTCTTGATTTTTAGTAATAGCCATTCTGACTAGTGTGAGATGCTATCTCATTGTGGTTTTGATTTGCATTTCTCTAATGCCCGGTAATATTGAGCTTTTCCCATATGCTTTTTGGCTGCATGTGTGTCTTTTGAAAAGTGCCTGTTCGTGTATGACATAGATTTAAAATATAGGTGTGGCTTGCACCTATAATCTCAGCTACTGCAGAGGCTGAGGCAGGAGGATAACTTGAGACCAGACTTTTGAGACCAGCCTGGGCAACATAGCAAGACACTATCTCTAAAAATAAAACAAATTAGCTGGGTGTGGTGGCATGCACCTGTAGTCCCAGCTACTTGGGAGGCTGAGGCAGGAGGATGTTTTTTTCCAAATTTGTCTTTGTTGTAGGTGGTGTTTGGTTTTCTTTTTCATTTTATAGAATTAAACAGTTGTAGAAGAGTCACAATCATATGCTAGACCACTGCCTATTTTAGATTTTGTTCCTGGCTACTTATTTTACCTTTTATTATTTAAAATTCAACTTATAGTAGACTTAAAAATATTTGGCAACCAAATCTCTATTTCTGTGCATCAGTACAATAAGGTAAGTATAAAGTCACATCGTGCAATAAAATTTCTCTTCTTAAAAGGTGGAAACTTTCCTTTCTTGGTGTGTTTATTAATCTCTTATAATACAGTTGCATTATAAATCACTCCATAAAATACAGATATCTTATACACCTTTGCTGTTCTATCAACTATAACTTATTTACATTGAGCTCCGTTGTGTCTGGAGTTGGTTCCTTTCAGTGGGTTCTTGGTCTCGCTGACTTCAAGAATGAAGCTGTGGACCTTTGTGGTGAGTGTTACAGCTCTTAAAAGTGGTGTGGACCCAAAGAGTGAGCAACAGCAAGATTTATTGTGAAGAGTGAAAGAACAAGCCTTCCACAACATGGAAGGGGACCCCTGCTGGCTCGGGTGGCCAGCTTTTATTCCCTTAATTTGTCCCCGCCCATGTCCTGCTGATTGGTCCATTTTACTGAGCACTGATTGGTGCATTTTACAAACCTCTAGCTAGCTACAGAATGCTGATTGGTGCTTTTTACAATCCTAGCTACAGAGTGCTGATTGGTGCATTTTACAATCCTCTTGTAAGACAGAAAAGTTCTCCAAGTCCCCACTCGACCCAGGAAGTCCAGCTGGCTTCACTTCTCACCATCTTAAAGTATCAGATTTAAAGATTTTACATTTGTATTCGATTTAGAAATTAGAACTTCGAATAATTTGGAACTTATTCATGATTAACTCACAAAAATTAACACCAACATTTTCCCTGTACACCATTCACCCTCATAGACATACAAAATTTAATAGATACTTTCAGTGTTTCCAAATCAGAGGCATCCTGGAAGCAGATTTCTAGATCATAAAATTGCAAAACTGGAATTCAAAGGGACCTTAAAGTTCCAGAAGAACTTCTCAAGAATATAAAATATCTTCTCCTAAGCTCCGTTGGTTTGTCCTACAGTATTTCAGTCTCATAAAGTTCAGAGAATAACCTGGGCAGAGCTATTTTCAGCAGAAAGAACAGATTGAGTGATTAAATAGCACAATCCAGTGCTACTGTTGCCTAGAGGATATTTCAGAATGTTCCCCATGAAGCCTTGGCTCCAGGCATAGAGATATGGATGTCTTCAGCTCAAATTCCAAGCAAGAGGTTATTCTTTCAGTCAGTAGGATTTTGGGGCTCTTCTTTCCACTTTCTAGGTGAAAACATGCAAAGAGTACGGTTTCTGAAAGGAGGAAACACACTCATCTGAGCAAAGGAGTATGCATCTCCCTCCTTCCCACCACGGCCCCGTGTTGTCATGGGTCACTGGGTAAGGATTCATGGTGAATTTGCCCATGTGTCTGAACCTGCTGTGGAAGTGTTTTCACTGGTTTCCTAGTGTGACGACACCAAGACTCACATTAGAACCCATTACAGAAGTCATGTCGAATAAAAATGAACTCCAAAGCTGAGGCTGATGTACCTTCCACCCACTGAACCACAAAAAAGAATTCTCATTTCTCTTACCAACTGGATCAATGAATTTGACCAAGAAAGAATGATGTTTTTGGGTGAGATGGAAGAGAAGGGAAGTTGCTGTTTTTGTTTTTGTTGTTTGTTTTGTTTTGAAGGAGGTTGTTTGCTAAGGATCAGATGGTGGTTACCGCAACATTGTGTGTGATGTTGGGGAAGGGCTTCCAAAGAGGCTCAGAGCAAAGCTGGAATTGCCGGGAGTCTGAACCATGGCTGATTCCCAGCTGCTCAGGTCTGCCTCATCAATGCCCTGGTCTAACAAGCCCCCTTCTCTCCCACCGCCATCTCACGTGCCTCTCATGGTCCATGGGCCTGAATTGTTACTCAATAGCTGCATCTGTACAAACAGCTACTGTATAAAAGTTATGATTTTTGTCTACACAAATATGTGGAAGCAACAAAATTTAGTTCTCACTACAGAATAAGATTTCTGCCATTCTTAAAGCTTTTTTCTGTTTCTAAAAAAAAAAAAAGTTAAATTTTTCTACAGCAGAAGTAGATTTATACTGAAGCAAAGAAATAATAAAGCTTAAGGTTCGGAGGTATGCATTTGTACAACTTCTTCCAAGAGCTGTAAAATTTGAAAAAATAAGATATTTTAACTGTAGTCAGTTAAGACCACTGTCTTTTCTGCTTTAACTTACCCTTTAATGACTTCTTATATCTGGTGGCATTGGAGTAGCCAAAGACATTTTTGGGATCCAGTTAAGGGAAAGCTGAATGACAGATACATTTTGTTTGGGTTTTATGAGATTGTATTGATTTGGTTCACAATTATTTCACGTAGGAAGAACTTAGGCTGAGTTATATTGATTGTCCCAGTGTGGGAAGGGTTTTTATGAATATACCTGTGGTCCACGGTGGTTCTCCTGGGAGTGTGAGCCAAAGGTGCCCCAAACCAAAATATGCAAGCAATGAAGGAGAAATAAGGTTTAAAATGTATGAAGTCAGAAGCTAGTCTGCATGAAACGTGTACAGTCATCAGAAATGTAATATTTAAGTAGCGGACTTAGTGCTCATTGATGCTGGGTCAAAGTAGTCCTATCTGGTCAGGAAATAAAAATTTGAAAAAATTCATAATGAGCCTCCACAACAATGACATCCATGATTCTGAAGTGTTTTTGATTTATAGTATTTAAAATTAGTCACTCCCTAAAATCATAAACTCACATTTGAAAAAAACAACTTAATAGAGGTTTTCCTAAATTTGATGTCAATCTGAAAGATTTACATGGCATTAAGGATACTCAGCTGCTTTTATTTGGCAGCACAGAAATCATCATATAAAAAGTGTGCAGGCAAAATGTAGACAAAACTAATGTTGGGCTGGTCAGTCAATTACTATGTATGTATATACAGTAATATATTCATTAATATTTTAATAATTATATACAAATTACATGATGCCATATTTCTGGATGTCGTGACATTTGTGATATTTGTCAACTTTTAAAAATTTATGGCCAAGTGCAGTGGCTTACGCCTGTAATCCCAGTACTTTGGGAGGCTGAAGCAGGTGGATCACTTGAGGTCAGGAGATCAAGACCAGCCTGACCAACATGGGGAAACCCCATCTGTACTAAAAATACAAAATTAACCAGGCATGGTGGCGCATGCCTGTAATCCCAGCTACTTGGTAGGCTGAGGCAGGAGAATTGCTTGAATCTGGGAGGCAGAGGTTGTAGTGAGTTGAGATTGCACCAATGCATTCCAGCCTGGGCAACAAGAGTGAAACTCCGTCTCAAAAAACAAAAAAAAAAATTGTCCTTGGTTATGATCTCATTTCTCATTCTAAATCATCACTTTTATAACCCACCCCCACCTACGTATTAAGATTCCACTGTCCAGGATGGACAAAAACAGGTAAGCAACTCCTCCTACAGGAACCTTTCTTAGCAAGCCTAAGACAAGAGGCAACACCACCCTACTAGCTAATCAGAATGGGAAAGAAAAAGTAGATCAAAAGAAGGAGAAACTAGAGAGAAAAGGAAGTAGTACAGAAACTCAAGCTAAACAGGTGAAAGAGGGCCAGCAGAAAGATGAAGACCCAATAATAGTTACTAACTAGAGGGAGACATATAAAGCAAAATATTAGGAAAATGTAGAGTAAAACAGACTAAACATTTTAGAGGGTTTTCTAACTCTCTGCCAGGCCTTTCCCAGATGGCAACTGAACCATTTGTTTAAATTAAGTCTTGCCTAAATTATAAGGAGCTGAGCTAATTTTCAATGTCAAGAATTCTTGGAATAGAGCCACAGGAGGTGGGAGAATGTACAGTAATGTGGAGGGGTTGGGGGAGAAGCGAAACATTTGTCAGCTGAGGGTTTCTGGGATCCTTCACTCATGTTTAAAACAATGGCCGGCCTCCAGAAGCCAGCCACTTCATCATTATTATAGTGTTGAAGCCTAGTTGTGTGAAATATTCGGCGTCTTGAATGGAAAACTTCTTTTTTAAAAATTCCCCTGAAATAAATGTCATGGAGGAAAAGTGAAGGCTCAGGTAGCAGCCTTGTAGGTGGCTTTCTCCTCCCACTTCCTTGTTTTATAGATTTTATCAAGTTCTTTGAATTAGAAATAATTTTTAAAACAAGTAGGCAACCTGCAAGGTTAAAAATTAAGATAAAATTGACATTATTTTTGTTAAAGAGTCATAAACAGTCACATATAGAAATAAGAATTTCCTGGCCTTACAAAATAGATTCCTAAATTTCTATGTTGATGACACAGGATTTGAGATGAGCTATTAAAAGAGAGTGAAGAAAACATCCTGGAAATGGGCAGAAACCACAGGGGCTACTTCTGAATATCCGTGAAAGAGAAGCACCCGCTGGATAAGGACAAATGATCAGATTTCACCCTCTTCAAACTGTCTGTTCCTTTGCCCCTGAAAACAGCTCTTGGGGCTGTCCCCACACCCTTTCCAGCATCTCCAGTTCATCCGAGTCCTTGGTCAGATAGCTTCCTTCACACCCACCTGCCCCAGCTGTGTCTTTCAAAAACACTCAGATGCTGCAGCCAAGCCGGGATTTTTTTTTTTTTTTTTTAACTTTCAGTTTTTATTGAGAAGTAAATTAGGAGTTGGGAAAAATCCCAACTTAACTTTCCTAAATACTGTCACTAAGTGGCCACGGGTGATTGCTTGAAAACTGCAGCTGCCAGATGACAGGTCTGCACAGAACAACCTGGGGTGGTCAGCAAACCTCCAAAGGGTCAGCCATTTGGCACCACTCCACCGCCACACCAAACCTCCTGGATCTGTGAAATTTGGATCAGAACTACCTAAACAGCTTCTCTATTGGCTTTTCTGGGCTAAAGGGACAAGAATGGTAATTGTTGAAAGCTAATGATGATGATGTCTAACAGAAAATCACCTGCCCATGTACACATCAAGTTGGATCAGGTTCTGGGGACTGTTCACCTAGTGCCAATGACTTTTAGAGTATCTCAGTGCCATAGGCAGGGGCATTTCAGCTCTTTAAATTCCTGCAGTGCATATGAAGGCAGTGTGACATATTGAAAGGAAATTGAACCCAGTTTCAGGTCTGCCTCTATTGCCTACCTGTAAGCAGTGCAAAGGTCGGGAAGTCACTCCATCTCTGGAAGCCTTAATATACCCATCTGTAAAAGTGGGGGAAAATATAGCAACATATGCACTTCAAAGGGTAGTTAAAGACATCAAAGTCAATAATGTTGACAGAGGATTTTGAGATTTCTATACAAATTGAAATAGAACATATTATACCAATGAAAGGTTCTTTATTACTAATGCCTGGAGTATGGTCTTGATCTGCAGACCCTGCTGAAGCAGCCATATCTGCTCTTGCCAAAGGCATTTCAGCAGGTCAGGAGCTGTGGTGTGGAATTCCTTGGATCAATGAGATTCTTTCAGTTAAAGAGTCAGTAGTAGTATTTGCAAAGTCCTTTAAGACTTTGAAAGGAATTTGGAGGTCTCTGATTTGCCACAAGTTTGGCCTGAATCTCAACCAGCCTCATATACAAGCATCATGATTGATAAGCATGTATTGATAATGCGTGAGTGATGGAATGAATGAACACACAAGAACGCACAGAAAATCTTAGCTAGCCTGCAGGGTTGGCTACCGGCCCTCTTTGTTTTGACTCCATAATTATAATGAAGTAAATGACAGGAGAGCATCACTAACCTATGGAAGTGTCGTCATTTCCTACTCTGAGGACAGATTTTCCTTGTTTAATTGTTTGTTCCTGTTAGATTGTTATTAAGCCTAATGGTAGTTTTCTGTTAAGTTCTATCTTGCTTACTTGACTTTAAACCTTCCAAGCAAAAGGGCATCTGTTTTCTCATTCTTACTTTGATCTGTTGCTGGGGAGTGTTCACTTAGTGCCAATGACTTTTAGAGTATCTCAGTGCCATAGGCAGGGGCATTTCAGCTCTTTAATTTCCTGCAGGGTATATAAAGGCAGTGTGGCATAGTGAAAGGAAATTGAACCCAGTTTCAGGTCTGCCCCTATTGCCTACCTGTAAGCAGTGCAAAGGTCGGGAAGTTGCTCCATCTCTGGGAGCCCCAATATACCCATCTGTAAAAGGGAGGAAGATACAGCACCATACGTACTTCAAAGAGTTAAAGACATCAAAGTCAATAATGCTGAACATTCCTTCATGGGGTGAAATAGGAAAGTAATTGCCAGCAATAGTGAAACAGACCACAAAGCTCTCAGGCAGGGAAAACTGAGGAATTAGAAAACAAGGAGACCTTGTTTATTTTTGTATTTGTCTTTTCAAATTATAAAAGTAATACATGTTATAGAAAATGTGTACAAAAAGTAAAGTAAAAGAGACAGAAATCACTGTTAACATATGGGCACTTTCCTCCCAGTTTTTTTTTTTTCCCTACAATGCCTTTGTCATAGCTCAAGTTAGTTGTTTATTCATTTAGTAAATAATTTTGGTGTGGCACCTATGTAACGGGCACCATGCTGGGCAGGCACTTATTTGGAAGACACTGGTGAACAGGACAGTTTGACCCAATGTTGTATTACTTTCTTCAGGGCTTCTCCCAGAGCATCATGAGCTCTGTCTGCAAAGTTGTGCTCAATTATCTTCCTATGTGGATTGTTTACTAAGAATCGCATCCGTCTCTGAGGCGCATGAAACTCTCTGTTCATTTGTTCCTTATGATAAAGCTATAACCATCTTAATACATCTAGTCCATGAAGGATAAGACCCCTGAGTTCTGACAGTTACAATTGCCTTGGCCCAGCTGGCTCATCTTTTTCTGTGGAAGAGACAGAGAGACAGAGACAGAGAGGGAGGGAGGGAGGGAGAGAAACGGCATTGTTTTTATCCTTGCTCACATGACATGGAATTGTTCTCTACGGTATTCCCTCAGTCCTAGTCTCAGAATTTTATAGGCTTTCCTATTAGAATATTCCCACAAATGGTGAATCAAAGAAGAGAATGAAAGAGAAGTATTTTCTTTCTAAATTATTCATGTCTAAGAATACGGGTACAGATCAGACTGCAAAACCATTAAAAATGACTCTCCCTAGGATGTAGCAAATACCTCCACCCCCAGTCAAAAGTCAATTAACTTCCCACTGACTTAAGTGGCCTCCCCAGCCACAGAAAGGGCTCTCCCTCATTTTCCTTTGTACCCAGGCCTCCCTCCAGCCCTTGAATGAAATGATCTAAACATTTGTACACAATCAAGCTCTGAGTACAGTGTTCACAGCGGGGAGGGCTGAACAGAGGAGAGGCAAGAGATGCACAACGACCATCTCAGTGCCAGGGATCCATCCTGGGAAATTTCTGAAAGTTCCCCCACTTTTTTAGAGAACAATATTTTCTAAGTCCCCTTGTTCAATACAAAAGCACCTTTTGAGTTCAGATTTTCAAAAAGTTATATTCAGTCTTTTCATATTACAGATGTCAATGGACATATGTATTGAGATGAAAATTTCCAGTATGTAGATGATTTGTTGCTAAAATTTTAAAGAGATTTATTGTCTTCTGTCACTCATTTTAGTTCAGGATAGCAATGCTTTAGTTCAGGAGAGCAATAGTAATGCTTATAAGACAAGTCTTAAAAAAAAAAAGACAAGTCTTACTCCCTGAGAAAGAGTAATTGGAAATTAAAAATATACATACGTGTGTGTGTGTGTGTGTGGTGTGTGTGTGTGTGTGTGTGTGTATATATATATATATATATACACACACACACAGTTGACCCTTGAACAATGCAGAGGTTAGGGGTGCCCACCAACACACAATTTAAAATCCATGTATAACTTTTGACTCCCTGAAAACTAATGGCCTACTATTGACTGAAAGCTTTACCAATAACATAAACAGTCAACACATATTTTGTATGTTATACATATTGTAGACTGTATTCTTAAAATAAGCTGGATAAAAAGTTAAGAATATCGTAAGGAAGATAAAATGTCATTACTCTTCATTTGAGTGGATTGTCATAAAAGTCTTCATTGTCACCATCTTCATGTGGAGTAGTTTGAGGAAGAGGAAGAAAAAGAGAAAGGATTGGTCTTGCTGTCTCAGGCATAGGAGAGGCAGACAAAAATCTACATATAAGTGGACCCTCATGGTTCAAACCCTTGTTGTTTAAGGATCAACTGTATGTGTATACACACATTATAGATAGGTGGATAGATAGATACATAGAGAGATAGACACATACATATACTATGTGTAAAAGTATACAATTATACATACGTTTAATATATGTAATATATATGTAGCATATATTACACATATGTATAATTGTATACTTTTTTCCTTTTGATAAAATATAATAGAATTCTTGATATTTCAAGTTTTTAATGAAAGATCTCCTAAGGCAATGGAATGGCTCCCTGTGCAAGTCCATTGGCCATCTACGTCAGAATCACCCAGGAAGATTTTTTTCTTTAATGTAGATTCAGGGTTTTTCATTTCTAGAGACTGACTTAGGGAGGTCTGGAATTTGTATTTTAAACATCAGCTCATTTTCACGCCCAGCTTGATTTGAGAACCACAATTTAATGAAATATATTTACTCAGTCGTGGAAAAAAAAAAAGCAAAACCATATGCCAGGCTTTAGTTTTCTAAAATAATAGTGGCAATGGCTATCACTGAGTTACTGTTAGGTTCCCGGCCCTGTGCTAGGTATTTCTGTTATATTATCTTGAATTAAACACTTGTTGAGAACCTATTATTGCTTTGATTTGAGGTCATCTGACCTAAGTCAAGAGTTTTTCTCTGGCTTTAGGAGGATGGTTTTTAAACCAGACCATATCTGAACAGTCTGTTAAAGTGTGCCTTGCTCTCTTTAGTTTGGGTTTCTTTTGGTGAGGTGCACAAAGAAGAGTTGTAATAGACTGAAAGACTCTCAAATATGTAGCTGTTAAATAACATTGAAAATGGTAGAAAGTACATAGTTAAGACACAAAAGAGTGGAGTACAGTTTTGGTAAGTGAGCTGATAGTCTATCTTTAGCAGTGTTATAGATTCCTTCTGTGATGCTGATAGCAAGCCTAGTAAATGCCTTACTAGAGAGATATAGAAATATATTTAGATAGATCAGGCCGGGCGCGGTGGCTCAAGCCTGTAATCCCAGCACTTTGGGAGGCGGAGACGGGTGGATCATGAGGTCAGGAGATCGAGACCATCCTGGCGAACACCGTGAAACCCCGTCTCTACTAAAAAAAAAAAATACAAAAAACTAGCCGGGAGAGGTGGCGGGCGCCTGTAGTCCCAGCTACTCGGGAGGCTGAGGCAGGAGAATGGCGTGAACCCGGGAGGCGGAGCTTGCAGTGAGCTGAGATCCGGCCACTGTACTCTAGCCCGGGCTACAGAGCGAGACTCCGTCTCAAAAAAAAAAAAAAAAAAAAAAAAAAGAAATATATTTAGATAGATCAATAGTTTCATCTCTTTTCATATAGAGATCTATACATTTATATATATATTTCCTTGTTCATTTCAATAATATAACTATGTAACTGTGCTGATTTTGGTGGTTAGAACTGTTATTATTTTTATATCTAAGGTACAGCCATTTGCAAGTTGGTTTATTGTTAATTATAAGCTATATTCCAAAGACCAATTTCAGGGCATGGTCTTTATCTTTTTGAGAATAACCCAGTTTGCTAAAGGTAACATTAGTTGTTACTGCAAGTAGAATTAGAATATAAGTCCATCCTTATGCTGTCTCAATCACCTTGTTGGAGCCCACGTGATTTTTTGGTCTACGACATGAATGCTACCCTCCATCCTGACTGTCAAGTCAAAGCATTTGAGACTAGATAGAAAAAAACTGCCATACCCAGTTTGCCCTTTCAACCCCAATAATGCAGTATAGAAGCTATTTACTTTTCAAAGGTTTAGCAAGCATTGGTTTTTAGAATATCTGATCTCAGCAGCACTTTAGGGTTGTAAAAGAATGGATTTTCAGTCTGTGTGATTCTAAAGGCTCTTAACATCCCCCATATGGTCTGCGTTGTTTTGAGTACATCTTCTATGAATGTTGCTCAAATGGAGACCATCAAAATTCACGGGTCCTGGGCGATTTCTCCCCAGTGAAATAGAGAACTGGGATCTGTTTAAAAACTTAAAAGTTTTCAGCCATTATAATCCTGGCTAAATGTTAAGCATGAGGAAATCAGAACAATCTTCCTCTTATCTATTCAGACAGCTAAACTAATGGGCACAAAGTTATTTTCTGGTAATGAAGAGCTGTCTCTTGGACAGTGGTATAATTGACTCAACAAACACTGATTGCATGGCTACCATGTGCCAGCAACTGGTCTAGACACTTGGGAAACGTCAAGGAACAAAGAGACAAAGATCGTTTGTCTCCAGAGCTTTTATACTAAAAGTTTTATGTATTAAACCCTATCGCATCCTTGGCTATTTGGAAATATCAATGGCATATTCCATTGGTCTATAAGTTGCAAACCAGTAATCAGAATTGTTAGTATAAACTTGCCTCCCTTACCTCAAATAATTCAGATACATTGAGTGTATTCACAGCTATATGTGAAATGTTTTATTGTTCATGAGATGTCAACTCCTAAGAGTTGTACTCACTTTGTACTCACTTTGCCTTACAAAGAGTATTCAAAAGGACCACTGACTGACATGGTTAGTAATAGCTAAGGTGATTCTAAAACTGACTCTATCATTCCTTTCTCTTACACTAAAAAACCAAATTTTTTGGTTTTTTGTTGGCAAAACTATATGTGGTATGATTACTATTTACTGTTACTATTGCACTGTGTGACTCCCATACTCATGTTAGTCTTCTAAAATGGAAAGCTCCTCTCCCATCCCATCCACCCCCATAAATCCTCCCCATCCAGTCAGTTCAACTTATCCTCCCCTCAAGGTTCCCATCTCATCCATGAAAACAACCCATTCTATGCTAACCCTTGTTCATTCCCCCTTCTCTGAATCCATCACACATTTAGAGTAGTCAATGATAGTCATCCATTTGTTTATTCAACATTTATTGATTGTCTACCCCGATCTGCTCCAGGCACTCCACAGTTAGATTTAATCATAAATTGTCTTGTAGGGTTTAACGATAATTGTGATATGTTTATCCTGTCTTTTCAACAAAATGTGCATTTTCCAATGTGACGAACCGTGTCTGAGGCCACCATTAGCCACACAGTGCTCTGTGTGAGCTGGAAAAGGAGCCTCTTCTGTGTGTGGTGTGGAGAGGGAGCTTCCAGCCCCTGCTTACCCCTCACCTGTGCACTTTCTGTCTGCACTGGAACACCTAAACAACCACATGAGAGAGCCCAAGCACTGAACACTGCCCCAGCAAAGGGAAGGCACCTCAAAGCTTGACAAATAACTCATTTTGTTTAAGATGTAGATAGTCCTCAATTATCATTAATAACAGAATGAATCTTCCTAGCTTTGGATTAGCCAGGCTCTCAATTTCAATTCCTATATTACAAGTCCGATGTAAGGACAGAACATCGAGTCTTTGTTAAGCACTCAGTTTTTATTGGGGTGATAATAAAATTTACCTTCCAAACCTGGACACTTGTGAGAGGAGGTGCACACCAAGACACCAAGAATTAACTGGGACTGTCACAGACAAACTGGGATGTATGCATCCTAATATCTACAGTAGTAAAATAAGGAGTGCCTCTCACTGCCCACTGTTTAAGATGGCATCAGCTCTAGTCTCTGACAAGATAGGGCAAAGGAGGACAACCTGCCTCCTACGTTAGGACAGGATAGGAGATCATTAAGGCCTGTAGCCAAGTGTTCATTGAGTTTTAGAGTCGAGTGGGCTGTGATGTGTCTAACATCTAGTCCTAAATAGTCATCATGCTCTCTACTACCCTGGCCCTTTTGGGTAAGTACTAGGACTTTCCAACGCAGCAAGAGGCTGCCCCACCAGCTTGCAAATCCTCCCTTGGGATCCCATTTTCAGCCCTGATCACTACCATCCACCATGATCATTTTAGCAGCTCAACACCCACAGAGGTGTGGTGGTATAACTCTCCAGAGAAAGAACCTCAGAGGAAAAGTCCTCTTTGTCCAATGAAGTAGCCTTTTGTATTCATTTGATAAATACTAATTGGATATCTGACTGTGAGAGAAAAACCCAGCTTCTTTCCATCCCATACTGGAGGTGGAAAGGGACTGAAACTACAGAGATCCTGTGATTTCTCTCTCCAAGGCAAAGGAAGAAGCTCCACCTTAAGAGGTCATGAAGGAAGCTTGGAAGAAAGTCAGGGTTATCTATTTCTTAGCAGCTTCTTTAATCTCAAGATCAAGAGATTTTCATTCAATTCCAGCTTCCTTCTAAGAAAGTTTCACTCTCTAAGTCTTTCAAACGTGGAGGACATCTTTCAGGAACTTTGAATCTATTTAAGGACATGCCAAAATATTTCTGACCCAGAATCTTTTTAGACTAAGAAACTCACATGCAATACACATACACAAGGTCCTCTATATTTACGCCTATATGTGTATCTCCTCTCTATACAAATAGACAAACACCTTTTATCTTGATAAAGAAAGCATGTTCTATTCATAGGAAAATAGTTGGGTCAGGCTTTCTGGGCTTTTTGTTTGTGCTCCACAGGGTGCCTAATAGCACTGCAGGGGCAGGCATCCAATGTCACGCCAGCCACCTACAGCATGCGTGGTGCCAGAGGCAGTGATGAGAGTACTAATTAGAGGGTGTCAGGAAACAGGAGGGAAGCAAGGGACACACACACACACAAAAGCATAAAACCTTCCATGAAGATGGAAAGTAAAGGGGGATGGGGTTCTCCTTTTTATTTTTGGTGGGAATTCTCTGCTTTTGGACTGTACTTCCTTCAAAAGAGTACTTTCTCATTTTACAGTTTACAGCAGAGCTGGGTTTGTAGAAATTGCTGGATCATCTTTTGAACATTGGCTACCTGCTTATAATAAACATTGTTTCAATCTGCTTTTATCTACGTGTACACCATGATGACACCTTCTACTCTATAGCAGCCATCACTGACAGAGCATATATTCAAGAGTCTTCATGAAGATGCCCCAGTGTTGTAAAATTTATCCTATGGTCTAGCACTGACTGTCTTCCTATGGGCCATTTGTAGCTTTGTGTTTTCGTAGACATTACATTTTTATTTAAGTGGTCCAAGCCCCCTCACCCTGGATGGTTATGTTGGTGGACAAAGTAGATACCCTGTTAAAACGGTGTCATTACTAATGCTACTGATACATGCAATGTCTTCCAACATCTAAAGATTTGGATGGTTCTGGTTATACACTTGACATTATTTTCCTGGATCTGATGTTGCCTATTTTCCCCTGCCAGCAGTTGTCGTCTTTTCTAGGTAAGCCTTTTACAACCCTATATGAATGTAAAAATCATCTAGGAATGTTAAAAAATACCAGTGCCTAAATCTCACTCTAGACCAGTGAAATCAGAGCCTTTGGAGAGGATGTCCAAGAATTGGTTTCTTTACAAGTTATCCAGATAATTCCAGTATTCAGCTGGGGCCAAGAACCACTAGCTGTCCTCATCACACCTGTGAGTGGTCTGCCTGGCCCCACTGTCTCCTCCTTTGCACAAAATGCCACCCACTGCTTAATCAGCCTCTTTATGATTCTTAATCAGATCACCAGGGCCGGGACCAGGGGGACCTGAATGAGACACAAAATTTAAGGAGACAGTCACTCTCTTGTCTCATCCTAGTCCTGGCCTGCAAACCAGCAGACCTTCACAGAACCTTGCACTTGATTGTCCTTGAACTAAAAGCATTTACCTCCTAATTTATCTCCCGCCATCTCCATCTAAACCTGCCTTATTTCCTCTACCTGGTTTGACAATCCTGTGTAGCAAATGTCATTTTAAGGAAATGAGACTTTTTTTTTTTTTAATTGCCTTTGGAGCCAGCACCAAACTATTAACTAAAAACATTGTTTGATTTTTGTTCTTTAATTTCATTTTAGGCTCAGGGGCACGTGTGCAGGTTTGTTACATAGGTAAACTCGTGTCATGGGGGTTTGTTGTACAGATTATTTTGTCACCCAGTACGAAGCCTGGTACCCGATAGTTGTTTTTTTGGTTTTTTTTTTTTTTTTTTTTGATCCTCTCCCTCCTCCCACCCTCACTCCTAAGTAGGCCCCAGTGTGTGTCATTCCCCTCTAGGTGTCCATGTGCTCCTACTTATAAGCAAGAACATGCTGTAGTTGGTTTTCTGTTTCTGTGTTAGTTTGCCAAGGATAATGACCTTCAGCTCCACCCATGTTCCTGAAAAGGACATGATCTCATTCTTTTTTATGGCTGCGTAGTATTTCACGGTGTATACATACCACATTTTCTTTATCCAATCTGCCATTGATGGTCATTTAGGTTGATTCCATGTCATTGCTATTGTGAATAGTGTTGCAATGAACACACTGTGTGCATGTGTCTTTATGATAGAATATACCCAGTAATGGGATTTCTGGGTCATATGGTAGTTTTTCTTTTAGCTCTTTGAGGAATCGTCACTCATAGTTCCATGATGGTTGAACTAATTTACACTCCTACATATGGTGTATAATCATTCATTTTTCTCTGCAACCTTGCTAGCATCTCTTATGTTTTTGACTTTTTAATCATAGCCATTCTGACTGGTATGAGATGGTATCTCATTGTGGTTTTGGTTTGCATTTCTCTAATGATAACCATATTTAGCTTTTTTCATATGCCTGTTGGCCACATGTGTATCTTCTTTTGAAAAGTGTCTGTCCATGTCCTTTGCCCACTTTTTAATGGGGTTGTTTGGTTTTTTTCATGCTAGTTTGTTTAAGTTCCATATAGATGCTGAATATTATTATAGACCATGGTCAAATGCACAGTTTGCAAATATTTCTTCCATTCTGTAGGCTGTCTGTTAACTTTGTTGATAGTTTCTTTTGCTGTAGAGAAGCACCTAAGTTTAACTAAATCCCATTTGTCGAGATTGCTTTTGACATCTTCATCATGAAATCTTTGCCAGTTCGTATGTCCAGAATGGTCCTGCCTCAGTTGTATTCCAGGGTTTTTATAGTTTTGGATTTTACATTTAAGTCTTTAATCCATCTTGAGTTTATTTTTACATATGGTGTAAGGAAGGGCTCCAGTTTCAATCTCCTCCCTATGGCTAGCCAGTTATCCCAGCACCATTTATTGGACAGGGAATCCTTTTCTCATTGCTTATTTTTGTCAGTTTTTTCAAAAAGCAGATTGTTGTAAGTGTGCAGCCTTATATCTGGGCTCTGTATTCTGTCTGTTGGTCTATGTGTCTGTTTTTGTACCAGTATGATGCTGTTTTGGTTACTGTAGGCTTGTAGTATAGTTTGAAGTTAGGTGTTCCAGCTTTGTTCTTTTTGCTTAGGATTGCCTTGGCTATTCAGACTCTTTTGGTTCCATATGAATTTTAAAATAGTTTTTTCTAATTTCTTTTTCAAAGAAAGCCATTGGTAGTTTGATAGGAATAGCGTTAAGTCTATAAATTGCTTGGGGTAATAAGGCCATTTTAATGATACTGAGTCTTCCTATCCATGAGCATGGAATGTTTTTTCCATTTGTTTGTATCGTGTTTGATTTCTTTGAGTAGTGTTTTGCAATTCTCATTGTAGCAACCTTTCGCCTCCCTGATTAGCTGTATTCCCAGGTATTTTGTTCTTTTTGTGGCAACTATGAATGGGAATATGTTCCTGATTTGGCTCTCCACTTGCCTGTTGTTGGTATATAGAAATGCTAGTGATTTTTGTGCATTGATTTTTGTATCCTGAAACTTTGCTGAGGTTGTTTACCAGCTGAAGTAGCTTTCGGGCCAAGACTATGGGGTTTTCTAGATATGGAATCATGTTGTCTGCAAACAGGGATAGTTTAACTGCCTCTCTTCCTATGTGGATGCCTTTCATTTCTTTCTCTTGCCTAATTGCTCTGGCCAGGACTTCCAATACTATGTTGAAAAGGAGTGGTGAGAGAAGGTATCCTTGTCTTGTGCCAGTTTTCAAGGGGAATGCTTCCAGATTTTGCCTATTCAGTATGATGTTGGCTGTGGGTTTGCTGTAGATGGCTCTTATTATTTTGAGGCATGGTCCTTCAATACCTAGTTTATTGAGAGTTCTTAACATGAACAGATGTTGGGTTTTATTGAAAGCCTTTTCTGTGTCTATTGAGATAATAATATGGTTTTCATCTTTAATTCTGTTTATGTGATTAATCACATTTATTGCTTTGTGTATATTGAACTAACCTTGCATCCCTGGGATAAAGCCTATTTGATCATAGTGGGTTAGGCTTTTGATGTGCTGCTGGATTTGGTTTGCAGGTATTTTGCTGAGGGCTTTTGCATCAATGTTCATCAAGGATATTGGCCTGAAGTTTTCTTTTTTTGTTGTCTCTCCCAGGTTTTGGTATCAGGATGATGTTGGCTTTATAGAATGAGTTGGGGAGGAGTACCTCCTCCTCAATTTTTTGGAATAGTTTCAGCAGGAATGGTACTAGCTCTTCTTTGTACATCTGATAGAATTCAGCTGTGAATCCGTCTGGCCTTAGGCTTTTTTTGGCTGGTAGGCTATTACTGCCTCAATCTCAGAGCTCGTTATTTATCTGTTCAGGGGTTCAATTTCTACCTGGTTCAGTCTCGGGAGGGTGTATTTGTCCAGGAATTTACCCATTGTTTTCTTGGAAAAACACTGTTTTCTTCTCATTAGAGGTATGATTACTTTTTGCCAAAATATTTTATGAGTAATTGTCTTTACTTTTTCCAAATACAAATTCTACCTCAAAAGACCAAATCCCAAAACTATTGTTCTATTTCTGAAAAAATGTCTGGTGGAATTCCAAGGGCTTTTGTACCATATATCATACGTTGACACCCCAAAACGCCTTCTACGGGTAGAGTTGTTTTACTTCCATGATGATTAAATGATATAATTTACTTTGGATGGCTGTTACAGACCCTGGATGTTGCAACAGATGTCAGTTTTCTTTCCTTTAGACCCTCTTTTCCAATTTCCCACTGCCTTCCCCTCCACCCAGAGGCCCCACCTCTACCTCAGCTGAACATGTCTAAAACTCACCTCATTAGCCTTCCCTCCAGACCTCCTGCTTCTAAATCCTCCTCTCCCCTATTCCCTATCCTGGTGACTCACTCTTCTTTCTATCCCACTACACCAGACCAGAGTTCTGGAAGACATTCTGTTTATGCGTCCAACCAATCCAACTCCAACACCTGCTAATTCTACCCTCTCAACATCCCTCTGAGCTGTTTTCATAAGTAATACCACCCATTTCCTGAAACTGCCATGTTCTCTCATGCCCCTTTGGAAATGTTACATTCTTGCCCAGTGAGTTCTTTCATCGCTTGTCAGACATGTGCATGGTCTTTCTGACCTAGTTAATGGCCACCTCCCGTGGGAAACCACCTTTGAACCCTCTAGTCAA
Organism: Macaca mulatta; assembly: GCF_049350105.2. Taxonomy (NCBI): domain Eukaryota; kingdom Metazoa; phylum Chordata; class Mammalia; order Primates; family Cercopithecidae; genus Macaca; species Macaca mulatta. The sequence goes on from NC_133408.1 coordinate 106,238,350, forward strand.
TGATCTCTCCAGTTCTGAGTCCCCATTGCCCCAAGTGGATGCCCCCAGTATATCTTTTATCATATTTACTGTAATTGTCTGTGACTATGACTCTTTCTTCTCCCTGAAACCCTGGATTCCTTGGAGACAAGAGCCACTTTCCATTCATCTCTGTAGCCCCAGTCTTTTTTTTTTTTTTGAGACGGAGTCTCGCTCTGCCGCCCAGGCTGGAGTGCAGTGGCCGGATCTCAGCTCACTGCAAGCTCCGCCTCCCGGGTTCACGCCATTCTCCTGCCTCAGCCTCCCGAGTAGCTGGGACTACAGGCGCCGCCACCTCGCCCGGCTAGTTTTTTTTGTATTTTTTTTTTTAAAGTAGAGACGGGGTTTCACCGTGTCAGCCAGGATGGTCTCGATCTCCTGACCTCGTGATCCGCCCGTCTCGGCCTCCCAAAGTGCTGGGATTACAGGCTTGAGAATAGCCCCAGTCTTAAGCCCAGTTAATGACAGCTGACAAATGTACAGTGGATGTTTCTTAAGTGGGAGAATAGTTTGGTGGTGGTAAAGAGTAAGAACCCTTTAACAGGGAGTTAAACTACCTGAAATCAAACACTTCAGGACCCCTGTTTGCTAGTTGCATGAATCTAGGCAAGTTATTTTAACTTTCTCTGCTATAGTTTTTTAACCTATAAATTGATATAATAATAGGACCTACATCATGGGATTATTGTGAACATTAAATGAGCTAATAACTTTAAAGCACTTTCCAATCCTGAGATTTAAGAACTCCATACAAATACTCCCCCTCTCCCCATCCCCAGCAAATGTATGTATGAAGTTAGGGACTATGAGAGCCTTTTTGAGATCACTTGCAGCACCTAACCCAATGTAGTCCTTAAGATCAACTATTTCATAGCATAGTTGTGAGGATGAATGTAGTACCACATGTAAAGAACTTAGAACAGTGCCTGATACATTACATAGTAAGTGCTCAATAAACAACAGCTATTCTTATTATCATTATTGCCAATTCCCTCCCCAATTCCTTCAATAGGTCTCCAATGTTAACTTAATTAAGTCCAAATTCTGCAGCCCAATAATATGACTGATACACCTGTTTCTCATTTATAACCAGCATTTACTACTTTCACAAATGCTGTTCCTTTGACCCAGTATTCTTTTCCAGCCCCACTCACTTTTTCACTTGTTAGAATCCAGTCATCCTTTAAGGCATGTCTCAGATATTAACTTCTTAATAAAACTTGTTTTTTTGAATTTTGAAATTATGTATAAACTTTCTTATTCTGAATGCCTTGTGAACTTCCTTCATCTGTATTATTATTTTTTACTACGACTAACATTTATTGAGCACATAGTATATACCAGGACCCTGATATGCACAAAATACATACATCATATCATTTAACTGAAGTAAGTAGGAGGTAGTATTATCCCATTTTCACACTGCTTTAAAGAACTATCTGAGACTGGCTAATTTATAAAGGAAAGAGGTTTAATTGACTTGCAGTTCTGCATGGCTGGGGAGGCCTCAGGAAATTTACAATCATGGCAGAAGGCAAAGGGGAAGCAAGGTACATCTTACATGCCGGCAGGAGAGAAAGAGAGAGTGAGAGCAAGCGGGGAACTGCCAAACACTTTCAAACCATCAGATCTCACGAGAACTCACTCACTATCATGAACACAGCATAGGGGAAACTGCCCCCATGATTCAGTCACCTCATACCCAGGCCCCTCCCTTGACACGTGGGGATTATAATTCAAGATGAGATTTGGGTGGGGACACGGAGTCAAACCATATTAAAGGTTTATGTGGAAAAGGATTCAGGCAGAGTTGGAAAGGAGGTGCAGTGGGTGGGGTATGGCTGTGTTTCTGCCTGTGTCTGGCCTTGGGTTTATCCAGCTTCATGGAAAGCATATTACTTTGCTGGTTAGCAGAATAGGACCATTTGTTTTTGTCTTGGGTGACGGGGATTGGGCTTTTTAAATCTTACATCTCTAGTATAAAAATAAGACATTTTACAACTTTTTTTCAAATCTGTATCTTAGTTAATAAATATGAATTTTATTTAATCTTAACATTAGAAAGAACATAGTATGTTTTTTCTTTGATGATCCAGATGTCTCCTCTGTCAATAGGAAGATACACTATCAACGCTCTACACAACACAAAAGTACAAAAAGAGATTTTTCTCTTGATATGAGAACTCACCAATGATATCCATTGCATTTGTTTTTATTTTAGTACACTCCTGGTCAGTACAAAGCATGCTGCCTTTTCCAGCAATGAATCATTTGCATGTATACACTCAAAGCATAATATTGAGCCTGCTGATTTTTAGACCCCACTAGTGGATTAGTTTGGGAATCAGAGCATCTCCATAAATTGTCTGAGGAGTTTGACTCCCCTACCTGCCAAAAATGGAGAATGTATTATCCTCGGAATAATTTTTAATGTACATTATCTCATGTGGAATATTAAGCATGTGGATATGTAGTGCATTGATAGAACTTTTGTGGACAGCCTGGTGTGTTGATATCCACCCTCCCATTTAGTCAGCACTGCTGTGTGCTCTCCTGAAATCAAGGAGCTTCCTTACTCTCTGGGTCCAGTTGGGTTTGGCCAGTGGGAAGCACCAATAAGAGAATGGAGGGAGAGTGGAGAGTAATTGAAGTATTTAGTTCCTGGCCCCTCCCTGGCACAGTGCCTTGGTCATGGCTTCCATCAGGCTACCTTTTCCACACAGCTCCCTCTGGCAGTAAACCCCTTCTTCCCCTTGCTGGTTGAAGCCAAGGCAGGGGTAACAAGCCAAGTCTTGTGGTGTCCTTTACTTTGATGATGTCTTTATAAACAGTCCCTGTATGAAACATCTTCAAATTTCCAAATTTGGGTCTGCTACCTGCTCCCTAGATACTGGCTGAGAAGCCACCATTATCATACCTATATCTCTTAAAGTAATTTCGTGTCCAAGTTCAGGCAGGCAATGAAAAGACATCCAGGTGCAGCCAGGAGGTCTTTCTAAATCTCAAATAAGTTCTAACTTGAGGTCCTACCAAAGCTCTCAAGGAAAGGCCCTGAATGAGGGAGGAATTTCTCATATGGTTTTCATATAAGACCACTCCTGCATATATCACTGTTTCTTCTTAGAATCGGATCCAGAGCAAAAATGCCAGTGAATTCCAGAGATGACTTGTTGACTTAAATCCATGTTTACTTGCCAGGCTGGAAATTCATTGCAGCAGGCTTTGAACAGAAAATATTTGTCTGAAGTAAAATCTTGGAAGCTAGCAATGCATGATTCACAAATGGAAAGTGTCATTTTTTTTTTTTAAATTGGGGAAGATGGCTGTAAAGTGGAAGATTCTGTTATATCCTTAATTATGTGGCTGGTTCTTCATAAACTCTTAGTCTAATCTGCATAGATACAAAAATTACACAGCAATCTGGAAGCTTTAAAAAAAGATAGAATGAGAGAAAAGGAAAAAATGGCAGTAATTAAATGACAAAACTATATTCAAATAAAATTAAGGGTTTGACTTAAAGCCATGGGGGGCATCTCCCTTTGTTTCCTTCTCTGTAGCATTTAAAGGAGAATGAAGCAAAAAGAGTATTCTGGAAGTGTCTGAGCACTGACTTGTAGCCCCAGCCTGAGGAGAGGTTCGTTGACCCAAACTGCCCTGTGAGTCCAGCACACAGTTTTACTGCTTTGGCTTCCTTGTTTTGCTTCATGTCAAAGCCCCAAAGAGGAGGCCCAAAATCCGGAAAGAAGGAAGGATCTTGAGTTTAGTTGTTAGGTTTATCTGTCATATCAAGGGCTTAAAAGATCCATTCTTGAGTAAAATGGAAGTTATTAATGAAAAAAGAGGAGAATTTCAGATACAAAGAAAAGCACCCATATGCCCAGCTATATTTAATATATATGTTAACAGTGTGTTTCGTTTCTTAAAGGAATAGAATAGTTTTGGATATAGTCGAAGTCCCTAGAGTAGTCCTTCGTCTTCCCATTCCTCATACTCTCGCCAGAGTCATCACAGTATGGAAACTGGTGCTCACTTTTTCTATCATTTTATGCTTTGACTATAAAGGTATATATTTAGAAATAGCATGCATAGTCATCATTTTTTTTTTTACTTTTAACTCTAGATAAATTGTATTATACTGCATTGGGTTTTCCAGATTATCCATGTTGATACATTGTAACTTTTAGATCACCCATTTTAAATGCTGGGTACTATTCCATCATATGAGTATACACCATGGTTTATTTCTCCATTTACTATTGACAAATATTTAGAATGTATCTATTTTTTTTAATGGTTTGATGAACATCTTGGTAAACATCTTCTTATATACACCTGCAAAAGATTCTCTAGGATTCTTACTTTGGAAAAAAATGTGGGGCCCCGTGTCATGTACACTAGCAGTGTCCCTGCATGTTGATATAGTGTCTCCAAAGGGGTTGAACAATTTGCATTCTTACCAGAAGGCTCTGAGAATATTCATTACCCCATCAGCCTTGTTTATATTTTGTATGATCAAACTTTAAGGTTTTGCTAATCCAGTGGTGGTTTTATTTGCATTTCCCTGATTGCTAGTGAGGCTAAGTTTCTTCTCAAGGGTTTATTGGCTGTTCAGGTTTTCTCTTTTTCAATGATCCTTTCATGGAGATTATTGCTCCTTTTTCTTTTGTATTGTTTGTCTTTCATAACTGATTTGTATGACTTCTTTATGCTGGGTTCTCATCTTTTGTCAGTTATTAACATAATTTTTCTCAGGGAAATTCCAGGTTCTGTCTACTAAGCAGCAAATATTGCAGATGCCTGTTGCAATTGACACATTATTCCAGGGTTGACTCTAGGTTTTGTCAAAAGGAAGAAGCAAGCCTGTAATGATATATATTCTCAGATGAATATGATAGCAGAGCAAGTCACCATCCTTTGTGGATTTAGGACCTGAGTTATTAGGGAGAAGGATCCTGGGAACACACCAAAAGCAGGAAATTAAGGATCTGTTGGAGAAGAAGTCAAAGCTCATACACGAGAGGCCAGCTTGGAAATTTACAGGACAGGAGTGAAGGGTTTCCAGGAAAATGTGTTAAAAGATGGGTTAGTGGTATATGCTCTGTGGTGGATAGGATGACTCTAATGGTCTCTGTGACCTGGAGGAAGAGGCTTCCCAATTCCCCACTGTCAGTCCAGTGTCACAGCATGCTGAGGTGGGTGGGCAGCAGGGAGAAAAACCAAAAGGGATTTGAGAAGGAAAAGCTTGCAGTTAGCTGGTATTCCTCACTGTCAGAGCCACTAATAACTTTGCAGTGATTAGTCAGTGATTTTGCCAGTGAGGATGGCCAAAACCCAGCCAGGCTGTCTCCATTGCAATGTAATATCCACGATGGGGTAGGGCACCAGAGCTCAGATCTGTCACCAAATTGTAATTTAACTTAAGACAGTTTTAAATAACAAAACTAGGTGGTTTGCATTTGACCTCCTTGGCCTTCCCTTCCTGCCTGCCTAGCAGAGGTTGTAACTGACAAAATGACACTCACTGAGGTGGAGGCAGGCACAAGCACATCCTTGGCATCAATGGCTGGACACAGAGTAAGAGGATTGATGGTAACATAGCAGCCAAACTGACCCTCTCTTCTGCTCTGGAGTATAGCAACCTGTGTGTTATTCAAGAAGGTAAGTAAAGGCTGATATGGTTTGGCTGTGTCCTCACCCAAATCTCATCTTGAATGGTAGTTCCCATAATCCCCACATGTCATGGGAGGGACCCAGTGAGAGGTAATTGAATCATGGGGGCAGTTTCCCCCATGCTGTTCTCATGATCGTGAGTGAGTTCTCACATCTGATGGTTTTATAAGGGGCTTTCCCCCCTTTTGCTTGGCACTTCTTCCTGCTGCCACGTAAAGAAGGACATATTTGCTTCCCCTTCCGCCATGATTGTAAGTTTCCTGAGGTCTCTCCAGCCACGCTGAACTGAGTCCATTAAACTTTTTTCCTTTATAAATTACCCAGTCTCAGTTATGTCTTTCTTAGCAGCTGAGAATAGACGAATACAAGGCTGAAAAGCAGTTAAACTTAGAAATCCCCCAAATCGGACATCTGTTTGGTTTCTAGCTATTTCAGGTCCAAATAAATAAAACTAATTGAAAAGCTTCTTTCACTTGGGTGGTGAAACACTGTCTCATAAATCACCAAGTGAGGAAACTGACTCAACCCCAGTGCCTTGGGCATAATTAGCTGTATTAGAGAAGAAATTAAGAAGCACTCTACCCTACTGCTTAAGCTAAGCACAGCCTTTTCCTGTAAAGCCAGACATCAATCTTTGTTGCTGTTGTTTGTTGTCTTCTTGCTAGTACGTGTGAGAGTTGGTGTTCTCACCTGAATGTAGACTGCAGAGCAATGAAATATAATGTATAGCAGACATAGTAAGGCTTGCGGTAAGCATATAGATAAGTATTCTAATAAATAAACTAGTCCTGCAGTACTGATTAATTCCAAAGCCTAATTTCCTTTTGTTTTGTTTCATTCACCAAAGTCTATATTCTCTAAATCTACCTCACGATCCATCAGAACCAATTCTATGTGTCCTCAAAGCAGATTTGGAAAACAAGCAAAAGCAGATCAGAAACTCCTAGATTTCTTTTTGGCAGTATCAGTGGTTATTACCACAGAGCCGTACAATGTTGTCAGAGACTTTAAAAAATAATAATAAGGGGCCGGGCGCGGTGTCTCACATCTATAATCCACTTTGGGAAGCCGAGGTGGACGAATTACGAGGTCAGGAGATCGAGACCACCCTGGCTAATACAGTGAAACCCCATCTCTACTAAAAATACAAAAAAATTAGCTGGGCATGGTGGCGGGCGCCTGTAGTCCCAGCTACGCGGGAGACTGAGGCAGGAGAATGGTGTGAACCTGGGAGGCAGAGTTTGCAGTGAGCTGAGATCGCGCCACTGCACTCCAGCCAGGACAACAGGGCGAGACACCTTCTCAAAATAATAATAATAATGAAGAAGAAGGGGAAGAAGGAATCAAATCAGTCTGGTGTCACAGATGACCAGGGAGTGAATTAGAATGTTAGAGGATGTCCCTTGCCTTTTCCAGAATTTAGGAATATCAGACAAACAAAATCTTCAGTTAACATGAAATTTCAGACCAAGTCTAACCCACCTTTGACATTCATCTTTACAATTCTATTAAAAGGGTTTTTTGATAAAAGTAGGTTATTGGGTTTCCAGTAATAAATGACAATCATCATTCATAAATATCTTTTCTCAGGTTATCATCTGATTATGTAGTCTCTGGAATTTCTCCTTTATTGCAATTTTAAGGAAATTTGCTTTTGCACAGGGCTATCCTCCAAATTAAGCTATAGCCCATTGAAAATTCTCTACATCCATTCAATTGGGAACCCAGATTTCTGTTTCAAATTTATCTGTGCTTCTAAGGTGTTTTTTTTTTTTTTCTTTGAGACACGGTCTCGCTCTGTCACCCAGGCTGGTGTGCAGTGGCACGATATCGGCTCATTGCAACCTCCACCTCCAAGGCTCAAGCAATTTTCCTGCCTCAGCCTCTCGAGTAGCTGGGACTACAGCGTGCACCACCCCACCCAGCTAATTTTTGTATTTTTTGTGTAGACAGGGTTTTACCATGTTGGTCAGGCTGGTCTCGAACTCCTCACCTCAGGTGATCCACCCGCCTCAGCCTCCCAGAGTGCTGGGATTACAGGCATGAGCCACTGTGCCCAGTCAAAAAGGTGTACTTTAAAATTAAATTTCATCTAAAATTCCCTAATCTTGTTTCCAGTCATACCCTATCTCCTTTTTATCTGTGTACATGGAAAATATTTCTCCTCAAAAAAGTGATTTTACCTCTTTCTCCAGAGTCGTATGAGGATGCTTATCCCCTTTGATAAACAACTGAAGATATGAAGGAGACTGAGAAACATCTCATTACTGTATGGGAGAAAAAAGGGGGATCGGTTGGTCAGGTAGCATAGGAAAAGTCTCTTTCCCATACTTCTCTTTCCTGGAGTGGCCCTCCAGCCAGGCTGCATGTTAGATCCTCCTGGGAACTCTGAAAGATGAATAGTGCTTAAGACCCATCCTACACTAACTAAATCAAGATCTCAAAGCAATGTCCCCAAATCAGCAGCAGCAGCAGCTGGGAACTTCATAGAAATGCACATTCTCACCCCCATCCCCTAAGACCTGCTGAATCAGAAACTCCAAGACTGGGCCCAGTAATCTATGTTTTAATCAGCACTTCCAGTGATTCTGGTCACATTCAAGCATGAGAGGAAATTCCCTTTAGGTTGATATTTTTATAAGTTCCCTAGATGACTCTGATGTGAAACCTGGGTTGAGGACATTTAGGGTTTTCCTTCTCTTCCTATTTTTTTGCTTCTGTTTGATTTCAGTGAAGAAAAGACCAACTGCCTATTTCCTTTACAGTTATTTAGCTCAAACAGCTGTAGCTGAGAGTTCTGGCTTTCTATACTAAGGTTCTAAAAATCTCAGCCTAAAATGTGCCTGGGAGAATCTATCTCTGGGACCTGCCCTTTGACAGAAAGGAAATCTCATCCCAGAGTACTAAGAAGTATTGTAAGATCCTGGAAGAAATGAAGAAACATTATTTAAATTACTAGAATACTAGTCATCTTTTTTATATTCATAATGTTCAGAATCTCAAGACCTTTCAGGTTTGTTTTGTTTTCAAGGGATCTGAGTGACTTTCTGATTGCTACTCACTTAATAAAATCTCAGGCCTGATATCACTGAACTTGGTTTGGTGGATAGAAATCCTCACAGTTTTAAATAGGAAGAGTCCATGAAACCATTTCCTCCTCTTAACTGCAGTTTCTTAAAATGTTCATCTTCTGCCTCCTCCTCCTGCCTTTTTTCCGTTAACTCTCACCATACTCCATTCTTCTCCTTTTATTAGCAAGTTTTCTGCTTCTCTGTAAGAGAAAAAAAATCACTCTTACTAGAGCCACAATCTTCTTTCTAAAATCCTTGGGACCAGATGTTTTTTCAATTCATGCCTATTTCAGTTTCTAAGGAATAATGCATTGTTCATATTGTGTATAGAGAGGTCTGGAGAAAAGGTGGAGATATTCAGCTGAAGTGGAATAGAGGCTATGCATAGCCTTATGATGGGTAAGGTTAGGTTTGCCATCAAATCACTTAAGAAACATTTGCAGGCTTTCAGAGCTTTTTGCATTTCAGCATCCTGAATATGGGATTATGGATGGTGTTCTATCCTTGAACCCAAGGGTAAGCTGGCACCAGCAGCATTAAAAAGTCACAGAATTCTGAAATGAGCTTAACATCTTGATGATGTTAAATTTAGATTGTTGACATTTAAAGGGAAGAACTTGTGAATATGTAGCTTTGAGTGCCTAGTCCCTAGACCCTGTGATGAAAGCAGCCTGGCTTAAAATATGGTTTTCTATGTGATGACAGTCTGGGATGGTCATGTTACTCCTTAAGATGGACTACTAAATAATCACGCTGCATCTCTCACCCATTTTTAACTACAATACAGTCCAGGTGGCTCAAGTTATAAACATTCTTTAAGAAAATAAAGGAATGAATATGTTTACAATACTACAGTCGGGAGGACTTTTCAAACATAATGAAACTCCCAAAAGTCATAGAGTTAAGAGCTGTTAAATTTCACAAACATCAAAAATTTCTTTAAAGCAAACATTATTATGAAAGTGTCAAAGTGTCAACAAGTATTTGTAAAATATACTGGATAAACATCTTGGATAAACATGCCTTAAAGAGTGCTTTTATAAATCAAAAAGGAAAAGACCGCCAGCCTAACTGAAAAATGGGCAAATAAGCAAGCCACAGACAAAAAGAATTACAAATTTCTTTGAAACATGAAGAGATTCTCAACCTTATTTTTAGTTTAATAAGATGAAATGTGAAAAACAATCAACTGTCAAATTGCCAAGGATTAAGCTATTTGGTAATTCTGTTTTTAGAAATTCACCCTACAATTATGCTCACATAAATGAATGAAGAGATACCTACAAGGATTTTCACTGCAGTGTTACTTTCAATAGATCAAGATTTAGAAACAACCTAATTGTCCTTCAGTAGAAAGATTGGTTGAATAAAATGCATCCACATGCCAAAATAGTCTGTTGATGTTAAAACAAATGAAATTAATTTGCCGGAGCTGACACAAAAAGGTGTCCACTGTGTCTTGATCGGTGAAGAAAACCAGTTGCAGGACAGGATGTGGAGTGTGATTACACCTCTGTGTAGGGTGGTATCAACACAGAAAATGTCTGAGATAACACACACCACACTTAGGATAGTTGTTACCCCTGGTGAAGGTAAGCGTGGAGGGAGGGAGTGTTTTACACAATTTGATATACTGTTTGATTTATTTATAATAAGCATGTGTTAATTCAATAATATATTTTGGAAAACTTTAAAAATCTGTGCACCCTTCTTGCAAGTCAAAGACAGCTTGGAGTCAGTCTTATTTTGGTAGACTTCCAGTGGGGCATAGATGGAGGTACGGTTGAAGGGATCGTATTGCATCATTTTGTAGGAATGTCTTATTTGCAGTGGATGCCTTACTGTCCATTTGCAAGAATGCCTCATCCTATCAGCATTTGTTGAGAATCTTAGCTATTTCAAGACAATCCCCAGTGGGATCTCAGACTAAAGATATTAGCCTCATACTAAAGGAACTTCATGGCATTCAAATTTTCTTGACTGAGGAGCATTATTCCTTTCACGCCTTATAAATACATTGACTATTAACCAGTGTGTCAGGGGCCAGAAAGGGACTGTGGACACTAATATAGTCAGCAAGTGTCCAGGAAGGTCCGAGTGTAAGCCCAGCCCTGGGTGATGCCAGAGCCCGGGCCCACGGACATCCTGCTTTGCTGCCTTTTGTAGCTGTGCGGTATATCTGTATCATGTGGGTTCCAGTCAAGCTGAACTGTTCAGGTTCTCTTCTGGAAGCTTTTACCAGCTGCCTAAGAGGATATGATGAGTAAGTTTGAAGCTGAAATCAGGATGACCAGAGACAGGAAAAACTGGTGCCAGATGTGAGACCCTGTTTCGTTTTGTTCTTTTTTCTTTCTTTCTTTTTTTTTTTTTACATGGAGTTTTGCTCTTGTGGCCCAGGCTAGAGTGTAGTGGTGCCATCTCGGCTCTCTACAACCTCCGCCTCCCGGGTTCAAGCGATTCTCCTGCCTCAGCCTCCCGAGTAGCTGGGATTACAGGCGCCCGCCACCATGCCTGGCTAATATTCGTATTTTTAGTAGAGACGGGGTTTCACCTTGTTGGTCAGGATGGTCTTAAACTCCTGACCTCAGGTGATCCACCTGCCTCAGCCTCCCAAAGTGCTGGGATTACAGGCGTGAGCCACTGTGCCTGGCCTAGTTTTGTTCTTTATGGTGTGGAAAGAAAAGAGCTGATGAGGACCTCATAGTTCCAGGCTGTCCTCCCACAACCTCACGTCATTGCTACAAAAGGCTCAGAACACACTTTCAACCAAAAGCAGTTCATCTTCCTATCAGCCAGGACCTCAGGCAAAAGGGAAACGGTGGGGTTGATGTGAGTGAAACCTGCTGGAGACTTCAGTCCCCAGAAAGCAGTCCCTCTCCGAATCCCAGCCAGCTTAGCCTCAGATCAGCTAGCCAGAGGCCTGAAGGCAAAAGTTTGGGACTACAAAGACCTTGACATCACCCTCTCTCATTTTACCTTTTTTGTTGTTGTTGTTGTTTTTCAAGCTAATCTAATGCGTTTTAAGCTTTAGCACGCAAGTGGGGTTTCTATTAGCAGCCAAGTCTGCACTGTTCACAAAATAATTAAAGAACCAAAAGGGGATCTACTGTGAAAATAAAAGCCATGAAGCTTTTTATCACTGTGATTTGCATCACTAACTTCCTAGCAATCCATCTGATTTACAATGACGTCTTCATGACTCCAAATTTAGAGCATTTATTTGGGAACTTTGCTTCAGTCTCTTAACAGCTACCTCCTGACAAGGCACATTGAAATGTATGCTGTATGTTTTGAGTTTGCTAATCCAACAGTCATTTCTGAGATCCATGCAAATGAAAAACATACCAATAAGACACGAAACCCTTAATTACTCTAATGTATGTGCCAAGGCTCTCCTCCCAGCTCCTCTCTCCCTTCCTCCCTCCACCCCAACCTTTCTTAACTCCTCCGGGCACAATCCACTAGCTGAAGCATCCAGCCCATCGCAGTTCACTTAAATGGCTGCAGGAAATTTGTTTTACAAGGCTGGTTTTAACTGAACTACCTGCTGTGCGCCACATTGCTACTGTTTGTGAAATGAATGATGGGAAAGGCAAGTCTGTGATTTCATTTGTTCAGACCGATTACTCACACGTTGCACACGGTATCATTTGCTTGTCACTTAATGACTGACCAGCCTGCCTGAATCATTAGTGCTGCAGTGCAGTGAAAAGAAGACCTCACGGCATAATGAGGAGCTGAAGGAAGTGGAGTGCTGTTTTACCTAAAAGAAATGGTGCGCAGAAATCCAGCACAGCTGCAGGTGTTCCGATGACAATGTGGGAAGCAGTTAGCTTCCAATTTAGCAGAAAATTAAGAGCGAAAAAACTGTTATTTGTGAGAGAAGATACTCATGGCAAGCAATCATCCTCGCTCTGCATCCACAAGATGAGCATTCAGCTGTCTTTGTCGTGACTTAAAACAATTGGTATCTTGGGCTGCATTCAACACCAGATTGGTGCTTATTATCTGCAGTTTATTCTTTCTTGGGACATTTTGTTCCCCCCCCTCCTCTATTTTATGGTTAATTTGCTTGCTTGAATGTAAAGCCATTTAAGCTGAAAAATCTGGATTGTGGCTGATCATTGTGCCAGGGCTCTGAGCTGTATGATACAAGATAATTGGCAATTTTCAAATTCATAATCTATTTTGTTTCACTCGCTTCCCCCCTCCCTCTTCGTCTCTTCTGCTAGTTTTTCTACCCCATTCTTTGGCATAGTCTTCAAAACTGGCCACAGACGGAAGGTGAGAGCATACAAATTCCTCCAGTCGAGACCCCAGACTCCCAAGATGTCTCTTTGGGGAAATGGCAAAGCTCTGTGATGTGAATCCACATGTCTCCAGGGAAGGCAGTCACAAAACAACGCGCACACACACACACACACACACACACACACACACACTGTTTTCCCAATGAAAGATTTCATTCTGTTTGGAGCCAACACTCAAAGTCATGTTGGTAGTAAAAATAATAAAAAGATTTTTACTTTATTTGAGGTTTTGGTTTGAGGCAGGCAAGAAAATCCTGGCATTCTATAAATCAACTGACATGTTCCCATTTGGTTGTGGTCCAATGGATAGCTCAAACATAGCACGTTATATTCCTATTACCCCTCGCTATGCTAATCAGGGTGATGATAGAGAAATATGACCATATCCATGCTGACCAATACCATTTTCTACTTTAAACAAGTCTAGCCCATTTACTCCTAATAGTGTGATCTCTTCTTGTTTTATTCTTTTCTGCTTTTCTGATATGTTATCAGAGTTTACACATTTCAGTCAAGTAATTTGGGACCTGCCACGTTTCCCTCAGATATCTTTAGAGATGAAGTAGTGTGCTCCTGTTATGCTACCCTGACCTGAACACAGAGTGATGGTAGCACTCTATGTACAATTTCTCAGTGGAACTTCCAGGGGTGATAGCAATATGTTAAGCAGACCAGGGAGCTGTCAACAGCGATCCTGTTGCCTCAGCTCAACAAAATAGGCAGAGATTCTCTCTCATCAAGAGGGTTCAGTTTTCAATGAAATGTTTTATTCTTGCCAATGGCCAAGCCTCATTTCCTTGAAAGCAGGAAGGTAATGTCCTGGTTCACTTTTCTTCGTCTTATTGATTCCAATGTATTTCCATTCTGTCACTCTGTTATGTCTATGGATGCAGCTGCTAATAACATCAGTTAAAACTGTAAAACATCATGTTTCCCATTTTGCAATAATTTTCCACTTGAATTGTATTTTTCATGTATATTTGGGTAAATTCACAGAATGAAAACACAAAAGAGAAAGAATAGAAAGCACAAATATGGTGACCAATCATAGGTAAAACAAGCAACAAATTAGCAGACGGAGGAGAAAAACAAGCAGAGAGGAGATAAAAGGGTTTCCACCTGCAGATCCTATTTTATGTTCTGTGTTTATCTTTCATGACTGTGTCTTTCTGCTTTCATGTTACTCCCCAACTCAGGTACCCAATTCCCTTTCACCGTGGCTGTATTTATTTTTCAAAATACTGGCAGGCCGAAATTTCCAACTGATGCGCTGCTTTCTGTGCTGTAACTTGGATTTCCAAATACTCCCCATCCCATGCGGGTTTCATTTTACTACTTCCTCACGCGGATGTTCTGCTGTCACCAGCTGGCCTGAAAAAACACTCAGCCACACTCTATGTTTGTGTCCACTAATAGTCACTCCGTCTTCAGTTCTGCCAATTTGGTGCATAATATTTTCATTTTCTCTATATTCATTTCCAATACTGCTGTCAGGTTCCAGCGTCTCCTTCATTAAGCTTCTCCTCTGGTTTCGTAGCAATCAGCAATGAAGGATCTTTTGTGAGGCCGGGGGAGAATTGATCTTGTTCTCCCACCGCACTTGTGGAGCTGCCAGAGCGGGAGGATTTACTGCGTGTCACGCAGATTGCCTGGAGGATGCTCTGTGTCCCCATTTGTCACGCGGCTCCCATTGCTTACCAGGCGTGTGGGCTTGTAAACTTATTTCTGAAAACGTGAAAGGATTATCCTCGCTCATAAAATGCAAAATTTGCTTAACTGCCTTGGAAGATTTAAGGCTGTTCCACTTGTTTTTAAAGAAAGGCTTATTTGAATTACAAAGTATGACTGCTGTTGTGGTCGGAGAGAGGGAGGGGATGGCTACAGGCTGGCCAGACAAGACTCACTGTCAATGGTGCATAAAGGAAGCGATCATGTTGTCTTCCATGCTCTTCTACGCTGTGAAACACGGTTGTGGCGCGGGACATCTATTTCTTTAAGGGTTCTTGGTCCAATCTGCCTAATTTTCCTAATGGGCAAAAATACCAATGCAGAAGAGCATTGAAAAATAATTAAACTCCAGTTGGCTATTTAACTTTTATTTAGCTCCTAAGGAATGGTAGATTTGCAATAGAAGATACAAAGGCCCAGACCAAGAGTAGAATCTCCATATTTGGTAAGTCTAGTAACATCCTAAATAGGCACATGAAAACCTTCGTGTTTTTTTTTTTAATCATTTACAGAATCCCATAGTTATTTTTATACCCAACCCAGAGATAAATCAACTCCTACAAACTGAGTTGTATGTGACATTTATAACGGAATCCAGATATGACTATACTTTTGTAAAAACATTAATAAACAATGACAACAAGAAAACCCCTTTGTTCCCTTGTTAAAGCTATATCCTTCTGACAAAATACCCTCTAGGACTAGCAATAAAATAAAATCACCTGTGAGAGGGGGCAGCTGTATCTCTTGAGGATCCTTCCCCAAGGGCAACCTAGAAAGCCAGTCTCACCCTATCCATCTCTCTCTGCAGATCCCTTGGCAATGATGACTATGTCTTACTGGATTTTGTATCCCCCACACCTGTATTGGTGATTGGTACATATTAGTGCTCAGTAGATGGGTGTCTGGGTAAATGGATGAGGTGTGTAGTTCTGTGGCCATTTATTTCTTCTTCATTCTCAATGAATAGTTTCAACTCAGATCTGTTCATTCAAAGCAATTCATAAACTCACAAATTTATAAATGGAGGTGATATTTCTGGTGGAGAGAAAATTTCTTGAGGAAGTCTCAAAATGTGAAGTTAAAGGATATTTATAAAAGAGAATATCAAAGAGAATGCTCAAATGTAACCCCATGGGGTGGATGAAATAAATGATAGATACAGAGATAGAAGAAAGAAATAAGGGCTCTTATGCAACCAGCTGAGACAAATGCCCATCTTCTTCACCTTCTTCAGAGGTGAGTGACAGGAGACTGATTTTAGCATCTGCAGAAAGGGGCGTTTCATGAGCAGCCTTCACCATACTTGTGAGTCAGGGAAAGTTTGCTGCTCTTTTTCTGTCACTCCATTTCTTGTCCTCACTCCCAGGTAACTATGCTACATTACTCTGTCACAGAGGGAACTGTGGTACGCTTCACCGATTCTTACTAAGGCAGGACAACAGAAAGGAGTTCTGTCATGACTCCCTGCAGAAATTACACAGGGTGTACTAGGAAAGTCTCTGGGGATATAGAAACACACAACTGTTCTACCTAAACATAATCGAGCACCTCTTCTTAGCCCCACATTGGCTGTATTTGACAATGGAATTTTTTCCCCTTCACATCCTCCGTTTGTCCATTTTGGTGCCAATGCCTTCACTGTTTTTGTTTTCTTTTGCCGGCTCCTTTGAGTGGCTCTCTCCCGACTATGAAATAGGCCTCAGCCTCCCATTTGGAGATCACGTGCTCTCTCTCAGGTCCTCCCTGGGCTGGTTCCCTGTGGGTGTCACCATTGGGCTCTATGTGCCACCTGTCTGTTCCTTCCCATTTATGGCAATGGCAGCACCCTTATCCTGGCCCCCAACGCTGCACTTACGACACCACTCTGACCCCTCTGTCTTTTTGCCTATCATCTGATCAGTCCGGCCAAGGGATATCAAGAGTTCATTCTAAAACTCTTTTCCATTTTTCTCATTTTCACTGTCACTACCCCAATCTAGGCCTTCGTAACTTTGGGGCTGAATTATTGTATTAACTTATATTTGATTTTTCTCATTACCACCCCTCATAAATACATGCCCACACCTTCACCTTCTCATGCATCTGACATGTAGTTGCTAGATTAATACTACAAAAAGACCATTTCTATTAGGCTTATCTCCTTTTTTCATTTTTTTTTAAAAAACTTTGATTTTTTTTTTAATTCACAAATAAGCATTATATATATTTATGTGTACAACATGAAGTTTTCATATATGTATACATTGTGGAATAGTTTAAGCAAATTAACGTATTCATTATCTCACATACTTATCCTTTTTTTTGTAGTGAGAACATTTAGAATTTACTCTCCCAGCAATCTTCAAGTGTACAATGCATTGTTATTAACTACAATCACCATGTTGTACAACGATCCCCTGGACTGATCTCTAAAGAGCTAAAAATAGTCTCCTTTTTGGGGGAACAGCATAGATTTTATGTAATTTTATTAAATATTATATCTTAATATAAGTTTAAATGTGACGATTAATTTGTACCTTAGTGCTAGGAGTACTACTCTCTACAGTTTGGAATGCAACTAAAATGCCGCAGGACAACTACCTGTATTCAAAAATCTCTCTCTTTAGCTTCACGGATCTCCAACTCTGATTCCACTTCATTAAAAGATGCCTTTGACCACAATTAACTCCTTCTGCATCTTTGATATTTCTCCTCAAAGATAAAAGGTTTTTTTTTTATCCTTAGAGATGGTTTTAAACAGAAAGAAGGGGAATATAGATACACTCAGAGGGTATGATGTTACATAAACACCTATATGCATTCCTTTTCACTTAGGACAAGCTTACCCTGACACCCAGAGGATTCTTTCCAAATTCTGTCCCTCACCCTGTGCCTTACAGTGCCTACATTTATTGAAAATTTGCTTTGTACAGATTGCTTAAGACAATATTTAAGATTATATTTGAATTGTCCTCACTTATCCAAGGACAATTGGATATCCAAGGGCACTGGATATCTTTCAGTAAAAGGACTATGGATATTTTTCTCTCTAATTATTTTAAAGCACATCTGGACAAAACAAGTTTTAAACTATAATTTTTTTTCATAATTTTGCATGGATGAGAGGTGCCAGGGAAGAAGTAGGGCAGGGGTCCCCAACTCCTGGGCCACAGACCAGTACCAGTCCATGGCCTCTGAGGACCCTGGCCACATAACAGGAGGAGAGTGGTGGGTGAACAAGCATTACCGCCTGAACTCCGCCTCCTGTCAGATCAACAACGGCCTTACATTCTCACAGGAGAGTGAACCCTATTGCGAACTGCACGTGTGAGCAGCTAGGCTGTGTGGCCCTTATGAGAATCTAAGGCCTGATGATCTGAGGTAGAACAGTTTTATTCTCAAGCCATCCCCACCACTCCCCCTATCCATGAAAAAATCGTCTTCCATAAAACTGGTCTCTAGTGTCAAGAAGGTTGAGGACCACTGAAGCAGAGGACCTCTTTGTTCAGCTAAAATCTTGAATGGTTTGTAGCTATGCAGAGGCAGGTTGGGACTTGTATTTGTGAGAAGGGACAAGAAAGCTGAGCAGCTGTGCATGAGAAGAAAAGACTTCAGAGCTCTAGAGGCCAATCTGAGAGGAAGGGGATAAGGAGGAAAGTGGAAGGGGAGGGAGGAGTCAGGCAGCCAGACTAAGATGCAGAGTGTTGTGTGGAATGAGTTAGCCAGTGAGAAATCCCTGTCTGGGCAAACAAAGGCAAATAAAAGGACTTCAACTACAGGAATGACAGAACACCCTGCAGGTCCATCAGAGGGATCAACAGATTTGAGTATATTCATACAATGGAAGACTTGATAGCAAAGAAAATAAATGAATTAAAACTACGTAAACTGGTAGGAATCTTGTAAGCATAATGGTGAATAAAAACATTTTCCAAAGCAGATGTAATAAGATGCAATTGATATGAAATTTAAAAACATCAAACAACGTATCAGAAAAATATCAGTAAATTCATGGGAATAATAAATTCCAAATTCAGGATAGTAGTTACCTCTAGAAGGGAGGTGAGAGTATAATTGATAGAGGAGTATGTAAGGGACTTCAACTCTATCCATAAGCATCATTTTCTAAGCTGAGGAGCGGACACATGGTGTTCATTTTACCTTTTCACCTTGTGTATTAGTCAGGATTGTCTAGAGGGACAGAACTAATAGGATATATTTACATACAAAGGTGAGTTTATTCAGGAGTATTGACTCACATGATCACAAGGTGAGGTCTGACAGTAGGCCGTCTGCAAGCTGAGGAGCAAGGAAGCCAGTCAGAGTCCCCAAACCTCAAAAGGAAGGAAGCTGACAGTGCAGCCTTCAGTCTGTGGTCGAAGCTCCAAGAGTCCCAAAGCTGTAGAACTTGGAAAGATGTAGGCCAGAAGTCTAAACCAATCTAGTCTTTCCGTGTTCTTCTGCCTGCTTTTATTCTGGCAGTGCTGGCAGCCCCTTAGACTGTGCCTACCCAGATTGAGGGTGGGTCTTCCTCTCCCAGTCCACTGACTCAAATGTTAATCTCCTCTGGCAACACCCTCACAGACACACCCAGGAACAATACTTTGCATCCTTCAGTCCAATCAAATTGACACTCAGTATTAACCATCACACCTTTTTTGTATATCTCTTTAATACTCATACTTTTCAGAATAAATTTGATTTTTTGGAAGTTTCAGATTCATTGAAAAATTACAAAGATAATATAGAGAATTCCCATATACCCCAAAGGCACCCAGTTTTCTCTATATCCTAATATGGCACACTTCTTATAATTAATGAACCAATATTGATCCATTATTATAAACTAAGGTCCGTACTCTATTCAGTTTTCCTTAGTTTTAACCTAACGTCCTTCTATTCCAAGATCCCACCCAGCATACCATGTTACATTTAGCCATTACGTTTCCTTAAGCTCCTTTTGTCTATGACTGTTTCTCAGACTCTCCCTGGTATTTTTTTTCCCCCTTGAGATGGAGTCTCACTCTGTTGCCAGGCTGGAGTGCAGTGGCACGATCTGCAACCTCTGCCTCCCAGGTTCAAGCAATTCTACTGCCTCAGCCTCCCGAGTAGCTGGGACTACAGGCGCCTGCCACCACGCCCAGCTAATTTTTGTATTTTTAGTAGAGACGGGATTTCACCATATTGGCCAGGATGGTCTCGATCTTTTGACCTCATGATCCATCCGCTTCGGCCTCCTAAAGTGCTGGGATTACAGACAGAGCCACTGCGCCTGGCCAACTTTCACTGTTTTTGATGATCTTGATAGTTTTGAGAGTACTGGTAGGTATTTTGCAGAATGTGCCTCTTTTGCAATTTGTCTGATGTATGTTTACTGATTGGACTGGGGTTATGGGTCTGGGAAGGAAGACCATAGATAAAGTGCCGTTCTTGTCACATCATATCAAATGCATATGTTGACATGTTGTCAACATAACTTATCACTATTGATGTTGACCTTGATCACCTGGCTGAGATGGTGTTTTTTAAGTTTTTCCCCTAAAAGTTTACTTTTTTTTTTTTTTTTGAGATGGAGTCTCGCTCTGTCCCCTAGGTTGGAGTGCAGTTGTGTGATCTCGGCTCACTGCAAGCCCCACCTCCCGGGTTCACGCCATTCTCCTGCCTCCCGAGTAGCTGGGACTACAGGCGCCCACCTCCATGCCCGGCTAATTTTTTGTATATTTAGTAGAGACGGGGTTTCACCGTGTTAGCCAAGATGGCCTCCATCTCCCGACCTTGTGATCCACCCACCTCGGCCTCCCAAAGTGCTGGGATTACAGGCATGAGCCACCATGCCTGGCCAAGTTTACTTTTTTAGCCTCTTTCTATAAAGGGGTAAAAAACTTCTTTCTTTTGTTTTACAGCAAAATAAAAGGCCCACATTATCCACGAGGGATAAGTTCCCCAGTGATCACCTGAAACCTCATATACTATGGAACCTGACTGCCATCGCTTGAAACATTTCTCTTCATGTCCTCCACTCACAAATTCAATACCTTTTTCATTATAGCTAAGCACTTTTGAAAATCATGCACTATGACTATAACTTTTGTAGTCTGAAGTAAGACAGCAAAATTGCATGAATTTCTTTTTTCTTCTTCACAATTTCACAGATAGAAGATTCATTTTTATCAGATAATTTAGCAACCTGAACACATGGTTTTTTTCTTTGTTAGGTTGAGAACTTTCACCTTTTCATTGAAAGGAAGCACTTTATGGCTCCTCTTGGGCATAGACGAATTGCTGGCATCACCACTCTTGTGCTTCAGGCCATGATTCAGTAAAATAAAGGCTACTAAAACACAAGCATGCTGCGACACTGCAACAGCCTAAATTGATAACTGAGATGGCTGCTAAGTGACTACTTGGCCGGTAGCTTTTGGAGCATGAATACTCTGGACAAAGGGATGGTTCACATCCCAGGCAGGATGGCAGGAGATTTCATTGCATCATTCAGAATGGTGTGCAATTTAAACCTTATGAATTGCTTATTTCTGAAAGTTTCCATTTAATATGTTCAAATCACAGTTGACTGCAGGTAGCTGAAACCTCAAAAGCAACACCACGAATAAGAGGGGATTATTGTAATCACTTCCTCACTTTTTGGCACATGAGATGCTCCAGGTTCACCTTGTGTAGTTTTCACCTAGGTCCTAGAATCAACCGTTTCACCAAGGAGCCCTGGTTGCTTTTACTGACAAATGGGATTAGACACCAAGATTTGGATGTTAGATGTGCTCATTGCTACTGGGGTGCTGTTGCTTCTATGCTCTCTCTACAGACAAAACAAGGAAATTATATACATATCTATATATAATCATACTAACCCATACATATATACATTTCTATATATAACCATCTCTATTAAGCTAAATAAGAGTTCATGTTTATATCTCCAACTCTAATCATTACCATATGGGTCATTCTAGTCTCTTCCCCCTTGGTTATCTGTAAATTTTCACTCCAACAGTGAGAAACTTGGCTCCCACAATAATACACTTAAGTCAGTCTAAAATTTGGAAAAAGAGAAAAAGCTGTATATAAATGAGGAGTATGCTAATAGTTTTTCTGTTACAGAAAGCAAATTCTGCCTATCTTGTGTACACTGAGAAGTGAAAACACATTGAGTTGTAATAAAAGTGTTCATAGCCCAGAAACAGAATATATGTGTATATTCTACATTAATATACAAACTACACATACGTAATTTAAATATAGGACAATAAAACTGAAACATACATACATATATATGTAACATATTTACAAAAGAAATTCATAAAACGAGGAAGCCTAAACATTTACAAATCAAGTTTTATAAAAGATTCAAGTTCAAATTAAAATAATGTAATATTATTTTTCTCCTAAATCATTGTGTGTGTATGTGTGTGTGGCACTACTGGTGAGTACATGGTGAGCTAGGCATTCTATTAATACATAACCAACAATGATATAAAATTGTAACTACTTTCCCAGAAAGAAATCTGAGAATAAGAATAAAAAATCTTAAATATATTCTTAGCCTTGGGGTCAATAATTTCTCTTTTCAAAGCCTATTCTAGAAGCTAACACTCAGAAAAGTAGAAATATTTTTGTCACAAAATGTTTATCACAGGATAACTTAAGACAGCAAAAGATAGAAATGATTACATTAGCAACTAGAAAACAATTAACTAATTTATGGCATCTTCATAGAAAAATATTGAAGTCATTGAAAATAATATATATAAAGTATTTTGAATAATATGGGGGAAAGGATAATATAAAATCAGTTAAGTGAAAAAATTCAGAAACTAAAATTGTTTTATAGTACAATCTCACCTATATTAAAAATTAAATAGTACAATTTAAAAATACATAGCAAAAACTTTTAAATGTGCATATCCTTAAACACTTCTTATTCCAAGAATTCACCCTATAGATATACTGACTTAAGTATCAAATGCATATGTGCAAATATGCATCCCAATATTGTGATAGAAGATTGGCAACAACTTATATGTTCCCAAAATAGGACTGGTTAAATAAATTATAATACATGAAGACAATGAATAGCATGCATTGAGGCAATGCTGTATGATTATATGCGATCTTGAAGATTTAGCGTTTAATGAAGAAAGTGGCAGGATAGTATTTTTATTTTCTTAAAACGTAATATATTCATATAATTTTTTATACTTATAGGATAACTCTGGATTCACAAGAAACTAGTAACAGTAGTTGCCTCTGTGGGATGGGGAATATGGTAACTAGAGGATCAGAGGTGGGAGGAAGAATTTTCACTTTTTTAGATCTTGCATGTTTTGAATATGTTACTAAGTGCATTCATTGTCTTTTGAAATTAAATTAATATTTTAATTTTAAAGAAAAGTACAAGAATATGTAGTAAATTCATTTCAGTTAAGTAATAAGTGGTTTGCTATGTGTTGCAGTCTTTTAAAAGCTGCAACAGTCTTTTAAAGGCTCCCAATCTCTCCCAAACATTCAAGTCAAGGCTTCATACCAGGGCTTTCTGGGAGTAGTTCTTTTGTTTTTTGGTTTCTGGGTTTTGAGGTTTCTTCGGCAATCAAAGAAAGCAGTTGAATTTCACATCTTGTTTGAAGCCAATTAGGAAAAGAACAGCAGTTTTGAGACAGTAAAAGCATCCTCAAAATCAACTAAAGCCACAGAAGAAGCAGCTCAGAAAGCCAAGGGTGACTATAAATATATATTATGGTTATAATATAACCATAAAAATATAAATATAAATGTAAAAATTGATATACATTTTATATGCTTATATAAATATGTAATTCCCCAGAATTACAGACATTATGGGGAAGTCATCAGAATTCATGGAGGACATGAAAATAGATGGAAGGGTGGCTGAGCCTGTTTTATCTAGATGTGAAGGAGAAGTGTGACTCCATCTGGCATGAAAATCTACATTTCTATGTGAAAACTGTGGACACTTTCATTTTCTCAACGAAAACTGAGCAGAGAAAAATAACCAGCAGAAAATATTAATTACCAATCTTAAGAAAAATCAAACGATAAATTCAACTGTGTTGAAAAGGTCTTTTAAAATTCCAGGCAATGTTTAAGACTAACCCACTCATTAGAATTCTTCAATGGTTTTTTTTTTTTCTTTTTTTAGCCGGTGGGAGATTTCCTTTCATGGATGTATGATACATGGATCATATTAATGCACAATTCTAACAGAGGTGTCACAAAATCTTATATGCCCATTCGACTGCCAGCTAAAATATTTACATCTATGTTTAAAAAAAAAAAAATTGGATGTAGGCCTGGCGCGGTGGCCCATGCCTGTAATCCCAGCACTTTTGGAGGCCGAGGCGGGTGAATCACGACGTCAGGAGTTCGAGCCCAACCTGGCCAATATGGTGAAACCCCGTCTCTACTAAAAATACAAAAATTAGCCGGGTGTGGTAGCAGGCACCTGTAGTCCCAGCTACTCGGGAGGCTGAGGCAGAAGAATCTCTTGAACCCAGGAGACAGAGGGTGACAAAGCGAGACTCTGCCTCAAAAAAAAAAAAAAAAAAAAAAAAAAGAGGAAAAAGAGGATGTATATCCCAACAAAAGATTTATCATAAATAGGCTCCTAGAAGATAACAAAAGAAATTTAACGCACTACCATTAAGTTTTGATAGATTATCAGTTCTTCCTAGTAAATATCACTAATAGAAGCCAGAAAAAATAATCAATTGCTTATGAGCGGTTACTATTTTTTAAATTGTGATTTCAAGAAAACCTATTCCAGTCACTAACACTTTGCAATGGGACCTAAAGCACACAAAATAATAAATAACCATTTGCTTTTGGAATTTCCATCAAGGGGATAGGAGACTTGTGAATGTTGGAACAGTCTTCTTTCCTCTTCAGTGGAGCCTCTAACAGTTGTTATAATAGTTAGAACATTATGCTTCAATATAAGGCATCATGCTTGGTAATGTCATGCAGGTATTAAGTCTATTTGCAGATTGTGTTTTATTACTGCTGCTCTTAGAGTAATAAACAATGCTCTGTGTTATTTGTAGGATTTTGAAACCATCAGAAGCTCTTATATTTGTTACCACTGCAGAGAAAAGACAAAAGGCAGCCTGTTGTTTCCAATGAGTTCACAATGTATTGGAGAACATGGGGCTTGCTTGAGGCAGAAAAAAATAAAAGTAAGTTCATTTGCAGTTCAGTTATGTCTGAACTGATTAACGGTAAGTGTAATTTGTGAACTATTATTGTTTCCTACCACAGGCAGGTTTTATGATTTTCCATAATTATCTGAAACATATTTTACAAACTTTTGACAGCAATAAAAATATAAAGGTCTACAATTTAAGTGGCTCAAGACAAGTTCTGTAGAAATTTGACAAGTTTCTTGCCAACACAGAGAAGGAATTTACAACATAATAATTGAAAGAAAAATAAAACGAAGTGATCTTAGATCCATGAAGATTAGTTTACAGTCTTCCTTTAATTAGAAGTTGAATTCCTTCTTAAATGGAGATTTGTATTTCTGATTTCATATTATCCTTACTAAAAAAGGGGATTTATATTATTTTTAACACACTGTCATATTTACTGTTAAAAATGTAGATACTTAAAATTTTTTCTATCCAGTGGCTGCAAATCTCAGATTATAAAATCAATGATAACAACTCAGAATTTGTAGCAATGCAGTTAGTTAACAGCTTTCTTTGTTATCTCTAGTTATGAAAATATGTAATTGTGGAAATCACTACAAGTAAATGTGTCCCCTTCAATCTCCAGTTGGGTCACAGGCTTTTTACACAAAATTATTTTATTGAATCAAAAAGCCTTATTATATTGAACAAATCTCTGAATATCATTAAGTAGAAATATAGTTATATTGCCTTTGATTTTATTTATCTTTTAAACAACTGCATCAAGTTTGTATTGCTGCCTAGCAACCAACCCCAAAACTTAATAGCTTGAAATTCCCTTCATTCGAGGTGATTTCTTAATTCCCCTGATTCTGTACATTAGCTGGCAAGTTATCCTGCAGGGTTCATCTGAGCTCACCTGTTCAGCTGCATTCAGCTGGTGAGCCAACTTGGGCTAAGCTTAGCTATGACAGGATGGAGGGCCATTCTCTCCATGGCTGACAATCACCTGGACATGTCAGCTGGGACCCTTCCATTTTCCTTCAGGTTGGACTGGACTTCTTCATAGAAGAGTAGAGGAGTTCCAAAGCTTCTGCTTCAAAAGCAGAAGCTGCAAGGCCATTTGAAACCTACACTCCTCAAATTGGAGAATATCACTTCTACCACATCTTGGTCAAACCAAGTCACAAGCTAACCCAGATTCAAGAAGTAGAGAAATAGATTCTATCTCTTTATTGGGGTAGCTACAAAAATATTCTGGCCATGTTTTCCAATCTACCGTGCCCATATAATTAGAGATACCAAATTTCAGTCCCCACTGATAGCTATGCAGATTATGTCTTTTCTCAAGACATTTTACTACCATCTTCTAGAAAACTGTAATAACTACATAGATCTAAGAGGATTACTAATTACAATGATATCTCCTGCAGTCATGCAGAGCACACATACATAATTGTAAATGGCTGTTCTGCTCAATTTCATACTGATTACTATATTAAAGGCAAGAAGGGGCTGGGCTTAGTGGCTGCTGCCTGTAATCCCAACATTTTAGGAGGCTGAGGCAGGAGGATTGCTTGAGCCCAGGAGTTCAAGAACATCCTGGGCAACATAGTGAGACTTCACCTTTACAAAAAATAATAATAATTAAAAATAGCTGGGTGTGGTGGTGCACATATTTGGTCCCAGCTACTCAGGGGGCTGAGGTGGGAGGATTTCTTGAACCCAGAAAGTTGAGGCTGCAGTGAGCCATGAGCACACCACTGCACTCCAGCCTGGGCAACAGAGCGAGACCCTGTCTCAAACAAACAAACAAACAAAAAGGTAGTAAGGGCTGGAATATCAATAGGTACTTAGAGATGACAATGAAATAAAGGGGTATTGGAAACCAGAAATATAGGCTCAAATATTTATGATGATAGTAGATTGTAATAGTCAAGAGGTTAGACTGCAGAATCAGATGATTTGAAATTAAATTCCTTGTTCGTGAGCTGTGTGATCTTAGGCAAAGTACTTACTCCCCTGTGCTTCAGTTTCCTCATCTGTAAAATGGGGATAATTATGCCACTTCTCACATTGACTTGTAGTAAGGATTGATTGATATAAAGCACTTGGAAAGTGTCTGGCATCTAGTAAGCATTGAAAAAGTATTCATCATCATCATTGGTAAAAGAAGGAATCCATCAAATTGGGTACACCATTAGAAAGGAGAAGAGGGATTTTTTTCCTGAGTGAAATAATTCTGAGAACCAAAACAATAATCTTGTTAAATCAGATCCCATCTTCCAATGCGAGCTAAATGTTTAGGATAAATAGAAGAAAATTTAACAAGATGATAACTTTGAACATTTCTGAAACAGAATTTTAACCATTTATCTAGAAAGCTTCAAAATCTGGAAAAATGTGTTACTTCATCGAATAATTAGGAATGGCGCAATGCTAACAAGGATAGAACAAAACAATGAAAAGCAGAAATTGTCCAAGGACTTTTGTTAGGTATTTTATTAAAATATCTGAAGTCTGTAAGGAGCCTCTGGGTAATTTCTTAGAAACTGAGGAATTCAGGCCAGGCACGGGGGCACACATTTGTAATCCCAGCACTTTGGAAGGCCAAGATAGGAGAACTGCTTGAGCTTATGAGTTTGAGGTTATGGTGAGCTATGATCCTGCCACTGCACTCTAGCCTGGGTGACAGAGTGAGATCCTGCCTTCTAAAGAAAAAAAAAAAAGAAATTTAGTAATTCACAGTGAATATCAGTGAGTTTCCATAGGAAATGTATCTATGTGTCTAATACATATTTATATACTACAAGATGAACATCCCAAATTCAAGTTTGAAATGCTCCAAAATCCAAAACTTTTTGAGCACCAACATGATGTTCAAAAGAAATGCTTATTGGAGCATTTTGAATTTCAAATTCGTGGCTTTGGTATGCTCAGCCAGTAACTATAATGCAAATATTCCAAAATTTGAAAAAATCCAAAGTCCTAAAAATTCCAAAATCTGAAACACTTCTGGTCCCAAGCATTTCTGATAAGGAATACTCAACCTGTAGACATTAGTAACCTTCCAAGTCCCCAAAGTTCTGTTCCATGAACACAGGGGTATGTGTGTGTGTGTGTGTGTGTGTGTGTTTAGTGGAAGGTCAGGGTAGTGAGGTGTTTACACTTGGGAGACTCCAGGAATCTATGTTCCTAATAAGCATCCTAAGAGACTCTTACCATTAATCAGAACTGTGATACACTGCTCCCACTGAAATCTGGTCAATGGGCCAGCAGCATCAGCATCACATGGGATCTTATTAAAATGCAGAGGCCTGGCCTGGCGGCTCACTTCTGGAGGCTGAGGCAGGCAGATTGCTTGAGGTTAGGTGTTTGAGACCAGCCTGGCCAATATGGTGGAACCCCATCTCTACTAAAAATATAAAAAATTAGCCAAGCATGGTGGCAGACGCCTGTAATCTCAGCTACTCGAGAGGCTGAGGCAGGAGAATCACTTGAACCAGGAGATGGAGGTTGCACTGAGCCAAGATCGCACCACTGCACTCCAGCCTAGGTGACAGAGCAAAACTCCAGCTCAAAAAAATACATACATAAAATGCAGGATCTCAGGCCCCATTCCAGACCCCAGAATCTGCATTTTAATAAGATTTATTATTCCTATGCACATTAAGGTTTGAAAATAACTAGATGACAACGTTTGGTCACAGTTGCATTGTGGTTCCATTTTCCAAATCATTTTCAAACATTGCCAAGTTGGCATTTAAATTACTAGCTATGTAATTACTAGTAGTGTTCTCTTAAATAATGCCATTTCAATAAATTCTACAAGAAGATAAACCAAAGGTTCGTTTTTGCCACACCTGGTGTTTATGTCTCAAGGTATTAAATTTTGAAATAAAGGCTTTAAAATAACAATTGTATGTGTAGAATAACAGAATCATTCTACTAATTCAAAAGAGATAATAATAACCACAACAACAATAGCTACCCTTTGACAGTGTCTTTGTCTAACAATAGGCTCTATTATGTGCTGCCGCGGCTTACATATGTTATCTTACAGAATCCTCAAACTTCTCATTGTAAAACCACAACATTATTTTATCATTATATGATAATAATTTACATACTTTTGGTAAGGTACAGGTAAAATCTCTTGTAGCTATGCTTTTTTCCTTCTACCTTTTAAGAAACATTAAAAACGTCACTACTTTGAAGCTAATTCCGCTGTAATTAAATTGCTCACTTGTGAATCACTTCACTAGTAAATAGAGTAAGCCAGTGGGTAAGGAATAGTGCAGACTCTTTTTGTGACTTTTGCCCATTCATTCATTCATTCATTCATCTAACAAATAGTTATTGAGCTCAACATGTTTTGGGCTTTATACTCATACAAGAGATACAGAGGAGAACAAAATACAATCTGTCTTTAAGAAACATAAATCTAATAGAAAAGACAGATGAGGCCAGGCGCAGTTGCTCACTCCTGTAATTCCAACACTTTGGGGGACTGAGGCAGGAGGAAGCTTTTGTGTCCGGAATTGGTGGGTTCTTGGTCTTGCTGACTTCAAGAATGAAGCCACGGACCCTCCCGTGAGTGTTACAGTTCTTAAAGATGGTGTGTCTGGAGTTTGTTCCTTCAGACATTCAGATGTGTCTGGAGCTTCCTCCTTCTGGTGGGCTCATGGTCTTGCTGACAGGAGTGAAGCTGCAGACCTTCGCAGTGAGTGTTACAGCTCTTAAAGGTGGCGCGTCCGGAGTTGTTTGTTCCTCCCAGTGGGTGGGTTCGTGGTCTCGCTGGCTTCAGGAGTGAAGCTGCAGACCTCCACCATGAGTGTTACAGCTCATAAAGGGGGCGTGGACCCAAAGAGTGAACAACAGCAAGATTTATTGCAAAGTACAAAAGAACAAAGCTTCCACCAGCGTGGAAGGGAACCCAAGTGGGTTGCTGCTGGCTAGCGCCAGCAGCCTACTTTTATTCCCTTATCTGGCCCCACCCACATCCTGTTTATTGGTCCATTTTACAGAGAGCTGATTGGACCATTTGACAGGGTGCTGATTAGTGCATTTACAATCCCTGAGCTAGACACAGAGTGCTAGACAGAAAATTTCTCCAAGTCCCCACTAGGTTAACTAGACACAGAGCACTCTGTATCTAGCTCAAGGTTTGTAAATGCACCAATCAGTGCTCTGTATCTAGCTCAGGGATTGTAAACACACCAATCAGCACCCTGTCAAAACAGTCCAATCAGCTCTCTGTAAAATGGACCAATCAGCAGGATGTGGGTGGTGCCAGATAAGGGAATAAAAGCAGGCTGCCTGAACCAGCCAGCAACAACACGTTGAGGTTCCCTTCCTCACTGGTGGAAGCTTTGTTCTTTCGCTCTTTGCAATAAATCTTGCTGTTGCTCTTTCTTTGGGCCCATGCCACCTTTATGAGCTGTGACATTCACTGGGAAGGTCTGCAGCTTCACTCCTGTCAGCGAGACCACGAACCTACCTGGAGGAAGAAGCTCCAGACACATCTGAACGTCTGAAGGAACAAACTCCGGACCCACCATCTTTAAGAACTGTAACACTCACTGCGAGGGTCCGTGGCTTCATTCTTGAAGTCAGCGAGACCAAGAACCCACCAATTCTGGACACACTTTGAGCCCAGGAGTTTGCCACCAGCCTTGGCAACACAACGAGAACTTGTCTCTACAAAAAAAAAAAAAAAAAAATTAGCCAGGCATGGTGGTATACACCTGTAGCCCTAGCTGCTCAAGAGGCTGAGGTGGGAGGACCAGTTGAACCCAGGAGTTGAGGGCTGCAGAGAACTATAGTCGTGTCACTCTACTCCAGCCTGGGTGATAGATAGATAGATAGATAGATAGATAGATAGATAGATAATACATATGTAACAAGCAATCATAACTAGATTCAATACATAGTTTTAATAGCATTTTAAAGGATGCATAAGCGAGGCTCAGGAAGCACTTACACAGAGTTAATGGCCTGTGAGCTGTCATAATAGACAAGGGGACTTGATGAGGAAAGGTGCTACATACAGACAGTGGAAACAAAACAAGCAAAGGAGTGAAATCGCCTGATGTGTTTGGGGGAATGTTCTAGTTCACTATGGTTGTGGAGTGAACTAGGTGCATGTGTTTAGATATGTGGTTTGAAATGTTGGCAGAGGCTACATTGAGAATGTCAGGCTAAAGAGTTTGAATGAATATTGTCCTGATGGCAATAGGGATCCTTTGGAAGATTTATTCAGGGGAGTGAGATCATCAGAAGTACAGTTTGGAAAGATCATGCTGGCAGACATGTGGAAGATAGAATTGAGACAGTGGAGACAGCATTGAAAAATAAATGTATAGGCCAAGTCAGTAGGCATAAGGAGAAGAAGACAAATTAGAGAGAAGTGTAAAGTCCAAATGGACATGGCTTGATGTCCGGTTGAATATAAGGGATGCTGAAGAGAGCAGCCTCCAGGATCCTGCTTAGCTTTCTGGCATGGATCCTAGGTGGATGATGGCATCAGTCACTTCAGTGGGGAACACCATAGGACAAACAGGTTTGGGGCAAGAGAATAAGACATGCCATTTGGAGCAGGTTGAGTTTGAGTAAGTTTGTACATTATCCACTGGAAGTATGCAGTGCACGGCTAGTCTGGGGCCCAGAGGAAAGGCCTCAAATTATTTATGAAGTGTCTATCGTAATGGACCATTTATGGAGTGACTGACCATAAGTCGTCGTTATTCTCTTATATGACCATTTTAGCTGTCACATGCTTAGAAGGGATTTTCTTCCCTCTGCGTGACATTTTTCTTCTTTAGCAATGCTGTACAATGGAAGTTCTCTTTGTTGACCTCCATTTGAACAATATATAGAATTAAGCAAAATTCTCCATTCCCTCTTGTAAATCATAAACACTAACCTCACTGAACACTCCCAGGTAGTAGGTTTCTCTCAAATATAACCTCATACATCCCCTCGTACCAGCTGAGTTGAACACTTACCAACAGTTAACTTGATTGGTTCCCAGACCTATTTCATACCAGTGTAGTTGCTATTGTAATTACATCATTTAAATAAATATTATATAGAGCCATGAAATATGAAAGTGAAAATAAAGATGTGGTTTTTATGAAGACAATAAAAATAAGTTTGCTAAAAATTTCCTGTCAAATGAGTGGGTAAGACAAGTGTGATAGATCAGGGGAAATCATCAGAGTTTGGAAGAACTCATGTATTCAGATTGCTTTGCGTACATGTTAATTTCCCACTCCACTTTGAGGAAAGAAAGCTGGAAACTGTGCCAAAGGATTGTGCCTTTAGTTAATGCAAGAAAGATGTTGAGAGATTCTAACCAGAGGACCCATTCTCAAAAAGTCTTGACTCTCCATAGTAAAGTTAAATTGTCAAGTTAATGTCCATTTGTAATTTTACATTGAAGTAAAACGTATAAACTAAGAACCTTTTAAAAAATATTGTCCCACTTTAAATGACTTTTTTGACTAAGTAGCCAATATTGGTCCTGATCTCTTGGTTAAGAGAGTTTCTATGATCTGTGATAAATGTGTCAAATGTTGTCTATAGCTTGAACTTTTGAAGAAACAAAGTGACCATGAAGAACTTAATTCTAAAACCCCCATAAAGCACAGGAGATGGGATCCTCTGGTTGTAGCTCTGACTTTAGTTATATGCTTGGCCTCAAACAAGTTTTCCTCCTCTCACACCAGTTATTTCTCTTGGAAAATGGTCATTTTAAGGCAACTCAACCATATTTAAAAAAAAAAAAAAAAAAAAAAAAAAAAAAAAAAAAGGCCAGACATGGTGGCTCACGCCTGTAATCCCAGAACTTTGGGAGGCCGAGGTGGGCGGATCACAAGGTCAGGAGAGTGAGACAATCCTGGCCAATATGGTGAAACCCCATCTCTACTAAAAGTACAAAAATTAGCTGGACGTGGTGGTGTATGCTTGTAATCCCAGTTACTTGGGAGGCTGAGGCAGGAGAATCGCCTGAAACCAGGAGACGACGGTTGCAGTGAGCCGAGATCGCGCCACTGCACTCTAGCCTAGTGACAGAGTGAGACTCCATCTCGTTAAAAAAAAAAAAAAAGGAAAAACACACAGAGTGAGAGTTTTGCTTTACAAAACACAGCAACAAATTTTACAATCTCTTGCTCCAGCACAACTGAAAGGGATGATGTCAGTCAGTATCATTTAGGATTTTCTGCTGCCATGTAGATGTTGGGCATGTAGGAATCCTCTAAAACATGGTCCTGCTGTCTTATTTACTTTGGCTTTTTAAAAATGTATAGGCCGGGCGCAGTGGCTCACACCTGTTATCCCAGCACTTTGGGAGGCCAAGGCGGACAGATCACTTAAGGTCAGGAGTTCGAGACCAGCCTGACCAATGGTGAAACTCTGTCTCTACCAAGAAATAAAAAAATTAGCCAGGTGTGGTGGTGTATACCTGTAATCCTAGCTACTCAGGACTCAGGAGGCTGAGGCAGGAGAATCGCTTGAACCCAGGAGGCAGATGTTGCAGTGAGTCAACGTTGTGCCACTGCACTCCAGCCTGGGCGAGAGAGTGAGACCCCTTCTCAAAATAAAAAAAAAAAAAAGTGTGTGTGGTGTGTGTGTGTACATATATACACATATATAAACAAATATATAGTATTTGTTCAAGTGAAAGCAATTAAAGCCACCAGTAAATGTTTCCTGAGTTTCATGCATCATGCCACATTACACCAGCCTGCAGTGAGGGGACTAATAGGCTTAAGTGACACCCCAGTGGCTAATCCCTTAGCTACATTTGGGAAAACATGGGAAAAATATTGCAACCAAATGTATCTGAAAAGCAAGCCTCTCTAGAAGTCGTATCCTCAACAATGATTTAAGAAGATCAGCAAAGAAAATATTATCTTTCTTTCCTTATTCTTTTGTTTAAAAAAACCTTTATGAAATACATGTAGCACAAAAAGATTTAAGCACAAACTGGTGGCTCATGGATCCAGTTTTGCTTACATTCCTCTGTAGGAGCGACTGATTTTACGTTTAAAAATTGGGAGATTTCATACAAGCCTCTGAATCAGGATTTGGAGCTTTTTCACAAAATCAGAAAGGCTGACAAGAATCAGCTAGATTCAGCCATTGTGGCGGAGTGTAGAATATTCCCCAAACAGGTGCCTGTATGTTGCCTGTTTGCTATAAATGTTTAAGTTTGTAGCTCCTAAATTTTAGAAAGTAACAATATAAAATCAGCCACTGATACAAAACTCTGGCCCAAACTTCACATTCATTCAGTTATGCTCCCTCAATTATTTTCAGTTTACTTCTATCAGTAATTGGTGTCTATTTGTATTTAGCCATATATCAACTTCTGTATTTTCTAATTAATAATATTATCCATTGCTGTCTATATTCATCTGTATAGCTGCTACATTGCTACCTGCTTCTAATATGTCTTGAGGGCTTTTCTCCCCTCTTTAAGTAAGAGTCTTACTCTCTATATACAGTTTTGGAGGCTGGAGTTCTGTATCAGGCATCAACAAACTTTTGCTGTAAAAGGCAAGATAGCAAAATTTCTGGTTTTGCGTGTGACAGTTTCTACCCAATTGCTCAAATCTGCCATAGCCCACGAGAGGCCGCAAACAATGTCTTAGTCAGCTCAGGCTGCCGTAACAAAACACCATAGACTGGGTGGTTTAAACAACAGAAATTTATTTTCTCACAGTTCTGGAGGCTGTAAGTCCGAGATCAAAGCACCAGCGGGGTCAGGTCCTGCTGAGGGTCCTCTTCCTGGCTTGCAGACTGTCCCCTTCCTGCTTGGCGCTCTCATGGCCTTTCCTCAATGCACACATAGAGAGGCCCCTATCTCTTCCTTCTCCAGTAAGGCCAGCAATCCTATCAGATTAAGACCCCCACCCTCAGGAACTCACATAACCTTAATACTTCCTGCAAGTTCTGTCTCCAAATAGTCACACTAGGAGTTAAGGCTTCAACATACGCATTTTGAGGGGACACAATTCAGTCCATAGCAGATAGTCGGTGAGTGAATGAGCATGACAATATTCCAATAATACATTATTTCCAAAACCAGGCAGCAGACTGGATTTGGTCTGTGTGCTGCACTTCACCAGCCCCTGTTCTAAATCATTTCTTGATTTATTTTGAGAGTATATTTTTAGGTTAAGTTTTTCTTTCCATCTCTTCTTGCTGTTGAAATCAATCTCTCCCTAGTAAGCTAAATGGAAAGTGGTTTTTGAATTGCAAAGATAGCTGAGCATATGCAATGTGTATTGATTAGCCTTGGAGAAGAATAGAAGAGGCCAAGATGTGAGGCTGCTCATTAACCTAACTGGCGTAACTGTCCCATTCAGGTAAGTTGCATATGAGGTGCTGAAGGACCTAGGGTTATCTGAAATGAACCTGAAGGTCATATCAAAATCATTGACATCCAGATCCCTACAGCACTGGCGGCCATGACCACAATCTGTTTAGCAGAAATTGTTCTTGCCTTACAAGCTTGATCCTTCAATCAATGATGTTGGTACACTGAAAATGAAAACTGGCCAAGAAATTCGCTGTACAAGGTAACAAAACAAACCTTAGTATAATATCCCACAACAGAATCTTTTAATCCGAGAGGACTGTTGGTTGGGAAAAAAAAAAAATGATCTCATTTCCCAAAAACCCAGAGTGCTTCGCAAATTTCCGGACTTGCTCGGTAGATGAGTTGAGAATATATATTTTAAACCTGGGCAGCAATGTTGCCCCTTGGCAAGGAGGGAAGGAAAGGAATCCATCTCATTCCATGGCTGGAAGCTGCATTTCCTTCCCGGTGAACCGCCCCACAGCCTGACGCTGAGTGGAGCACCCCCAGCCGCCTCCTCTCCTTGTTTACCTTCTACCCACACGACCTTTGGCAGTCAGCATCAACAGTGTCAAAGCAATATTCTCTGTTGTTTTCATGGAAGGGATGTGTTGACACGAACTCCCTAGCTGTGAACGTAAACACGACGCTGACAGCAGTGAGGCAGATGGGTTAGCAGGTACCTCTGCTTACCAGGGGCAGATGTTTAAACTTGACATGAATAGCAATTAAGCAGAACCTCAGAAACCAGGGCCTCCCCAGGAGCCAATTAATAATTTGGTGGGGGAAATGCCGTATGCAAATTTCCCCCACAAACCACTCCAGAGTGGGCTTTCACCCTCCACTCAGTGGACTGAGCAAGGGAGTCATTTGTAACAAAGCCCTATGGTGTGGGTGTGAACAACTGGTAATTAGGCAAATTGAATGACTGTTGCATGTACATCAATTAATTCCTGGTACGAGATACTCAGTGATTGGTACTACCTGTGTTGTACATCGAAGGCTTCATCTTGACAGCAGCCTTTACCCGCCTTGCCTCCCTCCTGTCCCTTCTACACCCACTGCCCTCACTTAATTCTCCTTGAGTTACTTCATCCCAGTTTACTTTTACTTTATAACAACTAAGTATCAATATACACATTCCAAGCAGTCTTCTAAAAAGAAAAAAGCATCCCCTCCGCCGATTCAAGTGATGTTTATAAAACGCACGTATCTAGCATGTATTGCTCTTTCTGGGCACAACAGTGATAACATCCATTTCCTCTCCCACTGAGGCGAACAAAATAAAATAAGGCTTCTGTGAAAGAATGGCAGGCACAAGTTGGGGACTTCCCCACAGAGTAAATTGTTTGGGGAAGGCACATGATTCAACATAATTGTCCCAAGTTAGGTCCCCCTACTGTGGATTTATGTGGGACTGAGTCATCCCACTAAGAAAAAAGCCTTAGAGGAAATGTAGTTAAATAATCAGCCTCACAGTTCTCATTGCTTAGACAGATTGCACGGCGTTAAACCCCCTCAGTGCTGTAGTCGTGCCCCTGTAGGGCCGTCTAAATTTGCACGCTAAAATGTTATGGAAGGAAAAACAAAATAATTTCTCTACTGTATAGGGCCCCGACAGGAAAAGAATATATAAAAGCAAAGTTTAGGCCTCCACTGTAATTTAGTCCTAATGCTTCCTTCATCTTGGACGGAAGGTCCCCGATGCTAAACCCTCATTGGCCACCATTGTTTAGTTTTCTACAGAAGCAGTTACCTATTTTTTGTCCTGGTAAAGCTGACTATTCAAGAGGTAAGGGATTTCCAAGTAAAAAGGCCAACCGAAATGGAGCAATAGTGAGCTGGTGGGCTCTGGCGGGCCAGCTGTTGCTATCCTGGCAGATCAGCACTCCCTGAAGGAGAGGAAGGTCCAAGGCCAAGAGGAAGCAGCTGGGGGTGGGAAGGGTGCCCAGTGAGCACATGGCATAGGATACCTCAGCCCTGGAGGCTGAAGCTTGGGTTGCCTCTTCGGTCCTATATGATTTGGGGCAAAGTATTGTATGGACCATGAGCAAAAGGACCCAAGGACACTCTGTTCAGCATTCATAGAAGAACCGATGCTCCTCCCCAAATCAAAGCCCCAGATTCAGCAAAATACTCAGATTCAATTTGGGAATGCTTTTTATAGCTAAGTGTTTTTCATTTATATTTATTATATATATAATATATAGTTCAAACATATTATATATTCATTTATATTTATAATTTATCATTTGTATATATTTCATTTATATTTATATATTTCATTTATAATTAATATATAGTATACTTATATAACACATTATATATTTATATTTATATAAAAAACTATATATTTATATTTATAAAATAAAATTGATTTTATTATATGGCTGGCTGGCTGGGTAGATGAGTATTTATTGAAATTTTTTCCACACCCCCGTCATGCATCCCATCTGCAGCTCTGACTTTGTTCCATCATCCTACACTAGACACTGTTGTCTCCATGCAACTGTAAGCTCTTCAAAAGTAGACCCTGGGCCTTTTCTCTCTTTTCCACCACTTCCCCCAGTTGCACTGTTGTGCAATGCTGAGCACAGCATGGCATGGGTGCTTAGAATACATCCTCAAGTACATATTCAATAGATCCAATATCCTTACATTGAACCTAGCAAAGGAAAATAAAACCCTTAAGAATTTCAGGAGTCGGGAGCCAGGGAATTGCCTTAGAAAGCACTGAAAAGGAACCCCCCAAAAAAAAGAAAAAGAAAAGAATTTCAGGAGTCAAGGAACTAGAGTCACATTCATAGATACTTGGGATGAAGCCCCAGCTGCTGGGTATACCTCACCTGGCTTCTGCCAGCATCACCAGCACCTCCTCTGACTACTCCCCACCCCTACTCTCTGCTCCAATCATATCT
Organism: Macaca mulatta; assembly: GCF_049350105.2. Classification (NCBI taxonomy): domain Eukaryota; kingdom Metazoa; phylum Chordata; class Mammalia; order Primates; family Cercopithecidae; genus Macaca; species Macaca mulatta. The sequence continues at coordinate 106,276,573 of NC_133408.1, forward strand.
GTTTTTCAGTTTTTCAGAAAACACCAAGTTCTTTCCTGATGCTATGCCTTTTCTTTCCTGTTATCCCTTTATTCTTGTCACACCAGCTGATGAGCAACTTCCAGTTGTTCTTTCTGTCTCAGCTTAAAACTCCCCTCCTTTGATAGCCTCCATCATCCTTTCAGAGAGAATTTGGATTCTCTTTTTTACAAACTCTTTTGTAATTCTCATCACATATGTAATGTTCAATAGCCATCCTTACGATAGACTTTGGGTTTGAGGAGAGGAAAGGGACTGGGGCTGTCATGCCCATTATTTAATTCCCAAGCATCTAACATAGTAGACATATGTGTTGAAGACATGGGTAGATGGATGTGTAGATGGATGGAAGGATGAGTGAATGAGAGGATGAATCGGTACATGTGTAGGTGGACAGATGGGCAGATGAGTGAATGGATGAGTAGATGGATGGGTGAATGAATGGATAGATTTTTCTGTCCTTCCCTTACTTTTAGGGTTAGAAACCCAGGCCTCTGCTGTGGGCTGGGCTCTCTGGGGCTGAGCTGAGAAGGGACTAGGGTTATGGAGGCCAGCTGCAGCAGGAGGTAAATCAAAGGGCAGAACCAAAGATGTTAATCAGAGGTGGGGGCCAAAGGAAAAACCAGAAGACTATCTGAAGAGAAGACCCAGGGGAAGAGAGACACGTATGTTGTGGGGTTGAAAGGCTGCAGCCAGTCTCCCCAAGGTGAAGAATTAAAAAGAAGCCTGGAAACTGTCTTGAGAGGGGCTATAGTTTGTGTAAGCCTTGTTAAATGGTGTTTTCCTGGTAGATTGGCACTCCCTGAAGGAGAGGAGGGTCCAAGGCACGGAGGAGGCAGCTGGGGTTAGAATGGGTACCCAGTGGGCACGTGGTATAGAATGCCTTAGCCCTGGAGGCTAAAGCTTCTTCTGACAGTTTCCCAGCTTCTAATGATGAAGAAGGAGCTGTTGAGCATGCTGAATTGTTTTAAACAAACATACAAACTTGGGGAAAAGGTCATTTCAAATACTTTCTCCCAGAAGTTTAACATAGGGAGAAGCTCTATTGTTCCACATTTCTAATTGCCTCAAGTCAGTAGCCCAATGATGAAACATAAATCTCAAATGGATCATGCGTAGTTCAGTGGTTCTCAAACCTAGCTGGAGATTAGAATCACTGGAGAGTTTCTGAAAAATATCAATGTCAGGTCCTGCCCACAGAGATTCCAATATATTACATTGCAAAGTTACTCTCAGTGAGTGATTCTAATGTGAAGCCAGAATCGAGAAGCCCCTTGCTACTCAAGAGTGCTGTAATCGTGCTACTCACAGTGTGGTCTATGAACCAGTAGCATTGGCATCACTCAGGAGCTCATCAGAAATGCAGAATCTGGCCAGGCGCAGTGGCCTATAATCCCAGCGCTTTGGGAGGCCAAGGCAAGCAGATCACCTGAGCTCAGGAGTTCAAGACCAGCCTGGCTAGCATGGCAAAACCCTGTCTCTACTAAAAATACAAAAATTAGCCAGGCATGGTGGTGCGTGCCTGTAATCCTAGCTACTTGGGAGGCTGAGGCAGGAGAATCGCTTGAACCCAGGAGGCAGAGGTTGCAGTGAGCCAAGATTGCGCCGCTGCACTCCAGCCTGGGTGACAGAGCAAGACTCTGTCATTTAAAAAAAAAAAAAAAAAAAGGCTGGCACAGTGACTCACGCCTGTAATCCCAGCACTTTAGGAGGCCGAGGCGGGCAGATCACAAGGTCAGGAGATTGAGACCATCCTGGCTAACACGGTGAAACCCCGTCTCTACTAAATATACAAAAAATTAGCTGGGCGTAGTGGTGGGTGCCTGTAGTCCCAGCTACTTGGGAGGCTGAGGCGGGAGAATGGTGTGAACCCAGGAGGCGGAGCTTGCAGTGAGCCAAGATTGCGCCACAGAACTCCAGCCTGGGTGACAGAGCGAGACTCCGTCTCAAAAAAAAAAAAAAAAAAAAAACCAAAAAACAGAAATGCAGAATCTCAGGTCTCACCTACTCTATCGAAATTTGCATTTCAGCAAGATCCCTGGGAGATTCACATGCACATTAAAGTTTGAGTAACACAGCTCTAGTTAACCCAGATGTTATGAGAACCCAAAGAACATTCACCAAGGGCTGGACCAAGAGACATGGGCTTTGTGAGTTTCCTAGGGCTGCTGTCACAGAGCACTATACCCTGAGTGGCTTAAACAACAGGAATTTATCTTCTCACAGTTCCAGAGGCTAGAAGTCTGAGGTCAAGGTGTTGGCAGTGTTGATTCCTTCTTGAGAGCTGTGAGGAAGGATCTGTCCCAGGCCCTTTCCCTTGGCCTGTAGGTGGCCATCTTCATGCTCACATGTGTCCTCACTGTATGTGTGTGTGTGTCTAAATTGTGCCTTTTTAGAAGGACACCAGTCAGATTTGATTAGGAGCCCACCCTACTCCAGTATGGCTCATCCAACAACTTAACTAATTATATTTGCAATAAACTGAGTTCCAAATAAAGTCACATTCTCTTGGAGTTTAGGACTACTACATATGACTTTTGAGGGGACAAAATTTAGCCTATAATAATGGCCTAAGATTTTCCACACAGTTTAAGGAAACTTTTCTAAGGCAGGACAATAATAAGAAATAAAGGACAAAATGAGGAATTTGAAGTTCTCCTTCCACAGGATTAAAGTGGGCATCCATTCCTAGTCTCTTTGTTTACTTTCATTCCCAGCACAAAATAATTGCAAAAATGCTCTTTCCTTAGCAGAGTCTCGAGTAAATCAGCAGCCAAATCCAAATTTCTACCTCTCCAGATGAAATCCAGGGGCACTCCTGAAAAGATCTGGCTGCCACCTTTTGACTTTACCATTTAGAAAATTATCTTCCCAAATGTCCTTTAAAATACCCAGGCAGCTTTAAAAGGATCAGCAACATTTCAAATGAAAAATAGCAAGCAATTTTACCTGATGTGGCCAAATAGATGGTTGGCAACAAATTCAAATTTTGTAAAACATGCCTTGACAGAAGGTGGTTTTCTCTTCATACTCATAGGTCTCCCAGACTTTGAAGGAGATGGGCAGATGGGGTTCCAGTGTGCCAAAGTAACTTTAGTCTCTTCCCTCCTGGTGGTCTCCTAGGGCGGACTTTGAAAATAAAATAATGATAATGGGTGAGACTTTTTATCATAGGGAGAGGTTTTGTACTGCTAAACCGGGCTTTCTCAACCGGGCTTTCTCAACCTCAGACTATTGACATTTGGGGCCAGATAACCCTTTGTTGTAGAGACCGTCCTGTGCTTTGTGGGTTTAGCAGCATCCCCGGCCTCTACCCACAAATGCCAGTAGCACGTCACACCCTTACTGGGTGTGACTACCAAAAATATCTTCAGACATTGCCAAATGCCCCTTGAAAGTTGAGCAGCTCTAACCCAAAAAACCCATCTTAATTCTCCTAATATCCTATATTGTTCTTATTTTTTAATTCATGTAACAAAGTCTTGCTTTGATTAAAATAAGATTTACATAGATGATAGAGCTCAACTTTCTCTTCTTCCTTGTAGCAACCACCGCTGTTCTGAGCTTTAGAGAGATGATAAGAAATAAGGGACAATGTGATCAATAATTTTAAAACTACTGGCATAAGAACATCTTAAATTTGCCACAATGCACCATAGTCTAATAATACCGTTTCTTAAGATGCAGCGAGAAAGCATCCTTAAACCCAAGTGAATCTCACAGGAAAAACAAAGTCAACATTTTCTTAAGTTTCTTAATTTAATGGGTTCTAAAATTTATCTAAATACAACAGAGAGATTTGGGAGGCCGAGGTGGGTGGATCACTTCAGGTCAGGAGTTCGAGAACAGCCTGGTCAACATGGTGAAATCCTTTCTCTACTACTAATAAAAAATTAGCCGGGTGTGATGATGGGCGCCTGTAATCCCAGCTACTCCCAGTGGAGGCTGAGGCAGCAGAATTGCTTCAACCTGGGAAGTGGAGGTTGCAGTGAGCCAAGATCCAACCACTGCACTCCAGCATAGGTGAGAGAGCAAGACTCCACCAACCAATCAACCAACCAATCAATACAACAGTGAGAAAGTTAAACTGCATTAAAAGTAGCATATTTTTGGCCAGGCACGGTGCCTCACACCTGTAATTTCAGCGCTTTGGGAGGCTGAGGCAGGTGGATCACCTGAGGTCAGGAGTTCAAGATCAACCTGGCCAACATGGTGAAACACCGTCTCTACTAAAAATATAAAATTAGCCAGGCGTTGTAGCATGTGCCTGTAATCCCAGCTAATCGGGAGGCTAAGGCAGGAGAATTGCTTGAATCTGGAAAGTGGAGGTTGCAGTGAACTGAGATCGCGCCATTTCACTCCAGCCTGGGTAACAGAGTGAGACTCCGTCTCAAAAAAAAAAAAAAGTATCGCATTGTGGGATTCTTTGGGTCAGAGTGAACCAGCAGTCATTAGACGAAGTGAGTAACAAAACAGGACCAGCTCTTGTTAAGCATGGAAAGCAAAAATGATGTCTTTAACCAAAATTTCACTTAAAAGAACAATTAGTTAAAAGTCTATAGCTTTGCTCTCTCAGAATTTTCTTAAAACAAAATTTCACACTAAATTATCATGCGTTATCACAAATGATAGAGAGAACATTTTTCTGCAGTTAAAAGATACATGTAGGTGGCCAGGCGTGGTGGCTCACGCCTGTAATCCCAGTACTTTGGGAAGCCGAGGTGGGTGGATCACGAGGTCAGGAGATCGAGACCATCCTGGCTAACACGGTGAAACCCCATCTCTACTAAAAATACAAAACATTAGCTGGGTGTAGTGGCGGGCACCTGTAGTCCCAGCTACTTGGGAGGCTGAGGCAGGAGAATGGTATGAACCTGGGAGGCAGAGCTTGCAGTGAGCCGAGATTGTGCCACTGCACTCCAGCCTGGGGACAGAGTGAGACTCCGTCTCAAAAAAAAAAAAAAAAAAAATACATTTAGGCCAGGCATGGTGGCTCACACCTGTAATCCCAGCACTTTGGGGGGCCGAGGCGGGCAAATCACGAGGTCAGGAGATGGAGAGCATCCTGGCTAACATGGTGAAACCCCATCTCTACTAAAAATACAAAAAATTAGCTGGGCGTAGCGGCGGGCGCCTGTAGTCCCAGCTACTCAGGAGGCTGAGGCAGGAGAATGGCATGAACCCGGGAGGCGGAACTTGCAGTGAGCAGAGATCACACCACTGCACTCCAGCCTGGGCGACAGAGCATGACTCCATCTCAAAAAAAAAAAAACAAAAAAAACATGGAAATGCATATGTGTGTGGGTAAGCAGATGGTCCTCAACTTATGGTGGAGTTACATCCAGTAAACCCACCATAAAGCTGACAAATAACAAGTCAAACCATTGTAAGCCAAGGGGGTGTGTGTGTGTGTGTGATATCTTTTTCTGTTACAGTTTTGTGTTGCCTCAAATCCTGTGGAATGTTATGTTATAAAAAGAAACGTGCAATAATATCTCTCTATATGGATAGATACTTTTTTCTTTTTTTAACTTTTAGTTTAAGTTCAGGGGTACATGTGCAGGTTTGTTACATCATCCAGGTATTAAGCCTAGTATCCATTCACTGTTTTTCCTGATCCTCTCCCTCCTCCCACCCTTCACCCTCTGAAAGGCCCCAGTGTGTGTTGTTCCCCCCATGTGTCCATGTGTTCTCATCATTTAGCTCCCACTTATAAGTGAGAACATGTGGTATTTGGTTTTCCGTTCCTGTGTTAGTTTACTGAGGATAATGGCCTCCAGCTCCATCTGTGTCCCTGCAAAGGACATGATCTCATTCTTATTTGTGGCTGCATAATATTCCATAGTGTATATGTACTAATTTTCTTTATCTGGTCTATCAGTGGTGGGCATTTAGGTTGTTTCCATGTCTTTGCTATTGTGATTAGTTCTGCAATGAACATATGTGTGCATATGTCTTTATAGTAGAATGATTTGGCCGGGTGCGGTGGCTCACGCCTGTAATCTCAGCACTTTGGGAGGCTGACACAGGCAGATCACAAGGTCAGGAGATTGAGACCATCCTGGCTAACATGGTGAAACCCTGTCTCTACTGAAAATACAAAAAAATTAGCCGGGGGTGGTGGTGGGTGCCTGTAATCCCAGCTACTGGGGAGGCTGAGGCAGGAGAATGGTGTGAACCCAGGAGGTGGAGCTTGCAGTGAGCCAAGATCGTGCCACTGCACTCCAGCCTGGTGGCAGAGCAAGACTCTCTCCAAAAATAGTAATAAAAAAAAAAAGAAGGATTTATAGTCCTCTGGGTATATACCCGTAATGGGATTGATGGGTCAAATGGTAGTTCTGTCTTTACGACTTTGAGGAATCACCACACTATCTTCCACAATCGTTGAACTAATTTACACTCCCACCAACAGTGTATAAACGTTCGTTTACAACCTCACCAAGTGTTGTTTCTTTGGCTTTTTAATAATAACCATTCTGACTGCTGTGAGATGCTATCTCATTTGGTTTTGGTTTCCATTTCTCTAATGATCAGTGATATTGAGCTTTTTTTCATATGCTTGTTGGCCACATGTATGTCTTCTTTTGAAAAGTGTCTGTTTATGTCTTTTTCCCATTTTTTAATGGGGTTGTTTTTCTCTTCTTGTAAATTTGTCTAAGTTCCTTATGAATGCTGGATATTTTACCTCTGTCAGATGCATGGTTTGCAAAAAATTTTCTCCCATTCTGTAGGTTGTCTGTTTACTCTGTTGATAGTTTCCTTTGCTGTGAGGAAGCTCTTTAGTTTGACAGATAGTATATCTTCCACATGTGTTGCACATAGCAGGTGCTTAATAAATGGCTTCAGAAGAACAAAAGGAGGAGGTTTAATTTCCCAGCTGGCAGGACTAAGGATCAGATTCAGAAATTAAATCAATTTTAAGAAAACACAGCATGTGATGTTCTTGTACATGTGAATCTGTGGACTGAGATTCACGCTAGTTATGTACATTTATGCTGCAAGATGTAACAAAACCAGCGTGTTAGCATTTGCCATCTGGGAGCCTCTCACCTACAGATTACTTAATGCTATGGGGTTGCAGAGATAAAGTGTTCCAGAAAAGACCAGACCCTACTTGCTGTCTACTGTAAATAGACACAAGCTATTTTGTGTAGCCTTTATCATCAATGCCCACCCAGCAACATGGATGAATGAACCCCTACAGGAGACTGTGTTCTAGGGATTACAGTCAGAGATGACGAAGACACAACTCCTGCCCTTGGGGAGCTCATAGTCTCAAAGGGGAGATGGATTTAAATAAGAAATATTCAGCAACTGCATAAAGAAGTAAATAATAAGTTGTTGGCAAGGACCAGGGGGAGGTCAGAGATGTTTTGCACAAGAGATGACTTTTTATTGAATCTAGCAAGATGTGTTTGTGTTCATCTGGGTGGAATGATGAAGGAGAAGGGAAAATATCGGCATAAGAAATAATGCATGCAAAGACAGAGGATCATAAAATCAAGTTCAGCAAACAATGTTGAGAAGTTCAGGGTCGCGTAGGGCTCTGGCAAGGCAAGACGTCACACACAGGAAAGGATCAGATAATGAAGGGCTTATATCCCTGTGAAGAAATGTGGATTGTATTCTGAAGGCAGCAGGAAGCCACTAAAGGAGAGGAGAAAAGTAATAACACCCTCATATTGATTTTAGAAGATGAGGCAACAAAGAATCCATGGTCAAGTGTAGCTCTCAGAGACAGTGAGAACTTTCATTTCCATGAAAATGATGGGAACACAATTATAGCAATTTTAGATCTAGGACACACAGCACTAAGTGTACTTTCAAATCAATGAGAGTCCAGGTCAGGAAGAAGAAGGGAGAAGTGCCCCAGGCTGGTATCTCCCAGCTCTTGACTTGGGGTCTTAACTGACGAGTGGGCAACCCTGGGATCTGGGGACAGCTTGTAATGAGAGTGGAGTACAGAGCAGAAGAACTTTGTAGAAGACAACGATGAGGTGATTTACAGCTGCAGTGAATGCCGTTTCTCTGGAATGGTCTAACAAAGAGGAGAGGGCCCCACGGTCAGCCTGTGCTGTGCCCCCTGGCCACCACTGACCAATGGAGAGGTGGACACCTCACTGCAGCTGAGCCTGGAAGTGGGCATCATCTAAGACTCTTGCGGACAAGAGGGGTTGGAGCCGAATCTCATCAACATCAGGGCTCCACAGAGCAAGTCTACGTGCTTTATCATGTGACGTCCTGGGAGAAGGCCCCGTTCTGACCCCAGGACTATTCGTTCAGCTTTTCCATAGATACTGAGAGCTTCTCAAATATCTTTCCAATACATCTCTACCTTTTTAAGGGAAAGTGGGAGGAACAGAGTTGTTTTCAGCTACCTTACAAAAAGTACCCAAAACGGAAAAAAAAAAAGAAAAAACACCACTTAACTGGTACAGAGGATTGATACGTTGCAAATGCTTTAATTGTTTTAAATCGTGGCCCCCTCTACATTCAGAGCCATGTTTCCAGATAGACCTCTCATACTGGGAGCAGACAGTGCCTTATGTGGCAACAGCCCTTGTACCTTGACAACCCCAGCCCTGTGTTTGGTGAACCAGGACACCTGGGTGAGAGAGGCGACCCGGTCTTCCAGGTCTTCCTCTTTCACCGTCACTGGGATCCCCCGTCCTGCAGAAAAAGCTGTGGTCTCAGAGCTAATGCGGTACAAAGCCCTGTTCAGTGAGGCCGAACAAACCCAGCTGTCAGCAGGATGGCACGGTCTCTCTTAGCTCTTTTCCTTCTTTAAAGCTTCCACTAAGAATTCCAGGAAACGTCAAGTGGCTTTTCTGCCTAGTCTCCCTGTTACTAATACTTGAGCACCAAGAGATGAAACACTTGGAACAGGACAGACTAGAAGTAGGAGAAAATCCGAGGCGAATTCCAAAGTAGATGGGCTTTTCTTTTTATGTGTGGCCTTAACACTGTTTATAAAATTTCATGACATGCAAAAGCTGGGAGGTTGGGGATACTCCTAGCCTCTCCACTAGTAATTTGTTTCAGTTAGGTAGAATCATATTCAGATTCTGAATTTGAGATGAATTCTTGTTTAATATGTATTTCTATTATATATAGAACCTAATTAAAATGCTTAATGTTAATGTATCTTAACATATATTTCTATAATGTGTAGAACTACTTAATTTAGCGTAATTATCAAAATGAACCACGTCAAACCTTACAGGGAAATTGCAACCTGTTATAAAATAAGAGGGCCCGTATTATAGCCGAGCCCTCACCCTGTGAGATACCCTGTTAGAAAAGCCAAATATTGCAAATAAATCCTCACTCCCCAGTTCGATGCTGCTTTGGTGACTTGATTAATTATTGTGAAGTGAAACAGCGAACAAAGAAGGATAAATAAAAATAACTTCTTGTATCCAAAAAAAGGGTGTAAATTTTAACTCCAATGCATGACAGCAAATGTAAGCAAGAATTATAAACAATGGAGCCTGCTGAATGAATTAATATGCACCAGCCTCTGTTGCTAGAAATAGGCCCCTTATTGTACTGGTAAACTGTGGTTCCACTCAACCGCAAATCTAGCTTTTCTTCTCCACTCTCCTGGGAATTCAGAAACTGTCTTCTTATTAACAACAATGAGGAAACACCACAGCTGAGAGGATCCTGAAAGTGCCTGTCTGTGAGCTTTACCCTTTTCCCTAGACCTTACTATTTTTATAAAGCATTTCTGGGTTTGGTGTGGCTTCCATTTCTCTTAATTCTTTAATATGGATTAGATAACTCTGCCGACATTCAAGTCCCACTACAAATTCCTGCTGGTCCATTTCCACTAGACTCTCGCTGATTCACCTTCTGATTCATTGTTTTTTCTGTTGTTGTTGTTTTCTTTCTTTTTTTGGAGATGGAGTTTCATTCTTGTTGCCCAGGCTGGAGTGCAATGGCGCAATCTTGGCTCACTTGCAACCTCTGCCTCCCAGTTGAGTTCAAGCGATTCTCTTGCCTCAGCATCTGAGTAGCTGGGATTACAGGCACCCACTACCACGCCTGACTAATTTTTATATTTTTAGTAGAGACGGGGTTTCACCATGTTGGCCAGTCTGGTCTCGAACTCCTGACCTCAGGTAATCCGCCTACCTTGGCCTCCCAGAGTGCTGGGATTACAGGCGTGAGCCACTGAGCCCAGCCTGATTCATTGTTGAAAGTCAAATTCCAACCCCAAAAGTTTCTGTAAATATCTTTCTTTTCTACAAGCCCCCAACACAAGCTGGTTTCTAAGCACCTATTTTATCGAGCTTAAGACGAGAGGCAAACACTGACCCAGCAACTACTAGGCACATAATGGTTGTACGTGGAGTGAGAGAGCACCCTGACGATGTGTATCACATCCATCAGTACGTTGTCTTCCCTTCATGCTCCATCCTCAATCCTATCCTTTCCTGTTTCCTTAGTAACCTTCCTTCCACATATTTGCTTCTTCCACTGCTCTCTTTCCTAACTGCTTCCTTTCTGCCTCTCAACTTGTTGCAAAATAAATCTTTTTTTTTTTTTTAACCAAAACAACCACAAAAGCCAACCAACCAACTGACTAAATAAACCAAAAGACATCATAAACTTGCCCTTAGGACTCTGAATTCCTGGAAAGCTGGGCAGGTCCAGTCCATCACGAAATAGGCCTATCCACCTAGCAGTGAGATATACGTACAGTCAGGTCCAGAGGAGGCCGTACACTTTTCTTGACTGAACCTTTCAGCCCAGAAGAGCCCACTTTCCATGGGTGTACAAGAATCCCCTTGCCCTGAGTCTCCATTATCCCTTTACTTCCCATGTGGGTGCAGCAAGTATCCCCTTTCTTGCACTTCTTGGATCCATGCAGCATGCCATTTGTCCTAGGCTGTCATATTCTTCCATTAGAACACCTTCAATACCAACAGCCCTCCCACTGTTCATCACATAGCTTTGATGTGTGTCCTTGCCCAAAAGCCCCATCCCACAAAGCTGGATGCTAGGGAGGGCTAATGGGGGGCGGGGGTTCACTTGATTAACTGCTCCTTCCATCTGCCTATTTCTCTTTATTTCCTGACAAGTTTCTCTAAATGGTCTACAACTGCAGCGCCCATTTCCTTGTTATCTAAGACTGGTTCTGGCCAATACTACCCTTTGCCCCTGCCTTCCTGGGGCCATGCTCCAGCGCCCTTCTGAGTGTACAGTTTCCTTGGCTTCCTCTCTGTCTGACTCCCTGAGTACCCCTTCCAGATCGGCTCCTGGGCTCTCAGTTATCCCTTCTTCCTCACCCGCTAAACATTTCCAGTGCTCGTGACTTTAAACATTCCCATTTCTTCTCCCCATAAAAACTTCCATTCCCATTTCCTTGGAGAGGCTGGTCTCAGCTTGATGTTTGACTTTAAAGGGGGATTTTGTATGCTTTATGGCACAGAAATGACTGAGCTGCAAATTCTAACTATTCATATTTAATAGCTTCTGCCTGGTCTGCTAGGTTCAGAGTGCTTATGGACTGTGACTTCACCCAGACTCAAACCAGCTTGTCAGGGACTCATCAGATTCAGTCACCTCTCCAAAATAACAAGGTGCCAACATTTTTCTTTGGCATTGTGTTTAGTGGGCATCTGGTCTTAGCATTGCTAAGTACCCAATTTTACCAAGCCAGTCATGCGTTCCCATATCATCCGCTAAAGCCAGAAGTGACACAGGAGAATGCTATGTTACAGTATGCACGTGTGTGCGTGTGTACGAAAACACACGCACAGCTACTGTGGGAAACTAACTCAGTTTGGGAGTCTTATTGCAACATGGAGGAAATACAGCAAGGTCACATTAAGTTTTTTAAAAATACACGATACGTTTTCATTCTTTCCTACTACAACTGCAAAGTGCAAAAGCTACAGTTCTGTATTTTAACTACTGACTATGATGTGTCCTTAAATCTACATTCACTTTTTATTCTCAGCACTGGCCCTACTTTTGTGAGTGTACTTGTGACCACCTCATGCTCAGGTTATAGATGTACCATAAACTTGTGGCAACAGAGGCCTTGTCATCTTGTGGTCATCATCAACATGATTTGGGAGTGCCATGGTAGGACACGATTGAAGAGCTTCAGGACCAGGCGGTGTGAGGTGAGGGTGTCATCCTAAAGGGGCTATAACTACATGAAATGATAACTAAAATCTCGTAGTAGTATAGAGGTGACATGGTAAATAGGCGCAAAACCATGAACAAATACATATGGAACAGGGCAGAGAGACGGAGAGGCAGAAAGGACTTCAGGATTGAGTATGAAGGTATTAAACCCGGTGGATTATTAACACGTCTAAAGAAATAAGCTGTTGATCATGAGAACACTTGGACACAGGAAGGGGAACATCACACACCAGGACCTGTCATGGGGTTGGGGGATGGGGGAGGGATAGCATTAGGAGATATACCTAATGTAAATGACGAGTTAATGGGTGCAGCAAACCAACACGGCACAGGTATACATATGTAATAAAACTGCACGTTGTGCACATGTACCCTAGAACTTAAAGTATAATTTTTTAAAAATGGAAAGATTGGTCTTAAAAGAGAAATAAAAATAAAATATAAAAATTAAAAAAAAAATAAGTTGTTGATCAAAAAGGAGAGAGGTCAACGAAGAGGACACAACCCAGGAAGAGTTTGAAGACAATGTCTGGCAGGGTCCATTGGAGCACTGCCCAAGACAGAAACCAGTGTGATTGTCCATCTAGTGCGAGGATGGAAGCGCGGGCCAGCAGAGACATGCCATTGTGTACTCAGAGCCTCTGATTCTTTGCTTACCAAGCAACCCCCTGGTAATTTGGCCCCCCGTGCTGCTTGTAATATAACATGGAACAATTGTGCTTATAACAACCCATCCATCCTGTCTCTTTGGAAGTAATATTTTTTGTGATAATTTTGATTGCATTCTTATTTTATACATCAGTCTCTTGTAAGCTTTTTAATGTGAGTCAGCCTCCCTAACAGTGATCAATTCTGGGACTTTGTAAAGGTCAGAGCCCTCTGAACTTCCACAGCTGATGGCCAAACTTGATACCCAGGGCAGAGATTGCTATTTGTTTCTTAAAATGTATTTCCCCTTCTTCTGTTACTAACTATACTTCTAAATTTTAACTGGATACATGGCCTCAAATAATAAAAACCATATTTCCAAGCTTCACTGCTCCATGTGGCCATATGACTAGATTCTGGCAGAAGAAATACAAGTGGAAGTGATGTGTACAACATCCAGGTCATGTCCTTAAAAGGAAATAATGTGCCCATGTCCTCTCCTTGTCCTTTTTCTCTTTCCTACTTGCTGCAATGTTGACAGGTAGACTCAGATGAGATGAAAATGTCCTAAAGGATGGTGTATCCAGGAATCCAGTTCTCTAACACCACAGAGTCACTAAATCATCCTTGAACTTCTTACTCTCAGTAACTCCATAAGAAATAACTAACTTCTTCGCTGTTTAAGCTATTCTTATTTAGTTGAGTAATTGTTACAGCAACAGAAATTGTAAGACCTAATAGTGTACCATGAGCAGCTGATCTCCTAGAGGGCTACTGTTGAAGTTCCCTCAGGCTGACTGGGTGCGGTGGCTCACGCCTGTAATGCCAGAACTTTGGGAACTGAGGCGGGTGGATCACATGAGGTCAAGAGTTCAAGACCAGCCTGGCCAACATGGTGAACTCCAGCCTCAACTAAAAATACACAAAAATTAGCTGGGCATGGTGGCGGGCACCTGTAATCCCAGCTACTCAGGAGGGTGAGGTAGGAGAATCGCTTGAACCTGGGAGGCAGAAGTTGCAGTGAGCCGAGATCATGCCACTGTACTCCAGCCTGGGCAAAAAGAGCAAAACTCTATCTCAAAAAAAAGTTCCCCCAGGCCACACTGTTCCATTCATCACGTTGGGAGCTTTCCCACTGGAAATGTCTAGCTAATACAATAATAATCAAGCAGAAAATAAAACGGCAAAAATGGAAACCAAAGTGCTAAGGGGAAATATGCACAGGGACAGATTAAAAGGGAAAAACAGCAGCAGCCACCGTTATCCAACACTTGCTACATGTCAGACATGTTAAAGGATTAGCATAGAATTAATCCTTACAATAACCAGATGCAGTAGATATTATTTCTGCATCTACAAATAAGCCAATCAAGGAACAGGCAGTTAAAAAAACTGCCCAGGGTAACACAGCTAGAAAGTGGCAACGTTAGGATTCAAATCTAATTCTGTTTGAATCCAACACATTAAACTGGCCAAGTCAAGCCCCATGAGTAAGTCAAGTGGACAAAGCAGCAAATTCTCTTACCTTAGACATCAGCATCCTGGCTGGAAGGGGACCAGACTCAGAAACAGTCAAGATTATATACTTCAGAAAGATTTTTAAATATACTCATTCAATCCCTAAATATATATGTACAGGAAGAGGAGGAATTATTCAAGACAGCAACTATAAAATTTCATCTGATCACTAACCTGTAGCATAAATAACAACCATTTCAATTTAGAACTTTCTGTGGATTAACAGGAATCTGGGCAACCTTGCTCGATGCCTATTGTTCAATTGTGTCATTAAATCTCATTAAATCTCACTGTAACCATCACATTGATCAGCTCTCATGTTTTTAACAAAAAAGATTGTAAATGTTTTTCACCAAATTTGTAAAAATATATTTATTGTTAACCAAATGTTTTTATTTAGTGATTAACTGGAAAAGACTCCCATATTTAAAATGCTTTAATTTTTTAAAATAACTTTTTTTTTTTTTTTTGAGAGAGTCTCGCTCCAGGCTGGAGTGCAGTGGCTCCATCTCAGCTCCCTGCACGCCTCCCGGGTTCACACCATTCTCCTGCCTCAGCCTCCCAAGTAGCTGGGACCACGGGTGCCTGCCACCACGCCCGGCCAATTTTTTGTATTTTTAGTAAAGACGGGGTTTCACTGTGTTAGCCAGGATGGTCTCAATCTCCTGACCTCATGATCCACCTGCCTCGGCCTCCCAAAGTGCTGGCATTACCGGCATGATCCACCACGCCCAGCCTAAAATAACTTTTTTAAAAGCTGCTAAATTAGAATCCTGTTTGCTCACCAGTTGATTCTCAGAATCGACATTAAAATTGAGAGCTCATCGTGCCAGGCAGCCTGTTGCCTCTGGGGGCACATGGAGGAATCTGGAATGGGCTAGTCCCAGAGCAGCCTATTGGAATAGGAGGCACTCATTCCTATTGTAACTGAGTACCCCCATTTTTCTAACAAAAAGAGAATGAGTTAATATTTTTTAATTTTTTCTCTTCTATTCTTTTTTATCTGTTTCCTTCTGTTCCCCACTTCCTACTTAGTCCTTTAGAAATGCAAGTAGAACCTTTTACCTCCCCTTCACCAAACACTTCCTACAAGGCAAGTTAAGTATGAGCTTAGAAGCTCCAGAGTGGAACTCTTTTCCACCAGGAGACTGCCTCGAAGGACAACAGTTAATCCACAGCCCAAAGTCCGCCCACCACGCACTCTTCCATCTGCAGAGTTTCGGCCACCTTTACAACCTAGTTCTGCCCACACAGGTGCTAACTTGATTGCCCGGTAGATAAGGCACCAAAGCGAGTACTCGGATCCCCACCTGCTCGCTTCCTCCCTTGGGTGCTATTCATGCTAGGCCCCCTTTTAAAAGCGCCCACATTTCTGTTCCAGAAGCCACGCAGTACCCTTAAGGCAAGAAGACTATATTTCTTCCCCTAAGCTAGCTTTGGAATAAAAGGTCACTTTCTTTATACAAGACTTTGCTCTTGTTAATTGCATTCTGCAAGTGGTAAGTGAATGAACCTGCAATTTGGTTATGCTCTCAGTGAAGAGTCACAGTCAGACTTGACGGGTTGAATCACAAAGGTAAAGAGCCTTGGAGAATGGGAGAAAGAGCAACCGCCGTATGGGAGTGGTTCTTTGGCCTTTCTTCAAGGGTCGAGGATTTCAGAGCAGTCCCATCCTCTCTCCCATTCTTACTCTCCACTCTCCTCTGCTCCATACACCTGACACCTTTGGAGAGAGAGTGACTGTGACTGTGTGTCAAGTTGATAGTTCCTTGTCAACACATTATAAAATGTCATATTTGTGCCAGGAAACTTGAAGTTGAAATATAGATGAGCTGGTCAGTATTTTTCTTCTGAACAATTGCCCCATCATTGTTGCAGGAGAGGTGAAGTTCTGGTTCCCAGGAAAAATCTGTGGAGCTAAATTACCTTGGTAGTTTTTAGAAACTGTAATGTGCTTGTTGGGGTATGGTGACTCACGCCTGTAATTCCAGAACTTTGGGAGGCTGAGGCAGGTGGATCACCTGAGGTCAGGTCAGGAGTCGAGACCAGCCTGGCCAACATGGCAAAAGCCCGTCTCTACTAAAAATAGAAAAATTAGTGGAGAGTGGTGGCACACGCCTGTAGTTCCAGCTACCCAGGAGGCTGAGGCAGGAGAATCACTTGAACTCAGGAGTTGGAGGTTGCAGTGAGCTGAGATTGTGCCACTGCACTCCAGCCTGAGTGATAGAAAGAGACTGTTTCAAAAAAAAAAAAAAAGAAAGAAAGAAAGAGAAAGAAAGAAAGAAAATGTAATGTGCTAGATTAATCGTCTAGCCATTAAAAAAAAAAGATGTGATTTTCAAGTTTGAATGTGTGAAAATACTAGTGGTAGAATGTGAATTTAAAAGGCAAGATACATAATTGAATGTGCAGTGTGATTTGAACTTTGTAAACAATGAAACGATGTGAGTTTAGATGGTTGAAAGAGTAGAGAACAGATCAATAATAAAGGTTATTTCTTAGTGGGATTTTTGAGTAATTCTTATTTTCATTTTTGTATCTTGCTATGTTTTCCAAATCTCTATAATGAGCACATGCTATTCCCTCCCCACTTCTTCTTCTCCCCTTCCCTCTCCCCCATTTCCCTCTCCCCCTACTTCCTTCTTTTTATTGATTACCTAATAACTGCCAGGCAGTATACCAGTTTCTGAGAATAAACAGATGGAAATAATAGAGTTCCCTGAGGAAGTAGTCACACTAAAACTTCCAAAGTACAGCCATAAACAGACTAAAGGATCCCTATTCCAATCCCTCCATGGGACAGGGAGTGCTGTTCAGAAACATATCATCATCTCTTTGAAATTTTCACGTGAAATATAGCCAGTGATTATGCTTATGGTAAATTGTGGATTCCCTTGGGCAGATGTTCCCTTCAATACAGAAATGCACTAAATAGAGACTTTGGCACCTATTCTTCAAACGAGTGTTAGGAAGCGCAATTCATTTTGGATCCTTCCCAGAGATCCTGGACAAAGCCTGTTGCTGTGACAGCTTGGTGGGGGCGTTGGTGCTCCTGTCACATCGTCCCACGCCCCACTTCTGGTTTACTACCGAGAGACCAGACATCAGGGTTCAAGGCCAAGTCAGCAAGACAGCTGGGTTCCCCCCACCCTTTGCATCCTGGTGGCCTCTAATGACTCCCAGCACAGCCTGTCTGCTGCTGCTTCTCCTGGACTCCTCATCCTGTCCCAGGGACAAACTCTGGCTCTCCAGTGGAGCCCTCAGCAAGGACCCCTGAGGCTCTGTAGTTGGCAAAGACAAAAGTGTTAAATACCTGGGGTTAAACAGCTGCAGGAGAAAATAAGTCTTTCTCTTTCTCTGGCCTGGCTACACAGCTTTCTTTTTCTTTCGTACTGTTCTTTTTTCTTTCTTTGGCCTTACAGACTGTTTTCAAAGCCCCGGCTGAATGGTAGCTTGTGAGAAAAAAACAAAACAAAACAAACAAACAAACAAAAAAACCATATTGAAAAGACAAGTAAGCATCCAGAACTCTGGAAAGAAGAAAGAAAATCTCATGAATATAACTCTGACCTCAGCTGACTCAAATAAGGTGTTCACTACCGAACGATTAGAACCACCTACACAAGACAAAGTGAATTTCTAATCAACAGGTAGTAATAATAAAACCCCTTCAAAGGCCAAGAAGCATTAGAGTGGATTATCCATGAAGAGAGGATTAGAAAAAGAGAGACCCGGAACCCAGCAAAGGAAACCCCAGCGGGCCAGTTGGCTAATGTTTGGGATAATAATTCCAAATGTATAAAAATAAATTGTGAGAAAGAAAAGGCTGAAGGCAATAAAAGCAAGCTTCACATGATACTGTATATTGTGGATAAAACCATGCACATTTGCAGTAGTCAGTTCCCCAGAGGCAGGCTGTAAAGGCACCCCCCAGGAGAGACGGCAGAATTTAAAGAGACAGGAAGTCCACTGTATGCTAATAAGAGTTGCTAGAATAGGGATGGGGGAGGGAGGTGTTTATAACGAAACCTGCCTCACAGAAACTTCTTGTCCATTTTTCCTGTGGCCTGAGGAGTACTGTTTCACAATGTAGAAATGAGAAGGATGTAACAGTAGTAGACAACTTCACTCCTCCACAGTCTTAAATGCAGTCTTGCTTCATAAAGGACTTCTTCATTCCCTTAAGAAAGGACAGAAATGTTTCTTTTTAAATTATTTTTTATTTTTTTTTTGAGACAGGGTCTCATTCTGCTATCCGAGCTGGAGTGCTGTGGTACCTTCACACTCACTATCGCCTTGACTTCCCAGGGAAAAGTGATCCTTCCACCTCAGCTTCCAGCCGAAGCACAGGACTATGTCTTGTTCCCCATTGGCTCTCCAGGCCCTGCTACAATGCCAGGTCTATGCAAACACTCAGAAAGTAATATATTTCAAAATGAGTTGTAGCTGGGACTATAGGTGCGCATCACCATGCCTGGCTAATTTTTTCTTTTCTTTTCTTTCTTTTTTTTTTTTTTTTTGAGACAGAGTCTCACTCTGTCGCCAGGCTGGAGTGCAGTGGCAAGATCTCGGCTCACTGCAACCTCCGCCTCCCGGGTTCAAGCAATTCTCCTGCCTCAGCCTCCCGAGTAGCTGGGATGACAGGTGCACACCACCACACCCAGCTAATTTTTGTATTTTTAGTAGAGACGGGGTTTCACCATGTTGGCCAGGCTGGTCTTGATCTCTTGACCTCGTTTTCTGCCCACCTCAGCTTCCCCCTGGCTAATTTTTAAAACATTTTTTGTAGAGATGGGATCTTTCTATGTTGCCCAGACTGGTTTAGAACTTCTGACCTCAAGCAATCCTCCCGCCTCAGCCTCCCAAAGTGCTGAGATTACAGGCATGAGCCACTGCACCGGCCAAATGTCTCTTCTTTTTTTTCCCACTTCAGGAGTTTCACCGGAAATCCTTCTCAGCTCTTGACCCTCAAGGGAAGGACTAGAATTCGGAAGGCCACTGCAGAGTAGAGTGATCCATGTTTGTTTTCCCTATATCCAGAGCCTGCCAACATTTTAAAAAACTGTCATTTCTAAGTTTTCAATGATAAGATTTCTCACAGATCCATCACTACACTGAAACATTTGGGAAGAAGCTTGGAATGGATTGAACAGCCTTAGCTTCTCCAAAGCCTTGTATATTCTGCTCTCTTTTTGTCTTCATTTCATTTAAACATTTTTTTAAGATCCAAGTTTCATTAGATATCAGCAAACCTTAAACTTTCTTATTTAATGTATTTCAAATATACATAAAGTATAGAGAATATTTTTTAAAAATCTACCAACCCACCAGCGAGCTTTATCAACTCTGAATAGTTCTGTTCTGCCATCATTTTTTATCTTGAGTGTCTGACTTTTTTTTTTTTTTTTTTTTTTTTTTTTTTTTGCTTATTTGAGATGTCTTTGTTACTTCCAGGAAATCTGTAAATGCTGTTTA
Source organism: Macaca mulatta (assembly GCF_049350105.2). Lineage (NCBI taxonomy): Eukaryota > Metazoa > Chordata > Mammalia > Primates > Cercopithecidae > Macaca > Macaca mulatta. The sequence goes on from NC_133408.1 coordinate 106,296,394, forward strand.
TTGGAATGTTCCCCCTAATTTTTTCCATTTTTAGCCTAGGTCAATGAAATAGAACAACTAGTCTAAGCTGGAGGAACTCACTGAGCCAAAGATTACAGGCTCCTTATATAATCACTGGGCCAAAGATTCCTGCAGTTACAGGCTCCTTCTTAACCCTTTAATTTATGAATCTGAAATTCCTTTATGGTTAACTTTTGGATAACTGGTGGCATTATTACTGAAGGATTTCCTTTCTGACTTGATTTGAGAGTGTGCATTGAGTCTGTGGTTCCGGTTTAATACCGTCCATCCATCAATCCATTCAACTATTAAGTGCCTAACACTTAGTAGGCACTGTTGAAGATGAAATAAACACAAATACAAATAAAAATGATTCTTGTCCTCCAGCCTTTATGGTTTATTGAGGAAATAAGATCTACAACAAGTAATGAGAGCAATGGTTTAAGAGAGAGGATCAAGGCTTTAGAGGGCTTTATGAGGATCTCCATGAGAAAGCTCCTGATGATTTTGATGAGTACTCAGAGAGGTCTCTATAGAGGATCTGAACATGAATTAACCCTGAAGAAAGAATGAGAAGCCAGAGGTCAACGTTATGTGTGGGAAGGACATACCAGGGAAAGAACAGGAGGCAAATGCAAGTTCAAAAACTGGGAGGGAAGAAAGAGCACAGCTTGTTTAGAGATTAGCCATGTTTAGTTGCATGGCTGGAATGCAACTGTGTGTTGTTGAGGGTTTTGAGGTTGGAAGGGGAGGAGTAGAACGAGGAGAAATGACAGGAGATGACAGAAGAAAGCAAACCAGGGGCCAGATCATGCCCACTATTTTGCCCATAAAGGAATGTAGCCAAAGCAGAGTTTCCTGGATACAGTGTTCCTTTCACTAGTCTTCTTGGCTCCCAGTCTACCTTCCAGCTAATTAGAACTTGCTAAATGCTCCAGCATCCTCTCTTTTGGATAGCTGTGCATCTAGTTGGTTTTGATTTATTTGATACATGAGAATGTCATGAGGCCATTAATTTACCTCTTTGTAGATTTCTTAAGGAATAAGACCAAGATTAAATCTGTTTTTCCATATCCGGGTGTTGCCTTGTATAATCTTCCAACCAAAAAGTTTCAAACCTTTCTAGCAGAGCTGAGGACAGAAAATTGGGGATCTAGATCCACACAAATGAATTCAAAATTGAATGGTGCTCTCTCAACTTTACCAATCTATTGCACCACAGGTGTTCAGCTCTGCTAGAGACACATGTACCTTTGTAAGGACGAGGAAAAGACAATCTAATAGGGTTAGCCTATTAACAAAATAGTTCAGGTTCAGAACTTTTTCTTTCTTATTAAAAAGCATTTATTGAATAACTTGTTGAAACAAGTGAAGTAAAACACAGATAGGAGGCAAGGCAAAATTATAATTCAGGATAATCTGCATCAAACACAATAAAACTACGTAAGATTGGAGGCAGTATGATGTAGTGGTTAATGGCCTGGGTATGTTGGTCAGACAAATCAGGTTTAAACTCAAGGCAGAGCTCTTATTGGCTGGGTGATCTTAGACAGCTTACTGGGTCTCTCAAATCCTCAGTTTTCTCATCTACAAAAAGAATCATGCCACCACTCCTGGAAAATTGTAGTCAGGATTAAATAAGATAATGTGTCTTGGGTGCATGCCACATGCTGATCAGGTAATAAGCATGTGCTAACTGGGGCTCTTTAAAACCCAGTGGGGTAAGTACAGTCCTAGCTCATTCATCAATTCCCCCAGGAGGTATTTTTGATGCCCCACAGTACCCCACCATCCACCCTGCAAGACTAGGCTAATGCTCCTTCTAAAAAACATATTCCCATAACATTTTATTCCACCCTTACTTAGGAACACATTCCATTTTCCAATTAGTGGTCTAACTCCCCCCGCCAGCCTATGAGCAACCGAAGCACAGGACTGTGTCTTGTTCCCCATTGGCTCTCCAGGCCCTGCTACAATGCCAGGTCTATGCAAACTCTCAGAAAGTAATATATTTCAAAATGAGTTGTAGGCCAGGTACAGTGGCTCATACCTGTAATCCTAGCACTTTGGGAGGCTGAGGTGGGAGGATCATCTGGGGTCAGGAGTTCAAGACCAGCCTGACCAACATGGTGAAACTCCCATCTCTACTAAAAATACAAAAATTAGCTGGGCATAGTGGCGGATGCCTGTAATCCTGGCTACTTGGGAGGCTGAGGCAGGAGAATCACTTGAACCTGGGAGGTGGAGGTTGCAGTGAGCTGAGGTTATGCCACTACACTCCAGCCTGGGCAACAGAGAGACACTCTGTCTCAAAAACAACAACAATAACAACAACAAATTAATTAGTTAAATAAATAAATAAAATAAGTTGTAGTTTAAAAAGAAATTGTTGGCAGGCCACATCAGATGAGCAATGCAAAAATGTTAAGATAGTTTTGCCATCTAGCTTAGTGCATGGAACACCCACAGGCTTTAGCAATGGAGGAGCCTGGATTTTAGGTCAACCTTTACTGCTTGGTGGCTGTGTGACCTTGGGAAAATTAATTAATTTCTCTGAGATTCCTATTTGCCATCTCTAAAATGAGGATAAAACAACAAATAAAGTACGTAATGTCTGGCATATAGTAGGCACCTATCAAATGGAAACAGCTGATTTTGTTAATGTCATCTAAATAGTGTTAATACCTTTGCTGATGTTTTGGGGAACTTACAATAAATAGTATACGATTTCATTGGCCATGCAGAGAATGGTAGCAAACATTTATTGAAGATTTTTTTTTTTAATCTGCCAGGCACTGTCTCTAATCCTTTATTAATTTGTTCAACATCCTAAGAACTCTGAGATAATGTACCATGATTATCATCATCCCATTTTACAGATGAGGATATTGAATAAAGAGATTTGCCCAGTGCATAGTTAGTAAATTACACAGCCTAGACTCAAACCCAGGCACCAGGTCCATACCCTTGACCAAGCCAAGAATATAACTTCAGAAAAATGCACTGTGGAAGGAAGACTGAGATGCCAGCCTCTACTCTGCTTTTTATGAGACAAAGTCACTCCAGCTCTGAAACTTCATTTGCCTTCTGTAATGTGAAGGATCATGCTTGTCCTCACAAGATTCCAAAGTCAAGTACAGACATACTACTTTTTGTTTCCATAATGGTCTCCTGGAAACCACATTGTGAGGTAAATCATTGCCAAGTGTTGCATATTTTCCCATAGGAATGATGTTCTAATTGCAGGTTATATTCCTGAACAAGGCCTCAGAATCAAATAAATCATTAATATGACCCAAAATGTGTCAAAGGAGAAGATATTAAACAACTATAAACCTTTAGCGTCCTTTTAAGAATAAAACTGTCTTCCAGGTTCTGCAAAATAGGCACATACAAACTATTCCCAGGTTAAGCAAGTACATAAAGAGAAAAAGCACTGGTAACAAATTGAACCCATATGTTGAGTATTCTTGCTTTTAGTAACACTTAATTATTAATGGTATTGCTCTTTTTAGAATTTAGAATAGTTTTGGGGGCAATCATTTAATGGCTCATGGCTAACATTTTTGTTTTCTATGAAAAGCAGAGGTATTGAAAATAACTCCAGTGATCTCCCTGTTCCTCTTAAAATGGGGATTAGTGTTTTACAGTTTAGTCACCACAGAGTCCACATATTTAAGGCAACCCTAAGAACTGGTTGTTGGGGGCAGAGAAGCCTCTTGAAACTGGTCTTTTAATTTATTTTCTGTTCTGTGATTCAACTTCGCCTCCACCTCACTTCCCCTCTGCCATATGAGGGACAGTTAGAAAGATGGGGAACCTAGCAGGTTGGAAAATATTGAGCTTCTTGTTCTGTTGCCGCTTTATTAATAGAAGGTATCTGGGGGCTGATTGAATGGATAAACACCCAAAGGAGATGAAAGTCCCTGTTTAGAGTTGTCCTGAGACCCTACTGTTCACATGAAACTGAGGTGAAATAGTGACGTACATTGACCTAAGCTGTAAGGATTAGAGCATTTGGAACAATGATGATTATGTCTGTTACTAAATGGAAAAATCCATTTACAGTACAATAAGTGTAATATGATTCCATAATTGTAAATAATTGAAACACAAAGAAATTTCAAAGGATAGCTATATTTTAGCAGGAAAATTACAGTGATTATGTTTTCCTTTGGCCGCTTCCCTAAATGTTTTTGTCTTTCTACAAAGGACAGCTTCTTTGCGATACTTTTTTTCTATTTCAAAAGAAAAAGAAACTTGGACTGATAGATGCGCATCTGTTTCTATTTGGTCTAGTATGAAACCCTTCAGCAACATTTGTAGGCTGGTATGTGGTTTCAGTGCATATCCAGGAATTGACCATGTCTTTGCCCTATGATAACATATTAATTAATAAAATAGAGCTGTTCATAACACTAACTGAGAATTGAGATACTAACATTTTTAGCCCATATGAAAATTTCTGGAGTGTCCTGTAATTCTGAGTTACTCCAGTAGATGGCAGTGTTGTACAAAACAGCCAATAAATTGAGGCTGAAGGACTAGAGAAAGATTTTTGCTGTCTTTCTAGAAGAGCACTCCCTCCCTCAATGCACAAATCAACGGAATGAGGTGAATAATAAAAACGGTATTTTCTTCCGTAGTACAATGCGGATGGTGTTAACGGGAAAGTTGTTTTATCTGTTTCAATATGTATGTATTTGGTAATTTTCAGGCCGGATGCTTTTATCCACGATATTAACAGAGAGGGTTAACCCTCTCTGTCCCCACCCACCACCAAGTTTAACAAGTCTTTGGTTTAAAGAAAGCGGGTCTCAGAGACCTTCGCTGTATTTTTATCTCTTTTCCTATATTACTACTCTGAGGTAAAGGTACAAAGTGAGGGATTGACACCCTTTTTTTTGTTAAATGTTTTCCTTTGTTTGTGTCTGAAAAACTACAACTGGGTGGTGGAAAGATCAGATGCTTTTACCCTAAAGGGTTCTCATCGTGGGTTTTCCACTCACCCCCTGGGCTGATTCTCTGATTTCTCCAAGCCCCAGGTTCCTCATCTGGGAGAAATGGAGCCAGCAACTAGTTCCAGATGTGTGTCTCTAGGGATTAGCCATTTCCATACACACAACTTGCTGACATGCCCTGCACAGCATAGATCCCCAACAAACGGTGGCGATTCATACTAAAATTGATATTGCCGTATCAGTTGCCTATCTATCATCTACTCAACTGCCCGCACACACACATATGTGTGTGTGTGTATATACATGTGTGTGTATAGGTATATAAACATCGGTTTATACCCAGATCTGTAACTTGAATAAATTCCATGGGTTCATTTTTGCCTTGCCCCTTTCCTTATGTATAAGGTCTTTCTCCAACAGTGAGAAACTTGACTCTTTGTCTGATCTGGTATATAATTCTAGTATCCTTGTTGGAATACTAGAATTAGTATTAATCACATTAATGGATTAAACTATCCCACGATTAATTTCTGCTTTTATTCAATCTTCCAACATTGCCTTAAACTGAGGCAAGATAATTTTGCCAGCCTTGAGGTGGAATCTGTGTCATTTCTTTTCTTTCTTTTTCTTTATTTTGAGATAGAGTATCGCTCTGTCACCTAGGCTGGAGTGCAGTGGTGCGATCTAGGCTCACTGCAACCTCTGCCTCCCGGGTTCAAACCATTCTCCTGCCTCAGCCTCCCGAGTAGCTGGAACTACAGGTGGGGGCCACCATGCCTGGCTAATTGTTGTTATTTTTAGTAGAGACAGGGTTTCATCATGTTGGCCAGGCTGGTCTTGAACTCCTGTCTTCAGGTGATCCACCCGCCTTGGCCTCCTAAAGTGCTGGGATTACAGGTGTGAGCCACCACGCCCGGCCCTGTGTCATTTCTTAAAGAAGTGTGGACATCCGCAACTACCTTAAATTGATGTATGTATGCTAGAGTGCTGTCTTCACCAGAAACAAAATACTGTTGTTTTTTGTTTCGTTTTATTTTAAATAGGGTCTTACTCTGTCACCCAGGCTGGAGGGCAGTGACATAATCATAGCTCACTGCAGCTTCAACCTCCTGAGCTCAAGCGATCCTCTTGCCTTAGCCTCCCAAAGTGTTGGGATTACAGGCATGAGCCACCATGCCTGGCCACAAAATCCTGTTTTAGTAAATGAAGATGACAGTTATTGCTTAAGCACATGCATTGATGGTGAAGGGATGATGTTCGCCCAGCAGGGCGACTGGGGACTCATGATCTCATGCCCCAAATGAATGGATCTTACACATCATATGACTCAACATACTCATTGTACAGACAAGAAAACTCAGGCCCAACAAGGGTTTCATTTTTAAATTTTTCTTTTGAAATAATTTGAAACATACAGAAAAGGTGCAAAATTGTACAAAGAGTTTCTATATACCCTTCACTCAGTCTTTTCTAATACATGGCCATAACATAATCTTACATAACCACAGTAAGTTATGTAAAGAAATTAAGACTGGGTGCAGTGTCTCACGCCTATAATCCCAGCATTTGGGAGGCCGAGGCGGGCGGATAACCAGAGGTTGGGAGTTCGAGATCAGCCTGGCTAACATGGTGAAACTCCATCTCTACTAAATATACAAAATTACCTGGGCGTGGTGACGTGCGCCTGTAATCCCAGCTACTCTTGAGGCTGAGGAAGGAGAATTGCTTGAACCTGGGAGGCAGAGGTTGCAGTGAGCTGGGACTGTGCCACTGTACTCCAGACTGGGCGACACAGTGAGACTTGGTCTCCAAAAAAAAAAAAGAATTTGAACACAGTTACAATACTGTGAACTGAATCTAGTAACCTTTTTTGAATTCCTATTAACATCCTTTTTCTGTTCAAGACTCAGCCTAGGACCCCACATGGCATTTAGTTGTCATGACTCCTTAGTCCCCTCTAGTCTATAACAATTTCTGAGTCTTTTCTTACCTTTCCTGACCTTGTCACTTTTGAAGACTACGAATCAGTTATTTCATAGAATGTGCTTCAGTTTGGGCTTATCTGATGTTTTCTCATGGATAAAGGAGGTCAAGCATTTTTCGTAGGAATGCCGTGGAAATCAGTTTGCACCCTTCTCTGTGCATCATATGATGTCCTATGTCTATTACTACAGATATGAGCCTTCGTTCCCAGTCAGGGAGGTGACTACCAGTTTTTCCAAAGTAAAATTACTATTTTCCAATTAGTAATTGGTTAATAAATGTATCTGGGAAGATACTTTAAGACTATGCAAATATCTTGTTTCTCCTTAAACTTATAGCCACTAATTTTAGCATCCTTTGATGTCTACAACCATTTTTACTGCGGGGTTTTCCCCCCATTTCCTCTTTTCCTTCTGCATTTATTAATAGGATTTCTTCTGTAATGAAGATGTGTCCCTTCTCTCCCATTTATTTACTACCTTATATCACTGTAGGCTCATGGATATTTATTTCAGTCTATGGCTTATAATCCAATGCTATTACCCTTTCTTGCTTGCTCAAAACTACTCCAGATTTGGCCACTGGGAGTTCCTTCAGGTGGGCTCTGTGTTCTTCTTACATGGCTCCATCCTTTGTGGCTACTTCCTTGTATTCTGGCACATGGTGTTCCAGGCTCTTTTTTTTTTTTTCCTGAGACAGAGTCTTGCTCTGTCACCCAGGTTGGAGTGCAGTGGCGCAAAGTCAGCTACCTGCAACCTCTGCCTCCCAGGTTCAAGCAATTCTCCTGCCTTAGCCTCCCGGGTAGCTGGAATTGCAGGCGCCCACCACCATGCCCAGCTAATTTTTGTATTTTTAGTAGAAACGGGATTTCACCATATTGGTCAGGCTGGTCTCAAACTCCTGACCTCAGGTGATCCACCCACCTCAGCCTCCCAAAATGCTGGAATTACAAGCATGAGCCCGGCCTCCAGGCTCATTTTATACTTTGCCTGCCCCAGTCTTAGAATCACCAACTTTTCCAAGGAGCATGGTTCTTTTTATTCAAGAGGAATATTTAGAAACTAAGATCTAAGCACTAAATGTATTCATTGCTACTAGAGAGTCATTGTTTCTAGGACCTTCCAGCAGAGCAAGGAACTGTGTGTATGTATACTAACTCGTGCAGGCACACACATCTGTATGTGTGTGTGTCTGCCTGCCTATCATCTACTCAACCGCCCACACACACACACGTGTGTGTGTGTGTATATATGTGTGTGTATATGTATATAAACATGGGTTTATACCAAGATCTGTAACTCGAATAAATTCCATGGGTTCATTTATGCCTTGCCCCTTTCCTTATGTATAACGTCTTTCTCCAACAGTGAGAAACTTGACTCTTTATCTGATCTGGTATATAATTCTAGTATCCTTGTTGGAAACAAATTTACTAACTACATTACAGTAATTGTATACTGATTCTTTAGACTTTAGCCTTCCACTTGCAAGTCAAAATTATGTTTTTCAAATTTACTTAGGTTTTCTTAAGGTATGGGAAATTTTGCTATAATTCTGAAAGTCAAAGTTATAAAAAGTCTGTGCTCAGAGAAAGGTTACTTCCTCCTTGTTCTTGCTACCGTGTTCCCATTATCTTATCCTTTCTACCCGGTTGCCTGCCATTCTTTGTAGGTAACCAATGTCTTTAATTTATGGTTTATAATTCCTATATTTCTTTTGCACAAAAAAGCAGATACAGTTATATTTCCTTATATCTCTTTTCTTACATAAAAGGTAGCATATAATAGAAACGCTTATAAACTTTGCCTTTTACACTTAACAATATATCCTGGAAACTACTCTATCTGTTCACAGAGATCTTCCTCTTTATCTTTTATAGCTGTGTAGTATTTCATTGTGTGGCTTTATCATAGTTATTCAACCCACTTTCCTATAGCCAGACAATTACATTGTTTCCCATATTTTTCAATTATAAACAGTACTGTAGCAAATAGCTTATACATATAATTTTTAAATGTCAGATGTGTATCTTTAAGGCAGATTTTTGAAAGCAGGATTACTGGGTCAAAAAGTAAGTACAGCTATGGTAAACAGACTGACAGCTCCTCAAGATGTTACACATAGAGTCCCAGCTACTTGGGAGGCTGAGGCAGGAGGATCACTTGAAACCAGGAGTTCAAGGCTGTCGTGCCTATGATCATGCCTGTAAATATCCACTGTACTCCAGCCTGAACAGCATAGATCCTCTCTCTTAGAAAAAAAAAGTTAAACATAAAATTATACAATTTGGCAATTCTACTTCTAGGCATATAGACAAAATAATTGAAAGCATGGATTTCCAAATGGATATTTGTACTCCAGTATTCATAGCTGGATTATTCACAAAGGCTAAAAATGTCCATCAACAGATGAATGAATTAAAATAATATTGTATATACATACCAGGAAATCTTACCCTTAAGAAGGAAGGAAATTCTAAGACGTGTTACAATAGGGATAAACTTTGAAAACATGCTGTGTGAAATTGGTGAGACACAAAAGGACAAATATTGTATGACTTCACTTACGGGAGTTACCTAAAGTAGTCAAATTCATAGAGTCAGAGAGACAGAAAGTAGAATGGTGATTACCAGGTGGTGAGAGAAGAAGAAATAGAGAGTTAGCGTTTAATGGGTAGAGAGTTTCTCTTTAGGATGATGAAACGGTTCTGGAAGTGCATGATGGTAATGATTACTCAACATTGTGAATATACTTAACGCCACTGAACTGTCTTTGGTTAAAATGGTGAATTTTATGTCATGCATATTTTATTAAAATTTAAAAACTGGAAAAAATAGGTACATATGTAGTTTTTTTATAAGTATTTCCAAAATCTCCCAGCAGGATTTTTAGTCTGCAGTTCCATGAGTTATATAGGAGTGCCTGTTTGCCCACAGCCTCACAACAGCTATTATACAATAAAAAGTACGATAACAAGTGCATCAAAATGTTATACTTTTTAATTATTGTCAATCTGTTAGGTGAGAAATTGTATCTCATATTGTTTTATTTGCATTTCTGTAATTATGAGTGAGCTTGAACATATTTTCATATAGTCAAGGGCTATTATATCATTTTTTGGTGAATGGTCTGCTCATATCTTTCCCCAATTTTTAGTGAGTTTTTGGTATTTTTGTCTCTCAATTTTTATAAGTTTTTTTTTTTAAATACACATTAGGGATATCAGCCTTGTGGTTGTAGTATATACTGTAAACAGTCTCTTCCAGTTTGCCAGTTGTCTTTTAGTTATAATTTTGATTATAGTGCTTTCACCATGCAAATGTTTTAATATTTATGTGAACAAATGCATTGATTTTTTTTCTTATATTGTCTCTCGATTTTGAGTCATAGTTAAAGGAAGTTTCTCTACATTGAGGTTGAAGAATTCACCGATATGTTCTTCTAGCACATGTATAGTTTCATTTTAACAGATTTGCTAAAACATTTGGAGTTTATTCTTGTGTATTTTGTGAGATATGGATCTAATTTAATCTTTTATTCCAAATGGACACCCAGTTGTCAATGTGCCATTTATTAAAATTTCCATCATTTCATTTGAGATGTCACTCTTATCATATACTACATTTCCATATATCCTTAGGTCTTTTCCTGGGCTTCCATTCCATTCTGTCTATGGATGTGCCATTACCACACTGTTCAAATTATAGAGCTTCATAATATGTTTTCATGTCAGTGGGATTCATTCTCCCTCATAGTTTTTCTTTTTCAATGTTTTCCTGGTTTTTCTTGCATTTTCACTTTTCTATGTGAACTTTACTGTCAACTTGCCTAGCTCCATCAAAGTGCTCACTGACATTTTTATTGGAATTTTATTAAATACATATATTAACTTAGAAAGAACTGGTATCTTTATATTTTTTCCACTTACTAACATGAATTTAAATTTTTAAAATATATTTTTAATTGATAAAAATTATATTCATTGTGTACAACATGTTTTGAAATATGAGATTGTGGACTGGCTGAATCAAACTAACATATATAGTACTTCATATACTTACCTTTTTTTGAGGTAAGAACACTTACAATTTATTCTCTTGGCAATTTTCAAGAATACAGTATGTTGTTATCAACTGTAGTCACTCTGTTGTAAAGTAGATCTCTTGAACTTTATCCTCCTATTGAGCTTATGTTTCATATCCTTTGACCAACATCTCCCAACTCTCCTGCTTCTCAGCCCTGAATAACCACCATTCCACTCTTCACTTCTATGAGTTCCACCATTTTAGATTCCACATGTAGATGATATCATGCAGTATTTGTTTTTCTGTACCTGACTTACTTTACTTGACACAAGGTCCTCCAGGCTCATTCATGTTGTTGCAAATGACAGGATTTCATTCTTTTTTATTCTGTTTTTGTTATGTACCTATCTCGCATTTTCTTTATCCACTTATCCATTGATAAACACTTAGGTTGAATCCATATCTTGGCTATGATGAATAATGCTGCAATTGACATGAGAGTGCAGATATCTCTTCAAAATATGGATTTTATTTCCTTTGGATATTTACCCAGGAGTAGGATTGCCGGATCATAAGAACTAGTATCTTTATAAAGTTCAGACATTCTCTCCAAGAATGGAGGATGCTTTCCCATTTGTTCATGTCTACTTTTGTATCTTTCAGAAGTGTTTTTAAATTTTCCTGATTAGGTTTGTACATTGTTAAATTTATTCCTAAATACTTTATCTTTCTGTTGGCTCTCTAAATAGATTTTTTTCTCTCATAATATCCTCTAACTGGTTACTGTTTGTATATATTAAGACTACTGATTTTTGTTTGTCCATTTTATATCCTACCACCTTATTAGTTTTTGCTAGTTTGTTGATTCTGTAGGATTTTCTTGTTAGATTATCATATTATCTGCAAACAGACTTTGGTTTCTTTTTTACCCATTCTATTTGATGTGTCTAATTAATTTATCTCATCTAATTGCCCTGGTGAATATGCTAATATAATTTTCAGTAATAGGGAAGAAAGTGGGTATTCTTGCCTTGTTAGTCATCTTAGTGAAAACACTTTTAATATTTTCCCATTAAACAAGATACCAGATTTAGGGTTTAGACAACACACACACACATAAGCATATAAAGATATACACGTATACACATATAAAGAAAGCATTTCTCATTTTCTATTCTCTTGAGTGTTTCTATTCTCTGGAGTGTTAAAACATTTCTGAGTTAGGCTGGGCACAGTGGCTCACGCCTGTAATCTCAGTACTTTGGGAGGCCAAGGTGAGCAGATCACCTGAGGTCAGGAGTTTGAGAACAGCCTGGCCAACATGGCGAAACCCTGTCTCCACTAAAAATACAAAAATTAGCCAAGCGTGGTGGTGCGCACCTGTAATCCCGGCTACTTGGGAGGCCGAGGCAGGAGAATCACTTGAACCCAGAAGGTAGAGGTTGCAGTGAGCCAAGATCACACCACTGTACTCCAGCCTGGGGGACAGAATGAGACTCTATCTCAAAAAAAAAAAAAAAAAAAAAAAATTCTGAGTTAATGGCTTAGGAACACTTTTTTCCCTGTTGAAAGTATTTGAGGTTCAATTTTCATAATTTGCAGTGGGGGGGGGTGGTTAAAGAATACTCAATTTGTAAAAATGCTTATTTAAGCCAATCAGAACAGAGCTCCTTTGGATTTTATAATCTAATTTGGTGGTATTTGGAAAATCTTACACAGTGAGGAATCAAACATATCTACAAATACAGAGAGCTTCTAGATGCAGTCCTAAAATTTCAGCCATGGATAATGCATAAATAAAGAATTACAGAAGCTACTGGTCTATTTCAAAGAACTGTTCTCTTTCCAGTTGGTATGAATTCTTAATTGATTTGAGCTCAAAGCAAACAAATAAATAAATCAACAGGAAAGGCTAACATACCAGATTTTACCCAACAGGGATCTCTAAGAACCGTCAATCCATTTACAGAGGTCACCAAATGGTCAAGTCATAAAACCAAAAGAAGCAGGCACAAGAAATGAAGCAAGCACTCAAAAATAATCCAAATCCAATCTTGACTATGCTACCAATGGGCAAGAATCTGGAGTATAAAACCAAGAGTTGGATTCACCATTGGGTCTCTGATCACCTGTCAGGTGTAGAATCACAAAAGGCTCCAAGGGGCTTGTTGCTTAGGTGGAGTTCATGGAGAGCAGAAGGTGGAGTCCAAACCTATCCAAGTCACAGAACCAAACTGTGCAAGACAAAATGTACCTCAAAATGAAAGGGATTAACTTATTTAGAGTATAGCATGGGGAAAAACCTTCATTAATGCAGGATGTCTCAAAGAAAAGGAAGGGATCCTGGGGTTTTTTAGAATCAAGTGATGCAGGGGAGGCAAGCTCCAAACTGGAGCTTAGTCTGGGAGGGTTCTTTGCTTCATCCAGGAAAGAATTCAAGGGCAAGCTGATGGTAGAAGAAACAGCTTTATCCAAGTGGCAGTGTTACAGCTCCATGACTGCTCCTGCAGAACAAGGCTATTTCATAGGCAGTGTGCTGAGAGTAGCAGCTCAGGGGAATTCTGCAGTCATGTTTATACCTACCTTTAATTGCTTGCAGGTTAAGGGGTGGTTTATGTAGAAATTTCTAGGAAAAGGGTAGTAACTTCTGTCATGTTCTGTAGTGTTAAGAATTTTTACATTGTTGTACAAACAATGTCCAGGACACTTTCATCTTCCAAAACTGAGACTCCATACCCACTAATTGACTCCCTATCTCTCCTTATCCCAGCTTCGGCAACTACTTTCTATTAGTCTGACTATTGTAGATACCTCATATAGGTGGAATCATATAGTATTTTTTTATGATTGGCTTATTTCAGGTAGCATGATGACCTCAAGGTTCATCCAAGCTGTTCATCCAATTCATGTGTCAGAATTTCCTTCTTTAGTTTAAGGCTGCATAATATTGTATTGTATGTATATATGACATTTTGTTTACCATTTATTCATCGATGGACACTTGGGTTGCTTCCACCTTCTGGAGATTGTGAATAATGCTGGTAAATCTTGACGTTTTAAAGAGTAATTAAAAACCTGGGCCGGGCACGGTGGCTCACATCTGTAATCCCAGCACTTTGGGAGGCCGAGGCCGGCGGATCATTTGAGACCAGGACTTTGAGACCAGACTGGCCAACATGGTGAGACCCATCTCTACTAAAAATACGAAAATTAGCCGGGTTACTGGTGCGCACCTGTAATCCCAGTTACTCGAGAAGCTAAGGCAGGAGAATTGCTTGAACCTGGGAAACAGAGGCTGCAGTGAGCCAGTTGCACCACTGCACTCCAGCATGGGTAAGAGAGTGAGACTCTGTTTCAAAAAAAAGAATAAATAAATAAATAAATAATAAAAACCTGACTGGCTGGAAAATATCCAGAGCTTCAAGTCATACATTATGCATTCTTTCATTCATTGCTTCAACATTTATTGAGCAGTTACTATAAGACACTATTGAAAGCACTGTACGGAGAAACAGTACAGTGAATTAAACGTAAAGTCTAATCTCAGTAGTGTGTGTCTAATAAACTTTGTTTTATACTGTTATTCTTAAATTATGCACTCCTGTAAATAAATCCTGGCCATTTCAAGCTTAATAAAAAAGACTAAAAGAAGGATAATATAGATCAAGGGAAAGCAACTGAGATCAAAGGCAAAACAGGAATTCCCCAAAATGTCATCTGGGAGAGTCCTTACATGCATACACTTTTTCATGAATGTGTGAATCCTTATGCTGTATTCTCTCAGAGTGCCTTGTGGACTCATCAAAAAGCCCTGATACTTTGTTTTTTACTTAAATTATTTTTAAGGCACCAAATAGTTGTACGTATTTATGGGGTACAGAGTGATGTTTTAATACACGTATACAATATGTAATGGCCAAATCAAGGTAATTATCATATCTGTCACCTCAAAGACTTATCATTTATGTTGGGGACATTCAAAACCCTCTCTCCTAGCGATTAGAGAATATACAATAAATCATTTTTAACTATAGTCACCCTCCAGTGCTATAGAACACTGGAACTAATCCCAGCACTTTGGGAGGCCGAGGCGGGCAGATCACGAGGTCAGGAGATGGAGACCATCCTGGCTAACACGGTGAAACCCCATCTCTACTAAAAATATTTAAAAATTAGCCTGGCTGAGGCAGGAGAATGGCGTGAACCTGGGAGGTGGAGGTTGCAGTGAGCCGAGATAGCGCCGCTACACTCCAGCCAGGGCGACAGAGCGAGACTCCGTCTTAAACAAACAAAAAACACTGGAACGTATTCCTCCTATCTAGCTGTAATTTTTATTTTTATATTTATTTGTTTGTTTATTTTTTAAGACAGAGTCTTACTCTTGTCACCCAGGCTGGAGTGCAGTGGTATAATCTCAGCTCACTGCAACTTCCACCTCCCAGGTTCAAGCGGTTGTCCTGCCTCAGCCTCCCTACTAGCTGGGATTACAGGTGCCCGCCACCACGCCCAGCTAATTTTTGTATTTTTAGTAGAGATGGTGTTTCACCATGTTGGTCAAGCTGGTCTCGAACTCCTGAACTCAGGTGATCCACCCACCTCAGCCTCCCAAAGTGTGGGATTATAGGCTTGAGCCTCCGTGCCCAGCTAATTTCATATCCTCTAACTAACCTCTTTGCTTTCTTCCCTCCCTCCTATGCCTCCCCACCTCTGGTAACAACTATTCTACTCTCTACTTCTTTGAGATCTACTGTTTTAGCTTCCACATATGAGTGAGAACACATGGTATTTATCTTTCTGTGGCTGACTTATTTCACTTAATGTCTTCCAGACTCATACATGTTGTTGCAAATGTCAGGGTTTCATTATTTTTAAAGACTGAATAGTATTTAATTGTGTATATATACCACATTTTCTTCATTCACTCATCCACTGATGAACACTTAAGCTGATTCCATATCTTGGCTATTATAAATAGTGCTGCAATTAACATGGGAGTGCAGGTATCTCTTAAACATACGGATTTTATTTCCTTTGGATATGTACCCAGTAGGATTGGTGGATCATAAAAACTGTTATCTTTATAATGTTCAGTCATTCTATCCGAGAATGGAAGATTCTTTTCCATTTGTTCAAGTCTACTTTTGTATCTATCAGAAGTGTTTTAAAATTTTGCTGATTAGGTTTGTACATTGCTTCTTAAATTTATTCCTAATATTTTATCTTTTTGTTCATTCTCTAAATGAGTTTTCTTTATCATAATGTCCTCTAATTGGTTATTGCTTATATATAAAGCCTATTGATTTTCATTTGTTAATTTTATAATCTACCACTTTATTAAATTATTTCTGTTGGTTCGAATGTTGGTTCTGTAGGATTTTTCTATTTATGCTATCATATCTGCAAACAGATAGTTTTTTTTTTACCCATTCTTATGCCTCTAATTGATTTATTGTATCTAATTGCATTGGCTAATACTCTAATACAATTTCTAGTAACAGGGACTCTAACAGGCATCCTTGCCTTGTTATAATCTTAGTGAAAACACCTTGAATGTATTTCCATTAAATAAGATGTCAGCTTTAGGATTCAGACACACACACACCACATATAAAGAAAGTATTTCTCATTTTCTGTTCTCTTGAGTATGTTTTGGTTTTTAAATTATGAATGGATGTTGAATTTTGTCAAGGGCTTTTTCAGCATATATGGAGATAATAATATGATTTTTCCCCATTAGGTTTATAAATTTTGTTTATGATATTAATTAATTTTCTGATACTGAACTAATCTTGTGTACTCCAGAAAGGTTTTGAAATGTATTAAAAGTAATGGTGAAAACCGCAATTACTTTCACACCAACCTAATAAAACTTAAAGTGAGTTAAGTTAAAATTTTATATACAAAGTGAAATATTGTATCCTAAAAATTGCTCAAAAGGCCTGAAAAGTGTATGCCCTCATCATTAGATGCATCAAAAAGATTTCCAGGATTATGTATGTTACTATATAAAAGGAAGCTTACATAGGCTAAGAATAATTTAATAGAAGAGTAATTTATGGAGTTATCCCATGACTAAGTGTGCCATGCAAAAATAAACACTCATGTATGTATATATAAGAATATACCACTCAGGAATCAAAATCAGACCACATAATTACAATAACCAGGTGTGAGCACTTCTTTGCAGCACTCAAGCCAGGATGGCCTATGTGAAGTGATGTTTGGAGTAGGGTCTAAATCAAGTTTCTCAACCTGAAATCACCTGGAGCTTTACAAACTTTTGATGCCCTCCAGAGAGTGCAATTTGGGTAGTCTGAAGTCCATTCTGGTTTACTGGAGTGTTAGAAATCTTCCCAGGTGATTCTAATGTTCAACCAAGGTTGAGACCCTCTGATCTAAATGCTTGCTCTACCTTGTTATTCACTTCATATTTATTGGATGCCCACTACATGCATAGTGATAACTACTCTGTATGATTGTGCATGAGTCTTCACAAACATTTTAGTTTTCCTTCTAGGTATATGATAGGATAACATTTCTCTTCCCTTTAAGATATACATGGACAAGTCACATGCTTTAGCTAATAAAATGTGGGCAGAAATTATGTGTGACACTTCCAAGCTGAACCTTTAAAAGCCAGTACACAATTTATAACACTCCCTTTTCCCCTGCTTCTGTAATTGAGAAGTCAGTGTTGAGATGGTCCCCTGTCATCCTGGATCCCTGATGGCTACAATGAGTGAAGTTTCCCTGCTGACCTGTACCAGGCAGGTATGTAGCATGAATGAGCAAGTTGTGTTGGGTTAAGCCACTGGGATGTTGGAGTTCTGGCAGCAGCATAACCTAGGCCATTCCTCCCATTACACTCAAATACAGAGATGAGTCCATTGTAGACCTGGACTTCAAAAGGTTCCATTCTTAAGGGGAGACAAAACATGGACACGAATAGATATAACCCAGAATGCAAAGTGATATGAGCATGTGAAGCATTAGTCTTGAGTTTGATTTTTTGTTTTCATTCATTTAACAAATATCTGTATAGGTATACCGTACCTTTAGTTTCTTTCTTTCTTTCTTTCTTTTTTTTTTTGAGAGACAGAGTCTTGCTCTGTAGCCCAGGCTGGAGTGCAGTGGCGTGGTCTCTGCTCACTGCAACTTCCACCTCCTGGGTTCAAGTGATTTTCCTGCCTCAACTGTCCAAGTAACTGGGACTGCAGACATGCGCCACCATGCCTAGCTAACTTTTGTAGTTTTTAGTAGCGACCAGGTTTCACTATATGTTGGCCAGCCTGGTTCTGAACTCCTGACCTCAGCTGATCTGTCCGCCTCGGCCTCCCTAAGTGTTGGAATTACAGGCGTGAGCCATCGCACCTGGCCTGCACCTCCACTTTCTTATGAGGATCAAGATGCCTACATGGGAAAGGGTGTTACATACACAGGTGTGTGTGCGTGTGAGATAAATGGAATTATCCATGCAAAGCACCCAAACTAATGCCTGAATCATTTTTTGCCTCTTGACAAATGCTGATACTAGCTAACTTTTGCATAGCACTTATTATGAGCCTGGTATGATTCTAAGGGCTTGACATATGTTAGTTCATTTAATCCTCACAACAACTCTGATACTATTTTTAATCCCAATTAAAAATGAGGAAACAGAAGCATGGAACGTTTAAGTGACTCCCCCAGGTTATTCAGCTTGTAAGCAGAGGAGCGTATCTGCTCTAACGCTCATGCTGGTAACGTCCTCATCATTATTAACCACAGGTGCGAGACCCTTCTGTTCAGAGTCTTGTCTCTTAGTAATTCGAGTCTGGCCCATGGTATTTACTCATTTATGGGTGAGTGACACTCCTCAGTGCTCCTAAGACTGTGATGCCATGAGCAATAATAGGTAACCTTGGCCCAAAAGTGTGTGGAGATAAACCATGTATCAAGGTAATTTTGATGATGTGGGGATATAGAGATTAATAGATACTTAAAAATAGTCAGGCAATTCTAAAAGCAAATGAGCCTTCTTTCTATACCCTGGAATATCCATGCCTGAGAGCCTGAGCAGAATTTGGGGAAATCAAAAATGGTCTCCCCAGGCCAAGCTAGGGACCTGCTGATGAGCCCTTATATTCAATGTAAGCTCTCATTTACTTTAGCTGCATTTTAGATTTGTCTCCCGAGTGACATAAGGGAGAGCTTTTATAAACACAAAACACAAATTTGATGTTTGAATTCCAGCAGCCGGCCCTGCTCTCAGACTCCCGGACTCCGGGTTCCCGTTTCCCAAGGCCTGGGCTCTGCTCGTCTCCGGCCCTTGAGGCGCCACTTGGAATCCTTCACTGCTTTCTCTCCTCTCTTCACTAGATTTCAAGCCCTTATGAATGGCGGCAGCTCATACTTCACAGGTGCTTTCAAGGCAGTTAATTAATGCTAATTAAGCTGAAAATATTTAAAATTTAATTTGATAAACATTCATCAAGTTCCCCACTGCATGCCAAATACTCTTCTAAACACTGGTAATGAGGGCAGAAAGATCTAGCATGGTGATTTACACTAAATAGCAGTTCAATAAACGTGTGTAGCATAAAGGAAGGGCTCTTAGTTTGCTCATCATAGGGCTCAGTATCTGATGGGAAAGGCAGACAAATAAGAAAATACCTGCCACGTAGAGTGGGAATTACCAGGGAGGAAGGTAAGCAAGAACTGCTTGCTCAGGAAAGAGGTCACACCTGTGAAAGGACAGGTAGGAGCCAAGTCAGGTCATTGAGGGAGGGTGGGCCTAGGATGGGGAGGCGCAGAGCAGCATGCTGCGTTCAGTCCTCTCCTGGGGCTGCTGCAGGACAAGAAGGCATTTATGGGGAGAGGGGAGGGATGAGGCTGCAGAGCGTGGCAGGGGCCAGCCCAGGGAGGCCTCACTTGCAATTTAACCTGGGGAGTTTGGAGGAATTTAAATAGGGGAATGCATGACCAGATTTGTGATTTACAGCTCTCTGACAGCAGTTCAGAGGTGTATTTGGAACGTGGGAGCACAGGGCAGAAAACTAGTGACAGGAGCAATTGTGAAGTAGGCCCAGCAGGGATAGGGTGTGACCGAGACAGTAGTGGCAATGGAGAGAGGGTCAGAGCCTGAGACATTTAAGAGAGAAACTTTTGAAAGGATGTGAGCGGGGAGGGCAGAACAGAGGAGATGAAGAACACTCTAATTGTTTTTGCTTGATCCCTTGGGAAGAGAGGAATAAACTTCACCCAGACAAGGTGAGTAGGAAGAAGAGTAGGTTTGGGAAAATCGAAATAGTCTTCTTATGATGGGTGGAAGCATCTATGACGCTTTCAAAGGAGGTATCCGGGAGGTACTTGGCTGTCCTGTATGATGACAATGCAGGTGATGATGGTGATGCCATCCTGAAGAGAAGGTAAACAGGCAGAACAACCCCATGTATACTATTCTTTGTAAAATGATTCTTTTTGGCCAGGCGCAGTGGCTTGTGCCTATAATTCCAGCATTTGGGGAGGCTGAGGTGGGCCAATCAGTTGAGCTTAGCAGTTCCACACCAGCCTGGGCTACATGATGAGACCCCCATCTCTACAAAAAAATACAAAAATTAGCCAAATGTGGTGGCAGGTACCTGTAGTCCCAGCTACTCAGGAGACTGAGATGGGAGGATCATTTGAGCCCAGGAGGTCGAGGGTGCAGCGAGCTGAGATCATACCACTACACTCCAGCCTCGGCAACAGAGCAAGACACTGTCTCAAAATAATTAATTAATTTAATTCAATAATTTTTTATTGTACTTAAAAACACACATAACCTAAAATTTATCATCTATACCATTTCCAAGTGTACAGTTTGGTAGTGTTAAGTATATTCACATTGTTCTGCAAACAATCTCCAGAGCTTTTACATCTTATAAAACTGAAACTCTATACCCATTAAACAGCAACTCCCCATTTCCCCTTCCCCAGTCCCCTGGGGACTATTCTCTTTTCTGTTTCTATGAATGTGACAACTCTAAGTATTTAAAAATCACACAGTATTTTTCCTTTCGTGACTAGCTTATTTAACTTAATATAATGGCCTTGTTATAGACTGAATTGTGTGCCTCCTGATTCATATGTTGAAGCCCTAACTCCCAGTACCTCAGAAGTTGACTGATTTGGAGATAGGGGTCTTTTAAAAGGTGATTAAGTTAAAATAAGGCCTTTAGGATGGGCTCTAATGCAATCTGACTGGTGTTTTCATAAAAAGAGGACATTTGGACAGAGAGACTCCAGGGATGCATGTGTGCAGAAAAAAGTCCATGTGAGGACGCAGTGACGAGGCAGTCACCTGCAAGCCATAGAGAGTGTTCTCAGGACAAACAAAGCTAGCTGGTGCCATGATCTTAGACTTCAAAACTTAAGAACTGTGAGAAAATAAATTCCTGTTTGTAAGCCATCTAGTCTGTGGTATTTTGTTATGGCAGCCCTAGCAAACTAATACAGGCCTCAAGGTTCATTCATGTTCTAGCATGTATTAGAATTTTTTTCCTTTTTAAGGCTGAGTAATATTCTAGTTTTGCTGTTGTTGTTGTTGTTGTTGTCATGGAGACAGGATTTTGCTATGTTGCGCAGGCTGGTCTTGAACTCCTGGTCTCAAGCACTCTGCTAGCTTTGACCTTGCAAAGTGCTGGGATTACAGACATGAGCACTGCACAAGCCCTGTTGTATTTTTAGATTACATTTTCTTTATCCACTTATTTGTCAATAGACACTTGAGTTGTTTTCACCTTTGGCTAGCGTGAATCATGCTACTATAAATGTGGGTATACAATATCTCTTCAGTATCCTGCTTTTAATTCTTTTCAATATATACTCGGACATGGAATTAATGAATCATATAGGAATTCAATTTTTAAAATTTTGAGGAACTGCCATATTATGCTATTTACCCCATTTTAAATCTGCCCCATTTTATATTCCACCAACAGAGCACAGAGTTCCAATGTATCTGTATCCTCACCAGTACTTAGTTTCTGTCTTTCTTATGGAAGCCATGGGTGTAAGGTGATATTTCATGTAGTGTTGATTTATAGTTCTCTAATGATTAGTGATGTTGAGCATCTTTTCATATGCTTCTTTAGGCCATTTTCATAAGATCTTTGGAGAAATGTCTATTCAAGTCCCATGCCCATTTTTAAATCAGGTTTTTGTTGTTGCTGAGTTGTAGAAATTCTTTATATATTCTGAATATCAACCCTTTATCAGATATATGATTTGCAAATATTTTCTCCCATTCCATAGGTTGCCTTTTCACTCAAAGGATTGTGCCCCTTGATGCAATGAAATTTTTAGTTTTGAGGTAGACTGATTTGTCTATTTTTACTTTTGTTGCCTGTGCTTTTTGGTGTCATATCCAGGAAATTCTTGCCAAATCCAGTGTCATGAAGCTTTTCCCCTGTGTTTTCTTCTAAGAGTTTTATAGTTACATATACACGATTCTTTAACAAGTTTGGCTATGTAGGAAAGGAGAAGGGGGGAGAATCTGAAACCAGGGAAGAATTATTTTGAGATGAGCAGAGATGTATCCTACTTCTAAGCTAAGAGAAAATACCAGAGCAGAGCTAGAACTTAAAGCTACAGAAGAAAAAGAATAATGAGTGGGTCTCAGACATCATGGAGGTATGTGTGTGAGGGGGAAGAAGGTGATGTCCAAAGGCCAGAAGAAAGGGGTGAACCAGATATAAGAGAAGCACCTTTTCCTCTGACAGGAGGTGAAGGAGGTAGGATGAGTGTGGTGGAGCTGAGGTTGTTAATTGAAGGCATATTATGGAGAGATATGCTTCAAGAGGGCTTCCATTTTTTTCAGTGAATCAGTCCCAACATCATCTAATGAGAGTAATGGAAGAGATGATGGTAAATGGTGAAGTTGGGGAGAAGTTGCTTAGGGAAACAGGAAGGGGCTGCCCTTGGACATGTTAGAAGAACTGTGAAACCCATTAGGCCAATGGACGTGAATTGATGCTGGTACCAACCCCATGTAGTTTTATCATGCAGTCCCTAGCAGCTCAGGTGGAGGATGAAGAAGTCAGGCTGTTGGATTGAGGTTAGTGTCAGGGTTTTCATGTCTGACATTGTATTTTTCATCTTTAGAAATTTAACTGAGTTTTTAAAAAAATATCTTTCACGTCTCTGTAATATGCACA
Organism: Macaca mulatta; assembly: GCF_049350105.2. Taxonomy (NCBI): domain Eukaryota; kingdom Metazoa; phylum Chordata; class Mammalia; order Primates; family Cercopithecidae; genus Macaca; species Macaca mulatta. The sequence continues at coordinate 106,319,539 of NC_133408.1, forward strand.
TGCCTTTGTCTATCTTAACATAATGTTGAATTGTCTTGTCTACAAATTTTATCATTAATGCCATTTCTAGGTCAGTTTCTATTGATTTTTTTCTCCTCCTCATTACAGACCATGTTTTCTTGCTTCTTAACATGCCCAGTAATTTTTTATATAATCCAAGTTGTGGTGGGTTTTATTTATACATTTTCCTTTTTTTTAGCTTTTATCACAAAGTTATCATTTAATATATGTCCAACACCAGAAATTCTGAAAGCATAGAAAGAAATATACATTTCTGACAGGTAATAGAGCACAACATTTTCATTTCATAGAAATTTAAACTTATAATTTGGACTCTTTGTATATTTATTTTTAAACAATTGATATTATTACAGCTTTTATCTTTGATTAATAAGTACAATTTTTCAAGTAAATCAAGGCTGAGATATATATTGTTTATAAAATTGCTCCAAATATATATGAAATTTTATTTTAAGAAGAAATAATCAATAATTTTTCTCTCACCTTTTTTTTTTTAATCTAAAGATACCATATGATACAGTGGAAACAGAAGGAGATTGGGGAAATCGAGAAATAGTTGAGTTTCAATCCTGCCTTCATTTATTATTTCTCTGGGCTCAAATCAATTACCCTTCTGCATCTCATTCTCCTTATCTATAAAGTGATAAGATTGGAGTTAGTATACTGAAGTTTCCTTGTATGTCTAAAAGTGCATGATTCTAACATAAATATTTTTAAAATATTGAATAATTCTTGAAAATATGTATATACACACGAATACCAAATACACCCTATATAATTATCAGGAAACCCATTGTAGATTCTAGTCTTCTTTCTGTTTTCTTTTTTTTTTTTTTTTTTGAGACAGAGTTTCACTCTTGTTGCCCAGGCTGGAGTGCAATGGCACAACCTCGGCTCAATGCAACCTCCGCCTCCCGGGTTCAAGCGATTCTCCTGCCTCAGCCTCCCAAGTAGGTGGGATTATAGGCATGCACCACCACACCTGGCTGTTATTTATACACTTTTCAAAATTTGTAAAAATAATCTTGAGCCTTGTTCTAAGATGCAGTTAACTTACTTTGTAACACCGATTTCTTTAATCATTCATGTGTTTGCTCTTGCCATGTTTAGGGAAGGCCATCAGGCAGGGACAGGGTGAAGGAGGAAGGACAGTACTACTTTAGACCTTCTGGGAGTCTGTGCAGGGGTTCACCAGTAAAGAACTGAGCAGACCTATATTGGGAAGGAGACCAGGGGGTTGAAACCAGTGAAATGGCTGAGACATGTTCTTTAAGATGTGACTTCATGCCCTGTGACCTACAAATATTGAGTGAGAGACCCCAAAACTCATGCTATGCTTAGTGTGATTGGGTTTCCTGTAGAATCCAGCAGGGGACGTCCATGTCGCCACAAGGCCAAACCAAGGTGGCCCATGAAGACTTAACTTGTGAAATAGAGAAGATTAGGAAGAAATAGGTCTGGGTTTGCAAAAATTATGAGGAGGATGGAAAAGGTACAGTTCTTCTGTTCTCACACATGAATGTGATGTTTGGATCTGCTCATACACGGTAGATAAGCAGGGGAACAAACCAACAAAATGTGGTGTTAGTCTGAGTACCCCTGAGAAGGAGACATCACAACAGAATTAAACATGCAAGAAACTTACAAGGAGAAACATCTGTCACATAAAATGGGGAGGGAGAGGCTGGGAGAATCATCAGACCCTGAGTGAATCCCTAGTGCAGGAGAGAGGGAAGGAAAGAGGGGTGTGTGGGTGGAAGTGTCTGAGACTTCCTTAAATTCTATCAGGAATTTAAGATGTTTAAAACTAGGGTCACATTTTTATTGCGCCAGGAGGAACCTGGCAACACCACCAGGCAGTCTTCTAGCCAGAGTCACCTGATAGAGGATTCTCGTGTCTCCTGGAAATGAGCCTGCCTCGTTATCACTGTCACCAGAAAGAGCAGATAAGGAGGTGACTATGCTTTTTGCTTGTGTCAGCAGAACCAAAAAAACCCATGACATCATTGAAGACCTTGACCCATGGAGGAGTGGACCATGCACTGAGGCACACACACAAATACACAGAGCCTCATCTTTTTCTTCTTAGCCCAGTTCACCTTCCCTGTGGTTATCTCACATTGTTGTCTCACGTTTGTATAATTTTCTTGATGCAAATGTTTAATAAATGTGCCAATGTCAATTTCCTGGTTTGGATCATGTACTATAGATGTATAAGTTATCACTGTGGTGAGGAGGTGGGGGCTATGTGAAGGTTCTCCTAATCTCTCTATTATTTTTGCAACTTCTAATTAGTCCATAATGATTTTGAAATAAAAAGTTTTTGAATAATGTTTAACACAGAATCCCAAACATGAGTAAGCCTGCTGGTTTTAAGAACACAATAAAAACACACAAAAAAGATAGCCTTCATTATGGAAGCAAATCTCGACATAATAAAAGACATCTGAAAGAAATGATAGAAGAATGAATGTCATACCACAGAGCAACAGGCCTAAAGGAATATATCGTGTGCCTTCAGAGACAAGGCCGCAAACTTAGCAGAAAGGAGAACGGAACACATCACAGTTTTCCTGGCTTTAAGTGGAGTTGAACAGCATTTGAAGTGGATTGAAAATAATGACTATGATGTTAAGCCCAGCAGCCTACCATTTCGTGGAATCTAGTTTTGCTTGGAGCCATATAAGCTGCTGCTTTAAGAAAGGAAGAAACCGAAAACAACAAAAGCAGGATTTCTTTTTGAATCCAGACCAGAAGAAACAAAATCAGGGCAAATGAGTCATCTACCTCTGCTACTGCACATCTGGCTTCTAATATGATGGTCCTATTCACCACCTCTTTCTCCATCCTTTGGAAGCCACAACATCTCACCATATCACCATATCACTCTCATCAAGCAAACGTTACCTCTTTTTTTTTTTTTTTTTGGAGACGGAGTCTCGCTGTGTTGCCCAGGCTGGAGTGCAGTGGCCGGATCTCAGCTCACTGCAAGCTCCGCCTCCCGGGTTCACGCCATTCTCCTGCCTCAGCCTCCCGAGTAGCTGGGACTACAGGCGCCCGCCACCTCGCCTGGCTAGTTTTTTGTATTTTTAGTAGAGATGTGGTTTCACCATGTTAGCCAGGATGGTCTCAATCTTCTGACCTCGTGATCCACCTGCCTCAGCCTCCCAAAGTGCTGGGATTACAGGTGTGAGCCACCAGGCCCGGCCACGTTACTTCTTTTATCCAGGCCTAGTCCTACATTTATTCTATTAGGAATTCAAACTGTTTAAAACTAGAGTCACATTTTTGTGGGAGTGGTTTATTTTAATTAGTTTTTTCACATATTACTCTTGAGATTTTACTGTTGAATTTTTATTTTTGAAGGGGGAGTTTATTTTTTGTTTGATTTAGAGCAAGGGTCTCACTCTGTCACCCAGGCTGGAGTGCAGTTGCCCAATCATAGCACGATACAGTTTCAAACTCCTGGGCTCAAGTGATCCTTCCACCTTAACCTCCCAAGTAGCCAGAACTATAGGCACATACCACCACAATCAGCTAATTTTAAAATTTATTTTAAAGATGGAGTCTCACTCTGTTGACCAGGCTAGTCTCAAACTCCTGGTCTCAAGTGATTCTCCCAGCCTCAGCCTCCCAAAGTGCTAGAATTACAGGCATGAGCCACCATGCCTGGCCAAACTTTATAGTTTTTAATGTTGTGTCTGTAATTCCTTTTTCCCATCAGCCTATTATTTATATGGTACAAGATTCAATAATAACATGGTGATTTTTAGTAATACATATCCCAGGTTACTATTTCTTCTTGTATTTTAATTTTCATTTCCCTGGGTACTAACGTCATCCTTTCTTGTATTTTCTGGCCATTTGTGTATCTCTTTTGTTGTGACACAGCCTAAATTTTTCTCATTTTTCTATTGCCTTATTCCCTTTCTAATGTGTCTGAGGTTTTTGTTTTTGTTTTTTGAGACAGAGTCTTGCTCTGTCGCCCAGGCTGGAGTGCAGTGGCATGATTTCGGCTCATTGCAACCTCTACCTCCCAGGTTCAAGTGATTCCCCTGCCTCAGCCTCCCGAGTAGCTGGGATTACAGGCACACGCCACCACGCCCAGCTAGTAGAGATGGGGTTTCACCGTGTTCATCAGGCTGGTCTCGAACTCCTGACCTCGTGATTTGCCCCCCTCCCCAGCCTCCCAAAGTGCTGGGATTACAAGCGTGAGCCACCATGCCCAGCCATGTGTATGACTTTTTAAAAATCTACTCTGCCTGTAATCCCAGCACTTTGGGAGGGTGAGGTTTGCAGATCACCTGAGACCAGCCTGGTCAACGTGGCGAAACCCCGTCTCTACTAAAAATGCAAAAATTAGCTGGGCGTGGTGGTGCATGTCTATAATCCCAGCTACTTGGGAGGCTGAGGCAGGAAAATCACTTGAACCTGGAAGGTGGAGATTGCAGTGAGCCAAGATCGTGCCACTGCATTCCAGCCTGGGCAACTGAGAGAAACTCCCTCTCAAAAAAAAAAAAAATTCTACTCTGGAAGTTCATTTTTTATCTATCATATATGAGCCAAATATTTTAACAGTTACTCTTTATTTAATGTACTCTTTTCTTGCCACTCTGCTTTTAATCAAGATATGTGCACACAGTTTAAAAAACAATAAGCTCATGCCTAGAAGTAGATTTCCCTTGACGCTAATGAAGCTTAAACTTCAGGGCCTTCACTTGCAAGGCCCTGGGAGAGGCTCTGTTATGAGGCCATAACAGTGTACCACATTGTCATGAGTTTTTGTAAAATTTGCAAAGCAAGATGTATATTAATTTCTATTTTTGTTTTGTGCAGGTTTGTTACAAGGGTATATGGTATTGATGCTGAGGTTTGGGCTTCTATTGATCCTGTTGCTCAGATACTGTGAACATAGTACCCAATAGGAAGTACTCAATACAGTTCCCATCTTTATATCTGTGTGTATCCAAGATTTAGCTCCCACTTATAAGTGAGAACTTGTGATATTTGGTTTTCTGTTTCTGCATTAATTTGCTTAAGATAATGGCCTCCAGTTACATTCATGTTGCTGCAGAGGGTATTATTTCATTCTTTGCTGTGCCTGCATAGTTTTCTATGGTATATATATACCACATTTTCTTTATCCAGTCCATGGTTGATGAGCACCTAGGTTGATTTCTTGTCTTTGCTATTGTGAACAGTGCTGCCATGAACATATGAGTACATGTGTCATTTTGGTAGAATGATTTATTTTCCTTTTGGTATATAGTGGGTCCAATGGTATTTCTATGTTTAGTTCTTTGAGAAATCTCTAAATTGCTTTGCACAGTGGCTGAGCTAATTTATATTCCCACCAACAGTGTATGAGTGTTCCCTTTTCTCCGCAGCCTCGCCAACATCTGTTATTTTTTGACTTTTTAATGATAGGCATTCTGACTGCTGTGAGATGGCCTATCATTGTGGTTCTGATTTGTATTTCCCTGATGATTAATAATGTTAAGCATTTTTTTATATGTCTGTTGGCTGACAAAGTAAGATATATTAATGACAATCTGTTGCAACTGCTGCCTCTTCCTTCCTTTGTGTTTAGTGGTGTTGGAGCAGCTGCTGGAATTATTGGGGTCTGGCCAAGGGGATACTGAATTGGGGACATATGCTGTTTGGGTTTAGTGAGATACATTTATGTGGTTCACAGTCACTTCCACATATAGTAAAGTTATTGTTGGATATCTTGGTGTAGGTGTGGCTTTCAGAAATACATCTGCTCATCATGCTAACTCACCTAGCACTGTGACACTAAGGTTTGGGGCCAGAGGTCATACTGAGATATAAATGGGTTCTATTCTCCCAGCACTGGAAGTATGTGAGTAAGGGAGGAGAAATGAGGTTTGAAATTTCCATAGAAACTAGTCTATGGAAAATCCTTCCAATGTTCGGCTATGTAAATTATAAACAGAGGACAAGGTTCTCATCCATGCCTGGTCAAAATGGAAGTTCTCAACTGTAATAATGAATCCTTATATCGATACACAAAACAATATTACAAGGAGAACATAGATAACAAGTTGGTTTGTGAATAGTTTCAATTCAGAATATTAAGATTAATCACTGCACAAGAAAACTTTAAATGCCCTGAAATTTTACTGTTCATGTATTAAAGAAAGTGAACAGAACTTTTCAAAATTTTTCATAAATTCTATTAAATTAAATGGCATTACCAATAGCAAGGTGTGAGCTTAGAGAAACTTTTCTGTCCTTTCCTTTTTTTTAAGAGATAGGTTCTTGCTCCGTCATCCAGGCTGGAGTACAGTGGCGTGATCATAGCTCACTGCAGCCTCAACCTCCTGGGCTCAACTGATCCTTTTTCTTCAACCTCTGAGTAGCTAGGACTACAGGCGTGGACCACCATGCCCTGCTCATTTTGTTTTTTAATTTTCTGTTGTAAAGACAGGGTCTTGCTATGTTACACAGGCTGGTCATGAACTCCTGGCCTCAAGTGGCCCTCCTGCCTCAGCCTCCCAAAGTGCTGGAATTACAGGTGTGAGTCATTGCTCCTGGCAGAAACTTTACTAAACTGTCAATAATAAAGAACAATTTCAGTTATCTGTGCTAAGTAAGGACTGTTTGATTCCTCCAAAAGAAATGGTGTGACATTATTTTTATATTACAAATGAAGAGGCAGTCAAAAAATGTGTACCAAAAAATCAGGAAATGTTTTAAAGGGATGTGTCAGGTAGTTAATGAATAAAAATATAGTTTTTTCCCACATTTTGTGGTATCTGTGGATTTGTATTTTTAAAAATTTGTAACTTTTGTGTTTTTTAAATTCTAAATATTCACTTTTATAACTATTTTTATTTATAAATGTTTACTGTTTTGTTTAAACAGGACTCCCCTCTCCCCATATTGTAAGAACTTCAAGTGCCATAGAACCCAGATGTGCCCCAGTAGTATTTCAAAAGCTTATAATAAAACCAAGAAGTCTCCTCTGCTACTTCTCCATCCTTCCCAATCCCTAGAGTCATATATATATACACATATTTGCATATATATACACACACATTTTTTTTAGACAGAGTCTCGCTTTGTCACCCAGCTGTGATTCTACTAGTAATTTTCATATTCCAAAATAATACACTTATACTATTTCTTGATGTATCCAATTTTAGGTATTATGTAATGGCTTCTTCCTTGACAGATTCCAATTTAATCTAGTCATCCACTTTTACTCCTTTTACTATCTTTACATATTTCATCATTACTTTTAGTCAAATAAATAATGGTGCAATGGTGCAATCTCAGCTCACTGCAACTTCTGCCTCCCAGGTTCAAGCCATTCTCCTGCCTCAGCCTCCCAAGTAGCTGGGACTACAGGTGCCCGCCACCACACCAGGCTAGTTTTTTGTATTTTTAGTAGAGACGGGGTTTCACCGTATTAGCCAGAATGGTCTCGATCTCCTGACCTCATGATCTGCCCGCCTTAGCCTCCCAAAGTGCTGGGATTACAGGTGTGAGCCACCACGCCTGGCCCATATTTTTCTTTTTTTAAAGCTGTGATTCTATTAGTAATTTTCATATTCCAAAATAATATGCTTATACTATTTCTTGATTTATCCAAGTTTAGGCATTATCTAATGGCTTCTTCCTTGACAGATTCGAATTTAATCATCTACATTTACTTCTTTCACCATCTCTATGTATTTCATCATTACTGTTAGTCAAATAATCAATATTTATGTCACAACTCTGCAAACATCATACATTTCAGAACCAAGACTTAAACCACAATTACAGCTTCTTTGTAATACAGCTTTGTGTTTTTGTTGAAGTTTCAAGTTGCTCATCTCTTTCCTTGTATAATATGCTATTCTCTAGTTTCCCTAATGCTTCATTTGATCATTCGCAGTTTTCAATTTCCCCTCTTTTCTAGGGCTCTTCCCTTTGGAGTCCTCCACTCTGCTCCAATCTGAGCTGTTACCTCCTCTGCCTGCTTTATAGCTCCTGTTCAAGATTTTCCTTTGACGTTGTCCTTATTGGATCCATATCTACTAGGTCTCTGTCTAAGTTTCCTCCCCTGTTTTCCCTGAGATAATCCTCTAATATATAAGAAGTAAATTTTCATGTATCAAATAATGTCTTTATTTTATACTTATATCAAACTGCTAGTTTTGCTAGGTATTTAATTACAGTTAAAAATCATTTTCTGACAGGGTGTGGTGGTTCATGGCTATAATCTCAGCATTTTGGGAGCCTGAGACAGGAGGATCATTTGAGGCCAGGAGTTCGAGGCCAGCCCAGGCAACATAGCAAGACCCCCCCCATCTCTATAAAACATTTTTTTTTAATTAGCAAAACCAAAAAACAATAATTTTCTCTCTGTACTTTGGAAATATTGCTCCATTTTCTTCTAGATCCAGACTACCTGCTAAGAAGTTTGATATTATTCTGATACTTGTGATCTGTTCTTTCTGTAAACTTTAGGATCTTTTTTTTTTTTTTTTTTTTTTTTGAGATGCAATCTTGCTCCATCACCCAGGCTGGAGTTCAGCGGTGCAATCTCAGCTCACTGCAAGCTTACCTCCCGGGTTCACACCATTCTCCTGCCTCAGCCTCCTGAGTAGCTGGGACTACAGGTGCCCACCAACACGCCCAGTTAATTTTTTGGTATTTTTAGTAGAGACGGGGTTTCACTGTGTTAGCCAGGATGGTCTCGATCTCCTGACCTCGTGATCCACTGGCCTCAGCCTTCCAAAGTGTTGGGATTACAGGTGTGAGCCAATGTACCCCACCAACTTTAGGATTTTCTTTTCATTCCTTGTGTTCTGAAATTCTGTGATGATTTGGAATAGCACGAAGGTGAGGATATATCACCACTTGTTATGTTAGCTAATCAGTGGATTCTTTCTGTCAGGATATTTAAGTTCCCATTTCTGGATTGATTTATTTGCCTGTTTGTCTATCTATATATGCATCCATATATCCATTTATCTACGACTCTATCTATTTACTTACTTGCCTAATTCTTCCTTTTCTATTTTCTCTGTTCTCTGAAACTCCCTTAGTCAATATTGGAACTCCTGCATTCATTCTATACATTTCTCATCTTTTCTCTAATACTCTCAACCTCTTTTTCTTTTACTTTACTTTGGGAAATTTCCTGGACCTTATCTTCAAAATCTTTCATTGAATGTTTCTTTTGACTATTATATGTTTAATTTCTAAGAGCTCTGTCTTGTTCTATTTTGTTCCTTTTTCATAGCATCCTGTTCTTATATATGAGTATAATCTAACCTTTCTGAGGATACAAAACAAAGATTTTAAAAATGTTTCTTCTAGTGTCTGTTATTTCCTTTTTTGGTGAGTTTATTTTTCCTATTGGTTTGGTCAAATTTGTTTCGTGTTGGAGCATTCCCAAAATTATCTGGTATTCCTTGTTGTATTGTATTGTTTATATTCAAGAGTAGCCCATATTATGCTGATTAGAAACTCTGGTGGCATGGAGCTGACGTCTTGGCCACTGGGCTTCACTTTTGGACAACAGAAGAGAGCACTGAATATTTCACTTGAAGACCCACAGATGTCAGTGTGCGTGTGTTTTCCTCCCCCATTGTCCAGTCTGCAGGTTGGATTCCAGACTACTGATATACTGCATGAGGAGTAAAGGAAGAAGTCTCGGGTCCAATCACAGTCCATGCAGACTTCGAATCAATTTCTCTGTTTTCAGAGCCTCACTTCTCCCTGCCCTAGGCCATACTTAGCCATACTAACCCTCTTCTGGTTGTTGCAGTAAATTGTATCTCTTCTCTTCCATATCCTTCTCAGGATTTTGGCTGCAAATTCTTCCACTATGCTAAATCAGTTACCAGCCATCCATTTGCTGTGATTCTTCCAAAAGTGGATTGAAATATCTCATCCTGATATCTTTTCTTCCATATATATTTTTTTTCTCTTGTGGGTTTATACTTTTGTTTTAACTTCCCAATCATTTTAGTGAAGCCTTGAGAAAGGGGAAAGATAAAAACAGTCAACCTAGCATCTTTAACAGAAGGATTGCTTATCTTTTAACTTTGCTATGGTGATTTCTTAAATACAATTTTTTAAAATGTTAATATAGGTAAACTTGTCAGTTTAATGTAAAAAATTTCCCCCAAATGGCTCAACAATTTTCCCAACAATATTTGTCGATAGTCTTTACTGTCTCCGTTAATTGTAAATGTTGATTTTTGTCATATACTAAAATCCCTTATGTACATGGTCCTCTTTCTCAGTGTTCTATTATTTTTCCTGTACTAATGATGGCAGGCTGTAGCTGGGAGGGGTGCTGGGGTTGCATACTCCATGGAGCCTGTGGGAGCCCTGCCTCTTCTGAGTTGGGAGGGGCCCTCCCTGTGCTACTGCAGCCACCCAAATCGCAGCGGCAGACCCAGGCCTCCTACTCTAAGGAGCAGGCAGGATCCCTGCCCTCCTGGGTGGGGCTACAGCCACCCAAACTGCAGCTGTGGATCTGAGCCTTCCTGTGCTCTTGAGGGAGCCGGGAATAGGTAGGATCTGCCCTTTCAGGTGCAGCTGCAACCGCTGCACCCATGGCTGCAGACCTGGGCCTCTTGCTCCAGGAAGCAGGCAGGAGCTGGGGACAAGCGGGAGCTCCTGGATGCAGCTGTGGCTGCCCTCCCGGGTGCAGGACCCGGGTGTCTCTGAAGCCTGCACCCTCAAGTGCCCAGGAAGGACCCCCTGTCCCTGCAGGCTCAGGGGTGTCTGCTCCCACTACCTGGCCCCTCTCCACTCTCAGCGCTAATTTCCATCTGGGTTGGAATGGCAGCAGGAGGCAGACAGAGTCCTGGGTGGAAAGGGGTGGGGTCCCCAGTAAGGCCCCACCCTCAGGTTAGGGAGGTCCTGAAGGCTGGGGGCTGGGCTGCCAGTCTCAGGGACCTGAGTTGGGACTCGTGGTGCCTCTTCTGGGCCCACCTATGGCCACCCATGGATCAATCGGCACACACGTCCTCCCCTCTGAGGTCCATAAAAGCCCTGGGCGCAGCTAGAACAGGGCAGAGGAAAGCCAGAGACAAAGAGAGCAGAGGTTGGAGGGACGAAGAGACGACCAGCTGCAGAAAGGAGTGGCCTCTCGGCTGATAGCTAGAGACGATGGGATGACCAGCTACAGAGAGGAATACCCTCTCCACTGAGAGCAGCAGCCGCAGCAGATAGCTGCAGAGACATCAAATGTCTTGTCTACAGAGAGGAGCCACCCTCTCCAGGGCCTCCTTTCTGCTGATAGCTGAACACTCGAAGGAGGACCTGCCTATAGAGAAGAGCTATCCACCCCTCTGAGCTGTTCTAACACGAAATGAAGCTCTTCTTCTTCACCCCTCACTTGTCTGCGTACCTCATTCTTCCTGGATGCAGGACAAGAACTCAGGCAAAGATACTGTGGCCACAGTTTCTACCCAGAAAAATTGGCACCCCAGAGATCCTGTAACACTGATACTACAATAATTACTCTATATAATATGTTTTCGTCTTTGGTAGGGTAAGTCTCCTCTTTTACAGTTCTTTTCAATTCCTGAACTCTCTTCTCACATATAAATTTTAGAATTCAGGACAGACACAGTGGTTCATGCCTGTAATCCCAGCACTTTGGGTGGTTGAAGTAGGAGGATTGCTCAAGGCCAGGTGTTTGAGACCAGCCCAGGCAACATAGCAAGACCTCTTTGCTACAACAAATATTAAAAAATTAGCCAGGCATGGTGGCTGAGGAGCCTCAGCCACTCGAGAAGCTGAGGTGGGAGGGTGGCTTGAGCCCAGGAGGTTGAGGCTACAGTGAGCTATGATCACCACTGCACTCTAGCCACTCCAAAGAGGAGGCCCTGGAGAAGATGGCTCCTCTCTGCAGACAAGTCATTCGGATGTCTCTGTAGGTCTCTAAAGCTCTCTGCTGTGGCTGCTGCTCTCAGTGGAGCAAGATCTTGTCTCAAAAAAAAAAAATATATATATATACACACACACACACACATATATACATACACATATACACACACATGTGTGTGTGTATATATATATATGTCAATTGGCACACAGAATTTTGTTGTATTTTTAATTATGGTTATTTTACTTTACACATTAAATACAGGATTTTGACGATTGGAGTTTTCTCATTCATCAATATAGTATATCTGTCCCTTTATTCAGATCTTCTTTTACATATTTCAGTAACACTTTTTTTGTCATATACTTCATTTGTGTATAATGGTTTCATAATGTAGAGGCATTTAATAACCCATTTCAGTTTTCCAACAGCTCTTTTGATTTTTGAAGATAGGCTGTGTGACACAACCACTTGGCATTCTTTTGGACCATGTTTTCTATTGTTGGCTGGTAGAACATGTACCCTAGATGGAATAACATTAGGTTCAAGGTCCTAATTAATTAAGATTTGCCCTGTATAATGCTAGCCTCTGAAATAAGAAACAAAATTCCAAATCCAAAGAGACACGAGCTTCATTCAGAACACAGCAGACTCGTCTTGCTCTGTGGACAGGGGCCTGATACAGTCCATCTGCCAGCAGCGGGGAATGCATATGCATTTGAGATTGTGCCTGATTATATTTGCTTTGTCCATGTTCTGTACCACCCTTTTGGTGTTTGACCAAAGAGACCTACCTCAGCATGACCTGCAGCCTGCCATGCCCTGACAGCCTACGAACCCACTTGACATTCTGCAGGTTAATAAAACATTCATTGTTATGTACTATTCAAACTTGACCTTGATAGGACCCCATTTTCCGCCCAGTAACTGTTGAGCTCAAATGCGGTCTATTTTATACTCCTCAATTGTTCATGTCCACTTGGCCTTATTGCACCTTTGGGAGTTATCCAGGAGTTGCTATGAACCTGTGCCAGATGGTCCACAATCATGGCTGGCCACACTTTGCCCCATAGGCTGATTGTCTTCTGTTCTTCCCACTTAGGTGCTACAAAGTTGGGCCACAGAGAGGCAGCTTTCCATCGACAGCCTAAGGCTATCAGTAAACCAAGCAAAGGCTATCAGTCTAAGGCTATCAGTAAACAAAGCTGTGGCTTGTAACTATTAAAGAAGAATCTCAGCCAGGCCCTGTGGCTCATGCCTGTAATTCCAGCACTTTGAGAGGCCAAGGTGGGTGGATCGCTTGAGCCCAGAAGTTCAGGACCAGCCTGGGCAACATGGTAAGACCCCCATCTTGATAAAACATACAGAAATTAGCTGAGCATGGTGGCATATTCCTGCGGTCCCAGCTACTTAGGAGGCTGAGGTGGGAGGATCTGCTCAGCCTGGGAGGTCTAAGCTGTAGTGAACCATGACTGTTCCACTGCACTCCAGCCTGGGAGACAGAGCAAGACCCTGTCCTCCAAAAAAAAAAAAAAAAAAACGAATCTCAGTAGTATAGCCCATTGATCCGCAGATGGAGACCACCATTTGGATTTCATGAGACGGCACTACAGCGTCATCTCTGAGCTCTGCTGGGCCTTATTCAAGAGCCTGGTTCTCTCTACCTAGGACTCCCATTTGGCATGTTCCTGACTTCCTGGCAGCTCCTTCTTATGTTAAAGTTGCTCTGACATACCCAAGACATGATTGAAAACGGCGAGGAGAGTAATAAAATGCCCATCAGCAGTTAGTGTGAGCTCAGATGAAGCTTAGTAATAATCACAACAGTGATAATGAATGATAATATTGAAGGTTAACTCGTAAAATTCTCACAACTACCTCTATCATTATTCTAACTTTACAGATTATTAAATTGAGGTACAGAGGGCATAAGAAACTGGCCGAAGGTAACACAACCAGGAAGTACCAAAGGTAGAGTTTAAATCCAAGCCAGCTGGCTCCTGTGTCTTTGGATCGAACCACTTCCCTCCTTCCAGATGTAATGCAAATTGTGAATATCAGTTTCCGGGAGACACGGGGTTCGAAGCCACTGCTACGCTGCCCACTGTCAGGCTAAGAAGTCGCAGCTGATGCCCCAAGCTTCATAGGATCATGTGGTTTGGCTCCCGCAGTACAGCTCCTGTCATGGCCTTTTGGGAATACCCTAGAGCAGCTTCTACTCAGTTCCCCACACAGTCAGTCTTCTTTCCAACCTGGAGGGCAGGACCCAAAACAGTCCACGATCATGGGATACAATTTTGCCAAAATCATAATGGTCTTACCAGGTGATGGGCTTATTGCATGGATTTGGGCAGAATCAGGGCTGAAAACTTATTCTTTTTTTTTTTTTTTTTGAGACGGAGTCTCGCTCTGTCATCCCAGCTGGAGTGCAGTGGCACAATCTCGGCTTACTGCAGCCTCCGCCTCCCAGGTTCAAGTGATTCTCCTGTCTCAGCCTCCTGAGTAGCTGGGACCACAGGCATGCACCACCACACTCAGCTAGGTTTTGTATGTTTAGTAGAGACAGGATTTCACCAAGTTGGCCAGGCTGGTCTCGAACTCCTGACCTCAGGTGATCCACCCATCTCGGCCTCCCAAAGTGCTGGGATGACAGGCATGAGCCACTGCACCCAGCCCTAATAACTTATTCTTGACTGCATGTCCCTCCTATTTTGTTCCCTAGAGCAGGGCTGACATCCACTGGGCACAGAAGGCTGAGGCCTGTGATACTTCAGGGCCTAAAAAAAATGTTTTAATTTTGTCTAAAATCAGAAGAAAAAAATGCATATAATAATAATGAATCCAGCCTTAATTATATTAATATTTGTCTTTATATCAACATAGTCACGAAATATCATTTTTAACATAGGTTATGGAGGAGGGCACCTACAAAGGCACAAGCGTCGAAGGTCCACAAAAGTCACCATGCAGCCCTGCCGGTGTGTATTAGTTAGTTATTTTTTGCTGAATTATCCTAAAATTCAGTAGCTTTACACAACACACATTTATTATTTCATGCTGTTCCTGAGGGTCAGGAATCTGGGAGTGGCTTAGCTCGATTGTTCAGGCTCGGGTTTGTCCTAAGGTAAGGTTGCAGTCACCTGAAGGCACTGCCGCGGGAAGATCTGCTTCTTAGCTCACTCCTGTGGTTGTTGGCCTCAATTTCCTCCTGCCTGTTGACCAAATACTTCAACTCCTCACCACCAAGCCTCCTCACAAACTGCCTGATGTGTTCACAAGGTGGCAGCCGGCTTCCCACAAAGGGAGTGAGCCGAGAGAGGGAGAGAGAGAGAAACAAAGATAGGAAAGGGAGAAGACACACAACTGTGACAGAAGCCAGTTTGTGCATTTGATGTTGTTTTTGTTATTGCTTTTGCTTAACACAACAAAGCTTATTTCTCACGTCTGCCACATATATGTCGTGGGTGACCAGTGATGTTCTGTTCATCGCGGTTGCCCAGAGACCCAAGCTGATGTAAGTTCCATCTTGGCAATATGCATCCAGAACTGCAGAGCCCCAGAAAAGATGTTGAACCACATGCTGGTTTAAAACATTATTTTTTTTTTATGATTTGAAGTAATTATAGACTCACAGGATGTTATAAAAATAGTACTGAATTTTTAATGTTCCACTTAGAAAGCAAGTTCTTCCAAATAGAAAAGTGCCTTGCAAGACCCTGACCTCTGAACTCTGTTTTAAAACTCAATTAGCTTCACCAAACCATATAGTTCCAAGGACTCCACTTATTTATTTATTTATTTATTTATTTATTTGTTTGTTTATTTGAGGTGAAGTCTGGTTCTGTCACCCAGGCTGGACTGCAGTGGCCCTATTTTTGCTCACTGCAAAAATAGCTGGGATTACAGGAGCATGCCACCATGCTCAGCTAATTTTTGTATTTTTAGTAGAGATGGGGTTTCACCAAGTTGGCCAAGCTGGTCTTGAACTCCTGACCTCAGGTGATCCGCCCACCTCAACCTCCCAGAGTACTGGGATTACAGGCATGAGCCACTGCACCTGATCTCTCTCTGTCTTTTTTTTTTTTTTCCTGAAGCTACAGGTTCAAATATGAAAAGAACGGGAAGATGGTTTCATAAACATTAAAACAGAAATTCTTCTTAAAAGTAATAATGTGACATATCTATAAATACAGATGAAAAAGGCCTGGGCAGACACATACCTTTGATTCAAGATCTCCCCTGGGTGTCTGTGTGTGGGGGGGTGGGGAGTTGCAGGGAGAGGTGACAGAGGTAAAGAGGAACTGTAACGTCTTACACTTTGAGTAAGTTCATGCAAATGTCTTCGTGTGCTATATGTGTAACTAAATTTTTTAAGAAAAATATAGAGAAGTCAGTAAAACTTTCATTTTTTCATCTTAATCTAACTTCCTCTTTTTTTGATCAATCACGCCGGTAGAGTCACATCAATTAAAATATTTTTAGTTCCATTCTCACTTTACATCAAAAACATCAGCAATTATCTAATTTCTGCCTGGAAGTCTCCATTCAGAAGTCTAATGGGGGCCTGAGGAGCCCTCAGCCGCTAGATCTTTCCTAATATCATGGCCCAGGTTTCAGATATTGGCGTTCACTCAAGGTACCTGGTCCAAACTTTAAGCTTCCCCCTCACTTCAGGGATCCTTGGCTACTTGGCTGTGTGCTTCTGGGAAACCAGGGAACCATATCTGGGGTAACTCTGCCCTCAGCTCAGATCTCTTTAACCACTGAGCAGGACCAGTTGGAGTTAGGAGACAACTGGGTAAATTCCATTAACACAACTCCTTCAGTGGCACAAAGGCTAGCCTGTCTCTACACAGGAGTCCTCGGCATTTTTTTCTTCAGCTTCCAGATGTTCCTTCCAAATATAACTGAGGGGAGGTGGGGGCTGGGGGTGAGGCCAACCCCAATGATGACACCAAATACCACATTTAGTGACTAAGGGGAGGACACACACACACACACACACACAATTACCAATTTATGCTCCAAAGTCTTAACAGAAAGGAAGTGGCCACACAGGATAAGGGCAGATATAGATAAGATAAGCTTATTTTAGGGCAGTTTCCCTTAATCCTTGAAATCCTCTACGAGGAATGTGAAGTAACCAGAGACATTGACAATGTCTGGTGAGAGGTCTGGGACAACTGGGAAGCCTCATTCTGTGCTTTACTGCTGACCTTTTTACATCACTGCTGAGGAAGAACTTGCCTAAATACAGTGCTCAATGCTTCTATTTAAGGAAGTGCTTTAAGACCTTGGGCTTTCCTATGTCTTCAACCAAGCTGAGCACTGGAAAGGTCTCCCTGTCACTGGAGGGAAAAAGCAGTCAATGCTGCTGTCTGAATCAGTATCCCTGCCTTCGGCTTTCCTGGGCTCAGGAAAGTCCACAGCCTGAACAGTATTTGCTCTTGTTTGCGTCCAGTGGTTCTTTATCTTTTCTCTCTTTTTGTCATCACCAGTCTTGTCAGAACTTTGTAGAAATTTGTGTCTTTTCTAAGAACTGGCTTGGCTTTTTACATTGCTTTTACTCTTTGCTTTGTTAGGTGTTATTTTTAATCCTTATTATTTCCTTGGAATTCATTCTGAAATGGGACAGTTCTCTAGCCCCCCCCTCGCAGGACGTGTGACAGGGGTTTGGCTCTCTGTTCGGCCACCATGAGCTCAAACCCCCTATGCAAGGAGGAGCACACAGAGGAGCAGGTGCTGGAGCCGGGGTGAGCGCTTTGGGCTCCGGCCCCATGGTAGCATCTAGGGGTGGGTGTCTGTGACTCTCAAAGCCCAAGTGGGCATGTTACAGCGTCGCTTTTTTAGCTTTGCTGTCCGCAGATGGCTTAAGTGTTAACCTGTTTAGTCCCCTCTTGGTATCCGGGTCCTTGTGCAGAGTCCAGGAATAATCAGGTCACACACGGGCTTGAAGAGTGAATGCAGGGGTTTTACGGAGGGTTGAAGGTGGGATGGATGGAGAGCTGGAAGGGGGATGGAGTAGGAAGATGATCTTCCTGTGGAGTTTGGCTGTCCAGTGGCTGGTCTTCTCTCTGATAGTCCTCAGCTGAACTCCTCTGTGTTCAACATCCCTTCTCTTCTCTCCTTCTCTGTTGTGCTCTTCTGCTGTTTGTCTGCTTGTCTTCTCCTGGAGCTGGGGGTTTGGGGTTAATATGGGTACAGGTTGGGGGTGTGGCAGGCCAAAAGACAACATTTGGGGCTTGAAAACAGGAATGTCTGTACCCATTTAGGGCCACGGGTTTCCAGGCTTGAGGGTGGGGTCTTTGCTGGGGAGCTACCCTCTTCTACCCAGTATTTCCTTGTCTCCTGTCTTATCAATTCTATCCGTTTTTTCTTTTTAACCTTCAGATGAATGATTGGCTCATTTATTTTAAATATGTATTGTATACTAATAGATGCATTTAAAGTTTTACATTTCCCACAAGTTTGTCTTTAGCAGCATCCCCCAAGTTGTGACTGGCAATACTTTGGATACTTTTTGGTGCTATTTCATACTTTTTATTTTATTTCCTTTGAAATTATAAGTTAGTCAGAAGTAAGTTTTTGGTTTCTAAGAATCTGTTTTTGGTTTCTTTTTCTTCCTGTTACTGATTTCTTTTTTCTTTTCATTGAGACTAGAGAATATGATAGTTGTGATTCTGAGTCTTTGCAAATAACTGATACTTCCTTTATTCCTACTGAATTTTTAAATATGTTTTAGGATATGCATATTCTACATGCACACAAATGTATATTTTAGATCTTTCTTAATATTTTGTAAGCTTGATCAAAAACTTCCAGAGATAGATTTAAAATTTCTCACACTAGCTTTATGGATGTGTCAGTTTCTGTATTAGGCTGTTCTTGCATTGCTACAAAGAAATACCTGAGACTGCGTAATTTATTTTAAAAAAGAAACTTGCTTGGCTCTTGTTTCTATCAATATCTCCCCAGCAATGCTTTTTCACCCAGGCAGCAGCAGTTCCTTCCCACAGAGGCAGCAGAATCCAGCTTGGGATTTTCTGACCCTTGTAGAACCAGGTGTATTGGGCCCACCTCAGCGACATCAGCATCAGCTGAGCAGCATGGCCCTTCAGGGTGTGTGAGTTTCATTCTTCAGGCCCTCGAATTGAATTGAATTGAATTGAATTGACATAAGATAGATTAACCAAGAGAAAAGCACACAAATCTATTTAACACAAGTTTTATGTGACAGGGGAGTCCTCATAAGGGAATGAAGACCTGAAGTTACAGTCAATCACTTACATGACGAATTGGACAAAGAACAGTGAGGTGTGAAATAAGAGAGGGCAAAGAGACTTGGGCTAAGGTAGTTAATTGGGTGGAGAAATGACTACGAAGATAAGAGTTGGTTTAACAAGGTTCATGGCGGAGCGCAGTGGCTCACACCTGTAATCCCAGCACTTTGGGAGGCCAAGGCAGGTGGATCACCTGAGGTCAGGAGTTTAAGACCAGCCTGGCCAACATGGTGTAACCCCGTCTCTACCAATAATACAAAGATTAGCCGGGCGTGGTCGCTCACGCCTGTAATCCCAGCTACTCAGGGGGCTGAGGTAGGAGAATCACTTGAGGAGGTTGCAGTGAGCCGAGATCACACAATTGCACTCCAGCCTGGGCAACAAGAGTGAAACTCTGTCTCAAAAAAACAAATAAATAAATAAAAAATAAACCAGATTTGTTTGTACAGATATTCCTTGGCTTCAATTTTCCATCTTTGATAAGAATGCTGCTTTCTTTTCAGGGTAGAGAGGGCATCTTCCACATGGGAATTTCATCCCTGGCTTTTAAGAAACAGCATGAAGGTCACAATGATGTTCATGTACCTACTATGTATTTTTTTAAGTGCCTTTAACTTAAAATAGTGAATATGCCAGAGCAGCATATTTTGGAGTGGCATATTCTAAACTCCCTTTATAGTGTGGGCTGGCTGACTGTACCAGGAGCCTTTTTCCCTGTGTGTGACCGATACATATTTGATGTATTAGTCAGCTTGGACTGCCTTAACAAAATACCATAGACTGAGTGGCTTAAATAACAGAAGTTTATTCTTTCACAGTTCTGGAGGTTGAAGTCCAAAATTAAAGTGTTGGCCAGTTGGGTTTCTGATGAGGGTTCTCTTCCTGGCTCGTAGATGGTCACCTTCTTACTGTGTCCTCATATGGTGGTGGGTGGGGGCGGAAAGTGGTGGGAGGGGAAGAGAAAGAGGGGAAGGGAGAGAGGCAGAGAGAGAGGAGGGAGAGAGGGAGAGAGGAGAGAGAGAGAGAGGAGGGAGAGAGGGAGAGAGAGAGGGAGAGAGGGAGGGAGGGAGGGAGAGGGAGAGGGAGAGAGGGAGGGAGAGAGAGAGAGAGAGAATATTTTCCTCCTCTTATAAGGCCACCGTCCTATCAGCTTAGGCTCCCACCCTCATGACTTTATTTAACCTTAATTGTCTCTTAAAAACCCTGTCTCCAGATACAGTCACATTGTTCGGGCTTCAACATATGATTTTGGCATGGGTTGGCAGGGGCACAATTCAGTGACTCTAGTTCACAATTCATTCAAGCATTCATAATATCCGACACAAATGTATGAGTGTGCAGTTACCCCATACAATGGGGCCACAATGAAAACATATAAAATGCTTATTCATTCAACCCTGTAAGAAGCACTACAATGTTCATCCATTTTTTAAAAAACCACATCTGTGGACCACTATTTAACATTCGAAATAATGTCCAGGTGCCAGATGTTGTGGTCATCAAGGAGAGAAGGCACATGAGACAGAAAGGTTGGAGAGGCATTTTGCTCTTTACCAGAGCCTAAAGCTAAAGTGAGAAGCATTTAGAAAACGCAAGCATTTTAAATGGCAGTGTTATTCAACATTGTACTAGCTATTTCAATAAGGCAAGAGAAAGAAATATAAGACCATTCGAAAAGGATAAAATAAAATTTTGTCTATTTGAAGATGAGATGATTGTCTACTTTGAAAATACCAAGGATTGCTGGGTGTGGTGGCTCATGCCTATAATCCCAGCATTTTGGGAGGCCAAGGCAGGCAGATCACAAGGTCAGGAGTTCAAGACCAGCCTGGCCAACATGGTGAAACCCCCATCTCTACTGAAAATACAAAAATATTAGCCGGGCGTGGTGGCACGTGCCTGTAATTCCAGCTACTTGGGAGGCTGAGGCAGGAGAATCACTTGAACCCAGGAGGCGGAGGTTGCAGTGAGCCAAGATTGCACCACCACACTCCTGCCTGGGCAACAGAGCAAGACTCTGTGTCAAATAAAAACAAAAAACAAAACAAAACAAAAACCCCAAGGAGTCTCCAAAAAACTTCTAGGACTAAGTTCAGTCAGGTCATAGCATAAAAGATCAACATACAAAATCAACTGTTTTCTATATAGTAAGAATGAATGAGTGGAAACTGAAATTAAAAACTATAGGCCAAGCATGCTGGCTCACACCAGTAATTTTAGCACTTTGAGAAACTAAGGCAGGAGGATCCTGAAGCTCAAGAGTTCAAGACCATCCTGGACAACATGGCAAAATCCTGTCTCTACAAAAGAATAAAAATATTAGCCAGGTGTGGTGGTGCATCCCTGTTGTCTTCCCAGCTACTCAGGAGGTTGAGGTGAAAGGACCGCTTGAGCCCAGGAAGTTGAGGCTGCAGTGAACCATGTTCATGCCACTACACTTCTGCCTGAGTAACAGAGTGAGACCCTGCGTCAAAAGAAAAAAAAGAGAAACTACTTATGATACTGTTGTAAAAGTACCACTTACAATTTCTCCAAAGAAAATAAATACTTAGGTATATACTTAAAGAGCATATACAACATGTATACTCAAGATTACAAAATGCTGATTTAAAAAATTAAAGAGGATGTCTTAGTCCATTTGTGTTGCTGTAAAGGAATACCTGAGGCTGGGTAATTTATAAAGAAAAGAGGTTTAATTGTCTTATGATTCTGCTTGCTAGATTGGGCATCCGGTGAAAACCTCAGGCTGCTTCCACTCATGGTGAAAGGCAGAAGGGTCTGCAGAGATCACATAGCAAGAGAGGAAGCAAGAGAGAGCAGGAGGGGTGCCAGGCTCTTTTTAACAACCAACTCTAGCAGAAACAGAGTGAAAACTTGCTCATTACCACAAGGACACCACCATTCATGAAGCATCTACCCCTATGAGGCAAACACCTCCCATTAGGCCACACCTCCAACACTGGGAATCAAATTTTATTTTATTATTTATTTATTTATTTATTTTTGAGACAGAGTCTTGCTCTGTCACCCAGGCTGGAGTGCAGTGGCTCGATCTCGGCTCACTGCAACCTCCGCCTCCCAGGTTCAAGTGATTCTTCATCCCTCAGCCTCCTGAGTAGCTGGGATTACAGGTGCCTGCCACCACGCTCAGCTAATTTTTGTACTTTTAGTAGAGACAGAGTTTTACCATGTTGACCAGGGTGGTCTTGAACTTCTGCCCTCAAGTGATCCACCCACCTCGGCCTCCCAAAGTGCTGGGATTACAGGCTTGAGCCACTGTGCCCGACTGGAATCAAATTTTAACATGAGGTTTAGAGGGGTCATATATCCAAACCATAGCAGAAGACATAAATTAACATACATACCTTGTTTATAAATTAAAAGAATCAACATAATAAAGATATAAATACTCTGCCAATTGATCTGTAGACATAACACCATTACTATCAAAATTCCAGTAAAGTTTTATGTAGACATAAGCAAACTTATTCTAAAATTTATATGGAAAGGCAGAGGCCCTAGAGTAACTAAAACAATCTAGACAAAGGTGAATTGAGTAGGAGAGCTCTATCTGAGGTTAAGGTCGAGCTACATAGCTGTAGTAATGAGACAGTGCCATATTGGTGGAGAGATAGACACATAGATCAATGTGCCAGAACAGAGAACCCAGAAGTAGACCCACATAAATATGCTCAACTGATTTTTGACAAAAATGCTGATATGGTTTGGATTTATGTTCCCACCCAAATCTCATGTCGATTTATAATCCCCAGGGTTGGAGGTGGGGCCTGGTGGAAGGTGATTGGATCATGGGGGTGGATTTCCTCCATTGGTGCTGTTCTCATGTGATCTGATTGTTTAAAAGTGTGTAGCACTGGCTGGGCGCTGTGGCTCATGCCTGTAATCCCAGCACTTTGGAAGGCTGAGGCAGGCAGATCACGAGGTCAGGAATTCAAGACCGGCCTGACCAACATGGTGAAACCCCATCTCTACTAAAAATACAAAAATCAGTGGGGCGTGGTGGCGGGCACCAGTAATCCCAGCTACTCGGGAGGCTGAGGCGGAAGAATCACTTGAAACCGGAAGGCGGAGGTTGCCAGTGAGCCGAGATCGAGCCAATGCACTCCAGTCTGGGCGAAAGAGCAAAACTCCCTCTCAAAAAAAAAAATAGAAAAAACTGTGTAGCACCTCTCCCTCTTTCTTCCTTCTGTTATGGCCACCTAAAACGTGCCTGCTTCCCTTTCTGCCATGGTTGTAAATTTCCTGAGGCCTTCCCAGCCATGCTTCCCCGTACAGCCTGTGGAACTGTGAGCTAGTTAAACCTCTTTTCTTTATAAATTACCCAGTTTGAGGTGTTTTTTATAGCAGTGCAAGAACAGACTAACAAAAGCAATTCTACAGAAGAGAGATTTTTGCCTTTTCACCCAATAATGTTTACACATTTCGATAAAAGCCAAAAAAAAAGCCTTAACCTAAACCTCATCTTATAAAAAATTAACATAAAATGGATGATGGACTTAAACATAAAATGTAAAATAATAAAAGTCAAAAAAAAAAAAAGAGAGAGAAAATCTTCAGTATCTAGGTCTAGGCAAAGAGTTGACACCAAAAGCAGGATACTTAAAAGGGAAATTGGCCGGGCACAGTGGCTCACACCTGTAATCCCAGCACTTTGGGAGGCCGAGGTGGGTGGATCACCTGAGGTCAGGAGCGCCAGACCAGCCTGTCCAACATGATGAAACCCCGTCTCTACTAAAAATACAAAACTTAGCCAGACGTGGTGGTGGGGGTCTGTAATCCCAGCTACTCAGAAGGCTGAGGCAGGAGAATCTCTTGAACTGGGGAGGCAGAGGTTGCAGTGAGCCAAGATCATGCCACTGCACTCCAGCCTGGGCAAAAGAGCAAAACTCCGTCTCAAAAATAAATAAATAAGTAAGTAAATAAATAAAATGGAAATTGATTAATTGAAGGTCATAAAATTGAAAACTTTTGCTCTTTGAAATCACCTGAAGAACATGAAAAGACAAACTAAAAATTGGCAGAAAATACTTGCAAACCATGTATCTGACAATGGACTAGTATCTAAAACATATAAAGAATTCCCAACTGTGCGTGGTGGCTCACGCCTGTAATTCCAGCACTTTGGGAGGCTGAGGCGGGTGGATCATGAGGTCAGATTGAGACCATCCTGGCTAACATGGTGAAACCCTGTCTCTACTAAAAATACAAAAAATTAGCTGGGTGTGGTGGCGGGCACCTGTAGTCTCAGCTACTGGGGAGGCTGAGGCAGGAGAATGGTGTGAACCTGGGAGGCGGAGCTTGCAGTAAGCCCAGATCCAGCCACTGCACTCCAGCCTGGCCGACAGAGCGAGACTCCATCTAACAAAAAAAGAATTCTCAAAACTCAATAGTAAAAAGAAAATCCAATTAGAAAATGGGCAAAAGACATTGAATAGTCAATTAATCCAAGAAGATATACAGATGGCTAATAACAAATGTAAAGATCTTCAATATCATTAGCCATCAGGGAAATGCAAGCTAAAAACCACAGTAATCTATCACTACACATTTCTCAGAATGGTTAAAATGACAAATAGTGACAACACTGAATGCAGGAGAGGATGCATTTGGAGAAGAATATTGGAATCCTGGAGACTGGATAACTCATATATTTTAGTTGGAATGTAAAACAGTATTGCCACTCTGGAAAACAGTTCGGTAGTTTCATGTAAAACTAAATTTCAACTTTCATATGACCCAGTAACTACTTTTGGGCATTTACCCCAGAAAAATGAAAATTACATTCACACAGATATTCATACAAGCCTTATCTGCTATACCCCGAAACCAAAATCAGCACAGATGCTCATCCACAGGTGAATGGTTAAAAACTGGTGGCACATATATACCATGGAATACTACACAACAATAAAAAGGAACCAACTGACTAATATACATTGCTACTTGGATGAATCTCCAGAGAATTGTACTGAATTTTTTTTTAAAGCCAATTCCAAAATGTTATATACTGCATGATTCCATCCATGTAACATTTTTTAAATGAAAAGGTTTCTGAAATGGAGAATAAATTAATGGTTACCAGGGGTTAAGAAAGGAGGAGGCGATATGGGAGGAAGGTGGATGTGGCTATAGAGGGCAACAGGGGGAACCTTGTGTCCTCCTTGTGGTGGTGCATGGACAAACCTATACAGGTGGTGCCCACGACAGACAAGTAAAACTGGAGAAATCTGAGTAAGTTTAGTGGATCCTATCAATGTCAGTATCCTAGGTGGGACAGTGTACTGTTGTTTCCCAAAATGTTACCACTGGGGGAAACTGGGCAAAGTGTATACACAGAGTCTCTCTGTATTATTTCTTACAACTGTCTATTAATCAGCAATTATCTCAATAAGTATTGTAATTAAAAAGGACACTTCTAGAGGTCTATGTCAACCTTGATATTTGCTCCCAAAGAGGAGGAAATAAGAAACAGATGACTTACAGCTTTTGCCACAGGAGCACATGCTCTGTCATGTATTTGTAGCTGTAACTTGGGGATTTCTAAAGTTTAGAGATCTACAGTGACTACCAAATGGTCAGTAAAAATATGAAACAAGGTTGCACACCAGCCCTGTTGCTGGAAGTGATCAAGATGGAGATACTGAAGCAGAAGCTGTTAACACAACTGTTTTTGCTCACGTCCTGGGTTTCAGTTAAAAGATTTCATGAGGATGAAGAAAATCTAAACAGTTTCAAGCAATTATACTTTTGCCCAGAAGTTAATGAATTTCAGAACTGCTGATTTTAGCCTATGACTTCTGCCTAACCTATTTTGATACATTTAGTTTGCTTTTTTTTTTTGAGGGAAAGGAGTAGAAAACCAAAGATAAATTTATGATGTCAAGTAAATGGCATGTTTACGTTGCCGTTTCTTTCAGTTTTTCAGCCTTGTAGCTCAGTTCCTTTTTGTTTGTAACATAGACACTTCTTTACTTTCTCTTCTCTTGGAATATGGTCTATGAATATCCAGGCACTAGTAGGTCAGAGAACACAGGCAGTTTCTGGAAAAAAAAAAAAAATGGAACTCCATCTCCAACTTTTATTATCACTTTGACTTTGACTTTGATTATTTCTTCTTTTCTTTTTCTGTTTTTTTTTTTTTTTTTTTTTTTTTTTTTTAGACGGAGTCTCGTTCTGTCGCCAGGGTGGAGTGCAGCGGCATGATCTCGGCTCACTGCAACCTCCGCCTCCCTGGTTCAAGCAATTCCCCTGCCTCAGCCTCCCGAGTAGCTGGGACTACAGGTCCTCACCTCTAAGCCCAGCTAATTTTTTTGTATTTTAGTAGAGATGGGGTTTCACCTTGTTGGCCAGGATGATCTTGATCTCCTGACCTCGTGATCTGCCCACCTCGGCCTCCCAAAGTGCTAGGATTACAAGCATGAGCCACTGCTCCTGGCCTGTTTTGTTTTTCTTATTACTTTGGGGAAGCTTGTTTCAAGTATGATAGATTTCTGTCTTGGCCCTCACATGCCCCACCTTTCCTAAGAAACTGCAAAACCTATGCTTCCTTCCAGAAAAAAATTCATCTATGCCTCTCCTGATCCCTATGGAGAACTGCAAGTTCTTTTATAGAAAATGCTTGAGAGTTTCAGAGTGTTCTGAAAGAAAATGGAAGCAAGAGATGGAGTGGGAGCAACTGCAGGAAGGAGGCAGAGAAGCTTTTGTTGCTTATGTTGCTTTTCTTTAAAAACAAAAAGACTCAGACTGTAACATCATTACATTTAAGTTTACTTGTTCAGAGTCTGATGGAAACAGAACACCTCCTGTTTGTAAGAGCACTGTGGAAAGGCTGAACATAACAAGCCATATTTAACATGCTTTCAGACTAGCAGAATTTGTTATATTTCATATACAGATATGATTTGCTTTGGAAGTAATGGCCAGAAATGCCAAGTCCTGTTGTACTGAGCCCATCTCGGAATTTATGGTTATCAATTTCATGAATAGTCTTAAGATTAGGCCTTGAATTTTATACTGTCAGAAATCTCCTGGTGCTGGGCTATAGTTAGCAAGGTCAGGAGCTTGTTTGGACTCAAAAGCTATAAAAGAATCCAGACATGACTTGTAGGTCAGAGCTGAAAGCTGTTAAAGACATGATGATCAGATTATCAGATTCGAATAACCAGCTGGGGCAAATTTTACAGCATTAAAGTCTAGACTATTTGTGGATTGCAGGAAAGAGAGCCAGGGGTGTGTGCGTGATGAAGTGGAGAAAGTCTTTTGAAAAGAATTCAGGAATACTGTTAAAAATGGCCTATAAACAGATAAATAATCATTTTCAGAAAGAAATAGGGGGAAGGTATCAGAATTCTAGGCACAGTAAATAAACAGGTTGGGATGGTAGTATGTAAAGGACCTAGTTCCTTAATTTTATTATTTTGTTTATTAACTTGATCTTTTAATTTAATGCTTTTTGAGATTTATGCTTATTGATTGATAAATGTAGACCAATTTATTCATTCGAACTGATATACAGTATTCTAGTGTATGAATTAAACAGTTTACATCTACATGTCCTGATAGACAAATTAGGTTGTCATTAGCCTTTTAAATATTTTTAGTTGACATGTAATAATTGTACATATTTATGGGGTACAAAGGGATATTGGATACATTTTATACAATGTGCAATCCTCAAATCAGGGTATTTAGCATATCCATCACCTCAAACATTTATTATTTGTGTTGGGGACTTTCAAAACCTTCTCTTCAGCTTTTTAAACATATACAATAAATTGCTGTTGACTGTATTCACCCTACAGTGCTACAGAACGCATAGAACTTATTCTTCCTCTCTAGCTATAATCTTGTATCCATTCCCAGTCCCATTTTAATTAATTAATTATATATATTTTTGAGTCAGGGTCTTGCTCTGTCCCCCAGGCTGGAGTGAAGTGGTGCCATCACAGCTCACTGCAGCCTTAACCTACAGGGCTCAAGCGATCCACTTACCTCAGCCTCCTGAGTAGCTGGGACCACAAGGGCATGTTACCACACCTGGCTAATTTTTAAAAAACTTTTGGAGAGATGGGGGTCTCACAATGTTGCCCAGGCTCCATTTTTAAAATTGAAGTTTGAATCTCTTTTCCCTCTCTCTCAGGCTATCTGAAGAAAGGCAAAAATGTGAGAGGGTATAGCCTGATAGTAGCACAGATCTGAGTTCTAACTTGGCTCTGCTGGGTCACCCTGAGCAAGTGTTTTAAACCCTCAAAGCCTCAGTTTCTTCATCTGAAATGAAAAAAAAAAAAGATGGTATTCTGTACAACACATGTTTGTGGTAATGACTGAGTGGTATAATGTGTCAACAGGTTCTGGAACATGGTTAGTGATCAATACATGGAAGGATTACAACTATTAGCACTACTTTACAAGTGTAAAACACTCTAGCTTTCTCAAAATACAATTGCATTTGATACTACATGTTCATCTTTGTAAGAACACTGTTGAAAGGGGTGGGAGGACTGGGGAGATGTTGGTCAAAGAATGCAAAATTTAGATTTGACAGGAGGAATGAGTTCAAGAGAGTTCTTGTACATCATGGTGACTACAGTTAATAACAAAATATGTGTATTTGAAAATGCTAAAAGGGCTGACTGTAAGGTTCACAAAAAGTGTCAACTATGCCAAGTAATGCATATGTTAAATAGCTTGATTTAGCCATGCCAAAATGTACACATATATCAAAAATCTCATGTTGTACACATATAAACATATACAATTTTTACTTGTCAAATAAATAAATGAGAACCTTCACACACATACAAAAAGAAGAATACTGTTGAGGGGGTCAGGCAGGTATCTAGTATCCCGATTTTATAGATGAGAAAAATGAAGCTCAATGATTAGTCTCTAGATTGCCTGGTCGGTGAGCAGTACACCTTGGATTACAACTACAGAGGTTTGTAAATTTCAGTGAGGATAAGAATCACTAGAATGGTGACTAAAGTCCAGATTGCTGGGCTCCACCCCCAAAGTTTCCGATTCAGTAGGTCCAGAAGGGGGCCCAAGAATGTGAATTTCTTACCATAGCTCAAGTGATATGGATGCTGCTGATCTTGCCACACTTTGCAAGCCACTGAGCTATACTAGAGCAATGATTCTCAAATATGCCTGCTCATTAGAATCAGCTGGAGGCTTAAAAGGACTAAATAAACCCATAACTGCCTCACTTCCATACGTGTTCTGTTATCACAAATGCCATCCAGCCTTATCACTAGCATACAAATACTTGATTATTTCAAGAAGGATAAGTCTGTAACAACTTTGGAAATTCTGCAAAGCCTGGAAAGTTGTGTTTTTTTTTTTTCTCTCAGGAATTTAGTATTACTATATTCCTTGGCCGGGCGCCATGGCTCATGCCTGTAATCCCAGCACTTAGGGAGGCCAAGGCTGGTGGATCACTTGAGGTCAGGAGTTCGAGACCAGCCTGGCCAAAATGGTGAAACCCTATCTCTACTAAAGACACAAAAATTAGCCAGGTGTGGTGGGACATGTCTGTAATTCCCACTATTCGGGAGGCTGAGCCAGGACAATCGCTTGAATGTGAGAGGCAGAGGTTGCAGTCAGCCAAGATCGTGCCATTGTATTCCAGCCTGGGTAACAGCAAGACTCCGTCTCAAAAGAAAAACTATATATATAGATAGATAGATAGATAGATAGATAGATAGATAGATAGATAGATATAGATATAGTATTACTCTATTTCTGATCCCAAATTTTCCATTTTATAACCCAAGATTTTCTATTTTTGCCTGTCAAATACTGAATTGGGGCTAGCAAATAGAGATTACTTACCATACCTGAAGCAATAAAGTTTTCCAAATATTATAACAAATATTAATACTCTGACTTTCGTTTCTGAAATACTATATGGTTGGTTATTTTAGCCTTGACAAAAAAGAAATTAAAAACTGCTTTTTAAAATATCCTGCATTTATCTATTGAACTAATGAAATATTTTATGACTTTTTGTTATTTAAGAAGTAATTTAAAAGTCATTTTTATAGATACATTTATTCTGAACTCTGTATATTGACATTTTATAGATTATTTTTAAGTATACTGCCTAAATGATTATGAAGAAAAATGTAGTTCTTTAAAATCTATGTACTAGAGTGCTTTTGTTGATACCACTAATTAGAAATTAAAAATTTTCTTTTATAAGACCTAAATTCATAAAGAATTATTGAATAACATGTTTTCATTTTCACTCATTTATTGTCAGTGCCTAGTCAAAATAATGTTTTATGTTCACATACTAAATGATAAATAATGCACTATCTATTGCAAAAACCTATGTAATATGGGTTGCATTAATCGTATTTGGAGTTTACATAGCATCTTTAAGAATTCCCAAATACTTTAAAAATATTGTTTTACTTACTTTTACAGCACTAGTTTTGAAAAGATGTAGAACTCTCAGTTGAAGGATTCAAGGAGGGAACAGATTCAAAGGTTAATTCAGCGCAGGGCTTAGAGCATGGTGAGTACTCTTTAAATTAGCTGCTATTCTTGATATCACTATTACTATTGACTTTTTGAAAGACCACAGGCATTAAAGTTTCATCATGATATGTATTTTTCTGCATCTGATATATGGACAGATCTGATTATTGATTGTCCAGGTTATTTTGTCATAAGCCATAGGGCAATTTTCATCAGAGTGTACTTACATTGTGAGATTGTGACAACATCATCTTGACATGCCAAGTCAGGAAAATGGAATACCAGGTTGTAATAGTAATAAAGAAAAACGTTTGAGAAAGGCACCCAGTCAGTATTAGATGATGATTTTACAAAAGACTCAATTCTAGATCTTTGATTCTTAGCAACTTGGAAATTTTATATTTGAATGTTTCAAATTTAGGGAGGTCTCCCCCTTCTAGGGTAGGTGTTATCTAATCACAATGAGATGGAAGTTTCAAGAGACCAAGAGCTAGAGAACAACCAGTGATGCTTTCTTGTTTAACCGTCACTTTATTTATTCATGACCACATACAATGCTAAGTGGTACTCAGATACTGTTACCAGCTAGGTCCTAGTGTGTTCTGCCCTGAACAGTAAATCAATTACTGTGACAAGAGTTTTGCAAAAGAAATAAAAGGTTTATTCACAAGGGCATGGAGTGAGGAGGTGGGAGAATAGCTCTGAAATAAGCCTCCCTGAAGATAAGGCTTAGGGATATTTATGGTTTAGGGAAATGGGGTGGTCTGAGGTATGGGGAAATGTAATTGGCACTGGGAAAAAATGAAGTAACAGGCTCATCCTGCACAAATGTAGCCAGAGTTCATGGCATTATATGGGACGTGTGTACAGAAAAATGGCAGCGTTAGCATAATCTGAGGTTGGAGTTTTTGACCCTCTGACATCTCTCAGGCACTTGAAGAATTGGTGGTCTCAACCAGTTTGAACTGGACAGAAGCTGGCCTAAGTTTCTGGAAAAAAAAAAAAAGGAAGCAACAATTACCATGGTGACCTATGAATATTATCTATAAAGTAGCCAGTGAGGGTTAAGTTTCAGTGTTCAGTGGCCCGGTGTTCAGCAACTGCAGTCTTCAACTTCATGGGAAAAGGATACAACATCAAGAGGCAAATGACCAAAAGCAAGCAGGGGAGGCAGACCTAATGAAATTACCTCTCAGTTGCTCATGCTGTTTCCAGCTCTCTGCAGAAGGTAGATTCTCTGGTGAGTTGTCCAGAGCACCAAACCAGCATGATTTTCTGTTATGTGGGGAGGACTAGGGAGTTTGCCCACAACTAAGGTCTGTGGGGAAGGCAGAGATACTACTTCAGATAGAGGAGAGACGTTTGGGTTCCTTTTACAAAGCAAAAATTGTGGGCCAGGGTTGACATCCAATCACAGCTCTCTCACATCATTTAATGAGGTTAAATAATGGCTTTGTAGGGTTACGAGTAAAACTTCATCTCCATCCTTTTGAGTCCTGGCTGGGTCTGAGGATTAAACTGACATAAAATAGATGAACAAGATAAAAGCATATAGATTTGTTTAATCGAAGTTTTATGTGGCATGGGTGCCTTCTTAGGGAAATGAAGACCCCAGGATGAAGTTCAAGTTGGACATTTATATAGTGAATTGCACAGAGTAGTAAACTGAAAATGCAATAAGGCAAAAGGGCATGGGCTAGTGTAGTTAATTGGATGGAGAAGTGTCTAAGAAGATAAGGGTTAGTTTAACAAGGTTTGTTTGTACAGATTTCCTTCAGCTTCAGTTTCCTGTCTTTGATAAGCATGTGGCTTTCCTTCTTGTGTAGGGAGGACATCTTTCACAGGGGAATTTTATCGCCTGCTTTTAAGAAACAACATTAAGTTCAGAGTGATCTTCTTGTACCTGTTTTTTTTTTTTTCCTTTTAAGTGCTTTTAACTTAAAATAGTGAATATGCCAGAGCAGCATATTTTAGTGTGGCATTATTAACTCCTTTGCCTTCTAATCACAAATTTCTTACCTTGTTCAAGGTACTGGGGACCAAGTTTTTACTCTCTCATAGAAACATTTAAAAAGCAATCAAGCATAGATTTCTGACAGACTTCTTAAAGGAAGTTGCAAACATTATGTCTTCTTTTTCTCTGTTGCAATACGTACACTGTTGCATCTGGGAAGGGACACTCATTCTTGCAGTGCCATGATGAAACCCAGTGCTCACATCCTGTGAACCCTATCAATAATAATTATTAGAAAGTATTACTGCAGTGTGATGTTAAAATCCTCTGGTTCCTTAGGGATTTTCCCAAAGCCTGACCAAAACAAAACAAAACACAGCACTATATAACCAATTACTAAATACCATCAAGGGTGCACAGGCTTTGCTAAGCCCAGGAAGAAAATTTCCGGGTTGTCATCTGGACTTAGGGCTGGTTATAGCAAATTTCTGAAGAGAAAGGCTCAACAGCTTATAGGTTTCCTGATACAGAAGTAGCTAGGCTACGCTGCTTCAAGTGCTTTGCAAAATCTGACCTGCTTCAAATTTGTGCTCCCTTTTCCAAAATGGATTTGATTTAACCTACAACGAAAAGGTGTGCAAATAAGATCAGCAGTTCCTGAGGAAGCAATTATCTTAAAAAAAACCCCAAAAAACAAAAAACAAAAAAAGCCCCCACAAAACAAGGAAGAAGAGCTCTGATTGAATTAATTTTCACTGTAAGCTTCCTGGCAGCCAAAGGGAAAAACTACAAGAAAGGGAAAGAATGTTGGATCTGGAGGAATAAGGAATGGTTTTCAGTTTGGCAGTCTGCTGCTGTCACTTAGTGGCAGGGTGGCAGGGATCTCTTAAATGTATTTTCTTAGATTCTGTTTCCTTATTTTAAAAATGTGGACAATAAGAATCTGGAAGGATATTGAGAGGATTCAAAGAGATACTGCATGTGAAGGAAAACTCTAAAGCATAATAAAAATGAAGTAGCTACAATGAATAATTAACATCCAATAAAAATAAAACATTTTAAGTTAGACAATGTTGTATTGGTCTTACTACTACCAGGAAGTAAGAACACTGAGGGCTGGAACATGAGAGCACATAACACATGTTGTTTGCTGAACTAACCAAAGGAAATAAACCTTTTCCATGTTTTCTCTTAAAGCTTGAGTAAATGTTTAGCAAATTTCATTCACTCACTCAATAAAGATGAACGTCAGATCCTAAGCAGTTGAGAGGGGCTGCAGAAGGTCCTATGCATACAGGATGCTCTATTGTAAACCCATGACCACGGTTCTAAATAGGCGTTCGACACTGTCCAGCAAACCTGCTGTGATTTCAGGACAACTTCATTTACCATTCTCCCCACTCTCTACTTCAAGTCTCGCACAATTTCCACAAACTTAATTCCTCACTCTTCATACCTGAGCTCTAAGAAGTATTCCCTTACCTCTCCCAGATTGTCTCCCTATTTTACACCACCATAATACCACTTGCCTTTTTTCTCATGGCATCATCGCTCCAAATTGACATTTATTTGCATCATCATTACATTTGTCATTGCTAGTGGTATCAAATTAATATTAATTATAAATCTAATTTATAAAATTTACATCATTGTTATCATTACGCTTATTTGCATCATTGTTGTATTTATTTAGAATAATGCAATTAGGTTGGTAACTGGCTCTCAGGCTGTAAACTCCAACAGAGCAGGGGCCTGTTTTTGTTCACCCTTCTGTTCCTAGGACTAACCCAGTGCCTGATGCTTAGTAGGTGCCGGGGTCAATTCTGCTAAATTAATCAGCATTCCTGACCTCTACAAACTCTGTTTGGTGGGTGTGGAGGCCTACTGTGTAATGGCCGTTTAAAGTTTCAGGCGGATTTGCAGTGTCCACCGGGGCCCTAGTAAAGAAACCTGGGTTGCCCGTTTTGCAAAGTGAACCCTGTAGCAAATGTTTTGGGAGACGGAATCCTCCCAAAGAGAACGCTGCCCCTTTACAACAACAAAACAAAACAAGCCCCAAAACCGCCCTACAATATTTTCCTGGATCAGAGACAGGGGTTGCAGCAGAAGCTCGAGCCCTAGGGCATGACCTGGAATAAACCCTGCCAAGTATCCTGCGCGCGTGCCAGCTGGAGGCTGCGCCGGGACAGCCCCCTCATTTCTCCCGCGCTAAACCCCGCCGGACGGCTCCACTCCCTCCCTCCCCTACAGGGGGGAACCCGGCGCCCTAACACTGGTAACTGCTCATGCCACCCCCAACTGCAGCCCCCTCTCGCGCCGCCTGCGAAGACAAGGTCAGTGGCCGCGAAGTTGGGACGGTGGTCGGAGCCACGAGGCCCAGTGAGGCGGCACCGAGCGGGCAGCGCGACGCGCTCCCCCTGTCCCGAGCGCCGAGTGCGCCCCTCCCGGGGCCCGCCTGTGCTCCGGGCGCTGCGCGCTGGCTGCTCGGGTGCGGGGCGTTCTTGGTGCGCCGGACCGTGGCGAGTCCGGGCTCCCGTGGCCGCGTGCTGGGAGGAGACTGGCGCCCCGTCAGGAAGCATGGAGTTGGCGACTCGCTACCAGGTGAGGGTCTGGCCGTCCGCCGCCGTCCGGAAGCACCGACAGTTTGACTTCCCTTTGCGACTCGGTCCTGCTGGCCTTGGGCTGGAAACGTGGCCCTTGGCTGCTCTGCTGGGAATCTGGCGCGCCCAGCCGAGTGAGTGCCGGAGTGGGCGCGCCCTGCAGGTGTGCGCGGTGGGTCACGTTTGTGCCACGCGGACCACAGAGCCCGGTCGCCCCAGCACAGAACTGCGCTCAGCCTGGCGCTCTGCTCAGTCTCGGGTGGCTGCCAGGGGTGCAGGCGGGGAGCTAGCGGGGCGCAGCGCTTGCGTTTGCAGCCCTCCTGAGACGGGGGAGGGGCTTTTTTGTGCACTCCCAACACTTTCTCCGGGAATTGGCACAGAGATCAGGAAGCTTAAGAAAGTTGTATTATTTTTTTTAATAGTCGATCGCCAGACCAGTCCAACTTGGATAATGGAGTTTAAAAAGAGTAACTTTAGTGTTTATTCTAGAACTTTTGTAAACGTTCTCAAGGAATTAGTAACCATTTGGGGGAAATGGTAACGTCATTGGGCCAAGTTAAACAAGCTGCAAGATCCCAAATCATATGCACAGCACGACCCCAATTACGCGTTAAGGGCCTAACTATCCTTTAAAACTCATTAGCAAACAGTTGAGTAAGTTCCTCCAAACGTTTCAGTGAGTGGTGGGAATGTGAACGTGACTTCAGTTTTCTCTTTTTACCTCTTAAAAGAGCTTTACTCTACGTTATCGTAATGGAGATAAATGTTTACTTAGAAGTAAGCAATAAAAACATTTTTCAAAAGAACTAAAAATGCAACCTTTAAAAAGGGAAACAAGCAGCCACGCCTCTGCTTGTGAGTACAGAGATGCTTTGTGCGAGGATTTTTTTTTTTTTTCCACTTGTTTTTGTGAGAGTCGCTAGACTCACTGCTTCCACTTTGCCTCCGACTGGTGTTTACTTTCCTCCACCTGCGTGCCTGGCCGGGGAGAAGGGGAGGCGGGGCCGCCAGCATTGGAAGGCGCTGAGTGCCAGGTGCCCGAGCCCAAGCCGCTGTCACCTGCCCGAGTCTGGCGGCAAAGACCGAGCCACTAACGGTAGCTTTGGCCTTTTAGTAGTTTCTGAAGCCTTCCTGAAAATGGTCGTTTGAGAAAAATCTGTTGTTGATGTTTCTGAGAATATTTTTAAAATGCCTCCTGTGAGAGAAACTCTGAAAAGCAAGGGAAACAAACAGTAAAGCCTAGGGAATGAGACAGGGTTCGATTTTTTATTTTTTATTTTTTGCCACTAGCTTTTACCGTGCTAATTTTAATACCGTAAAACATTTAATTACTGTGCTAATTTTAATACCGTAAAAAATTTAATTACTGTGCTAATTTTAATACCGTAAAAAATTAGCATCCAATTTTTTTTTATTTTTTTGAGACGGAGTTTCGCTTTTGTCCAGGGTGGAGTGTAATGGCGCTCACTGCAACCTCCGCCTCCCAGGTTCAAGCAGTTTTCCTGCCTCAGCCACCCGAGTAGCTGAGATTACAGGCGCCCGCCACCGCGCCCAATTATTTTTATATATATATATATATATATTTTTTTTAAGTAGAGACAGGGTTTCACAATGTTGTCCAGGCTGGTCTTGAACTGCTGACCTTAGGTGGTCCACCCGCCTCGGCCTCCCAAAGTGCTGGGATTACAGGCGTGAGCCACCACTCCCGGCCAGTGTCCTAACCTTCTAGGAGTTTCTGCTGCTACAGGACTCAAAACAAAACAAAACAAAAAACAAACCCTCTGGATGGAGATTTGAGCTCCTTGTGAGTTTAATCAGGAAATGTATCTGCAATTTATCCTGAGCTCCTTGTGAATGTAATCAGAAAATGTTTCTGGAATGTATCACTCCTGTTGTTAGGCTGGAGAGTCCTTTGTACTTCCACCACTGATATTCATAATTCATGCTTAGGAAACTCAGAAGTCCCAGAATGTATAGTTGGAAGTGAACGTTTACTGCCATATAATGAGGCTAATTTTTGGTAGTTCTAAAATGTTAAATAAACTATTTATCATGTAGGGGTTACCCACAAATTATATCCGATCCATTATGCACCAATTAAGGCAAATTACTATATGTAAGATGATCAGGGGTTTTTTGGTTTTTTTTTTTCCTTTTCTAAAGACCTAATTGGCAGTGCAAATCAAGATGTGTGATGATTTTTCCAGTGGAAATGTTCCTGTTCATCGTAATTTAAATGTGCACAGATTATTGTCTCTAAATTAGTGGAGAGTGGTTCTATCGGGTGGGCAGGTGACTGCAGATAAGAGCACTTAATGAACATTTCAGGCACAGCAAGATGTTAAATTCGTGTGGTTCCACCCTGTCTCCCAGCCTTATGAATAAAGCAACGTAATGAACTGCCTGAAGTGGCATTGCTGCACATCGAATGTCATTCAGCTCAGTGTGCAGTGAGTTTTAGTCTCACACATTGGAGTAAGTATAATTTCTATGGCTTGGAAAGCACAGAGCTAAGTGTTTCAGCAAAGCAGCTTAGGCCTAATGTTATGAGTAACAAGCAAACAAGGAGACTCATTTACTCTGAACTCCTTTCGAGTCTGCTTTCCTGCCATCCCACCAGTGTGTTGGATTTGATGTCCTCTGACAGTGATTATGCTTTCCACAGGCTGTAGTCTTGTGCTGACCACTGTGTCTTTGTGCTTTTATATAAAATGACAGAAATACCTCGTAAAGGCAAGGGTGTGATCTCTTACTAAGAGCTGTCAACAGTGCAGCTCCCTAGGAGAGAAACTGGTAGGCACTGAATGTCAGTGTTCTCCTCGTACTGTCTTCTAGCTCCAGAGTACAGGATGGCCCATTTGAGAAGGAAATGATGCTAAATGTTCTTGTAAATAGGCAGGAACATACTGTTGAAGGGGTAAAGGGGAATTTTTCTGGTATTGGTCTCTCAGCTACAAAATACTCCCATCTGATCCTGTTGTTTAACATGTAATCACGGAGCCCCAGAAGCTGGTCACAGAAAGGACAATGATTTGCTACTTTAATAGTCCTGTATTTAAAAGGCTCCTTAGTTGGTCTGTCTCTGTTCTGCTGGCCACCCCATCCATAGCAGAGCAGGATTCTCAAAAATCAGGAGAAAACCTCAGAGATCATAACGATTCTGATCAGGTACACAGGCCAGGAAACAGTGAGATAATTGTGGCCTAAAACAATTATGAACATTAGGGTAAATTAATAAAAAAGATTAGAACATCATTGGAATAGAATAAGCTAGGCATATTACATTTAAACCGCTCTTGAGAGTTTTCCTTTACTCAAAGTTATGGTTTAGAATTTTTTACCTCCAGTATACAGTTTTGTTTTAGAAAAGACTCAGCTTTATTCACTAAAGTAGAATAGATACAGGCTACTTGAAGTAGGTGGGGATAGAGATAAGAAAGTATTACTGGGGCCATTTTGTTTTCTTTTTGTTTATGAAAAGCAGTGTTTTCTGGAGTTTTTTTTGAAATGGGACCATTCAGAGGCATATTTGGTAAATATCACTGAAGTTAACACTCAGAAAAATGTATCTTCCATAGTAGTAAATGCTAGCACCCTGTATGCAGCACAGAAATAAGCTGCCGGCATCTCACAGTGCAAGGGGCCTGAGCTTTAGTTCAAATAAATAGATGGTGCTTCCTGCCTGTTTTCCTTCCTGATCATCAGCTGAGGACAGAGGGCTTGCTGATTAGTCCACTGATCACATACTCAATTGAGCATCTGTTATGTGCTAGGCATTGGTAGGGTGGAAGAACAAAGACAGAAAACACTCTTCTTTCCCCACACTCTACCAGAAGGCCACGCTTGAACGCTTGAACTCCCTTCCTCTTTTGCTTTTGCCAAAGCTTAGCTGGCTCCTGCTCTGTGCTATGGGGACCTGGGGGACCTTGGGTTTGCAGAGTAGGAGACCTTAAGAGCCATCCATTTTTGCCCCCAAGGAATGGAAACTATCACTTCCTTTTAAAAGTCATGCTGTGCTAGGTGCTTCAAAGTCATCAAATTTAATCCTCACTGTAGTTCTGTGAAGTAGTTTGTGTTATCTGCATTTTAAAGATAAGGCTAAATTGACTAGTTTGCTCAGGGCAATTTGTAAGGAAGGTTACTCAGCCAGGATTCTGTCCCCAGAGCCTCTGCCTGGCCCTTGCTGCTGGAATCATGGGGCCTTGTCGAGTCAGGAAACTTGCCCTGTTCCTTCCTCCCTTTAACTGGAATGGCTGGAGTTAAGTTAACAGCAGCTAGCATGGTTCTTTTTAAGGAACGCACCAGATTATGCTTTATAAACTGCCTATAAAAGTCAGTTTGGGAATGTGAATAAGATCCACCAAGCTTTTACATAGGAATGACTTTTATGTGAAATTTGCATTGTGCTAAACAATAACATGTTACTGTAAGCTGCACTGAACCACTTCTCTGCTTCCCCTACTCTCCATGCCCCATTTTCTGCAGAGTTTCTTTCATCTTTGTCTAACCTTTACAGTATGATTGCTGTTGGAATCTGCTTTCCTTAGCACTGTCAGCATTACTTTTCCTAGTAGCTTAGAGGTCTTTACAGTTTTCATTTTTAGTGACCATGTAGTGTTTCCAGATGTGTATTTTATATATTTTTCTGTTGAAAAAAAATTTTTTTTCTTTATTAGAGGAACTTTGGTAAATATCTCAGGGTAGTATACTGTATATCTTATGGCTTGTGTTGGAGTCTGCACTATTTTTAATCACTCTTTATAATGTATTTAATATGTCATAAAGGGAATGTGCCTGATTTTCAATGGTTAGGAGCCTCTGACACGTTTTCCTAGGGCATTTCCCGTTTTGTTGCACTGTATTAGCTGAGAGAAAGCAGTTTTTGCTGAGGTTAGAACCAAGCTTATGATAACTGGACTGAAAGAATGTTGTCTCCTTGAACTTAGAGCATCTCATAGAATGTTCTAGTTGGGGGGAAAGTGGACAGTAGTCCCAGAGATCTGTTCTTTACATCTGGTCTGCTTAGAAAACCAAGAAAACTCATAAATGTGTCAGTGGACATTTAGTGGAAGTGACTGGATTAGGGCTATGGGGAATTTGTGCAAGTTGGTCTCATTGACTTGGTGGAAGGCAGAGACGCCCCATCCAGAGCTTCAACATTCATGCTTCCACATGTGCATCTACAGCAGGTTCTCCAGGGTGACTGCATCCTGCAGCTGTGTAGGTTACTGCTCTTGGAAGTCTTCCTGACCATTGCCCCCACCGCTGGCTCAGGTGCTTGCCCTGGGAACTTCTGGAGTACCTGGGCTGACTTCCCTGATCACATTTATCATACCACACTGAAATTGTTTTAAAGATTATTTCTCTTACCCTACCACTTACGACTCAGTTTTCATCAGATCTCTTAGCATGGTGTCTGGCATATATTTGATACTTAGGAGATGATGTCCAGCACGTATTAGATGCTTAATAAATATCCATTGAATGGATGGAAGGGCAAAGTAGTACTGTTACCAATACACTTTTAATTAACATTTATATAGCGTCTTCTACTTTTCAGAGCACTTTGCAGGCATGGTTTGAAAGTCATCAGGGCTGGTTCTTTTCTTTCCAGGTAAGTGGTAGGGTTGCACTTTCCTGACCCTGAAGCAGACAAGGCCATTTGACTTGCTTTGGCCAGTGGAATATGAGAAGTACTGTGTGTCACTTCTAAGTGAATTATTTAAATGCCACCATACCACTTACTGTATCTCATTCCCTCTGCCGCTGCATCTGCCAGCATTCTGCAGAGTGGTAGCTCTATCAGCCCAGGTTCTGGTGTGAGGACAGTGTGGAATAGAGCCTTGGGCTGGCCTGTGATGGACATGTAATGTGAACAAGACAGAAGCATTTTTTTTTTTTTGGTTTTAAGCCATTGATTGAGATTTAGAGTTGCTTGCTACTGCTTTATAGCTTGTCATATGCTAACAGACCAGGACGCTTATATTTCAGTTTTGGATTCATTCACTCTGAGTGATCTGGGGTCATGGTAGTCGTGGTAACAAACGTGGGTGGGTTTCTTTTTGATTGTTAGCGTGATGAGGGTGATGGGAATGCCCCTGGTAAGTGGTTTGGAGTTCAGGGATGTTAAGTACCATATGGCAGGCAGGAGAGTCCCACAGGATGAAGCAGTTGTTCTGTCCAAAATGTCAATTGCACCTTGTTGGAAAACACTGAGAACAGACTTGTCCAATTTGATAATCTTTTACTTAGACTCCAGAGAAATCTTAACATTGGCTTCACATGTCCTATCTGCTGACCTCCTTGGAGGAGGAAATTACTTCACACTTCCCAAGTGATTTGGTTCACTTCACTCCCAGGATCTCTGCCAAAATTCTGGTTCATTAGGTACTCATCTGCTGAATAGCTCTTCTAAGCCCTCTGTAAATACACGTCTGAAATGTCTCCCCATTTATACCTTCTCTTTTAAACGTAACATTGACAACCTTGCGGGGCTTTTTATTGTGGTAAGATATACATAATAAAATGTACTCTTTTACCCTTTCAGTGTTATTAAGTACAGTCACATTGTTGTGCCACCATCACTGATCTCTCATGAGCTTTTTTCATCATTCTAAACTGAAACTCTCTATCTACTAAACAATTACCCCTATGACCTCTTCCCCCAGCCCCTGGTTACTTCTATTTTAGTTTCTGCCTCTGAGGATACGACTATCCTGGTTATCTCATATAAGTGGAATCATATGGTATTTGTCCTTTTGTGACTGGCTCATTTCACTTAACATATTGTTACGGTTTGTCCATGTTGTAGTATGTATCAGATTTTTTTTTTTTTTTAATGATTTTTCTTTTGAGACAGGGTCTCACTCTGTTGCCCAGACTGGAGTGCAGTGGTGCTATCGTGGCTCACTGCAGCCTTGACCTCCTGGGCTCAAGTGGTCCTCCCACTGCAACCTCCCGAGTAGCTGGGACTACAGGCATGTACCACCCTACTTGGTGAATTTTTCTTTTTAAAATTCTTGTGGAGATGGAGTCTCTCTGTGTTGCCCAGGTTGGTCTTGAACTCCTGGGCTCAAGCAATCCTCCTGCCTTGGCTCCCAAAGTGCTGGGATTAGAGGCGTAAGCCACTGTGCCTGACCTCATTTCTTTTAAAGTCTGAATAATACTCTATTATATGTACATACCACTTTTATTTACTCATCTGTTTATGTTGTCAGTTGTTTCCACCTTTTGGCTATTGTAAATACCAATGAATAAACATTGGTATACAAATATCTGCTTGAGTCCCTGCTTTCAACTGTTCTGGGTGTATGTACCTAAAAGTAGAATTGCTGGGTTATATGATAATACTAAACTCAATTTTTTCAGAAACCACTATACTGTTTGGCACAGTGGCTGTGTCATTTTATATCATCACCAGCAGTGCACGATGGTTCCAGTTTCTTCACATCTTTGCCAGCCCTAGTTCTTTTCTGTTTTTTTGGTAATAGCCATTCTGATGTGCATAAAGTGGTATCTCATCCTGATTTTGTTTTGCATTTCCCCAATGATTAGTGATGTTAAGCATTTTTTTCTTGCGCTGATTGGTCACCTGTATATCGTCTTTGAAGAAACGTTAATTCAAGTCCTGTGCCCATTTCTTAACTGGGTTTTTCTAGTTGTTAAGTGAGTTATTTATATATCCTGGATATTAATCCCTTATTAGATATTATGATTTACAAATATTTTCTCCCATTCCTTAGATTGCCTTTTTACTGTCTTGATAGTGTCCTTTGCACAAAAGTTTTTCATTTTGATGGTCTAGTTTATTTTTCTTTGTTGCCATATCCAAGAAATTATTGCCAAATTCAGTGTCATGAAGCTTTTCCCCTATATTTTCTTCCATGAGTTTTATAGTTTTAGCTCTTATATTTAGATCTTTGATCCATCTTGAGTTAGTTTTTATAGATGGTTTAAGGTAAGGGTCCAACTTAATTGTTTTGTGTGTGGATATATCCAGTTTTCCCAGCACTGTTTGTTGAAAATACTGTTCTTTGCCATTAGTCTTGGCATCCTTGTTGAAAATCAGTTAACTGTATATGCAAGGGTTTGTATCTGGGCTCTTAATTCACTTCCTTTGATATATATATCTGCCTTTATGCCAAGACCACACTGTTTTGATTACTATAGCTGTGTAGTAAGTATTGGAAGTCAGGAAATGTGAGTCCTCTAACACTGTTCTTCTTCTTCTTCTTCTTTTTTTTTTTTTTTTTTTAAGAGATAGAGTCTTGCTCTGTCCCCCAGGCTAGGGTACAGTGGCGTGATCTTGGCTCACTGCACCCTCTGCCTCCCAGGTTCAAGCAATTCTGCTTTAGCCTCCCAAGTAGCTGGGACTATAGGCGCATGCTGCCACACCTGGTTAATTTTTTTTGGTATTTCAGTAGAGACGGGGTTTCGCCATGTTGCCCAGGGTGGTCTCGAACTCCTGAGCTCAGGCAGTCTGCCCACCTCGGCCTCCCAAAGTGCTAGGATTACAGGAGTGAGCCACCATGCCTGGCCTGTTCTT
This sequence comes from Macaca mulatta, assembly GCF_049350105.2. Lineage (NCBI taxonomy): Eukaryota > Metazoa > Chordata > Mammalia > Primates > Cercopithecidae > Macaca > Macaca mulatta. Next base: position 106,363,307 of record NC_133408.1, read on the forward strand.
TTTTAAGATTTAGGCTAATCTAAATCTTAAATAGCCTGGCTATTTAGGGTCCTTTGAGATTCCACATTAATTTTAGGATGGACTTTTTTTGTTTTTACAAAAGAGGTCGCTGAGATTTTGAGAAGAAATGCGTTGAGTCTGTACATAGCTTCAGTTAGAATTGTCATCTTATATTAAGCCTTCCAATCCATGAACATGGGATGGTTCTCCATTTCCTTGTCTTCCTTGATTTTTTGGGGGATGTAGTTTTCAGTGTACAAGGCTTTTTTCGCCTTTTTGGTTAAACTTATTTCTAAGTACTTTATTATTTTGATGCCATTGTAAATGGAATAGTTTTCTTAATTTTCTTTTCGTAATTGTTCATTGTCAGTGTGTAGAAACATAGTTGATTTTTGTGTTGATTTTGTGTCCTGCAATGTTGAATTGTTAGCTCTAACTACATTTTGTGTAATCTCTAGTGTTCTCTACATATACAATCATGTCTCTTATAGCAGAGATAAATTTTGCTTCTTCCTTTCCAATTTGGATGCGTTATTTATTTTTCTTGCCTGATTGGTCTGGCTAGAGCTCACAATACTGCGTTGAATAGAAGTGGTAAAAACAGGCATATTTGTCTTGTTCCTGATCTTAGGGGAAAAGCTTTCAATCTTTCATTCATCATTGAGTATCATGTTAGTTGTGGGTGTTTCATATATGGCCTTATGTTGGTGAGTTTAAGTTTCCTTCTTTTTTTTTTTTTTTTCTGATGATGGGAGGGTGTTGAATTTTGTCAGATGTTTTTCTGCATCAGTTGAGAGGATCTTTGTTTTTCCCCTTTATTCTGTTCATATGGTGTACTACGTTAATTGATTTTTATATGTTTGAACCATTTTGCATTCCTAGAATAAATGCCACTTGGTGATCTTGTATAATCCTTTTGCTACACTGCCAAATTTGTTTTACCCACATTTTGTTGAGGATTCTTGTATCGGTATTCGTAAGGGATATTGCTGTATAGTTTTCTAGTATCTTTCTCTGGCTTTTGTATCAGGATAATGCTGGTCACATAGAATGAGTTTCAGGTGTTCCTCCTTCTTCAAGTTTTTGGAAGACTTTGAGAAAGACTGGTGTTAGTTCTTCTTTAAGTGTTTGGTAGAATTTACCCATGAAGCTATCTTGTCTTGGGGTTTACTTTGTTGGGAGGTTTTTGATTACTACTTCAAATCCTTATTTCAAATACATTCAGATCTTCTATTTCTTCATAATTTAATCTAGCTAGGTTATTTCTAGGGATTTATCCACTATATCTAGATAATCCAATTTGTTGGCATATGGTCATTTATAGTACTCTTAAAATCCTATTTATTTATTTATTTATTTTGAGACAGAGTCTTGCTCTGTCGCCCAGGCTGGAGTACAGTGGCACAGTCTCGGCTTACTGCAGCTTCTGCCTCCCGGGTTCAAACAATTCTCTGCGTCAGCCTCCCGAGTAGCTGGGATTACAGGTGCCTGCCACCATGCCTGGCTAATTTTTTTGTATTTTTAGTAGAGTTGGAGTTTCACCATCTTGGCCAGGCTGGTCTTGAACTCCTGACCTTGTGATCCACCCACCTCTGCCTCCCAAAGTGTTGGGATTACAGGCGTGAGCCACTGTGCCTGGCCAATCCTTTTTATTTATGTAAAATTGGTAGGGTAGTAATGTCCAATTTCATTACTAACGTCAGTAATTTGAGTCTTCTGTGTATATTTTCTAGTCATGTAGCTTAAGATTTGCCAGTTTGTTGATTTTTTTTTTTCCAAAGAATAAAGTTTTGGTTTCATTGCTTTTTCTCTATTCTTATTCTATTATCTATTTTATTTATATCTGTTTTAATCTTTGTTTCCTTCCTCTTGCTAACTTTGGGTTTGGTGTGCTGTACATTTTCTATTCTTCTAATGTGTACAGTTCGTTGGTTGGAGGTCTTCATTTTTGTTGTGTGTAGAGCTATAAATTTACCTCTTAGCAGTGCCTTTTGCTGCATCCCATACATTTTGGTAAATTTTGTTTTTGTTTACATTCGTTTCAAGGTATTGTCTAATTTCCCTTGTGATGTCTTCTTTGACCCATGGTTGTTTAGGAATATGTTATTTAATTTCCACATATTTGTGAATTTTTCATTTTTCCTTCTGTTATTGATTTCTATTTTCACTCTATTGTGACAAAGGATAGTTTTATTTCAGTCATTTTAAAATGTATTCACACTTGTTTTGTGGCCTAACATATAGTGTGTCCTGGAAAATTTTCCATATGTACTTGAGAAAAGTGTTCATTCTGTTGTTGGGTTGAGTCCTCTCTGTATGTCTATTAGTTTTATTTGGTTTATAGTGTTACTCAAGTCTTCTGTTTCCTTATTGCTCTGTCTTGTTCTGTTCACCATTGAAAGTGGAGTGTTGAAGTTGCCATCTCTTGTTGCAGAACAGTCTATTTCTTCATTCAGTTCTGTCAGTGTTTGCTTCATATATTTGGGAGCTTTGATGTTTGGTGTGCGTATATTATAATTATTCTGTCTTCTGGTGAATTGGCTCTTTTATCAATCTGTAATGTCTTTGTCTTTTAAAACAGTTTTTGACTATCTATTTTGTCTCAGTATAGCCACTGCATCTCTCTTTTGGTTACTATTTGCATTGAGTGTCTTTTTCTATCCTTTTACTTTCAACCTATTGGTGTCTTTAGATCTAAAGTGAGTCCGTTGTAGACAATGTATAGTTGTATCCTATTTTTAAAAAATCCTTCCTGCCAATCAATTTCTTTTGATTTGGAGTTTAACACATTTAAATTTAAAGTAATTACTGGTGGGGAATTACTTAATCTTGTGATTTAAAAAATAAGTTTTCTGTATATCCTATGGCATTTTTGTCCCTCATTTCCTCCGTTATTGCCTTCCTTTGAGTTTATTTGATTTCTTGGTAGTGACACATTTTGACTCTCTTCTCATTTCCTTTTCTTCTTAGATACTTTCTGTGTTACCATGGAGATTACATATAACATTCTAAAGTTATAGCAATCTGGTTTGAATGATACCAACTTCACTTCAGCGACATACAAAAATTCTACTCCTATTGTAGCTGTGTCTTTTCCCATCATTTTATATAATTGAGATAAGAAATTACATCTTTATGTGTTGTGCATCCATTAACAGATTCATAAGTATTTTTAATCCTTTAGAAGATAATGGATTATAAGCCAGATTTACAACAATACTCGAGTTTTTGTATTTGTCCATGTATTTACCTTTACCTGAGAACTTTATATTTTTGTATGGCTTTGACAAAGTTACAGTGTAGTGATTTTCATGTCAATGTGAAGTACTCCTTTCAGCATTTTCTGTTGCAAATGCCAGTAGTAATGAATTCCCTTGGCTTTTGTTTATTTGGGAATGTCTTAATTTTTATCTCATTTTTGAAGGGCAGTTTTTTGTGTTGTTTTTTTAAACCAGATAGAGAATTCTTGTTTGATAGTTTTTTTCCCCCTCAGCATTTTAAATACATTATAAATGTATCATCCTACTGCTTTCTGGTCTTTAAGATTTCTGTGATAAAACAGCTGATAATCTTTTTTTTTTTTTCTTTTTTTTATACTTTAAGTTCTGGTATACATGTGCTGAACTTGCAGGTTTGTTACATAGGTATACATGTGCCATGGTGGTTTGCTGCACCCATCAACCCGTCATCTACATTAGGTATTTCTCCTAATGCTATCCCTCTTCTAGTCCCCCACCCCCGACAGGCCCCCATGTGTGATGTTCCTCTCCCCATGTCCATGTGTTCTCATTGTTCAACTGCCACCTATGAGTAAGAATATGTGGTGTTTGGTTTTCTGTTCTTGTGTTAGTTTGCTGATAATTTAGCTGGTTTCCCGCTTCATCCATGTCCCTACAAAGGACATGATCACATCCTTTTTTACGGCTGCATAGTATTCCATGGTGTATATGTGCCACATTTTCTTTATCCAATCTATCATTGATGGGCATTTGGGTTGGCTCCAAGTCTTTGCTATTGTGAACAGTGCCACAATAAACATACGTGTGCATGTGTCTTTATAGTAGAATTATTTATAATCCTTTGGGTATATACCCAGTAATGGATTGCTGGGTCAAATGGTATTTCTGTTTCTAGATCCTTGAGGAATCGCCACACTGTCTTCCACAATGGTTGAACTTATTTACACTCCCACCAACAGTGTAAAAGTGTTCCTATTTTTCCACGTCCTCTCCAGCATCTGATGTTTCCTGACTTTTTAATGTTTGCCATTCTAACTGGCATGAGATGGTATCTCATTGTGGTTCTGATTTGCATTTCTTTAATGACCAGTGATGATGAGCTTTTTTTCATATGTTTGTTGGCTGCATAAATATCTTCTTTTGAGAAGTGTCTGTTCATATCCTTTGCTCACTTTTTGATGGGATTGTTCTTTTTTTCCTTATAAATTTGTTTAATTTCTTTGTAGATTCTGGATATTAGCCCTTTGTCAGATGGATAGATTGCAAAAATTTTCTCCCGTTCTGTAGAGTGCCTGTTCACTCTGATGGTAGTTTCTTTTGCTATGTAGAAGCTCTTTAGTTTAATTAGATCCCATTTGTCAATTTTGGCTTTTGTTGCCATTGTTTTTGGTGTTTTAGTCATGAAATCTTTGCCCCTGCCTATGTCCTGAATGGTATTGCCTGGGTTTTTTTCTAGGGTTTTTATGGTTTTAGGTTTTACAGTTAAGTATTTAATCCATCTTGAATTAATTTTTGTATGAAGTGTAAGGAAGGGGTCCAGTTTCAGTTTTCTGCATATGGCTAGCCAGTTTTCCCAGCACCATTTATTAAATAGGGAATCCTTTCCCCACTGCTTTTTTTGTCAGGTTTGTCAAAGATCAGATGGTTGTAGATGTGTTATTTCTGAGGCCTCTGTTCTGTTCCATTGGACTATATATCTGTTTCGGTACCAGTAGCATGCTGTGGTTACTGTAGCCTTGTAGTATAGATTGAAATCAGGTAGCGTGGTGCCTCTACTTTTGTTCTTTTTGCTTAGGATTGTCTTGGCTATATGGGCTCATTTTTGGTTCCATATGAAATTTAAAGTAGATTTTTCTAATTCTGTGAAGAAAGTTAATGGTATCTTGATGGGGATAGCATTGAATCTATAAATTACTTTGGGCAGTATGGCCATTTTTTACCATACTGATTCTCCCTATCCATGAGCATGGAATATTTTTCCATTTGTTTGTTTCCTCTCTTATTTCCTTGAGCAGTGGTTTGTAGTTTCCTTAAAGGGGTCCTTCACTTCCCTTGTAAGTAGTATTCGTAGGTATTTTATTCTCTTTGTAGCAATTGTAAATCAGAGTTCACTCATGATTTGGCTATTACTGGTGTATAGGAATGCTTGTGATTTTTGCACATTGATTTTGTATCCAGAGACTTTGCTGAAGTTGCTTATCAGCTTGAGGAGGTTTGGGGCTGAGACGATGGGGTTTTCTAAATATACAATCATGTCATCTGCAAACAGAGACAATTGGACTTCCTCTCTTCCTATTTGAATACTTTTTATTTCTTTCTCTTGCCAGATTGCCCTGGCCAGAACTTCCAATACTATGTTGAATAGGAGTGGTGAGAGAGGACATCCTTGTCTTGTGCTGGTTTTCAAAGGGAATGCTTCCAGCTTTTGCCCATTCAGTATGATATTGGCTCTGGGTTTGTCATAAATAGCTGTTTATTTTGAGATCCGTTCCATCAATACCTAGTTTACTGAGAGTTTTTAGCATGAAGGGGTGTTGAATTTTATTGAAGGCCTTTTCTGCATCTATTGAGATAATCATGTGGATTTTGTCATTGGTTCTATTTATGTGATGGATTATGTTTATTGATTTTCATATGTTGAACCAGGCTTGCATCCCAGGGATGAAGCCAACTTGATCCTGGTGGGTAAGCTTTTTGATGTGCTGCTGGATTCGGTTTGCCAATATTTTATTGAGGATTTTCACATCGATGTTTATCAGGGATATTATCCTGAAATTTTCTTTTTTTTGTTGTGTCTGCCAGGTTTTGGTATCAGGATGATGCTGGCCTCATAAAATGAGTTAGGGAGGATTCCCTTTTTCTATTGTTTGGAATAGTTTTAGAAGGAATGGTACTAGCTCCTCTTTGTACTTCTGGTAGAATTCGGCTGTGAATCTGTCTGGTCCTGGACTTTTTTGGTTGGCAGGCTATTAATTACTGCCCCAATTTCTGAACTTATGGATCCATTCAGGGATTCAAGTTCTTCCTGGTTTAGACTTGGGAGGGGGTATGTGTCCAGAAATGTATCCATTTCCTCTAGATTTTCTGGTTTATTTGTGTAGAGGTGTTTATAAGTATTCTCTGTTGATAGTTTGTATTTCTGTGGGATCAGTGGTGATATCCCCTTTATCATTTTTTTATCGCATCTATTTGATTCTTCTCTCTTTTCTTCTTTGTCTGGCTAGCGGTCTATTTTGTTGATCTTTTCAAAAAACCAACTCCTGGATTCATTGATTTTTTTGAAGGGTTTTTCGTGTCTCCTTATCTCCTTCAGTTCTACTGTGATCTTAGTTGTTTCTTGTCTTGTGCTAGCTTTTGAATTTAATGGCTCTTGCTTCTCTAGTTCTTTTTTTTTTTGAGATGGAGTCTTGCACTGTCGTCCGGGCTGGAGTGTGCAGTGGCACAATCTGGGCTGACTGCAACCTCCGCTTCCCAGGTTCAAACGATTCTCTTTGCCTCAGCCTCCCAAGTGGCTGGGATTACAGGTGCCCACCACTACGCCCAGCTAATTTTTTTGTATTTTTAGTAGAGACGGGGTTTCACTGTGTTGGCCAGGCTGGTCTTGAACTACTGACCTCATGATCTGCCCGCCTTGGCTTCCCAAAGTGCTGGGATTACAGGCGTGAGCCACTGCACCCAGGCCACTCTCTAGTTCTTTTATTTGTGATGTTAGGGTGTCCATTTTAGATCTTTCCTGCTTTCTCTTGTGGGCATTTAGTGGTATAAATTTCCGTCTAAACGCTCCTTTAGCTGTGTCCCAGAGATTCTGGTATGTTGTTTTTGTTCTCATTGGTTTCAAAGAACTTATTTATTTCTGTCTTGATTTCATTAGTTACCCAGTAGTCATTCAGGAGCAGGTTGTTCACTTTCAATGTAGTTGTGTAGTTTTGAGTGAGTTTCTTAATCCTGAGTTCCAATTTGATTGCACTGTGGTCTGAGAAACTGTTATGATTTCCGTTCTTTTGCATTTGCTGAGGAGTGTTTTACTTCCAGTTATGTGGTCAATTTTAGAATAAGTGTGCTGAGAATAATGTATATTCTGTTGATTTGGGGTGGAGAGTTCTGTAGATGTCTATTAGGTCTGCTTGGTCCAGAGCTGAGTTCAAGTCCTGAATATCCTTGTTAATTTTCTGTCTCTTTGATCTGTCTAACAGTGACAGTGGGTGTTAAAGTCTCCCACTATTGTTGTGTGGGAGTCTTAAGTCTCTTTGCAGGTCTCTAAGAACTTGCTTTATGAATCTGGGTGCTCCTGTATTGGGTGCATATATATTTAGGATAGTTAGCTGCTCTTGTTGGATTGATCCCTTTACCATTGTGTAATGCCCTTCTTTGTCTCTCTTGATTTTTGTTGGTTTAAAGTCTGTTTTATCAGAGACTAGGATTGCAATCTCTGCTTTTTTTTTTTCTTTCCATTTCCTGGGTAAATATTCCTCCATCCTTTTATTTTGAGTCTATGTGTGTCTTTGGGTGTGAGATGGGTCTCCTGAATGCAGCACACTAATGGGTCTTGACTCTATCTAATTTGCCAGTCTGTGTCTTTTAATTGGGGCATTTAACCCATTTACACTTAAGATTAATATTGTTATGTATGAATTTGATCCTGTTATTATGATGCTACCTGGTTATTTTGCCCATTAGTTGATGCAGTTTCTTCATAGTGTCGATGGTGTTTATAATTTGGTATGTTTTTGCAGTGGCTGATACTGGTTTTTCCTTTCCATGTTTAGTGCTTCCTTCAGGAACTCTTGTAACGCAGGCCTGGTGATAACAACATCTCTTAGCATTTGCTTATCTGTAAAGGATTTTATTTCTGCTTCGCTTATGAAGCTTAGTTTGGCTGGATGTGAAATTCTGGGTTGAAAATTCTTTTCATAAAGAATGTTGAATATTGACCCCCACTCTCTTCTGGCTTGTAGGGTTTCTGCAGAGAGATCCGCTGTTAGTCTGATGGACTTCCCTTTGTGGGTAACCTGACCTTTCTGTCTGACTACCCTTAACCTTTTTTCCTTCATTTCAACCTTGCTGAATCTGATTGATGATTATGTGTCGTGGGGTTGCTCTTCTCAAGGAGTATCTTTGTGGTGGTCTCTGTATTTCCTGAGTTTGAATGTGGGCCTGTCTTGCTAGGTTGGGGAAGTTCTCCTGGATAACATCCTGAAGAGTGTTTTCCAATTTGCTTCCATTCTTCTCGTCACTTTCAGGTACACCAGTCAAACGTAGGTTTGGTCTTTTCACATAGTCCCATGTTTCTTGGAGCCTTTTCCTTCCTTTTTCATTCCTTTTTCACTCTTTTCTTCTCTGATCTTGTCTTCATGCTTTATTTCATTAAGTTGATCTTCAGTCTCTAATATCCTTTCTTCTGCCCGATCGATTTGGCTGTTGATACTTGTGTATGCTTCATGAAGTTTTCGTGCCATGTTTTTCAGCTCCATCAGGTCATTTATGTTCTTCTCTAACCTGGTTATTCTCGTTAGCAATTCTTCTTTTTTTCAAGGTTCTTAGCTTCCTCGTATTGGGTTAGAACATGCTCCTTTAGCTCGGAGGAATTTATTACCTACCTTCTGAAGCATACTTGTCAATTCATCAAACTCATTCTCCATCCAGTTTTGTTCCCTTGCTGGCGAGGAGTTGTGATCCTTTAGAGGAGAAGAGGCATTTTGGTTTTTGGAATTTTCAGCCTTTTTGCGCTGGTTTTCCCTCATCTTCATGGATTTATCTACCTTTGGTCTTTGATGTTGGTGACCTTCAGATGGGGTTTCCAAGTGGAAGTCCTTTTGTTGATGTTGATGCTATTCCTTTCTGTTTGTTAGTTTTCCTTCTAACAGTCCCCTCTTCTGCAGGTCTGCTGCCGTTAGTTTGCTGGAGGCCCACTCCAGACCCTGTTTGCAAGGTTGCAGAACAGCAAAGGATTGTTGCCTCTTTCTTCCTCTGGAAGCTTCGTCCCAGAGGGGCACCCACCAGATGCCAGCCAGAGTTCTCCTGTATGAGGTGTCTGTTGACCCCTGCTGGGAAGTGTCTCCCAGTCAGGAGGCATGAAGTCAGGGACCCACTTGAGAAGGCAAGTCTGTCCCTTAGCAGAGCACGAACACTGTGCTGGGAGACCCCCTGCTCTCTTCAGAGCTAGCAGGCAGGGACGTTTAAGTCTGCTTAAGCAGCGCACACAGCTGCGCCTTTCCCCAGGTGCTCTGTCCCAGGGAGATGGGGGTTTTATCTATATGCCCCTGACTGGGGCTGAACAGTTGATAATCTTATTGAGTGTCACTTATATGTGACAAGTAGCTTTTTTCTTACTACTTTCAACATTGCCTTTAGGCTTTTAATATTTGATTATATGGTGTCTTTGTAAGGATCTCTTTCGACTTGTCCTACTTGGAATTCATTGAGCTTCTTGGGTGTATTCCAATTCATGCCTTTCAGCCAGTTTGGGGAGTTTTTGCCCACTGTTGTATCAAATAATATTTGTCCCTTTCTCTCTGTTTTCTTTCTGAGTCTCCCATCATTCCTATATTGGTGTGCCTAAAGAAGTATTTTAGGCTCTTTTCACTCTTCTGTATTCTTTTTAATTTTTTCTCCTCTAATTTTTTCACCTCTGACTCAGTATTTTCAAATGCATTATCTTCAAATTTGCAGATTTGCCTGCCTCCTCAAATCTGTTTTTAAACCACTCTAGTGAAGTTTTCAACTTGGTCATTCTATTTTTTTCAGCTCCATAGTTTCTTTTGGAGTCCTCCTTCATTTCTCTTTGTTGATAGGCTCATTTTGCCCGTTTTCCTGATTCACATTATTTTTTTGTGCCTTTTGTTCTTTCAGCGTAGGATAGTTGTCTTTGTCTAGTAAGTCCAGTGTTTTCCTCTGGGAAAGTTTGTCAATTTATTTTGCTTCTTTGAATGGGCCAGGGTTTTCTTCTTTTTTATATGTCTTTGTTCTTTTGTTGAAAATTAGATATTTGAGAAAGTGGCCACCTCTTCCAATCTTTGCAGACTGACTCTGTGCTAGGGAAATCTTCAAAAGATTGACTGGGTATGTTCTGTGTCTGGAAACTGAAGATCATCTTAGATCTTTTCTGAACATATTGTCTTGCCTGGACCTGTGTGTGGCTTTTTCAATCCCCCATGGCTTCTATTCAACGTCTTCATTATTATTATTATTATTATTATTATTATTATTATTATTCCTCTGTCACCCAGGCTAAAGTGCAGTGCCTTGATCACAGTTCACTGCCGCCTCCGACTCCCGAGCTCAAGAGCTCCTTTTGCCTTAGCCTCCCAAGTAGCGGGGACTACAGGCATGTGCGCCATCATGCCCAGCTAATTTTTAATTTTTTTTTTTTTTTTTTAGAGATGAGGTCTTGCTACATTGCCCAGGCTGGTCTAGAACTGAGCTTAAGTGGTCCTCCTGCCTTAGCCTCCCAAAATGCTTGGATTACAGGCATGAGCCACTGTATCCAGCCAGTATTGCCTGTTTTTGATTTGCAGTTCCTTAATGACCGCTGATGTGTGTATTTTTATGTACTTGTTTGTCATTTGTGTATCTTCCTTGGAGAAAGGTCTATTCAAATTCTTCACTTATTTTTTGATTGGTTGTTTGCCTTTTTCTTGAGTTGTAAGAAATCTTTATATATTCTAGATAGTAGATCCTTATTGATACATGATTTGTAGCTATTCCTCCCATTCTGTAGATTTTCTTTTCACTTTTTTGCTATCGTTTGATGCACAACAGTTTTTAATTTTGATGAAGTCCAATTTATTATTTTCCTCGAATTGTTACTTGTGCTCTTGGTGTTAGCATGAGTTTGTATTTTTTTTTATTAACTGCTGAATACTAATTAATATATAGTTACAGAAAAACAGATCGTTTTCCTATGTAGATGCTTGGAAATGTTTTTATGTAAGGACATTAACAAGCTACATGCCTTTGAGTAAGTCCAACTGTGGTTGCCCTAATTTTATTTTATTTTTATTTCTTATAGAGATAGGGTCTTGCTTTGTTGCCCAGGCTGAAGTTGAACCAGACTCAGGCTATCCTGTCTAGGCCATCTAAGTAGCTGGGACTACAGGTGTGTGCCTCTGTGCCTGGCTGTCACTCCATTATATGAAGAGAGACGCACAAACTGATGGATGATCTCCCTGATGGATGAGGTCCATCTGATGATCTTTTTTTTTTTTTCTTTAATTGTTTGAGATAGGGTCTTCCTCTGTTACAGTGGCAGATCATAGCTAACTGCAGCCTTGAACTCCTGGGCTCAATCAGTCCTCCCTCCTCAGTCTCCCAGGTAGCTGGGACTACAGGCACATGCCACTATGCCTGGCTAATTTTTTATGTTTTGTAGAGCTGGGGTCTTACTGTGTTGCCCAGGCTAGTCTTGAACTCCTGGGCTCAAATGATCCTCCTGCCTTGGTCTCCCACTGCACTGGGATTGCAGGCATGAGCCACCTCACACTTGGCCTGATAATCCTTGATTTTATGATTCTCTTAACTGCTAATAGTAATTCACATACTCCTTCACCCTGAGTTTAGCCACATTTTCCTGGCAGTCTTGAAAATTGTACTGTATATAATTTTTTAAAAATTAACTGCCCTATTTGAGATGTATATGACGATACTTAGTTTCTGAAGCCTTGGGTTCAGTGTCCTCATACCAGTTCTGTATAGGAGTGTTTGTCTCCTCACACCTTCCTCATCATCGAGCATGCCCTTAAAAACGGAACCAAAATGTTGCTAAATTGCTAGATGAAAAGAATACTTGTTTAACTTAACATTCTTTTCATTACTAGGTAGGTTGAGGACTTTTCAAGTGTTTTTAGCCTCTTTTGTTTTCCCTATTCAGTGAGTTTTCTTTGTTTTGCCATTTTGTCTGTGTGGCCTTGGTGTATATTTCATCTCGTATGAGGTTTTTAGCAATTTTAATAATTTGTCATATTTTTGTCAGATCTTTGCCCTACTTTTTTTGTTTGTTTTTGTTTCTGAGTTTTCTTCTTTTAAGTAAGAAGCTTTAAATTGTTACATGGTCAGTGATATACTTTTCCATTTTGGACTCCTTTACGTGGATGGTGAAAGTCCTCCCCATTCAGAAGTCAGATGCATGTATGTGTTAATTTAATTCTCTTTTGTGCTCATTTACCATTTAACTCGTCGACCATCTGATTTATTTGTTTTCTTTTTATTCAGTTTTGAGCATTCTTTATATTTTCTGGATGCAAATCAGCGATAGCATTTTCAGATATTTTCTCCCAATGTGGGACTTTCCTTTTCATTCTCTTAACGGTGTTTTCTGAAGAGCAGAAGTTCTTAATTTTGATTGTTTAATTTACACATTTTAAAGATCTGTATTGTGCTTCTGGTATTGTATCTTAAGAATTCTTTGCCTAAGTTAAGGTCACAAAGATTTTCTCCTCTTCTAAAAGTTTTACAGTTTTATATTCAAGTTTGTGATCCATTTTGAGTTTGTTCTTGTGATTGGTACATGGTATGTACTTTTCTTATGGGCCAACCAATTTAATTGTAAAAGATTTAAATAAATGATTTTGCATAAGAAAATAACACAGAGTTCTCACCCTTCATGGTGTGTTAAAGAGGAAGGAATGTTCTCCTCTTCATAGATGCAAGACAGTACACCCCGCAAATTCTGCTGTCATTGCTATCAAAATTGCTTTCAAAACACTTAATAACGAAAATGCAGTAGTGTGCATAAATATCTTTTGTCTGCTTTGTAAATCTTAAAATGGAGCTTGTTTCTAGGTGAAATGTACATTGAATATTCTTGGAGTATATAAAAATCAGCCCTTGTATCAGTTGGCCTAAAAAGTGAATCTTATTTTCTTTCTCTTCAAAAACTAATACTGATAAATGTGTTCCTTCTGGGTAGGAGGTTGTATTTTTTTAATCCGGGAAGGATGAATTTAGATATCATTGAGATATGGAAAAGCTTTAATTTAAAAAATATTATATTTAATTTCACTGTATAAAGTTTTAAATTAACAATACTTCACATTAAAATATTTTCAAAGGTAAATACTTAAAAACCAACTGGCAGTTTGACCATCTTTTTATAGCTTATTAGTTTTTTAAACTGAATTTTAATGGAGACTCAGGCTGACAAAAGTCAAAATGATGTGGAGACCTCCAAAACACTGCTTTGTATGCCTGAAAGGCACCTACTCAAGGAGAAGCCAGCAGCAACTCAGCAGGGTTTATTTTTATTAGTATAGCTTAGCTGGGATAGAGCAAAGCTGGATTTCAGCCAAGTGTGGTTCTGCAAACAGCTCTGTCCTCCGGACTATCAGTTCTCTTCTGGGCTTACAGGCTCAGATACCCGGTTGGTCAGACACTAAAGCTGAAGCCTTGGCACCTATGATAATGTATCTGAACCTTCCTTAGGTGAGAGAGTTGGGTTCTCAAGCCGCATGCCCCTGAAGTGATGGTAGCATTAAAACTAGGCTAAAGTCTGGACTTGTTCTGTCAGTTTGGAAGATTCCATTCACTTAAGGAAGGAAAAATTCCCCTCCACCCCGGTTTTTCTTTCTCTTTTAGAGACAGGGTCTCGCTGACGCCCTGACTGCAGTGTAGTGGTACGATCATGGCTGACTGCATGCAGCCTCTAACTCGTGGGCTCAACCGATCCTCCCATTTTAGCCTCATGAGTAGCTGGGACTACAGGCACACGCCACCACAACCCAGCTACTTTTTTTATCTTTTTTTGGCAGAGATGGGGTCTCACCATGTTGCCTAGGCTGGTCTCAGACCCCTGGGCCCAAGTGATCTTCCTGCCTCGGCTTCCCAGAGTGCTGGGATTACAGGTATGAACCACCATGCCTGGCTTAAATTGTCTTTCTTAATTTGCCTTTTTTCGTTTTACTCTTTTTAAATTGTGCTAAGATACATACAGAATCTACCGTCTTAGCCATTTTTAAATGTATGGTTCAGTAGTGTTAAGCATATTTAAATTCCAGAACTCTTTTCATCTTGGAAACCTGAAACTCTGTATCCATTAAACAGTAACTCCACGTTTCTCCCTCCCCTCAGCATCTGGCAGCCACCATTCTGCTTTCTGTCTCCAGGAATTCAACCACTCTAGGTACCTGTTAGAAGTAGAATCATACAGTTCTTGGTTTTATGGAGACTGGCTTATTATTTAGCATAATGTCTTCAAGGTTCATCCATGTGGTGGCGTGTGTCATAATTTCCTTCCTTTTTAATGCTGAATAATATTCAATTATATATATGTATCACATTTTGTTTATCCATTTTTCCATCGATGGATACTTGGATTGCTTCCACTTTTTGGCTCTTGTGAATAATGCTGCCATGAACAAGGGAAAGGATATAACATTTTTCTTAATCTTCTTAACACTCTGATGCCCTCTACTGTTACTACTAAGCACTAGTAGATATATTAATACTGTTGGTAATATTTGGAATTCTGGCATTTACAGTTTCCTTGGTGTTCCACAAAGCCCTATGAGTTCCACTAAGCCCTATGAGTTCCACTGTGCATGTTCCCTGAACAAGTTTGAGATCCAGTCTGTAGATGGGAAGTTTCTTACCAGCACTTAGATTCCCAGATTCTCTGGGAATGTTGGAGGTCAGGCACACTAGACCCCTGTTCCCGCAGGGCAGTGATCAGCTGGAGCGGAGGAGTGGCCTCCTTTCCTGGATGTATGTGTTCAGCCCACCAGTCAGCACCATCCCGTATTTTCCTACAACTGACCTACTGCCCTGTTGCCCACCCGCTTGGCCCCAAAGCCTGTTGAGTTTGCATAATCTATTTCAGAGAAAAGCTCTCAGGTAATCTATATGGCTTATAAGGGAAACCTGCAGTCCTTTCTGAACGGGGAGCTGTGAATATGACTGCTTTGTAGATAGATGTCCTAGGATTCTGGGTGAAAATTCTTAATTCCCCTCATGTAGGAATGTCACAGAGTGTACCTTTTTGACTTAGTATTTTCCTAGTAAAATACACCTTTCTTAAGAAAATGACACAAAGTCAGATGCATGTAAATGCTTTCAGCCAGGGTTTATTGTTCATCTGCTTTAGGCTGGGCCCTGTGTTAGGTTCCCTGGGGTTCCTTTCTAGTACCTGTGTTCTTAGGGAGTTGAATCCTGGTCCCCTACATGACTTTTGATGATACTCACACTGTTAATTCCAGTAAAGACAGAGTAGACAAACAGAAACTGCATGAAAGTTAGGAATAGCATAAAGTTGTCAATTTTTAAAAAGTATGGTAAATAATGAAATGGTCTTTTCACTTTCAGATGAGAATTTTCCCTTTTTTTTGGTTCACTAGATTGTAGTTATCCTAATTTTGTAGAAGTTCAACTAATGTAAATATCCAATGATTGAGAAATTTTGTATTTTTGTTGTTTTCAGTTACTTGCTGTAGTGTTCTTTTTGGTGAGTCTTACGACTGGCATTATTGTAATAGAATGGAACACAAACTTTGAAAAAAAAAAGGCTGTGAGCTACCCAGTGGATCACTGCCGAATGGAACAGGAAAGTGACGGATCCTCGGGCCTCATGTATTGCTATGTTGTGGAACTGGCCATTCGTTAGGAGAGGTCGCTGTGTATCCTTTCTGTCAGGTCCTTCTCAAATTAATCTTGCTGCCTTTGTTGCATCTGTGAAACGAATCAGTTTGTTGCATTGAGGACACTTGAATATTTTACAGAGTTTTTTTTTTTTTTTTTGCCAAATCCTGAAGCTTGTGACTATCTGAAACTCTTTTAATATGCTTTGAAGATTCAGAGCCCTGCATACCCCAGGCATGCACGCTGTTTTTTTGAAAGTGTGCTCTTTCCTTTTGTTCCTAATCAGTAATTACAGCCCGCTAATGGTACCTCTGGAGCAGATGCAGAAGTCCAAGATGCAGAAGGAGGAATTAGCTAGGCGGACACAGGTTCGCAGCAGGGGTGGGGCTGAACACAGTACCATGGGGACTAATGCAGTTGCTGCTGGAAGCAGTTTATTCCTATCACCAACACTCTCCATTCCTTATATGTATTTCCATTACATCCATAAATGGGGTGCTCCTCCTCCTTTAAACCATTTATGTTAAAAGAAGCTTCTGGGCCAGCAGGGCTTTTTCATTTTTGTTGAATGGTGAGAAGTCCAAAAGAAAAAGATTGAAGTTGACACACTGTCCCTGTCAGTGCCTCAGTGGCTATTATGTAACTACAACATAGGCACACTTTCATAAGTATTGTCTGTGTTTCTCTAGTCTGGGTGTTTTCCTTGTGTATTAGTTCTGAGTTTTGAGTGCTAAACCAACAACAAAAGGTGTCTTTGAAAAGATAAGGTGGCAAACATTGTTTAACATACCGCCTAGAGAAAAGTTTTAATATTTTCCCCAAGAACGATGTCAGAGTTAAGCTTTGCTAGTGCTGCCCTACATGTGGCTGGTAAAAAAATTGTTAGTTGAACTCTACTTCTGTAAGTATTATTCTTGTGTGTCCCTTGCAGTGATTTTATTAGGTGGTGGGAAAGTGTTTGTATTAACCCTTCAGCATCACTGAACTTGGGGTATCCCATTTCTGTATTTATGTTATACTTCCTTTGATTGAACCATTATTTTCTAATTATTTTTAATCAAGAAGCATTAAAATAATGATGAAAGTAAATAGATTAAGGATTACCAATTTCTTAAATGGAACCTGACTAAATGTAAAATTAAGTCAATACACCCATACAGAGAATTCCAAGAAGCTAAGTAGCTTTTGAATACACAGCTCTGTGTATGCTAGCACAGTGGTCAAAGTGTGAGATGGAGGACCCTGAGACCCTTTCACGGGTCCATGAGGGCAAATGTAATGTCATAATACTACTAAGATGTTATTTGCCCTTTTTGCTGTGTTGATATTTGCACTGATTGTGCAAAAGCCAAAGTGAGAAAACTGCTGACCTTTAGCATGAATCCAGGTGGTAGCAGCAAACTATATTAGTAGTCATTGCATTATTCACCTCCATGCACTCAATTTACAAAGAAAGTGTCAATTTCATGTAAGAATGTTCTGATGAAACAGTAAAAATTATTAAATCTCAACTGTTAAGGACATCTTTTTAATATACTGCATGATGAAATGGGAAGTACATGTAAAACATTTCTGCATAACCATACTTTGTGTAGTGATCATCTGGTTAGCTGAAGGAAAAGATCCTGTGTATAGTGAGACTATGTTCCAGGGCTAGAAAGAACCGCAAAGAAATCTTGAACTGCACTGTTTGTTGTTGGTATATATTGGTGGCATCAGTTTGGCACTATTTTGTATTTATTGTAGATAGAGCACCACATGGATAAGTATATTAAAAATTCTGAGGATCGAGGGTTTTCCTTGTGGTGGAACAGCGATGCTAATGTGAGATGAGGGAGCAGAGGAAGAAGCCTCCGTGTTGGATTTGAATTCAAGGTGTCAACATGAACTTGTGATTTACCTATTTAAAATACCCTTGCTCTGTCCAAAGAGCCTACAAGCAATGATATTTCATTAACTGAGGTACACCACGTTCTCCGATCTTGGTTTTTAAATGCCATTTCCCAGTGAAAGGTTTCAGGGTTCCTTGGAGAAATGGCTGATTTGAGGTCTGGGACAGGAAACATACAAGGTTAGCTTGCCATGTTCGTTGCGTCAGAAAGCAAGGAGGTGTTGAAAGACCCCTAGTGCCATGTCAGAAGAACAGAGGATGCTTAAAGGAGCTCCCAATGGCCAAATTTGGGACAGTCAGAAAGAATTATGAGAGTATGGATTATAACACACTGAATAATACTTTTAAAAAATCCATGGATGTACATGGTAGAAGAAAAGGGGGAGAGTGAGAGAAACACCGTGTTATACAAGAATGCCAGCTACTTTATGAAGGAGAGAGAAAATCTGAAAATTTCTCTTTTGCAGTTCCTAATGTAATAATTGATTCAGGGGTGCACTGGCTCACGCCTGTAATCCCAGCAGTTTGGGAGGCTGAGGTGAGAGGATCACTTGAGGCAAGGAATTTGAGACCAGCCTGGGTAACATAGACCCTGTCTTTATTAAAATAAAAAATAATTTTAAAGAAAGCACTGTCAATGATTGCTGAAACTATTGAGTGAGATGTTATCAGGGAGGATATTCACAGAATCTCAAGTATCACTCTGCATAGTCCTTATTAGTGACAAAGAAGAAAAGGTGTTTTTTGTTGTTGTTGTTGGTTTCTTTTCTAAAGCAAAGAACAAATCAGGCCGATTCCACCATAACTTATTGACCAAACCGCAACACCACTAAAAAAAGAGACAGCCAGACCTTACGTGCTTTCCAAAGGAAGAGCACAGCACTTCCTACAAAGTAGTCTTGGCAAAAGCAAGCAAACTAGAAGTGAGCCTCCAGATTCAACGCCCAAATTGTAAATCCAGATGAGTCTGTTAAATGCCACCTAGGGGCTGCAAAAAAAATAAAACTTCAGACTTGGACAAACTCCACAGTCAAATGACCCAGTTTCTTCAAAATTAAACTGCAAGAGAAAAAAAGATAAAGGAGTGATGAGAAGGGATTTAAGAGCCATGTTGATCAGTGTGTGAACCTTAGTTGGATCACGATGCAGATAAACTACGTTTTTAAAAAATGAGGCAGAAGAACTGTGAATACAGACTGTACATTTGATGATACAGAGTGACATGATACTATGTCTACAGTTGCTTCACAATAATTTGGAAGAAGGGGAGTTGGGTCGGGATACGGGGGAAGCACAGTTAGCCTTGGGCAGATAGCTACGGGGAGGATCAATGTGTGTTCATTAAAATATCTTCCTGTCTACTTTTGAAATACCTTTGCAAGTTTTTATAATGAAAAATTAAAAATTAATTAATAGTGGGATAACTTCATATTTTGTGCCCCCTTATGCAATGCATTGACGAGTACATGTCACCTATGTAGAATGGTGCCAAAAATACATAACCTGAATCTAATCATGAGGAAACACTCAGATAAGCTCAGAATACAAGACAAGGCAGTTGTCATGGTCTATCTAAAAAACAAGTCAGTGTTGTGAAAAGCAACAAAAAACACAAAATCAAATAGAATGCAAAACCTTGCTTGAGTGGATCTTATTGTCTCCAAAAAGTTATAAAAGACATTTTGGGAACAGTTGCAGGTATTAAAATATAGAATTACAGTAAATCGTACTATTAATGTTAATTATTTTCGGTACAATTATGGTTTTGTGGTTCTATAGGAGAATGTCCTTATCCGTGGGAGATACATGCTGAATTATATGAGGGCCAATCAATACAATGTCTGCAAATTACTTTAATGTGGGTATATATGGATTAGGTTGGCTCATATTAAATTGCTGTTTTCCTAAGTTAAAAACAGCCAAATATCAGCAAATGCCCATGGTTCAACCTAATATTTGTTGAAACAGAGAAAGAAAGCAAATGCAGTGACAAATAATGGGTCTAGATAAAGAATCGACAGGTGTTTGTACTATTTGTTCACCTTTCTGTGTGTTTGAACTTTTTTTAAAACAAAGAATTGGGAGAAAATAGTCAACTTACAAAAATGAACTCCAGCAGATACATATTTGTGGATTAAGTGTGCTGACACTGTTCCCTCTGGGATCACTTATCCCCTAATAGCATTTGAATTCTGTTAGAATTAATCCCCAACTACTTAAGTTGACTTACAATATAGAAAAGAAGGAAAACTACTTATTTCATTGTATGAACTTTCTACTTTCTGAATCAGCCTATGACAAAGAAGAAAAAATAAATAGTGTAGCTGAACACTAAAAAAAGAGCTTAATAATATTTTATGGTATCTTTTTTATGTAGATGACATTTAAAGATGCATCCACTGTTGGAGAAAAAAGAGATCATTGGTTCTCAGAAACAAGTTTTCTTTTTGTCAAGAGATAAAAAATGTCTTCTCTCTGGCCTGGTTTTAACATTCTCTGTAAAACAGGGTATATCTAGAATTTTAAGTTTTATCTCCCCCACCCCCCCACACCTTATTTTCCCATGAGTTCTTAGCTGAATGAAGCGTGTTTTGCTCAGGGTTACTGGGGACTTCTGGGCAACCGTGGCAGTTGGATGAAGTAATGAGATCTCTTACTCCCCTCCAGAAAATGTCCCTAAGTGATTAGCAAGAGCCCCTGGTTTAATCCTGCCTCTTTTGAATCCAAAACAGATCCCTAAAGAAGTGGCTGACATCTTTAACGCCCCCAGTGATGATGAAGAGTTTGTCGGCTTCCGAGATGATGTTCCCATGGAAACCGTCTCGTCAGAGGAGAGCTGCGATAGTTTTGACTCACTGGAGTCAGGGAAACAGGTACGGATGATTCCTTCCAAGTAGGTGTGTTCATCTGGAGGCCTGAATCTTGGTTTGGATGTTCTTTTATTTGAACATGGTGTGAGATTGGTGAGATCAGTTCATTGTCTAGCATTTTATTTTAGAAACATTATATCTTCCTGTTTTAAAAAACTGGTGAGAGAACCTAGTTCACTTTGTTGTGCTAATCCTTCCCTGTACCATAATTCTTTTTTTTTTTAAATGGACTTCACGTGATCCAAGTGCATGTTCTTGGCTGCCTTGGGGCTGTAACCTGCGGCGAGGCTGTGTTCAGTCTTCCCACAGAGGCGAGGCTGCGGCGAGGCATGAGGGATCGTGTGGTTACGGGGAGACAATTGCACCTCTGTGGTCCTGTGGTGCAATTCTGTTGGCATGTCACTCTTGGGATTGCTGGGGAGAGCCTTATTCTTGCGTTAATTACTTTGATCTCTAGCACACACAAGTTAGTTCTCTGAGAGGTGTAGATTCCTGGAGGGTCACATTGTGTCCTGTAGTAGAATGGCCAATCAAAATCTCTACCCTTTAGTGGCATTTTCTTCTGAGTTCTTTGCAGCACTCAGAATTCCTCATTCTCCCTTGACCACGGGCCTCTCCAAAACGGCAGCAAATTAAATCCACCTTGCCTCCACTGGGCAAGTACAGGAAGGGGAGCAGTTAATTGTATGTAAGTGAAGTGCCTGCTTAATTATGTGGGCCGCTGTAAGTTCTGGCCTGGGTGGGAGCTGTGCTTTCTGAGATCGCTGGGGGCTCCCTGGTCTGTGCTGTCCTCATCTCATTTGGCATCTCCACAGCAGTTGACCCCACCAGCCACCTCCTTCTAGCCCCCTGAGTTTCTTCCTCTCTGTTACACCTTTTTCTCTATTATTATTTTCTTTCTTTCCAAGATGGAGTATCACTTTGTCACTCAGGCTTGAGTGCAGTGGCGTGATCTCAGCTCACTGCAACTTCCACCTCCCAGGTTCAAGCAATTCTCCCAGCCTCAGCCTCCCGAGTAGCTGGGATTACAGGCTCCCGCCACCATGCCTGGCTTCTTTTTGTATTTTTTTTTTTTTTTTTTTTTTTAGTAGAGAAGGGGTTTTGCCATGTTGACCAGGCTGGTCTTGAGCTCCCGACCTCAGGTGATCCGCCCGCCTCGGCCTCCCAAAGTGCTGGAATTACAGGCGAGAGCCACCGCACCCGGCCTGCTCTTTGTTACTATCGCTTGTTGTCCCTGTCCCTGTCCCTAAATGCGGATGTTCTCTAAGGTTTTGTCTTCAATCTTCTCACTTAGTGAACTTGTCTGTTTTCCTGCTTTGAGCTGTTACTGTATTGTTTTGTGGAGCTTGTCTTCTCTCTGCAGCCCCAGGTGGTTTCTGACTACCAGTTGGACTGGTCCTGGTTGCTAAGGGAGATCCGAAGCTCACTTCTCCTTCCCTTGGTTGTCTTTCTGGCTTCCCCCTTTCCCCATCTGGTTCTCCATCTTTTGTTGTTCTTGGCCTTCCTTCGCCTCTTCCATCTCCTTGACTCCCATCCAGAAGTTGATGAAACTTCTGCTGTGTTCCTGGTGTCCATCCTTCCCTTCCCTCTGCAGCTGCCATAGCCCTAGTAGCTCTTACCTGAATGCTCATCCCTTCTTACTAGGATCTGTTATAGGATTGAGCTGTGGTCAGCTCCTCCCTTACTCAGCCCTCCATCTGAGCACAGTCAGGCAGTGGGGAGAGCAGAGCCTGTTGGATCCACCTTGAGGAGCATTTGAGCAGGGCAGAACATGTCTAAAGGGCCGAGGACAGAGCCTGGCAGGCACCGGGCATTAAGAAACAGAACAGCTGCTTCTGCTGCTATGATGACTACTTTTGTAGTCAGGTGTGTTCTCCCCGGGGAGGACAGTGTGCCAACTGCTTTTCATACAAATATTGCATTTAATCCACAGAACTCCCTGGGAAGCTGCAGGTGCTGTTACTATCCCCATTTTGCAAGTGATGAAACTGAAGTTCAGGAAGGTGTAATGACTTGCCCAAGGCCCCACATCTGGGAAGTCCCAAGCTGGGATGTTCCAAATCCAGGGCCACCACTTCTCAGCCTCTTACCCCCTGGGTCTCTTTTCTACCTGCTATGCTGCAGGACGCAGGAACTGAATTGACATGCTCATTATCACTGTTCTGCCCTTTCTGCCCACTGGTCCATGCTGTCCTTCCTGCCTATCTGTGCTGTCACCATTTTTCTAGCCTCTACTGTGGCTCACATCCAGTTATGCTACTTCTTCCATGAAGTCTTACTGGATTTTCTTTCCCTCCATGTGCCATATTGCTTGTGTATCCCTTAGAGCACTGACCCTCACCAGGGTTAGTCGTGGACCTATCTGCCTCCCTGTTAGATTGTAAACTCCTTGAAGAAGGGGGGACCTCATACTTGAATGGTGCTTTGTAGCTTCCCTGGCTCTGACTTTTCATCCCCATGTATTGTTCCTTTCCTCTCATTTCAGGCATCTAACACCCCACGTGACTGTATACAGTGAGCCCGGGGGTGGTTGTTTGCTGGGTGCAGTTGAAATGGGGTGTTTGGCTGGCTGTCTGGTTCAACAGGCCATTGCTCTCTAGTGTGTTTCTTCATGTCACATGGACTTCAAAATAAGTTTATCCACCTATGTTAGCTTCTCCTCTGATGTGTTACTTGCTTATTGTCCTGATCATGGTAGATGACCAAGGCCCATAGCATAGTGCCCAGTATTGATTTTGAGGGAGAATGAACCAGTGCCAGAGAGCAATTAGCAGTGCAAGGGTTTCTAACTCAGAATGCAGTGGAGCAGTGTGGAGTGGAGGTTGGCATCATACAGACCCACATGAAAAACAGTGTTTACACACTTTGGAGTAAGGAAACTAAAGCATAGGCCTCAGTTCAGGACAATGGTAAGTTGTTTTTCTCTATCAGGACTGACCATCAAAGATGGTGATCTCTCCCAGGATGCCCATTGCCCTGTAAGGCCAGCACACAAGATCAAAATAGCCAGAAAAACTGGAAGATGGGAACTCACTGCTTCAAGGCTTGCCCTGTTCTCTTCAGGCCCTAGGCAGGGGCTTTAGGTAGTTGATGAAATTTACACACAGAAATACCGCCCTAAATTAGCCTGCAGGGGCTGGCCCAGGGCTCTGTGAGCCAGATGTTTCTTGCACTGAGAGGCCTCAGGTGCATGGTGGGTTTCCTTAGCAGCAGCTGTGTACCATTCTTCCTTAATAATCAAGCCCTGGCTGCTTCTCTACCCTGACCCCACACACTCATGATCCATTTTAACCAATAGAGAGAAGCTGTGCGAACTTGCACACAGTGTGTGTATGCTAACTCTGGTCTCCCTTAAACACGATTTGAATTTCACTTTAAAGAAACTTCCCTTTTGTGTGTGCAATTTTTTTTTTTCAAGCAGCTGCACTACAGCTATCAACAAAGGAACAAAGTAATTTAGCTCTGAGCAAACTCACTCCAATTACCCATAATAATTCATAGGAGACATTTTTAAGCTTACAGAATGCTAGATGTAGGCATTTCTTTGTGTGCCCCTGTAAGTTTTTCCACTTGTCTATCTATTTTTCCCCAGAGATATATGAGCCCAAAAAAATATATAATTAAAATCAGGGAAAGGCAGGGGTTAGATACAGATTCTCAGCCAAGTGTGGTGTTACAAGGGGTCATTGCTATATCAGGGATGGAGGGAAGAGACGTCAGAGGAAACTGGGGACAGACTCGAACACTGATGAGGCGTGGCGGGCTTACAGGAGGCTGGTCTCATGGGTCTCCCTTTGGTCTGCAGTTTATTTCCTCTTTCTTTCAAGCATACTTTTAAGAGAGCTGAGTTTCCTTCTTTGCCCTATTTCAAAAGCAAGAAAAAGTATTAGAAAATGCCTTTTCTTAAAGAGTCACATTGCATCTTTCCTTCTGCTCACTTGCCACCTAACCATGGTTGTTCACCTCTCACCTCCTGCAGGAGAGAAATTCCTGGGGGTGACCTTGGGTGAGCTTTCCATCAGGCCGCCGTGGTGTCTGCTCATGGAGCAAGTCTAGGCTCTCTGGTGTTGGGCAGTGAGGGCTGGGAGAGACCTCAGCCTTTTCCTACAGAGAAACTCGCGGTTGGTGAACGGGAGGCATGCTCACCCACTTGGAGGAGACTCCGGCTTTGAAAGGCTGTTGGAAAGGGAAGCCAGCATGTGGGAGGGAGCCAGGTTTTCTCCTCATGTCTTCTTTCCATGTGTTTTGGTTCTGTGTGAAAGCAGACGTGTCTGGTTGCCAGCTTTGGCAGGAGAAGCTGAATTCCATGAGCACTTACCAGTCACATTAGAAGCTGATTGAGACTACACCCAGTTTTTAAAAATTGTCTGATTTGTAGGTCTGAATTTTGTAAGCTTTAGAAAATGTGTATATATATAATTTATATATGTATGTGGGTTTTTTTGAGAGAGGGTCTCGCTCTGTCACCCAGGCTGGAGTGACAGTGGTGTAATCTCGGCTGCAACCCAGGCTGGAGTGCGGTGGTGTGCAGCTCACTGCTGCCTCGACCTCCCAGGGTTGGGTAATCCTCCCACCTTTGCCTCCCAAGTAACTGAGACTACAGGTACACGCCACCAGACCCCAGCTAATTTTTGTATTTTTTGCAGAGACGAGATCTCACTATGTTGCTCAGGCTTGAACTCCTGAGTTCAAGTGATCTGCCTGCCTCGGTCTCCCAAACTGCTGGGATTACAGGGTGAGCCACTGCACCCGGCCAGTGTTTGTTTTTTGCTTTTTGTTTTTTTTTTTATTGTGGTAAAATACACATAACATGAAATATACCATTTCAACTGTTTTTGATGTGTACAGTTGAGTGCGTTAAGTACGTTCACATTGTTGTCCGTCCATTTTCGTCATCTCCATCAGAAACTCTGCACCCGTTCAGTAGCTCCTCATTCTACCCTTCCCTGGTAACCTCTATTCTACTTTCCGTCTCTGATGTATGTGTGTCTTTAATTTAGCAGGATGTGCGCTTTCATTCCAAATACTTCACAGAAGAGCTAAGAAGAATTTTTATAGAGGACACTGACTCAGAGACTGAGGATTTTGCAGGATTTACGCAGAGTGATCTGAATGGAACGACTAATCCAGAAGTAATGGTAATAATTACAACAGGAAGGGATGTGGGTGGTAATGTTTTTAATCCTGTTTCTGAATTAGAGTTTTACTTTCAAGAAGTCACTTCACAAGTGAAAAGATTTTACTTTTTCTTACATATTTCTTATAAGCAATTCACATAACCTAAAAAAATTGCTCCTGGAAGGCTAATCCCTGGTCCACCAGTCCATTATTCTCTTAGAAAAAATCCATTACTTTTCCCCTCATGCTTGTTGGGTCTGGGGATGTGTCCCAGGCATCCTTTATTGTCCTTCTCAAAGAATTTCTCTCTCTTGGCCAGGCGCGGTGGTTCATGCCTGTAATCCCAGCACTTTGGGAGGCTGAGCTGACCAATATGGTGAAACCCCGTCTCTACTCAAAATACAAAAATTAGCCAGGCATGGTGGTGGGCACCTGTAATTCAAGCTACTCAGGAGGCTGAGGCAGGAGGATTACTTGAACCCGGGAGGTGGAGGTTGCAGTGAGCTGAGATTGAGCCACTGCACTCCAGCCTGGGTGACAGAGTGAGACTCCATCTCAAAAAAAAAAAAAAAAAAAAGGAAAAACAGAAAACATTATCTCAAGAGTTTCTTAAACCTCTTTTATCTAAAAGTTTATCTTAGAGTGACAACTTCCTTGAGATACTTTCTTACTGTGTGTGAAGTGACAGTTTTTGGTTTGAAGTTAATTTGGCAAAAATGTGGCTGTGGTACAAGCTGGGTGTTCCCCATGCATTGTGGATTTGGATTTGTCATGCTTTTTAGTGTTAAAGATGACCCAGGCCTGCCTGGATTCTGGAGGGAAGTCTACTCTCAGCACTTCCTATGAACAGACTTGTGAGTTGATTTTTTTTTATCCTGCGCAGTTAGGCTAGTTTACTGCCCACTCGTGTTTGAATCTGAAGGTAACTTTAAGGCACAGCCTTCGGATTTAAGTGCAGAAATGTTTTCTGCTAAAAACAGCATACATTTATGCAAAAAATAAACATGCTACAGTATGAAGATGGAACGTAGAGTTTAAGCCTCTTCACAGTCAGAAGCTGCTAAGGACTAAGTTTTGGCAGAGACTCTGTAGAGGTTAAATAAGCTGTGACTCCTAGGCCTGCCTCATCCTTCACCTGTCCTGGGAGAGAATGTAGAGCATAAAAGCCCGCATGGTAGGCTGCTTTGTTTGATGGTGATTTTTTGCTATGAGTAGCAACATAGAGCTGTGCCAGCCTGGAGGCCCCAGGTCTCCTTTGGCTTTCTTTGCAGAAGCTGTTTGTGTGGCAGTTCATCAGTTCTGGCCAGCAAGTCCCCAGTTTCTTGCCAGCACCATATTAAAATCCTTCTAAAACCCTAATGGGCATCATTTGTTAGCGACGTACTTATTTTCTGTTCTTTAGTGAAGTGATGTCTGGTTATTTGAAGCATTTGTGTTTCTAGTGAGAGAAAGTGAATTACCCCAGAAGTCTTCCCTCCCACCTGCCCCCAAGTCTGTGGACTGTGATGTGTTACGTAGATCATGATATAGCTTACAGTTCAGCACAGGCCCCTGCAAATTTTATTTTAGAATCCAGTGAGAAGAAAAGCATTGTTGCCTCCCAGCCCAGCCCCCTGCCCACCCCTGTGGGAACTGGCGAGCCTGTCTTTCTTGATAATGGGATATTGCTGTAACCTTGGTTTCCGGGGGCCTGCTGGCCGGATGCGAAATAGCCACATCCACGTGCTAGACTTGTGCTCTTCTCTCGGGTCTGATTCTGGGCTGCTGTGGACCATTTGTTCTTTCCTTCCTTCAGGCCTCTGTAGTGAGCCGTTCTACATCTGGTAAAGAGAGGCCTGTAGATGATGAGGATGGTAGATAAATGGATCAAAACTGAAGTTCTTCCCTGACAGTGTCCCCTAAAATTGGGTTCTTTTGCCGTACACCATTTTGAATTCTGAAGCTATTAATATGGAAAGTTCAGGGTATTAAAAAAATAGGTAAATCAGTGCCGTATAGTATTATTTCTCACTTGGCTTGGTGTGGATATACTAGGGTTGGCAGTTATCTGCATTTTTTTTCTCCTTCTGTCTTACTTCTAACTTTAGTCCAATGAGAATTCGGGGTTGGTGGTGGTCACTGGGGAAGAAGCAGAGTCCCTGAACTGATCCCGGGCCCATATTGGTGCCATTCCACGCTCTTGGTAGATTTTCAGAATTCCCAGATAATGGTTCCCAAAGTTTTCTAACTTGTGGTCATGGAAGGATGCCCAGAAGATGTCCTGGATCTCACATACTTAAACCTGTCTCGGTACCACTAAGAGTCCCGTCACATCTAAGCCGTCACGTAGGTGATGTAACCCTGTTACTGCCTTCCATATTTACTGTGTTCTCACTTGTAAAACGGAGCAATGTTTGAATGCTGGAGACCTCTACCATGTGGAATTTGAACACGTCAGGTGAGGATTTATGGAGTTGACTGAGTGGTGTTTTGCTACAACCTGTCGAGCTTCCTGACCTGGTTTCACCTCATGGCTCTGTGAGGGTTCCAGGGAAGGGAAAGGTGCCCCTTGACTGAGGACCCAGTGGCAGGTCATCTGCCTGTCCTGGGTCACTGCCCTGAGGTGCAGTCAGCTCTCCCGCCCCGTTACTCAGGAGTCCGGTTCCTGCTATTTAGAGGAGACCAGTCAGCATTTTCCCCCCATAGCACCCTTTCCTGTCTGAAGATCACGTCTGTCAGGCATACCCTTTTTTGTGACTGTCTCTCCTCTTGCTGGCGCTCCTTGGTCATCCCTCGGTGGAGGAGCCCACCCTGTCAGTGTTTCGCTTACAGCCCTCATGCTCCCAATGAAACCCAGTTCTGTCATGGGTATGACAGTGCATTGTTCGGTAGTAGGTTGTCTGCTCTTTGATTTTATTCATCAACCAATTTCTTGGACATTTAAAGGAAATTCAGAGGGAACTCATAATATGAAGGGAAAGCTTTTCATTTTTCATGTTTTTTCTCATATGCTGTCAGAGTTGTTTTAAATGCATGTCTTTTTTGTGGGTCTGTAACAGTGTCTTCGTGCTTTTTCTTGCTCTTATTTTATTAGGTCGTGGAGTCAGATTTGAGTGATGATGGCAAAGCATCTTTGGTGAGTGAGGAAAAGGAAGATGAAGAAGAAGATAAGGCTACCTCAAGAAGAAGTAGGTCTAGAAGAAGTAGTATTGGTCTTCGAGTAGCCTTTCAGTTCCCCACCAAGAAGCTGGCCAACAAACCAGATAAAAACAGTTCTTCCGAGCAGTTGTTTTCTAGCTCACGCTTACAGAATGAGAAAGAAACAGTTCTTGGAAGAAAGAAAGGCCGTAGACAGGTGATGCAAAGGGAAGATTCTACCTCTGAGTCTGAGGACGACTCTCGGGATGAGAGCCAGGAGAGTTCGGATGCTCTGCTGAAAAGGACCATGAACATCAAGGAGAACAAAGCCATGGTGAGGCTTCACGGAGGGCGCCCTGGGAGTTGGCATCAGGCTCTGGCAGCAGTTGCTGGGCTCCCAGAACCACTTTGAACCACTTTGCTTCTATAGCTGCTGCTGTTGCTTTGGCTTCTGTCAGGAAAATGTACTCTGGGTATTGTGTATCCTTTTTCTTTTCCAGAACCCAGAGCGACTGTTACATGATCAGCTCTGGTTTGGGAACAGAAAGAGATTCCCCAGGACCATTTTTAGCCCTTACACGGTGCCATCATGCTGCTTACTGTTGACCAAGCTAAGTTCTAAGTATATAGTTGTGTTGGGGATGACAGGGGCTGAACAACTGGCCTGTTCCCAGCAGAGTAAAGCAGAGGAAGTGGGATGTCACCAAGTCCACTGAGGAGCTGCGAGGAACAGGTTGGGCAGGTAGCTTTTCACCATGGAACCACTCTTCTGTGGTGACCGGCCCTGGTTCTGAGACTTCTCAAGGAATGGAAGAAGTCTAGGAATTAAAACAACCTCAACAGTGTTAATTCACTCTAAAATGTCTTCATTAGAACAATGAATGGAACAAGGTGAAATCTTTGTTACATATATTTGGTTTTTCTATATGTAATCAGTTACTGTTAATCTGATCATTGTAGAGAATCATTGTTTGCTTCACAATTGCTTATCTACAGAGTTTTTTTTTTTAATAGTTCTACCACTTATAATCACTTTTAGCATTTTTGTGTTTTTTTAATCTTTTCCTTTTAAAAAAATAATGATGTAGTGATACTGTATATGCAAGCTTATATGTCTAATATAAATCACTTACAAAAATGGAATGCCTACTTTCGGGTTATTTTTATCCTAAGAAACATTTTTACTTAGCTAAGGGAAATTTTCAGCACTGTATCCATCTACATCTTTAAAGTAAGAGCTATTTTCTTTATGATTTTTTTGGTGGCACTCATATAATTGTATAAACTAAAATGAATCCTAATTAAATTCTCTGGCATATTAATGCCTATTATTTGGTGTTATTAGTTGTTCACTTAGGAATATCTTCATAAATTACTTTGATAATTTATTTAAAGAATCAGATTTTTGGAGCTCTAACCATCGAAATAATCTTAATTGAGCTTTTTCTTTTTTGAACATCCTGAAACTTGAGACTCACATGTGCAAAATGAATTGTCCCAGGGTCACACTGCCTTGGATTAGCCTCCGAGTCAGGATCGGAACCTCATGCTCCAGCTCTTGATCATTCCAGGACTGTTTTCCTGGTGTTGTGTTGTCCTTATATATAAGGAATAGGCTAGTGTTCATTCATATGAATGATGACATCAGCATCTCAGGTCTGGAGATAAAATCTTTACATGTGAGGTTAAAAGTATAACTGTTGCGGGTTATGTAAACTATTCAAGTTAGGTTTCTTATGATAGCAAAATGGAAGACTTGAGATAGGTGTTGGATGACCTAACCCTGGAGCACTATTTATGTAAGATCCTTTCTTATGTTCTGAACTTCAGCTTGCCCAGTTATTGGCGGAATTGAACTCAATGCCAGATTTCTTCCCAGTACGAACCCCGACCTCAGCTTCTGTAAGTAGAACTCCTTATAATTATAGCAATACTGATATATGGTGATCAGCCACCAGATGGCTTTTATTCAAGAGAGTGCCCAGTTGCCTCTGTCTGTGCTCTTGATTTCAGAGGAAGAAAACAGTGAGGCGAGCCTTCTCGGAGGGACAGATCACGCGGCGCATGAATCCGACCCGGAGTGCACGGCCTCCTGAGAAGTTTGCTCTAGAGAACTTCACTGTCTCAGCCGCCAAATTTGCAGAAGAGTTTTACAGCTTCCGAAGAAGGAAGACAATTAGTGGGGTATTTTCTGACTAATACGTGAATTCGTTTTTGTCCGAGCTACTGTTCCTCCAAACGTGAACGCACATCACTGTCACCCCAGGGCTGTTTCTGACCCTGTGGGTCTGCGGCAGCTGAGAACTTGCATTTCTATCTGCTTCCCAGGTGATGCCGTTGCTCCCGAGATCATACTTTGAGAAGCAGCCCTGGTCTAAGCTGGAGGTCACAGAGAGAGTCTTTTATCCAAGCCGAGCTGAGAAGCAGCTCATTTGTTAGGACCCTGCTTTGATCTCTGCTGCAGGCAGTAAAGGCCTGTCCACAGCTCCAGTCAGCTTTGTGGTGTCCACTTCGTGGAAAAGTGCAGTGATTCCTCGTTGCCTTTCTATTTTAGGCATGAGGCGTTTCAAGCGATTTCAGTTTGGAGGGAGAAACTTTGGACTCATTTGTGGGTTTGGCTGTTCAGTGTGGTTCACCTCTTCACAGAGTTTACAGCAAAGAACCAAAAACCTTGATTTTCTCCTTTATGACTGTATCGCCTTGCTGAGAAGGAAGCTTGGCAGGTGGCAGGAGCTCAGTAAATAACTAAATGAAATGGCTGCAGGGAAATAGAAGAGGGACAGGGTTAACATTAATGGATCTTTGAGAGTTTAAAATATTTATACTTTTTTTATAACTGCTCAAAACATCTCACTCCAGGTTCTGCCTGTGTTCACTGTGCAGGGGAAATGCCGGGAGTATAGACGACGTCACCGTATATCTTCTTTTCGGCCAGTGGAGGATATCACCGAAGAAGACTTAGAAAATGTTGCCATAACTGTTCGAGATAAAATCTATGATAAAGTTCTGGTAAATTATATATTATGGGTAATTTGCATGATTGTCATTCTTATTAGGAGTCTAAAGCATTGATATTTGAAATCTCACTTGTTTTTAAACTCTTATCAGGGCTTATGCCATCTCACCAAGGGCTCAGAGCCAGGTTCTGAATTGGAGGGTCAAGGGTCAGCTGTACCTGGGAGGCAGCCTAGTGCAGTAATTCCCATCAGGACAGCAGTCTCTCTTAGGGATGCATACAATCTGGGGGAAGGGAAGGGTATAGTTTAAAAGGGATTTTTATATGTAACTTACGGTTTAAATATTTATATAGTTTTATGTTTTAAATATTGAAAAAAGTTAGTGTATTTGGGGGGTAATATAACCATAGAAAATAAAGTTTGGCAGAATATCTGGTAGGAAACAGGTTAAATTTCTTGTAAATGGTGATTTAGAGGGAGGCTTTGCGTTTTGCTTTTTTTGTGTTTTTCTAGATAATGGGACACTGTCAAGATAGTATTAAAATGCTTTAAATTTAGTTGTCAATATTAAAAAAAAAATAGATTTCACATTGAAGATATGCAGGTCTGCAGAGCTAGGCTGGGGTCAAGGTGATGCCACCCAAGGCTCATTGCCACTCAGTCACTTGTCACCTTTCAGGGGCTCTGCCACCCCTGACTTAAGCTTTTCTCTGGTCTCTCTTCCTGACAGCCTGATCATTTCATTCCTTTTGGGTCTCTGCTCAGCCTCATCTGACCTAATATGCTTCTCTGGCCACAGACCTGTGATGGTTACATTCTAGAGGAGTAGTATCCATTCTTTTTGGCACCGGGGACTGGTTTTGTGAAAGACAATTTTTCCATGGATTTGTGGGGTGGGCAGGGGATGGTTTCAGGATGAAACTGTTCCACCTCAGATCATCAGGCATTAGATTCTTTTAAAGGGTGCACAACTCAGATCCCTCACATGCACAATTCACAATAGATGGTTTGTGCTCCTATGAGAATCTAATGGTGTCACTGATCTGACAGGAGGAGGCAGAGCGCAGGCGGTAATGCTCGCCCACCCGCTGCTCACTTCCTGCTGTGCAGCCCGGTTCTGAACAGGCCACAGACTGGTTCTAGCCTGGGGGCTCGGGACCCCTTGTCTAGAGACAATGCTATGGTTCTTAGGAAGACAGTCCTGCTTCATTTGAGGAGACAGGTGGTACTTCTTCATACACTTGGAAATGCACATGATGGCATCTGGCCTCAGTGGGCATCAGCATATCCCTGTGTTCACCTGCTCACTGCCTTCCCCCCGTAGGGTAACACGTGCCATCAGTGTCGCCAAAAGACCATTGACACCAAGACAGTGTGTCGGAACCAGGGTTGCTGTGGTGTGCGAGGACAGTTCTGTGGACCATGCCTGCGGAACCGCTATGGAGAGGATGTCAGGTCGGCGTTGCTGGACCCGGTAGGCGCAGTGTTTGCATTTGTTGTAAATTGTATTGATGAAGGAAGCAAGCTGAAGATGGGCTTCCTGGGTTCTCACGGGGAACTGGGAGGTCCAGAACTCTGGTTTTTCCCTTCCATTTGTGTCTTAAGGCTCCAGGGAAAATGAAAAATAGGGATTCATTCTGGAAAGAGAGCAAGCTGACCAGTGAATAGAAGAATTTGTTAGATTTTCCATTGTCAGAGCAAAACTTGCTTACAGTCCTCTAGTTTTATACAAGTAATCCCTGTACCTGTCCTTCAGCAGAGTGATTTCCCTCTCATTTGTTTTTCTGGGCCAGGCTGAGAGGGAGGTGTACACTGCAGTATTAAGTGCTTTCTGTGTGCCTGGTACTGTGCAAGCTGTCGCTCACTCTTATAAATTCGTTTAATCCCATGAAATAGGTGTATAACCTGTCTCTCTCTCAGCTCCCTTGGTAAAATGAGACATAGTATCATGGTGAGTAGGCACGACCTTGAGCCTGGGGCAGTCCTGCTCCCAAGTGTGGCATCTTAGGCAGCAGTCATGGGGTAAATATATCGTCCTCAACTGACCAGCATAAACTGCTGCTCAGGTTAGTCATTCAACAATAAGCACACATTGAAAGGGCTGAAATTCACACCTTGATCTTTTGGAAACCTTGTGCTCCTAAACCAGGGCTGACATCCTAGGCCTGTGACCTGCACACTCACACAGGGCCCTGTGCTTGGCCAAATGCTTGTGAAACTCTCCATAATTTTTAAGCAGGGAGCCCTGAAAGGTGTCGTTTTTCAGTGTTTGCATGTGACGTGGGGTGATCAGCCTTCCTGCCTCGTGAGGAGCCCCCTGGGACGTAGACTGAAAGATGCCATGTGATTAAAGGTTGGAGGAGAGGCCAGCTGAGCCAGTCTGGATCCGAATCCCAGTTCTTGCCAGAGCCTGTAGATAATGAGCGAAGTGTCTGCTGTCATCTCTCTGTTAGGATTGGGTGTGTCCCCCCTGTCGTGGGATCTGCAATTGCAGCTACTGTCGGAAGCGTGACGGCCGCTGTGCCACAGGAATCCTCATTCATCTGGCCAAGTTTTATGGTTATAACAATGTTAAGGAATATCTGGAGAGGTAAGTCTCTAGCAGCTTAAAAACAGCTTGAAATCCCGAGGCCGAGCACGGGCGATCCTCTTGGCAAATAGTTGTTGCCTTCCTCTGTGACTTACATAAACCACGAGTGCCATCTATTCTGTATCTGTTTGCATTGGAAAAGCTCAGGCCTGATATTTTCCCTATTAGGGAATATTCTCCTTTGCTAGATTTTTCAACTCAACTCCATGTTGCCTTTAACCAAAATTTCTCCTCGAGGTGTATGACAGAAATGGAAGGAGTAAACAAGGCAGGCTGAGGGGAAACGACATAGATTATGAAAAGGCAGCCATAATCCTAGTGCAGAGAGAGAGTTCAGGGCAAGAGGACAGAATGTGAGCTACAAGTTTCATTAATGTGATAAACTCTGAATCGTGGTTCTGGAATGCGGGAGTGAGGCAAGTCGTGCTTCGGGCGTACTTTACCGGAGGGTGTACCGATATTGATGCAGAAAATGTCAGGATTTCGAGTGTCAGGAGATCTGGGTTCTGGCTTTGTACTCTTAGATGATTATAGAACCTCTCAAGCTTTGTACTAATTACTTACCAAATATTTCTCATCTTTTTCTCAGCTTACAAAAGGAGCTGGTAGAAGACAATTAAGAGGAAAACAGAACCAGCCACCTCACCATAGAGTACCCCAACAAGACATGCATACCATTTGTGCCTAAGATTTTTTACGGTTGTGTTTTTATACGAAAATTCTTTGTAGAGATTACTGTTTCTAAATACTATTTTTTTTAAGATTGTTTATATGCTTACAAAGATTTCTCAGGAAGACAGCAGAGCAGAGGAATCTATATAGATGTATGCACAGACCTATTTGTATGCTGAACTTTGTTCAGTGATTAAAAAGCACAGTTTAAATGGGGTGGGGTTAAAGTTCAGATAAGTTAGAGAGAAAACATTGTATGAGCAGCTCCTGCCTTGATCTATCTTTGGCTTCCCAAACAGTAACTCCAGGCCAAGTTTGCCTTAGCACGAGTGACCACAGTTTAATAGACCACACACATCGTTTAACCTGCTCTTGGTCATTGAAAATTTACACTGAACAAAGTGCAATTAACTGCAGAACAGTTTTACTAAAACTTGACTGAACAAAAGGGGACCGTCAACATTGTAGACACTGGAGGCCTCACAGAGTGCTAGCCTCTTCCTTCAGGACTCACCTGAGGCCTGCTGCTTTTATATTTTGAAAGAGTTTAAGGGCTAATAATTTTTAATTTAAGAACTAAAATCTCCCTTCTTTCTGGCTGCATTGCTTTTGCATGTTCAGATGTGATATAGGTTTTTTTGAGATGGAGTCTTGTTCTGTTGCCCAGGCTGGAGTACGGTGGCGCAACCTTGGCTCACTGCAACCTTTGCCTCCTGGGTTCAAGCGATTCTTCTGCCTCCTGAGTAACTGGAACTACAGTTGTGTGCCACCACACCCTGTTAATTTTTTGTAGTTCTAATAGAGATGGGGTTTCACCATGTTAGCCAGGATGGTATCGATCTGACCTCGTGATCCACCCGCCTCGGCCTCCCAAAGTGCTGGGATTACAAGCGTGAGCCACCGCGCTCAGCCCTGAATAAGTTTCTAATATTTTGTCTGATTTTCACTCTCCTTTCTTCACTTTTTAAGGATAGCGTTGAAAAAAGAATGCACATGTGAGTTACTAAAAAGTTGTAATTGAATACATTAATGTGCATGGGAACAGTGCAGCAACACAACAGAAAATCCTCACTGCACTCCAGCCGAGGCTAGAGTTCTTACACTTCTAGCAGCAGAGCCACTCCGGCTAGAACCCATTTTGCAGTCTTGTCTTCGCTCTTCAGCCTGAAGGTCCAGATGTAGCTGGGGCCTCTCAGTTTGGTTCTGTACACAGGGCACTCGTAGGTCTGCTTGGTTTCTTGTCTCTCCACGGGGGTGGCTTTTGCAAAGATGACCGGCATAGGGCATGTCAGCTCCTTGAGACGGGCTTCGACAATGGTTCCTGATTGGGTGTCCCAGCGGGCGCCTATAGCAAAAACACAACGGTTGCAATTGTGTGGCAGGTTGCTACTGATGATCAAGTTGTTTGATGCAATAAACATTCTGGTTTTGTCATATTTTTTTGCTTGTCAGTGGTATTTTTACTGAGCTGGCCAGACTGAGCTTTGAAAGGTAGGTTACCCTGCCTGCAGTGGAGGCACCGCTTTGCTTCCATGCTTAGTGGCTAAACTTTCCTGTGGAAGTAAGCTGATTTTATGAAATGGGATTCTAAGAGAATTCACATACATTAAACTAGTTTGCCCTCCCTTTAAATCTGCAGTTCAACACATTCCCTCCCCGTCGCACCTTATTCTCTTACACCAAGTTCCAGTCGTTCATTTATGTCAGAACTTGTGGCACTTGCTTTAAAGTGAAAAAGGAACATCTTGGTAGGGACCAAGTGTCACCCTACACAGTCACACCTTCAAGGCTTGGAGAAGTCTTGTAGTAAAATATTAGAGCAAATTTACGGACAGTTTTTAAACAGTAGAAGAAAGATTTTGAAATGATTATATTGAAAAGCCAAATAATGTGAATTCAGTCTAAGTCTAAAGTTATTCAGTGGCATTACCACCCAGATATATTTGCAAAATTTAAGTGGAAGAAATGAGATAATGACTAGCATCAGGTTACTGTGTGAGTGAGGAGATGCTGAGAAACAGTAAGAGGACAACCAACCAATCTGAACCTGAGTAAGAAAAGGTTCCCCACTTACTCCTTGGGGTGTCTTACCCTCCATGAAGAGTCCGTGGAGGTATGCACCTTCCCTTGGCGGGTGGCCATAATCTTCCTTTGTTTTTTTGGTAACATCAACAGTCAAGCACGTTTTATCCAGTGGCCACTCATTTTTTCGAGCCATCGTCTGCATGATTGCTTTGGAAACATAACAAACATTGAATAGGATGAAAATGTTGCATATAAGGTTCCCAGGAGCTACCAGTAAATTGAGGCATCCTTTAGTCCCATAGGGTGTTTCTTGGGCATTTGCACGTGGCTGCGCTGGAGCAGGCTTTGACCAACTAAGGCCTGCAGGACAAGCTCGCTGTTTCTGTAAATAGTTTTATTGGAATAGCCACAGCCATTTGTGTATTGTCTGTGGTTTTTGCACTACAATAGAGTAGCTATGCGGCCCTTTCCAGAAAATGTTTACTAGAGGACACGGTGCCCCACCTCACTTGGCTGCTTTTGCTGCTATAGGAGGCCCTTTCCCTCCTGCTGCTACTCGCCTGTCCAGAACTTTGTTTCCTCTGTAGCTGCTGGTCCTTTCTATAATGGCTGCTGCTTGAGGATTGGTTAGCAGGGCAAGGAGATGCCATCATAGGTAAACAGGGCAGGGCTTCTGGTAGGGTATGGTCCTGTCTGCATCAGGGACTGCACTGCCTCAGCCCTTACCCGTTAAGAAGGACTGAGGGTTGAAGAAGCCAGAGAGCCACACGACAGCTGGAAGGACAAGGTCTTGTGTCCAAGTATCGAGTTCTCGGCATCGCAGGAGGAGGTCACTGAACCTGGTTTACGGGAGGTAGGAAGAAATAAACTTGTTCAGTAAAATAGCCATTTTCCAGTATGTTCTGGTGGTGGGGGGCGGTTAGGGCAGGGTGCTGGTAGAAAGTATACCACTGGTAGCTGGTCAAATCCTTCCCTGACAATTTGCAGGGCACTGTCCCTTTAAAGGGCTAGTTTGTTTCCCATTGGAGACTTGATGCCTGTAGCTCTTACATTATGGCAAGATACACTGAGGAATGTGGAAAACTCATTTCCATTTATGCAACAAGTTCTATTAGAGCCTCTTCATGCTATATGGTGACTGTACAAAGGTCCTCACCCTATGACTTGGTCTGACAAATGCCAACTTGGAGGTATGGACAGGGTGTCTGAGGACCAGGGATGGCAAGGCTGTGATGGTGGTTACAAGACCAGAGTTGCCAGGAAAGCCGATAGGCAGAGGGAACAACATGTGCGGAGGCAGTGGAGCACGTGACCGCAGTCTAAGCACGTGCAGTAGCTGCCTGAAAGGGGGGAGGAAAAGGTTAATAAGGAAAAAAAGTCAGCCACGAATGGCATGCCAGTGGTTTGAGAAATGCTGCTGTTACATACATGTTCTCGGCTCCTCACAATTGGGCAAGGTAGGAAGTATCTGCAGTTGAGCTGGCTCACAGAGGCTAGGGACAGATGAACCTCTGATAAAATTAAGAGACAAGTGACACCTTGAATCATCAGTTTCAGAGGCTGCCTAAAGGGGACCAGGAGAATGGAGTAGAGAGAGCATAGCCTCAATGTAAGAGCCAGCGTTCTCCAGAAGGAAGGGCTGGCACTGAAGTTTTCTAGGACCTTGTCTGCTTCAGAGTTGCAAAGGAAGTGGGGGTGAATGAGGAAACACCCTGACAAACCACATGGCAGAAAATGTCTGCCTGAGATATTTGGCTGACTGGGCTGTGAAGAAGAAAAGGTTCAGAATACTTATGTTCAAACTTAGGTTACCACAAGGAAAATCGCTGTGCCTGGACCTATATTAAATTCTTCCAGATAGCTAGATCAGAAAAAGCATACTTGATGGTAAGAAGAAGAAACAGCATAGGCACCACACAAAGGAAAAAGGCGAAGAACAAGAAAAGCAAAGGCAGGCAGACATTTCTCTCAAAATGTTGCCATCATGAGGATAAACACTGCAGCCAATTTGTAACAACTAAAACAAGTGATTGTTGATATAAACAAGATCATGACTTAGAAGGGATCAGGTAGGAAAAAGTAAGGAAATTAAGTTTGAAGATCCCAGAAAAGAAGTAGAAAATACAGAAATGAAGCAAAAAGTGAAACAGCATAAGGGAGAATAACAAAAATAAATGGAAGTGAAGAGGTAAAGGGTTAGAGTGAAAGCAATAAAATGAAAGCTGAAATGAGGCCAGACGTGGTGGCTCACATCTGTAATCCCAGCACTTTGGGAGGCCGAGGCAGGTGGATCACTTGAGGTCAGGAGTTCGAGACCAGCCTGGCCAACATGGTGAAACCCCATCTCTACTAAAAATAACAAAAGTTGGCCGGGCATAGTGGCACATGCCTGTAATCCCAGCTACTAGGGAGGCTGAAGCAGGAGAATTGCTTAAACCCAAGTGGCAGAGGTTGCAGTGAGCTGCGATCACGTCACTGCACTCCAGCCTAGGCAACAGAATGAGAATCTGTCCCAAAAAATAATAATAATAATTCTAGAAAATTTGAGTTTTCCTAAATTATACCTTTGAATCTATATAATCAAGGGCACATCACGTTCCAAGAAAATTTGGTAGAGAGTAATCAATGCTAATATAAAGAATAATATGAACAATAAAGATAATCCCTGGATGGCCAGGGGAAAACCTGAAGCCATTTATAAAGGGAAAAGAAGTATGCTAGCTTTTGACATCTCCGTGGCAGCATCTGACAAGAGGAGAGTGATGGCTACAAAGGCCTCCAACTGAGGGTGTTACTATTTTTTAATAACTAGCCAAACTGTCATTCGGGTATAGACAGAAGAGTATATGGCATGAAAAACCACCAGCAAATCCAACAAACAGGAAGGTTTATAACCCAGGAAATAGAGAAGTCTTGAAGAAAATACTTAATTGTAAGTATATTTAAACTTCTCAGGAAAAGAGAATAGTCATAAGAAGGAAAACAGGAAATTATGAAACTAGGCTGGGCACCCTTCCAAAAATATAAACAACCTGGAACTGAAAATTATGGACAATGAAATATATTTTATTTTTTGAGACAGGGTCTTGCTCTGTCACCCAGGCCGGAGTGCAGTGGCATGATCATGGCTCATTGCACCCTTGACCTCTTGGGCTCAAGCAATCCTACCACCTCTACACCTTGAGTAGCTAGGACGGCAGTCGCATGCCACCACACCTGGCTAATTTTTATTTTATTTTATTTTTTTTAGAGACAGGGTCTCATTATGTTGCCCAGGCTGGCTTCGAACTCCTGAGCTCAAGTGATCCTCCTGCCTTGCCCTCCCAAAGCGCTGGGCATGAGCCACTGCACCCAACCTGGACAATGAAATCTAAATAATTAAGAGAAGAAACAGATTGGATACAGTTGAACATATAATGAAGATCACCCGGAACTGATGAAGTCTACAAGTATACAGCTGAGAGACACTGAAAACGTTAAGAGGTCTGGCAGATAAATGTAGACTTGAGAATAGAGAGAATGACAATATTCGGAGAAAAAAGCACTAAAGACTTTTTCAGA
Organism: Macaca mulatta; assembly: GCF_049350105.2. Taxonomy (NCBI): domain Eukaryota; kingdom Metazoa; phylum Chordata; class Mammalia; order Primates; family Cercopithecidae; genus Macaca; species Macaca mulatta. The sequence goes on from NC_133408.1 coordinate 106,403,911, forward strand.
ATAAAAGCTATGGATGGAGTCTCACATTTATAACAGTACTTTAAAAATCCACACCTCAATACAATAATAAAATTGTTGAACATCAAGGGTAAAGAGAAAACATTTTAAAACTTTACTTGGGAAGGAATGCAAATATTTAAGACCAGACCTACCCTCTACAATCAATGCTAGAAAACCATGGAGTTAGAACATCAAAGTCCTGAAGGAAAAATAATTGTTGTGTCCTGGAATTCTACATATAAGTAAACTATCAATCAAGAATGAGAGTGCGGTGAGGACAGTTTCAGATACACAAGATGATTGCATCCCCTGCCCCCAAGCCCTGCTCTATATTTTATACTCTGATGAAAAAAAAAAAAAAAAGCCCAGAACAAGATACCAAAAAAGCAGTGATGAGCAAATAAATCAGTACAGTATATTGAAGCAAAAATAATGATTGACCACAAGCAAAACAGAACAAAAATAATGTGGTTTAAAATAAGATGGAACTACAATTCCAGACCAGAAGGAGGCTGGTGTTCAGAGGGAAGCTGAAGGGTCTAACATTGTGTTAGGAGAATCAAAAGTGTGCGTGCTACAATGTACAGTCTCCACTAATATAATAGGAATGGTACAGGGATAGTTGAGGTTCATGGAATAATGATTCAGGAAAGCAGGGGGAAAGAAAGTCAGCACCGAAAACCCAGGAATAAAGAGCTTTGTGAAACTTCCTGAATTGTCTACCAAGACCAAGGAGCAATTAGGTGTAACACCAGCCTTCAGTGATCTGTGAATTTCTGCCCTAGCTTTGTGACACATCTCTGCAGTTATACCCCCAGTCTAGTTTACTGCATACTGCATACCATATTACAAACTTTCAAAAGTTGTCTATGAGAAGGCATAGGAATCTCAGGTTTGCAAAGTAAAGTTACAAGATGACACAAAGGCAAATTCAAGTTGCTTTCCATGGCCATTTAACTCTTACAACAACTCAGTGAGGGGATTCTATTGCCGTCTACATTTTTCAGATTTAAAAAAGACAGATTATTTTGTCTAAGATCATATACCCAATGAGTGAGAGGCAGAATTTGAATCTTGCTCTGACCCTGTCTTTTAACTGATTTTTGCCTTTGATTCAATATACCAAGTAAACTCAAATGAAATTGGTGGAAGAGTTTTTACAGTTACAGGTTGAGTACAGTCACAAAGCCCAGTCTGCACAGTTCTTAGGAAGCATTATTCAGAACACTAACCCAGCACTGAGGCTGCTCAGGGCCAGTGGCAGTGAGGGTGGGGTAGCTTACCACTGGGCTAGGCCATAAGTAGAAGGATAAGCCAGTTTGCTCCAAGTGTCTGGTACCATGTCATAACTCAATGCAAACTGCTGGGCTTCCAGAGCAGGAGATAATGCCAGTTCCCCCTTGCATCGAGAAAAAAAGCCACATAGTGAATATCTTCCAATGTGCTGAAGTCTGCTATAGCCTCACTTTAAGCTTACCTTCAAACTAAGGTCCAGTTGTTCAAGTGATATACGTATTTCCCGAATGAGAATATTCATCCTCTCACATTCTTGGAAGCAAACAAGAACATATGGGCTTCTATTTGAATTTTTTTGCATTATCTCTGCCATGTTGAACTCTTCTGGAAGTTTCTCCAAAATGTCATCCAAGACATTCTTAACCTTAAAATATTAAAACAAAGATTTAGCTCCTTTCTATTTCAGTTTTGGTCATGGTGACTATATATATCCTCTACTTTTTGAAGTTCCAGAATATATCATACAGCTTCTGAAGGTGCCTGCGAATGCATTTGAAAGATGCCTACGGCTCCCAGGAGGTGGGTGGTGTGGCAGTGCCAACTCCCTCAGCTGCCTCATTGGTGCTTCTGCACCAATGCCAGCACTCCCCCTTCCATGGAGCTGCAGATCTAGTCAAGAAGGAGCTACAGTTATTTGCAGTTTATTCACTTAACATTTAGGGAGTATAGAACTGTCATCAACTACGTGTTATTTATATGTAAAGATACGATCAGAGGAAGTAGAAGCCTATTATTTGGGTACTGTATTTTATAATCTGCTAAATTAACAAGATCCTTTTAAAAGCCATGTGAACCAGGGGCTGGGCACAGTGGCTCACGCCTGTAATCCCAGCACTTTGGGAGGCCAAGATGGGCAGATCATGTGAGGTCAGGAGTTCGAGACCAGCCTGGCCAATCTGGTAAAACTCTGTCTCTACTAAAAATACAAAAATTAGCTGGGCATGGTGGAGCGTGTCTGTAATCCCAGCTATTTGGGTGACTGAGGCATGAGAATCGCTTGAATTTGGGAGGTAGAGGTTGCAATGAGCCAAGATGGTGCCATTGCACTCCAGCCTGGGCCACAGAATGAGACTGTCTCAAAAAATAAAAAATAAAAGTCACATAACCCAAATAAGCCTTTTAAGCATAAGCAAATTCTAGTGAACTATGATCCTGCCCTCCCAACCACGGCATCCTAAAATTCCCAATTTAGATCAACATTTTTAACAAAGAAACTTCTATCTTCTGTAGTTGCTCTGAAGGAATGAAAGATTTATATATTAAAGGTATGAGAATGTACACGGTATTCATTCTATCTAGACAGCTCCACTGAGCTGGAGAAACCAGTCAATATCTAGAGAGGAGAAAAGATGGAAGAACTTTGCCTGTCCTTAGCCTCAGGCAGCTTTCCTTCTTTCCTTGGTTTCTCAGACTACTGCCTCTAGTTCTGACATCATGCCTGCCAGCTGGCATCACTCTGACAGGTAATTTATCTGGTCCCGAAATCTTAAACTCATTTACAGCAGGGGTAGACAGTATATCCAAATGACTGTAAGCATGTGAAAAGATGCTCAATATTATTCCTCAACTGGGACTGCAAAGTTAAAACCACTATGAGATATCATTACTCTTACAAAATCACAAAAAGATAGAGCAACTGGAACTCACATGCACTGCTGGTGGGAGAGTAACTGGTACAACCACTTGAGAAAACTGATTGGGAATACTATTAAAGCTAAACATCATACCCTATTATCTGGCAATCCCACTTCTGGGTATAGAGAAATGGGTAGTATGAATGGATGCCTTTGGGAGTTACCTTTGCATATTGACTGTAGAAGAATGTTCATGGTTGTGATATTTCTATAAAAGTGAAAAACAAGAAACCCAAACATCCATTCACAGTAGAATGAAGAATTTTATATTCATATAAAATTCAAAACAAAAATGAACCATTGGTACATAAGCAACATGGATGAATCTCACAAATGTAATACAGAATGAAAGGAGTTAGACATGGATGAATGCACACTGTATGATTTCATATATTTGGAATTAGGTAAAGCTAATCTGTGATGATGGAGGTAAAGATACTGATTATCTCTTGGGGAGATGAGGGATATGTTGACTGATAAGAGGCATGAGTATCCTGGAGTGTTGGAAATGTTATTTTCATCTAGATGGTGGTTAGATGAGTATAAGCCTAGGTAAAAACTTGTTGATTTGCACAATTAAGATTAGTACACTTCAGTACAAGTAAGTTATACCTCAATGAAAAAGAAAAGGAAGGAAAGTTCTCTACCTTTTCTTCTGTAGACTGCCCCAGTTCATCACCACTGAGTGCATTTCTGGGCTGCATCTCCAGCAAAGTTCTGAAGAGAGTGTTGGACGTCACTGTCAGGAATTCTATTTCAGCGTTTGGGTGGAGGCCGTACAGTGCCGGGCTTTCTGGAGGAAGCGTCTCCTCTATGTACTGGTGGTAGCCTGCATAATCTAGGTAGGGTGGGGCAGCAAATCCTGGTGCCAGCATCAGTTCATCTTCAATCTTCAACCACAAAAGAAAAGTCAGTTATTCCAAATGTAGGTAGGCATCCATTTTCACTTCCTCAACACTTCGAGAAGACCCTGATGAGAAGGCCCCAGCACAATGCTGGCTGGGTAGCAGGCTCCCTAAACTGTTTTATAATCAACCATTCTGCTCTGTATGCAACACCAGACTGATCTCTGGGGAGGATCCCAAGGAACACCCATTAATCCTATCCCTAAGAAGACTCAGTTTGCAGTGTGCATGGGGCAGTGTGATACATGCACATAAAAGGAATGAGCCATCACAGAGCCCGGGCTACCCTATAACACACTCCTATTCATTGATTCTCCCAACCATCCCCATTTCCCAGAGAGGAAGTCAAGACTCTGATGTGAATTTGCTGAGGTAGACATTTGATTTAAATCTTAATTCTGAACTCATTTTAGTAGGACTCTATAGCCTGTACTTCCCCAGGGCACCATACTTCCCACAGTACTGCATCCCATCATTTTATATATGATGTGAATTTATATACCTGAATTTTATAAATATAAATAATGATACATGCATTTAATGAAAAATATGTGTGTATATAAGTACCATTTATAGGCCATATATACTAAGAGTCAGACGGATCCTACCTTCCCAGGACTTTGAGCTACTCACAGCAGAGTCTGTCTTGTTTAGGATCCACAGACCCTGAGAGCTAAATACAGTTACCTACTGAGTGAAAGGCTGGAGAAAGTGGGCTTTTATCATGCCCATCTACTTTAATAAGGCTGGGGCAAGAGGGTAGACATTCCATTTAGAGGTAAGTTTTGAACAAAGGCAATGTGAATAGCAATAACAAACCCTCTAAACATTAGAACATAGAACTTCAAAATGTAACAAAAGAATTTATGAGCCTGAGTCTCTGACCAGCCATAAACACAGAGTCAATCAAGTGCTTACATTTTTCTAAGTAACAGTATAATCTTAGATTTATTTTTCCCTGATTGCTCTTTGGTTTCCAGGGACCATTAACCCCTCTGTCTTAATTCTCCCAGTCTCTTGCACCATAAATCCTGTCTGTATGTGCACTTAAATGTACAGGGGAATGTTATTTTTAAATTATCACCTAATGTAGCTATTTTCTGCCTAGATTTTCTAAGTGGGTTTCTGAAATGGATTTGTCTGTAACTGTGTATGCTACGCTGTGGTCCCCTCACTATCACCTGGAGACAAAGTGAATATTCTTTAATTCATTTAGTAATATGTACTCACCACCCAGTACACTACAACAAACCTTAGAAGTACAAGCTCCATATGACCTCGTTATTAAGGAACTGGGAGTCTAAAGAGGACAAAGTAAGTGTGAATTTCCATACAATCATGTGCGTAACAGTGGTTTTCTCTTTCCTTCTTAAACCTACAATCCAGGTTATGTAGAAAGCCTACGTCCTTAATAAGGATGCTCAACTGCTTTCTGTGAATTCCAAGCGCATTTTAAATATTTGACTGAGCATTTTTATTTTTATTTTGTACCAGGAGGATTTTAAAGTTATCTAATCCTTCATATTGCCAGAAATGGAAATCTTGACCCAATGAATATGGGAAGGAAGAGGTTGGATTATTCCACCACCAGTATCCATTGGCTTGGTTTTATTTATTCACATTTGTATCATTTCATGTTTATATATGAGAATCATCAAAACTTAAATGTCACCTGGCTCAGGGTGACCAAGATAAAACCATGCAGGAGAGTTAAACTCATCATTATTAGTATACGATGGATAAAGTAGCCAGAATAAAAATATGAGTAAAATATGAATAAGAAAACCAAAACCTAGAATCCACACATCCCAACTGAACATTGCTCCCTACAAACAAGTACTTGGTCTTCTCTATTTGTGCTTACTAGGAAATTGAAAGAAGTTTCAGAAGCCGCAGTTAATCTGTCCTTAATAAAAACAAAAAGTTAAAAACAGAATTTCAAGCAAAGAAACTGACCAAAACCAAAACCACTTGGAAAGGTTAAGCTGCCATGGGGACATTTGTTTGAATGCATGCTCATGTACTGTTGATGGGACTGCAAATGACCCATGCTCTTTGGAAAGAAAATTAGTCTTTATAGACATGTGACAAGTGCCTTCCATATGGTAGGCAATGAGCAAAGCAAAAGAAAACAGCCAACTCGAAACAGCCTGAGGTTTACAGCTAGACAGCCTGGTTCAGCTCCCATCACTTAATGGATTGGTGGCCTTAAGAAATGACAATTTATCTGCATTTCAGTCTCTTTATCAGTAAAATGTTGCTCATAACAGCAACCTAATGGTTGTGGCTATCAGAATTTAATAAGGTATGCAAACAGCTCAGCACACAGCAGGCTCTTATGTTAGTTTTGGTTTTCCTCGTACCCTAGCAGTAGACTTGATTTTAGTACATCTTGATTTTTCTAGAAGGAAAAAACAAAACCTGGGAAATGTCCGCCATATAGAGACTTGTGTTCCCTTTTACTTTAAGAAAACTGTCAAGACGTTAATATACTCAAGGAGCCCGGTGAATCCTGAAGCTGAATCTAGACTTTCTCCTTTCCCACTCAAGAGTTTTTATGAAAAGCTGCTTTTTGCCAAAGGAGACATAGTTGTAGAGCTCTCTACACAGTGGCCAACGTTCTTGCCTTGGGGGAGGTTTGTTTGAGAAAGCTGTTATAAAGCCTCAAAGAATCAAAAATTCTAAATAGACATTTTCTCCAAGGAAGATACACAAATAGCCAATAAGCACATGAAAAGATGTTCAACATTGTTAGTCTTCAGGGACACGCAAATCAAAACTGTAATGTGACACCACTGCACCTCCACCAGAATGGCTAAAATAAAAAATGTGGACAGTAGCAGTGTTGGTGAGGATGTGGAGAAAATAGAACCGTCATACATTGCTGCAGGGAATATAAAATGGTGCAGCCACTATTTAAAAAACAGTTTGGTGGTACTTGCAAATGATAAACATAAAGTTATCACTTAGCCCAGCAATTCCACTCTAAGGTACATATACAAAAGAAAACATATGTCCACACAAAATTTGTACGTAAAAGTTCATAGCAGCATTATTCATAATAACCAGAAAGGAGAAATAACCCAAATGTCCACTGAGAGATGAGGTAAACAAAATGTGGTATGTCCACACAATGGAACATTATTCGGTCTTAAAAGGAATCGAGTACTGATACATGCTACAGCATGGCTGAAGCTTGAAAACATTACGCTAAATGAAAGAAGGCTACATACTGCATGAAACCATTCATATAAAATGCCCAGATCATGCAAATCTATACAGACAGAAAATAGATTAGTAGCTGCCGGGGGCTGGGGAATAGGGGAATAGGGGAATATGGGGTGGGGAATAGGGGAATATGGGGTGGGAAATAAATGGTGACTGACCGTTAATGGTTACAGGGGTTTTTTTTGTGGGGGTGGGTAATAAAGCTGTTCTAAAACTGGTAATGGTTGCAGAATATACTAAAGACCTTTGAGTTGTGTAATTTAAATTGGTGTGCAAATTATATCTTAGTAAAACCTTTTTAAAAAATAATCAATAGAATCATGCTCATGCAGAAAGAACCTCCACATCATGAAAATATCATCAAAAATTTGGATGATATTTTTGGGCATGCACAGTGGCTCATGCCTGTAATCCCAGCATTTTGGGAGGCCGAGGCTGGCAGATCACAAGGTCAGGAGTTTGACACCAGCCTGACCAACATGGTGAAACCCCATCTCTACTAAAAATACAAAAATTCGCCCGGCGTGGTGGTGCATTCCTGTAATCCCAGCTACTCGGGAGGCTGAGACAGGAGAATGACTTCAACCTGGGAGGCGGAGGTTGCAGTGAGCTGAGATCACGCCATTGTACTCCAGCCTGGGCAACAGAGCAAGACTCTGTCTCAAAAAGAAGGAAAAAAAAAAATTGAAATCATCCTTGTTGAAATCAGGGGCAGGGACAGTTACTAGAAACTGGAGAACCAGCATCCAGCCCACTATGTTGGACTCCATGAGATTAGTGTCCTTTTTACATTTTCCTTTCTGGCATGTAATAAAAAACCGGCCCTGACTCCACTGCCTCTCCAAGTAGTGTTGGTAATGACAAGAAGCTCTAGTTCATTGTGAGTTTAAACACATGCATTTGCCCTTGGCCTTTTGGGTCAAAAATGCCATGGCCCCAAAATGCTGTTAGGGATTTTTAGATATTACTCAAGGTTGAATTATCATGGTGTCTTGAGAATGAAAAGGTACACTGGTGATTTTCCAGGCAATACCTTAATTTTACAAATGAATGAACTGAGGCACAGGGAAGCCATGCACAAAGCTAGACAGCAAGTCAGTAGCAGAACCAGAACTCTGGTCTTCCATATTGCCCGTGTTGTTCTCAGTGTCGGCCTGTACACCATCTACATACAGATACAAGTCATTGTTTTGGTGACCTGTGCTACGAACAGCTCAGCACTCCAGCCACAGCAGTATGGTGCAGAGAAAGACCAGCCTTTGGAGTCTGACTGTGAGTTTAAATCCTGGTTCGGCTGCTTGACCTCTCTGAGCCTGAGGTTCTTTTTTGATTAAGTGGGATAATAATTACTCCTCCAGATTATAGTAAGAAGAAATCATACATATAAAGTGTGTGGTAATGACCCTTGGCAAAGAGCAGGTATTTACTAAAGGATTCCCATTGTTATCACAGATTAATGTACAGCCAAGTATTAAACATATATAATGAAAATGTATACTTCATAATAAAAAGATTTCCCATCTATTAAGCATATTGTTCTAGCATTGTACCAAAGTTTAGACCTGACAGCAAACCTGTAAGTTGATCATTCTTGTTTTGTAGATGATGAAACTGAGGCTAAGAGAGGCTCAAGTACATCATACGGCAAATACATAGAGGTACAGACAGGTACTTCAATGGTGTTTTTTGTTTTTGTTTTTTACTTCAAAGCCCAGATTCTTGTTATTCTATATTACTAAAATAGTTTGTATGGTATAACTTTAAGGTGATCTGGTACCTTATTCTCTGAAAGTAATTTACTGTATTTCTTAATTAACACTGCCAAATACATGCTTTATGTGAGAAAATGTTTTCTTTCTTAACTTTGGCCGGAGACCCTCTAAAGCCCATTGGAGAACTCTCTCTGAGCGCAAACTCATTCACTCAACAAGAAACTCACTGATCCTCCTAACAGCAAGATATCACTGAAAGCACTCTGATTCTTTTGATAAGAGCAGCAGAACTTTAAACCCCACACCATGAACGTGTTGCTTTTTGATCATGTTCCATTGCAACCAAAGACACTAATTTCCAAATATGTTAACCACTTGTGGGAAGTGGCAAAAAGATGTCCTGCAGATGAAGTGTTAGATCATGTTGCTAATCATATCAACAGCATGAACAGGAGAAACGTGCATGAGAACAAAATAACTGGGATTTGCAGCCTCTGACAGCAAGTCAGTTAAGTGCTTTAATTTCCTTTGGTGAGTTCAGGAGGTTCCTCTCCAGTGAGGATGCCAGTTTGCAAATGAAGCATTTCGATCCTGAAAACTTCACCAGATCTGTATGGAAGGTCAGGTACCTAAATTTCTGAAGGGCTTATACACACCACTGATGCCCCCTCAGGTTTCATCACCTATATTTATTTTACAGTCATTTGAATGGGAGTTCAGGCTTGTGAAGGTTAATGGACTGCTGCATTTGACAACAGTAATTCTCCCCTCAGCCACAGGCCAGAGCCAGGGGAGGGAGCATCCGCAGGAGCTCCTTGCGGGCCCCTTGCCCTCCACCATCATTCAGAGAAATCAGCCTCTGTAAAGGTCGCATGCCTGGCACTGTTTAGCTTTCCCATCTCCATGGTAACTTGCTCCCAGACCTCTCCTGAGGAGTGACTTCTAATTGTGCTAAATTGGAGGTCTCTCTCTGACATGTGGTCCTGCTCATTAGAACTAAGGAAAGACCATGAGACTCACCATCAAAAGAAGCAATTACATAACATTGTGCATTTTTTGCACTCTCTCCAAATTGTTCCACATTATTAAAATTAGTAACAAAATAATGTCCCCAGTTTTCTATATTAGACTAAAATACACTATGTTTTCCTGGTGTATTTTAGTCTAAAATGGACTAAATATTAGACTAATACGATTTTAGTGATTTAATCTAATATAGACTAAATATTAGACTGATATGATTATATTACTTCTTAAAATGAACTCGAGGAAGGTGATCGAATCTATATAATGCTTCTCTGAGGTGAAAGTTTCAGAGAAACTATAAATAGGACATTGCTCAAACTATTAAAAGCATTGCTTTAAACATAGTTGGTGTCTCACCCAGCTGGAAATAGACATGATATGGTGTACGGGTGCTTTAGGTTTCCAAGAAATAACCAGGAATGGCCATCAACCTGGATGCCATGAGAGAGAGAGCATGAGAAAACTACAGCCACCACACTCAGCTTGTGCAGTATGAGAAACAAAAATGGAGTACTTTTTCCAGAAAACACAGCCCCGGACTGGAACCATTTACATAGACACGGGATTACTAAGATGAGAAATGGGACAAGGATGCCTGGTCTTTAAAAACTCCACCTATAGGGGTGATCTGCCTCTTCCTCACGAGAGAAGGAAGAATGAGGCTCTCAAATCACCATACTTGTCTTTTTAACTGACACATAATAATTGTACATATTGATGGAGTACAATGGGATGTTTTGATACATGTATATGTTGTGTAATGATCAAATCAGGTAATTAGGCACAGCATCTTAAATATTTCTTATTTCTTTGGGGTGGGAACATACAAAATCCTCTCTTCTAGCTATTTTTAGATATACAATATTGTATTGTTGACTGCAGTTACCCTGCTGTGCAATAGGACAGACACCAGAACTTATTCTTCCTTTCTAGGGATGGTAACTTTGTATCCATTGACGATTCATTCCCCATTCTCTCCCTCCCCAGTCTCTGGTAACCACTGTTCTATTCACCACTTATAGGAGATCAGCTTTTTAGCAGTCTATGTGAATGAGAACATGTATTTGTCTTTCTGTGGCTGACTTATTTCATTTAACATAATGTCCTCCAGGTTCACCCTGGAGGATCTTTTCTCTTTTAAAAAAAAAAAACTATATTACTTTATTATCACACATAAAATATTAACAGGAATTCTATATTACCATGATAGGTTAATGTTAATTTCCCATCGTGTCATAAATGTCTTTTTTTTTTTTACAGTTCATTTGGAACAAGATCCAAATAAGGTTCTTACCTTGCACGTGGTTGATATAATCTTTTGGACTATCTTGTTAGATTTAATTTTATTTCAAATTGACAAATAATAATTATATATATTTATGGGGCACAGTGTGATATTTTGACACATGTGTACATCATGAATGGTTAAGTCAAGCTAATTAACAAATCTATCACCTCACATACTTATTCACCACATTTTTCTAGAGCACATATTATAATAGAGTAACTGATACTGGTCAAACTGTAGACTATTCTCTAGGACTTCTATGACAGGCAAAAAAGAAACTTTAGTGAAATGAACTCTGGAATATAAATCAAAAGACTTCTATCAAAAGACGCACACATCTCTTGCCCATGCCAACCTAGTGGCCTGGGGCAAATCCCCATGTTTCAGCATCTCGGCCTATAAAATGGAATAACAGTGTCAGCTCTGCATACCTCATAGGGTTTTTATAAAGAACCGATGAGTCAGTGCATGTGAGGGTGCCTCACGCTGGTACACTCTCTAGCACGCACAGAAATCACCTGGAAGACTTGTGAAAATGCAGATTCTGATTCTGTAGGTCTGGGATGGAACCCGAGATTCTGCTTTGCTAAGAAATTTCCCAAGAGGCCAAGCATCCTCAATAACATTAAGAATTACCCATAGTATAATTCGTTTATAAAATTCTTACCAGAATTTTTTCCTCAGTGAAATTAATTTACAAATTAATTAATTTACAAATGTCTTACCAGAGATGGATTCATGAATTCTTCTAAATATACCCGACACAGTTTGCGATCCCAGTCATCTGTGATGTGGCCTCCATACATGATCTCACCAAAGAGATAACGGAGATCTTCCCATGGGACCTGGGGGGAGAACCACACAAATACTCACTGCCGGGTGCAGAGTTTGCCTCAGAGTAGCCAACCAGTGGCACGTGCCACTTTAACACAATGCCCTCCAAGCCTCTGTCAATAGGAGGATTTAAAGGTGGTTCAGAAATTGTCTAAGTTTCTGCAGATAATGTCTTGGGAGAATTATTTTCAGTGTCTTCTAATATAGTCAGTGAAAATTCACTAACATTGAGCTATTTATGAAGATTGTTTTTCTTTAAGAGATGAGGTCTGGTTTTGTTGCCTAAGCTGGAGTGCAGTGGCACAATCACAGATCACTGCAACCTTGAACTCTGGGCCTCCAGCAATCCTCTCGCCTCAGCCTCCCAAGTAACTAGGACTACAGGCACAAGACACCACATCTGGCTAATTTTAAAAAAATTTTGTAGAGACAGGGGTCTCACTACGGTGTCCAGGTTGGTCTCAAATTCCTGGCTTCAAGCCATCCTTCCTCCTTGGCCTCTCAAATTACTGGGATTTACAGGCTTGAGCTGCCATGCCCAGCCTTATGCAGATTTTAAAAGAAACTGAGTCACCCCTAGAACATGTTTGCAGGGAAAGTTTATACATTCAAAATCTCATCTAAAAATTGTGAAAGGATGTTGGTTCATAAGGCCTTTGAAGTGTGACATGTTTTTATTATCTGATTTATATCAGCTTATATTATCAGATTCAGGAAAAGAAAGCAACATCCACACAATGTGAATTTGGAGTGTATTTAGAATCCTAGTACTTTCCAAAAGTCCAGGCAAACAAATCCCCTTGCCACAGATGGAGTTGAGGGCTTGTCTTATGGCATGACTGGCCTAATGATTGTTGTAAGGGTTGTAACTAATGACTTTACCATGTTTTACTCAAGAAATCACTGTATCTCCTCTTTATTTGGCTGAGCAGGGTTTGAAGCCTCTCTTTACTACCCTTTAGCTTCTTCTGGGTTTGCAAAACATGCCAGTGTGTGATGAAGCCTTTCTAGACAGGAACCTTTACACCCTCGGGGGCAGTATACTGCCTCCCAACAGTTCAAGTAAAAACGTAATTATAGCCTTCGCTTGTTGCATGATGTGACAGAACAGAACAAGTAAAATTGCTTCAACTATGCCAACGTACTTGCTACAAGTTTATTTGAATTTGAATAAATGAACTTCAAATATGTCTTTTAACCCGGGTTGAGGTGAATGAAAAATAAGAGAGTGGTGCCTAGACCACAACATGCTCTCTCAACCACTGCATGGACTACCTTCCAAAGAGCTGAAATGGATGGAAAACAAAGGCTTCTGACTTTTAGTTCTTTTTCCGCTTACATTTAATTGATGCTTGCTACACATTTCAGTATTCAATATGTATCTCTTTTCAATTTTTATTTAACTAGGGATCTGTTCTTTTCAATAATTATTTATTTCAATAATTATCTGTTCTTTTTGATAATTATTTAGCTAAGGATTTGCTCTTTCCTCTTGTTTCTGAGACAGAGTTTTGTCCTGTTGCTCAGGCTGGAGTGCAGTAGTATGATCTCAGCTTACTGCAACCTCCACCTCCAGGGTTCAAGCAATCCTCTCACCTCAGCCTCCTAAATAGCCGGAACTACAGGCACACACCACCATGCCCAGCTAATCTTTTGTATTTTTTATAGAGACTGGGTTTCCCCATGTTGCCCAGGCTGGTGTAGAACTTCTGGACTCAAGCTATCCTCCCGCCTTGGCCTCCAAAAGTGCTGGGATTATAGGCATGAGCCATCATGCCTGGCCTCAGATCTATTCTTTCTCACTAATAGATTCTCTTTCCCTCAATCCTGGTCTTTGTTTTTTACATATACTTTCTGGAAAAGGGCATTTTGTACAACTAAACGTGCTCACAGGAATTTAATTCCCAAATCCTGATAAGTCGCTTTATGATGTGCAGAAAATGACTAAGCTGAAGACACCTGAGAAACATGAGAATGTGTTAAAAACTTAAGGCTGTGTTGATCCTGGAGCCCCAGGATGAAGAAAAGCAGGACACAGTGTGACTCAGTTGGTCAACTGGTGTTTCCAAGACTCAGGATGTAAGAGCTGGAGAGAAACGCATGTGTCCACTTCCCTCTTCCTCCCCTTCCTTTCCACCTCAACTGTGTATAGGATTCAGCTGAAATACGATTCTATTCCTGGTCTCAGCCTCACAGGACAGTTATGAAGGACTTGAATCAAAGTCTTAAATGGTCCATTCCTTTTTCTACCTAGAACTATTATCATTTTAAGTGCAATAGTTTAGACAAAATGTGCTGGGAATCAACACAAAACTAGTACAATTAGAATGGTCAAAATATGCTCAAAGTATTCAGAATTACTTTTTAATTCTATAAATTAAAAAATGAGGCCGGGCATGGTGTCTCACGCCTGTAATCCCAGCACTTTGGGAGGCCGAGGCAGGTGGATTATGAGGTCAGGAGATCAAGACCATCCTGGCTAACACAGTGAAACCCCATCTCTACTAAAAATACAAAAAAATTAGCCAGGCGTGGTGGCAGGTGCCTGTAGTCCCAGCTACTCAGGAGGCTGAGGCAGGAGAATGGTGTGAACCCGGGAGGCAGAGCTTGCGGTGAGCCGAGATCGTGCCACTGCACTCCAGCCTGTGAGACAGAGTGAGACTCTGTCTCAAAAAAAAAAAAAAAGAAAAAGAAAAAAGAAAAATGAGAGATATGGAACACTGAACATCAAATACCGTATTAAAACCATGTATTTTGGATATAACTTATTTAAAATTTGTTCCTTAGGAAAACACACCTATGTTAGGTACCAAGGATATCTATTCTAATAGCAATCAAATCACCACTGAAGCTTGAGAAAACTGACAACAAAAATTATAACAATTGTTACTGAAGGAACATAAAACAATAGTTTCCATTTAGAAACAGGGACAGGTGATTTTTAAAACGCTTTATAGAAAATGTGGCCTAGAGTACAACACTTGATTGGTTTTGACACATGTATCCTAGTTTTAACGGATTTAACTTAATGAAAAAAGTTTCCCTTGTGAGGATTAAGCTAGAAAATCCTTAGGAATGAATGGTTCTTGCTTTTTGAAATCCAATCATTGGGTTTATGAGAATTTACACAAATGTTCTTGATGAGGCATTCCCATTCCCATCTGTAAAACACATTTTAGCTACGAAATAAAATCATTCATCTACCTTTAACTTCAAATCAAGGGGAACATTACTGAGAAAGTCACAACAAGGTGGCATCCTTAATACATAATAATGACATATGCAGGAAATGCACCATTATTTATACATGTGACGCGCTGTAAATTGCTTCCATCATCAGAACTAATTGTAGTGATTATTAATGCAGTGTTATGAACTGTCAGAACTGCTGTATGTAATTACATTTGTGCAAATGCTTCATTACCTGCCTAATGAATCTGGCATATACGCACATGTAAACCACTGTTTTTGTTAACATAATGAAGGACATTTTTTTTTTTTTTTGGCACTAAGCTGCTGATGTAGAACTGGTTTGACCTATCTTATGAAGTTCGAACATCCACTGCTGGAAAACCTTTGATCTGGTTTATTTTCACACTTGGCAGAAGATACATACATAGTGTCGGCTATTTCAATAATAGCTTCAAAAGAGAAATTATGGTCAATTTTGATTGTGCCCAAAGACTGACAGTTTTGTAAACTCCTTGGAAGAGGTTATTTGACCACCAGCACTTACTTTAGGGTTTGCCTCTAAGTAGTTGTAGAGGACATTGGCACAAATGGTGAGGTCTCCAGGATTAAAAGGATAGTTTCGGCTCCAGCCCTGGGGGCCAAACCTCAGTCTCCCAGCAACACAGGCATGGAAGTAGCAGAGAGAAAAGAGGATGCTTTTAAACTCCTGCTCCTTGGAGCATATTTCAAGTGTATCCTGGGAGAAAAGAGAAGAAATACTCGATTATTCATCCATCTGTATGGTTTCCAAGAGCAACGGTCTGAGTTTTCAATAATCTTGTAAAGAACTTTGAGAGCAAGATGCTACAGAGGTCACATGTAGTTTTCAGCATGGCTCCTTATCCTATGAGAGCACAACAGGAGACGATTGGGCATTTGCCAGTCTGTTGGCTTAAGAGGAATACTTTTATTTTGCTTCAGTCATGCTTTTAAATGCTTCTAAGTTCACTAGAAAATGAGACACTTCATTTTAGCCATTTCATACTGCTTGACATCATTTTCCCCTGCAAAAGTTTCCTTGTAGAATCTGGATGACATAAAGCCATCATCTTGATCTCATCACTGTAGTAGAATGCTATTAGAGTTTGGAGAATGCTAGTTAACCACAGCTATCCATTCTTCCCTAGTTCCATTGCAGTAGAGATCGCCTGGGCACACGGACACCTATGACTGTTTCCCAGCCTCCCTTGAAGACATTTGTGTCATAAGACCAAATTTTTGCCAACAGAATTTCAGCTGAAGTGTTGTGTATAACTTCCAGGTCATTTGCTGAAAATGAAATTGCTTGTGTTGTCACTCTTCCCTTTTTCCTGACTTTATTTTTATTTTTTTTTGAGATGGAGTCTTGCTCTGTCACCCAGGCTGGAAGGCAGCAGCACCATCTCAGCTCATTGCAACCTCTGCCTCCTGGGTTCAAATAATTCTGCCTCAGCCTCCTGAGTAGCTAGGATTACAGGTGCATGCCACTACACCCAGCTAATTTTTGTATTTTTAGTAGAGATGGGTTTTCACCACATTGGCCAGGCTGGTCTTGAACTCCTGTCCTCAGGCGATCCACCCTGCTTGGCCTCCCAAGGTGCTGGGATTATAGGCATGAGCCACGGGGCCCAGCAAACTCTTTTCTTTTCTATGTCTAGAAATGATGACGATTGGACAAGTCTGGAAACCTTGAGTTAGGTATGGCAGAAGCACTCATCAGTCTGGGCGTGTGAATGATCTCATGGAACAAAGCTGCCTAATATGTGAGAGAAAAAAACTCCTATCTTGTTTGAATTCCTAGAGCTTTGATTCTCTTTCTTACAGCAGCTTAGCCTGTACCTTTAATAAAATCACCATGACACATCATTTCCTTCCAATGAACTAAAAGTAAAATTCATTGTTGGGATGGCTAGGTGACATATGGAAAATTGGGAAACACATGTCTAGACCTGTGAGGTTTTTTTTGTTTTGATTTTTGGTTTTGCTTTTTTGAGACAGAGCCTTGCTCTGTCACCCAGCGCCCCGGCTGGAGTGCAGTGGCACTATCTCGGCTCACTGCAACCTCCGCCTCCCTGGTTCAAGTGATTCTTCTGCCTCAGCCTCTCGAGTAGCTGGGACTACAGGCATGCGCCACCATATCTGGCTAATTTTTGTATATATTTTTAAATAGAGATGGGGTTTCACCAGATTGGCCAGGGTGGTCTCAAACTCCTGACCTCATGATCCACCCACCTCGGCCTCCCGAAGTGCTGGGATTACAGACGTGAGTCACTGAGCCCAGCCGAGACCTGTGAGATTTTTTTGAGAATGCAGATGGAAAGTGGAATCCTGGAATGCTACATTGATACGGTTAATGCTCAACAGCCATAAAATTAAAAGGAGAAAAATAGCTGTCCAATCTATGGCTTAAAAGTCATATTTCACCCATGTTCAGATTTGGCAGTTCTGTGAGGCAAGGAAAGGAAGTTGAGGACTACTCCTTCAGTTGGCATTGAGCAATAGGGGAGGAAGAGGCCAAAATCTGCCCTTCCCTGCTTAGTCCTTTAAAATGGGCAAACGATAGCCAGTTCACATTTGAAATGGATCTGACAACGTGGGCCATATATGAAGTATACGTAGAACCAGTGAGTAGGGGTTCAGACTTAGTCTTCCAGAGGACTTGTGGTACTAAACCAAGACCAGATTTGTTCTGTGTAGGCCAGGACCAGAGAGCTTAGTTTCTTTAGACAGTGCTTTTAGCAGAATCCAGGGCTTCCACCAAATATGGTTCTAGAATTGGCCAGGAAGCATGTAGTGCAGATCCAATTAAATCACTAGGTCACTCTAAATCATTAGGCCATTTTTAGGTCATTTATGGGGCTTGGAAATATACAATCATTAAAAACTAACTTTTCCACAAATAAAGGGCAAGCTTTTGAAGGCAGAAAAGAGAAACTGTATAACTGGAATTAACCTTGAAGGGTATAAAAGAATATTACTTTTAAATGTAAGAAATTTCTAGGAGATCCATATAAGTATCAAAATTTCACTTTGGAATTATGATCTAACAAATCACTTAATACCTTTCTAAATTACAGGTAGTCCACATAAAACCCAAGGCACTACAATAATTAAGCACATCACTTCAATCTGTATTTTATATAACTGACTTGGCTTTATCCTCAGTGTTAAAAGAAACAAGTCAATCCATTTCATTGTGTTCTGATAACATAAATGATGTAGGAAGAAAATATGAATCAGGCTGTCTGAAGAAAAGGTATGAGTCTACCTACCAATCCACATTTCAGGCCAGTGGTATTTTTGCAAACCAAGTGATAAGTAAATTAATATTTTATAAATACAGACTGCATTGTGAACAGAGAACAGGCATCTGCATACACATAACAGTGCTATTTGTACACAATCACCAATTTTATATGCACAATGATCAGTTACTTGTTTTTGTCTGCAAATTTTACAGAAACAGAAATCTATATTCTTACTCTAAAAAATATAGTTATCTGGGTGTGAAGGGAGCCAAAAGAGTACTCCTTTATGACATCTTCCTCAAGAGGCTTTTTAGCTGAAAGGTGTAGGTAGATGGCATCCTACAAGAAATGGTTCTTTATGTCTTGGTCACTTAATTAAATTTACAAAAATATTATGCAATGCTCGGGATAATAAAGCACTAATATTAAACTGTTCATTTTGAATACACACGCCAAAGTTTGGAGGCAAATTCTAATTTGTGAGGAAAGATTAAAAATATGGATTTAAAAATTAGCCAGGCATAGTGGCATATGCCTGCAGTCCCAGCTACTCAGGAGGCTGAGGTAGGAGGATTACTTGAGCCCAGGAGTTCAAGGCTGCAGTGAGCTATAAGTGTGCCACTGCACCTCAGCCTGGGTGACAGAGCAAAAAAAAAAAAAAAAAAAAAAAAAAAAGAAAGAAAAAAAAAAGATTTAATTAGATTTGATTTGAAAAATATCCTAGCAGTACAGTTGACTTGTATAAACCTCTTGGATATTTTACTCCACTGTGAGGGACACCCAGGCAACAGGAACAACTGGTCCTCATTTACCTAACCCATATGGGTAACAAGAGAGATAGCATTCATCACTCTATCCATAGACAGGCTTTAACAAGATTGGACCACAGCAGCAACACAGAAGACCCAGGATAATACAAGGAGATGTGGGAAAAGACATCTGGGATGGAGACTGCTGACTGCCTTCCTTAAAAAGTCTTGCTAATTTTTAGCTGGGCATATGGTTGCTTAAGATAAATTCACTTTTCCTAGCCTCTCTTGCAGCTAGGTAATGCAATGTGACTAAGTTTGACCAATGAGATTAAAGGAGAATTTCTGTATGTTAACTTGTAGGAAGCACTTGTACACCAATGCAAACACGGTATTTTTTCTTTTGTCATCTTCTTTGTTTCTTCTTTCTTCCTCCTGTCAGGAATGTGGATATGGAGGCTGCAACTCCTGCAGTCACCAGGGACCATGACAAGCCCATACTAGAAATGGTGAACCATAAAGAGCCAGACTGATGACAATTTGTGGTAATACATGAGTTCTGAATGGACTATCTGTAAAACTCTTATGTGGCAGAACTACTTTTTGGCCTTGTGTATAAGCCACTGTTATTTTATAAGAACTTCTTTCAAAAGCAGCCAACCCAACATTCTAACTGATAGAAGGGTAATGGGAACTTATTCACAGAGAGCCAGGGAGCACAGGCTAAATCCCTTGAATTATATAATCTGATTAAAAACTGCATTTTGTTTTCTAACATAATGACAGGTCAGCATTCATAAAAGACTAACATTTTAGATTTTCTGCAGAGTTTTTATTTTTTTGGTTGGTTCTGGCTAAAATAGGTTTGATGAGAAGATTATTTAGTGAATCACTTTGGTTATCTTTGCTTTTGCTACTTATTATTAAGTTCAGTCTTAATATTTCAGAGGATCCTCTCCGCTAAAGAAGAAACATTCTTCCTTGAAGTTCCTAAAAGTCTTTTCAATAAGCGTAATCTTCAATTAATAAAAGTGGCTTTCCAGATAGCAGTCAAAAGAACTGACAGGTTCATGAAAAGACCAGAACAGGTGTTCTTAACTAGGGAATTCATGCATAGGCTTTGGGGGAATCTGTGAATCTTCATCATTATATGCAACATATTTTTAACAGTTATTATTTATTATTTTTTGAGACACTGTCCCACTCTGTTGCTCAGGCTGAAGCACAGTGGTGTGACCATAGCTCACTGCAGCCTCGAACTCCTGGGCTCAAGTGATCCTCCTCTCAGCCTCCTAAAGTGCTGGGATTGTAGGCGTGAGGCACTGTGTCTGGCCCAATATGCAGTACATCTTTGAATGTGTATTTCCCTGGGGAGAGTGTCCGTAGTTTTATGAGATTCTCAAAGTGATCTTTACCAAAAAAACAAAACAAATGAACAAAAAAGCTGAAGGATAATTGGGCTGAAGCATATTTGTTCATGAAATGTTCACTTTCATGAATAAAGATAATTATTTCAGGGGGTAGATAAGTCCTATTTTAAATAAATCAAATCAAATTCCTCTTTGTACTTACTTTGGGGAATAGCTTGAAAATGTCATAAATAGCCAGAAATTATAAATTAAGGGATGATTAAAAACATATATGTCTGTCATAGTGGCATATTGCAAATATTTAATAGTTTCAAAAGATTTTTTGAGTCCTACTATTTACACAATCTTCTGTCTATATATAGGATACAAATTACTCAATTATTTAATGAAGTAATTAACTGCATTCTTCAACACTGTATTCTTAGGTAGTCGATTATCATAATTCCTTCATAATATTGGTTTAGGTACTGACCCAAAAACTACTAGAAACGAAGTTAAGGATGTTGACATGCTTCACAGAAAACGATATTTCTAGGAGGGGGCTGAATATTTATCACCAAATCATATGTATTTCCTCTTTAGAGTTCATTCTACTCTCCTAACAAGAATGCGATTTATCAAGGATTTCCAAAAAATTCGAGGAAGGAAGGAAGATCTCAGAGCAATAGCAAGAAAGGAAAGACTTGATAATGATATTGATAAATATGATAGTTTGGGTAAAAAGAGTAATGGTAATAAAGGTATCATTAATTTATATATGTATTCAGCCAGATGTGGTGGCTCACACCTGTAATTCCAGCACTTTGGGAGGCCAAGGTGAGCAGATCACCTGAGGTCCGGAGTTCGAGACCAGCTTGGCCAACATGATGAAACCCTGTCTCTACTAAAAATACAAAAGTTAGCCGGGCATGGTGGTGGGCGCCTGTAATCCCAGCTACCTGGGAGGCTGAGGCAGGAGAATCACTTCAACCTGGGAGGCTGAGGTTGCAGTGAGCCAAGATCGTGCCATTGCACTCCAGCCTGGGCACAAGAGCAAAACTCTGTCTCAAAAAAAAAAAAAAAATACATACATACATACATACATGAATTTTTTTTGTCTTATCTTGCAAAAAACATGAAAATATAAATAAGGTGTCATAGATATAACCTGGAAAGAAGGCTTTAAATTTACTCATATCAAACCAGGGCTAAAACATTACACTGAAACTTTTACCATGTCATTACTGTCACCATGATCAACAAAAACAACAATGACTTCTCCTCTTTCTGTGGTCAGAGATACTAGTCTGCCATATTTGTTTTCAAGAAGCAAGTTCCAGCTGGGCGTGGTGGCTCATGTCTGCAATCCCAGCACTTTGGGAGGCTGAAGCAGGTGGATCACCTGAGGTCAGGAGTTCAAGACCAGTCTGGCCAACATGGTGAAACCCCGTCTCTACTAAAAATACAAAAATTAGCTGGGTGTGGTGGTGTGCATCTGTCACCACAGCTATTCAGGAGGCTGAGGCAGGAGAATTGCTTGAACCCGGGAGGCGGAAGTTGCAGTGAGCCAAGATCATGCCACTGCACTCCAGCCTGGGTGACAAAGTGAGACTCTGTCTCAAAAAAAAAAAAAAAAAGCAAGTTCCTTAAGAAGTTACCTAGTTTGCTTTCCCTACACAGTAGCTGAAGTTTTCTTAGCGTTAGGGTGAAATTGAAATATATTTACTGGTCATTAGAATAGGAAATGATGGGGCAATTCTTTCAAGAGATTAAAACACACCCACCCCAACCCCTCCACACGTGAACACTGAGAACTTGTTTCATCCCTCCCAATGACCTGCCTGGGTTGATGCTGGGCCCACAGTGAGAAAACTCTGACTTCATTGTCTGCCTAGCATGCTTCACTTTCTTACCTGATCAAAATTGTAGAGGGCAGCATGCAAATTGGCCAGCATCCCTGTGGGGGGTTCATTAGTGATCTTAATGGAATTTTCCAGCAGTCCTTGAGGGATGATGTGCTCATGTGGTGTAGGTGCTGACTTGGCACTCATGAAAACCCTGTAATCTCTGTGACTTCCTTGGCTGAATCTTTCAAGGAGCTTCTCCAAGGTTCCTAGCCACTTGGCTACCAGATGAACATTCTGAAAGACAGTATGGTGCATAATTCCTGTGAAGGTGAGGCATATTACTTGCATTATAAGATTACATTTTCCTATATATAATTGCACTGAAAACTCAGAGAACCATGATTCAGCATTTTCTTTATCAATACATCATAAAAAGGAAAAAAAAAGCCAAAAGGAAATTGAACCTTGAACATATTAAATGTTGCCAATCAACACAGATTGTCTTTGTAACCCAAAATCTCATGCAATACACATACCTACTTCAAACACCCACCAGTCACTTCTGAGATGCAGTTGCCTAGTACTTTTCTTTGTTATGGTTCAAATCCAATTACTGAGATGTATCGGGGTTAGTTTGAGAAAATATGAAAACTAAAAGCCAGAAATGTGCCTCATCATCCACTTCATTGGTTTCTGATGGAAACCTCTTCTACTCAAACTCCTGCTCATAAGCATATGGACTCAAAAGGATACAAGGGAAGCAAGGCTAGCTGAAAGAAAGCAATCATTCATTGTTAAGATACTTTGTGTATTCCTAACAGATGATTTTCCTTAAATTCTAGGGCTGTCAGAAATCACACACAAAAAATTAAATGCCGCCACCGTCATCATTCTTTGCTTTTCCGTTTTATGATTCACATATTTGCTCCTGCAATACCAAACACCCACAGGGTATAGCTTGGTAGTTGGTGCTGGGAGGGAGGTATAAAGGCTGCACCTTACACGCTCTCTGGCTTTGGAGAAGTCCTTGATATAGTAATTGAAACATCACACCCAGATATATATAATTATTTCCAACAAAGAAAAACATTTAAGATCACGACAGCCACAAAAATACAGAGAATGAAGGCAAACATGGAACAAAATAATAATGCAGGTATTCTTCTTTAAAATTTCTATTGCAAAAAGACCTAAGCCAACTCAGTCATTCACATTATTGGTTTTTATTCCCTTGGCAAATAATGAACATCGGTAGATGTGATGGGCTGAATTGTGTACCCTCAAATTCATATTTTGAAGTCTCAACCCCCAGCATCTCATAATGTGACTGTATTTGGAAATCGAGTCTTTACAGAGATGATTAAAGCTAAATGTGGTCCTTATGAAGGGTCTTAAACCAATATGACTGATGTCTTTATGAGAAGAAGGGATTAGGACTCAGAAACACAGAAGACACAAAAAGTTGGCCGTCTACTCTAGCACAGTAATACAGTAGATAAGGGCTCTAAGTTCCCTCCTTTACATGCTTGTTAACACGTTATAAGGAAAGAGTATTTCTCACTCCTAATTGTGTCAATCATAAAAGAAAACAAAAGAAACAATAATAAAACCTGCTTTGTAAACTCAATTATATCTTCATTCTCTGTCTTACGGGGTACAGCAGTACCTTACTTGAAAAGTTTACTTGAAACAAATGTAAAAATATTCAAGGCAGTGACTTTGGAGTTACTGAAGGGGACAGAAAAACCTCCCAGCGAGCCATCGTGGAGCACAGGCACACGTCGGAATCTAGCTTGGCAGCTATTCTTGAGGGTACTGGCTTCGGGACTGGCTAGATTCTTATGCCTATTTTTCCAAGAACAGCAATGCTTGTTTAGACAATCTATGTGTCTTGGAAACGCATGAAAAATGGTCATTTTGCCCTTGAGAAATGGTTTTTAGTATGCTATGTTAATTCACAAACCTTCTGGTGTGCATATGAGATAAAGATAGTTGCTAGCCTGCTACTTTTATGATAGTTTTCTTTGGAACATGGGCTTTTGATTAACTACTATCTAAACACCTTTAGCGGGCTCTATCTAATCATAATAATTGATCATATTGGGGCTTGGGTAAGAACCAATTAACATGTACATACATATCATATACCCATGTTAATATAATGTAAATTATGAACAGTATAACAAGTTTCCATTATGCTTGTCTTCTCTTTCTTCAAAGTCCTGCTTCTCTTTTTCCTGCTGATCAAACGATACTAGAAACTTCTAGACACTGGGATGGCCTAAAGCCTGGTATAATCCCTCCTTACCAATTACTCTATGTGGGTACGGGGATGGAGAGTGAAGAGGTTTAAACAGTTACATTCTTGGTTACTGGCTTAGCCCTAAGAACAAAAATCAAAGGTCTGAAACAAATATCCAAAAGTAGATCCTTGACAAAATAAGATCTTTTACATTTTTTTTTTTTACGTTAAAACTTACAACTTGCAATTTTAGGGACAACAAGTAACTCAGCATAGATATAAAAGTAATGGAAACAGTTATTTTGAATATGTTCTTTTGAGGATGACTATAGCCCTCCTAATGTTCTCTCCAGTCTGAGCCACTGGGAGCATGAGAACGCTCAAAGAGCTCTTTCCTTTCTGAGACAATCTTAAAATTTACCAAACTGTCTAAGCCTCAACTGTTTTCTCTGAAAACGCCAACCCTCCTGTGTTTCTGATTCTGAGCCTCAGAAGGGGATGCACCACACTGCCCTCAAGTCCCCTTACAAAGGTCTCTCTATGAAGGCCTCATCGAAGCAGTGGGTATTGTCCCAGAAGGTTACATTCCTGCAGTCATAAGCCTGCTTGGACTCTGGAAGCTTCTTTATGAATCCAGTTGCATTTCAAGCACAAATGCCAAAGGCACCGAGTCTGGATACTGGAGACACTAAGGGAGGCCAATGCTGTATCTTGCATAAGGGTGGCTATTTTCAGGAATGTCACCTGCTGCCAAACAGACCTAGTCTCAAGTACTAGCTCTGCTATCCAACCAGCCATGTGGCCTTGAGGCTCTCCAGCTACTAGGGTGCTCGCTTTTCTCATCTTTATATGGAGAATGGCGACTCTACCCTTGGAGCTTTGTTGTAATGATCGGAGATAAGGTAGCCTGTGAATTGCCTACTGAACCTTTGCATGACTGAGCTGAAAACTAAACAGCCATTCCTAGACCTGCTGAGACAGCTAGCAGAGCGTGCTGTGGATGGAGTCAGCACATTTCTCAGGTGCCCTCTAATGCTGGCCTTTGCTCCACTGGTTCCTGTAATACTCAGCCAAGGGGGCCATCCCAGAGGACACTGGGGTGGGAGAACCATAGATCTGTATGATGCTTGCCTGAGAAGGGATAAAGGAGTTTTCTACTCAAATTTAACTTATAATCAAAGGGAATGTTACACACCAGGTAGGGGCAGAGTTGGACTTGTATGAGATAATGATTAACGCAGGAGCCAGGTACTGGGGAGGGTCCCCAGAGAATCTCTGACCTGCCTGTGCATTGGGAGAATGCGGTGGAGCCATAGGAAATTGGCATCATTTGCAGTGGGGAGGAGCCTGGCCTCTACAGCTCCTGTGCGGTGGCCTGGTATTCAATCTGTGAGGTCGGGGTGTGTTAGCAGGATCCCCTCAACCTTGGTGAGAGTATTTTTTTTTCTTTTTCGCTCAATAAATTCCGTTCCCCCCACCCTTCAATGTGTCTGTGTTCCTAGTCCTTTCTGGTTGTGTGACAAGAACCCGGTTTTAACTGAGCTAAGGAGCAAAATTCTGCAACAATAATATACATTAAAAAGAGTTCTGTCGACTCTAATGTCAACCCAGATACTATGATAACAGTGTTGGCAATCTAAACGAGCTTGTTTGTTCTCAGGCAGTATTGAGTGTTCCAGATATCTCTAAGTGAAGGGAATGATGAAGCTCTTACTAACAGTTTTAATTTCAGAGCACAGTGGCGAGACAGTCTCTCAGAAGATGACAGCCATCACTGTCCGCAGAGCCCCTTGCCGTCTCTGCAGGCATCATGAACACTGACAGAACTGGCTGGACTCTGCAAATCGCCTTGTTAACGGGGCATTCTGATGGGCTGGACAGCTCTGCCCTGGCCCTCCTCTGTGTTTATGCCTGTGTCTTCCCTGAACCTTAATACTCACTTGGAGGATGACCCAGTGTCCTCCTTTGGAAGCTTTCTCCAGTGCCATTTCTGCCACCATCTCCTGACCTTGTCCTAAAGACACATTGTGGAATTTTCCAGAGTCAATTGTAAAGCCAAGTCTTTTGCCTGTGGGAGAATACACCATGGTGAGAGGAAACATCTATGAAGGAGGGTAAGAGGAGCCTGGAATTCTGTGGTCTAATGCACACCTGTGGTCACCGCAGCCATCTTCTGGGTGACTGTCCTGAAGAATCCAAATGAAACTTCTGTTGTATCCACAAGCAGCATTTTGAGCTCTCCACAGCTGCCTCACTACAAGCATTAGAAAAGCCTGTGGAAGCCAGTTCCTTAGGTTTTATGATAATGAAGCTTTTGACATTTTGATAGATGGCAGGCATTGTTATGGAGCTTTATAAACTCTTGCAGGAGTAGCAAAGCATTTCTCTCATAAAAAGGAGCAACATGTGGTAGATATCACATCATTTTTTTTCAATGGATCTGTTCATTGGGTAAACGCACAAGCCTCTCACCTTGTGAGGCTGCATTTAAATTGAGCAGTCAGGTCACAGCTATATTAACCTGGTATTCTTGGTGCAGGCCGTGGGGAATGGTAATCCAGAATACAAAGGCGACAGTGCCTTGTGCAATCAAATACACTTGCTCTAATGACCATTATTTAGTCACAGGGGGCACAAGATTACATGAACATGGGGAAAATTGCCCTTTGGCCCTCATATAGTCAAAAGGTGGAAAACAGTACAAAGGAAACTTGCATTATGCCAGCCAGAGGAATGTTCCATTTCAACATTTCTTCAGACTATGGTGTTATTAGCTTTATATTTTCCATACATCCAATCTTCAACAACAATAAAAAAGAAACTAAGATCACTGTGAACTGAAAGGAAGGGAAGGGGGTGGGGGGTGAAAGGGAGGGAGGGAGAAAGGGCGGGCCAGTGAGCCTCCCTGCCACTCACCAAGAATCTCCAGGTCTTTAAGGGCATCTACCCCTGGAGACAGGATGAAGAATATGGGGGTGGCCGGGCTGCTTTCTTCGAATGCTTTAACTAAGTCCAATCTGGTCCTCTCTACATACTTTGCACCCAGTTTTTCCTCTACAAAATTTCTATAAAAAACAAGAATACAAAAAAACATGATCAGTCGTTTTGACCTTGAAGAGAGTCACCATTTGGATAAGCTTAAACCACACAGGCACAGGATAGAAGTAACCATGTTTATTATGTGGGATGTCTTGTTAGAATAACAATATGAATCCAACTGGATGTATGGGGTAGGTGTGTTAATGAAATCCCTCTCTTCCTTAGAAGCTCTGAAAATCAGAAGCCTACAATTCCATTTTGGGGGGCTACTGAGACCCCCCTCCGAGTGTCATCAGCTGTCTGCTATGGCTTTGTATCCCCCAAATCCCCTGCCAGATTCCCCCATTACTTATTAACAGTTCATTAGATTTGCCACAGGGCAATTTTCCAGCCTGCTGGGCTTCTCATGAATATACAAATGCTTTTTGGGGTGTTTCTAACACAGGGAGGCTCAATTAAGCAAGTATTTTCCAGCAGCATCAGATTTAGCAGAAAGTAAGTACTACTAAGCAGAATTAACTTGTAAAGTAGAGTTCAGCAGAGGCTTCTGCAAAGGGAAAATTGGCTGAACTAGACAAAGCAAAGGAAAAAACCTGAGGCACATGAATGTTACTGAAGAAACACAATAGGGAAGGAAGTTGAGAACTCTTTCGTTGGTGAATTCAAATTAGAATAAGACTTGTGTGAATTAAGCAGCACATTACCATTTAGAAGCCAAGAGGGCAAAGAAAAAGGACACTTAAACCAAGATGTAGACAAGGGTTTCTGCTTTGAAATTGCATTGGTTGTAAAGTTAGAGGGACTATGAGTGACTTCATGAAGGGAATTCATTTTGGTTTTACATGCAAAATCTTCAGAGCCAAAATGCCATCCCATCACTGAATGAAAACGATGGAAATTATACTTGGATAATGCATGAATGCATGTTCCTGGCCTCTGAACTCTGCTGACACCCATTTCTCTTCCAGGAGTATTTTCATCAGTCCCCTGTCTCCCCTCTACTGATTTCAGAATTAAGTTTTTCAGGAAGAATGTGCTGAGTCTGCCTAGCACATGGTTTAGTGTTTAGCAAATTTTAACAGTAGCAATGATTATAATATCAAAATCTCAGCAGAATCACTCCCCATCAATATGGATGGTAAACACTTCCACCAGATCCTCCTAACTCCTCAGACTACATTTCCTATATGTTTACTTGTGTTTCCAAAACTGCTGACCACCCCACCTGAGAGCATATGTCATTCTGTCAGGGCGCATTGCTCTCAGAATAATCAGCTTCTGTATTAAACTCTTCTTCTTCCATTCTTGAGGTAATTTTTCTTTTTCTGGACACTCGGATTCTACCCACTTCCTCCACTGCTTGGCAGATCCTTCCACATCTCGGTCTATGCCTCGAAATTCTTCCAAGAGGGCAATTGCCTGTAATATGATAGGGAAACAAGTAGGAATGGTGTGAACGATACTTCATAGTTTGAGATGAAGACTTGTGAATGTGCCTAATTTTATGTAAAAAATCCGTGCTGGATAGTGTTCACTTTCCTCTCCAGATTTCCTAATTTTGCTTTTGTTTTTGTTTTTTGCTCTGCGGAACGGGTGAGCTCAAAGGACACTTGAGCTAAGTTCCCTGGTTCCCTGACCTAGTTGGGTTTGGCCAACAAAATGCAATGACAGGAGCCTGGAAGACTGGAGAAGAGAGAAGTGGGGGTACTTCTGTCAGAGGCATTTGAACCAGAGCAACTCCATCTTGAATAGGAGTTGGGTAAATTGAGGCTGGGACCTGCTGGGCTGCATTCCTAGGAGGTTAAGGCATTCTAAGTCACAGGATGAGACAGGAAGTTGGCACAAGATACAGGTCATAAAGATAAAACAGCTTGCAGTAAGGAAGCTGGCTAAAACCCAACAAAACCAAGATGGTGATGAGGGTGACCCCGGTTGTTGTCACGGCTACACTGCACCAGTGCCATGACAGTTTACAAATGCCATGGTAACGTTAGGAAGTTACCCTATATAGTCTAAAAACGGGAGGTATGACTAATCCACCCTTTGTTTAGCATCAAGAAATAACCATAAAAATGGGCAACCAGCAATCTTCAGGGCTACTCTGCCTATGGAGTAGCCATTCTTCGTTCCTTTATTAACAGACTTGCTTTCACTTTACGGACTTACCCTGAATTCTTTCTTGCACGAGATCCAAGAGCCTTTCTTGGGGTCTGGATCAGGACTCCTTTCTGGGAACATTTCCACCCCAGCTCTTTCTCACAGGAATGTGGTTTGGCAGGGAATATGTTTCTCCGCCACAGGCCACAGATCCCCTACGGTTGGCTCTCTCCCATAACTTCATTTCTCAGTAGTTCCAGTAACTGTCCTTTTCCTCCTTTTTCCTGCCCCATCCCCTGGCTGATTTCCTAATCCTTCTTGCCCATACTATGAAAACAGACTCTTGGTTAAACTTTCTTCATCACCCTTTTGAATGTGCCATCTGTTTCCTGTTGACACCCTGAGTGATACACATTTGAACTTGAATTTTGAATTCTAAAGTTACAATCTAATTACAAATACTAATTTAAAAAACTGAACATATATAAAAATAAGAGGTAACAGTTATTTTCAATGCATAGAAATATTTCCTTCTTAGAAAAAAGAGTAGGGCAAAGCTTAGCGTATGTTGAACATCATTAAGATACTCCAGATCCTGGGAGAATTAACTCCTAACAATAGGGCCTTTGACAGAAAAATGCAATGAGCATTGATAATTGAGGTTTAAGCCAACTGTCACTTTTTTCTCTATAATATTCTGCTTTGCTTAAACATTTTACAATGAGAATAAACTAACCTATTGTGGTGTAATTTAAAGAACTATTTAGAAAAATGGAGAAACAATTTAAAAAGAAAACAAAGTAGATTTAAGGAAATTTTAAAAAATATTCATTTGTATCACTTGGCTTTTATCAAAGGTCCTGACAGATTGTACATGTTTATTAACTTTTCCACCCATACATAAGTTAAAGGCTCCTTTACATCTAAATGAGAAATTAACCAATTTAATAATACAAAGATTAATAACATTACATTATATAGGGCATTTCTAAACTGAAATGGTGCTTAATACATCACTTGTATTCTTTAATGTTTACATTTCAACACTGGAGAGAGCTAGTATTTTAAATAAGATCCAGAAATTAAGAAACTGTATTCCTAACATACCTTGATAGCACTCCATGACTGAGAAGTTAGGAAGTCAACAGGACTCAGATGAGTGTGTTCAACGGTGAATCGAAGCAGGAAATCCAATTCAAGGGGGTCTATCTCTTTCTTTCTCAACAAAATCTTGAGAGTAGACAAAATTGAAAAGGATTATTTGGTTTACATCAAAATCATGACACCGGAAGTAGTCACACATTTAACAGACATGACTGAGCAGGTAGAACCACACCTGCTGGGAAGTCCAGTTGATATCTGTTCTATTGTTGAAATAGTGAATCTCAGATTATGTCAATGATCTCAAAACCATGATCAGAAATCTAACAGAAAATAATTATGAAGGCTGATTTACTCCAATTCTAACACCTATCTCTATTAGCAACATATTTAAAATACGCATTCATAAGTGTTTTATTATTAGATCAAACTTGTCTTAACACTTATTCAAAATGAGAAAGCCTCTGGTGACAATGGATTAAATTACTAAACAGAAGGTAGAATCAGTATTATTAGTTAATTCTGGTACAGTAGTTATTCAATAAACTACGAGGTACATGAAGTTTAATATGTAAGATTATATCGAGAAGAATGAGAAAACCTTTTACAGGTACAACTAAACACATTGTGAAGTGGAATAAACTTCAGATATTCTGCTCACAGAACTGATAAAAAATCCATAGTATATTTTGGAGAGTACAAATGAAGTATTCCTAATTTTCATATAAAAACCATAACACCCCACAGAGCTAAACAGGTAAAATTTTTGAGCTTTATATTATCTTAAAATTCCAGATATTTTCAAAAGGTGTTATAAGTGATAACATGCATTAAAATATTTTATTAGATTTTTTTTTCTTGAGTTTATTTCAACAAACAAGTAATTGTCCATATAGTTATGAAACTTTGATTTATGTAGATTGTCAGGAGTTGAGGTTATGATACAGCTATGGCTTCCAAAGGGAAGTTTTAAATAGATGTTCATGTCATGTACTATCATCCCTGGCCTTTTCCTATTAATGAGCAGTACATACAAAACAAGTATTTCACGGCTGTCATCCCAGCACTTTGGGAGGCAGAGGCGGGTGGATCATGAGGTCAAGAGATCGAGACCATCCTGGCCAACACAGTGAAACCCCATCTCTACTACAAATACAAAAATTAGCTGGGTGTGGTGGTGCGTGCCTGTAGTCCCAGCTACTTGGGAGGCTGAGGCAGGAGAATCGCTTGAACCTGGGAGGCGGAGGTTGCGTAAGCTGAGATCGCGCCACTGCACTCCAGCCTGGCAATAGAGCGAGATTCTGTCTCAAAACAAACAAACAAAAAAACAAGTAATTCATTGTGTAATGCCTTGCTCCTGTTTATTAGATGTACAGTTCATCATTAGCTACAGGTGTGTATAAAGTGCCTTCTTTGGCACACACAGAATAGGTAAGATGTAGATATTTCCTTAACATTTGGATAGAAAAAGACATAAAGCAAACTAGCTGATAAAAAAAAGGGACAACCTGCTTATTTTATCTAGGAATGTGGTCTGCAAGGGTTTCTTTTTTCTTATCATGAACACTTTTTTTTTTTTTTTAAAAGACGGAGTCTCCCTCTGTCGCCCAGGCTGGAGTGCAGTGGAGTGATCTCGGCTCACTGCAACCTCTGCCTCTCAGGTTCACACCATTCTCCTGCCTCAGCTTCCCAAGTAGCTGGGACTACAGGCGCCCGCCACCACGCCTGGCTAATTTTTTGTATTTTTAGTAGAGACAGGGTTTCACCATGTTAGCCAGGATGGTCTCAATCTCCTGACCTCGTGATCCACCCACCTCAGCCTCCCAAAGTGCTGGGATTACAGGCGTGAGCCACTGCGCCTGGCCACAAACACTTTTATTTAAACAAAGTCTTTCATAGAAATTCATGTGAAAAAGGAAAAAAAAAAAAAAAGGAAGCAGGTTTCACTGAAGGTGTGGGCAAGAAACCTGGAGCTCTCTTTACCTATTCACTGCTGTCATTTTCCTAATTTTAATTGACAAATAATAATTATATATATTTAAGTGGTACAGTGTGATGCTTTGATACATGTTTATATTGTAGAATGGTTAAATTAAGCTAATTCATATATCCATCACGTCACATACTTATCTTTTTTGTGATGAGACTTAAAATCTCCTTTAGCAATTTAAAAATACACATTATTAACTACACACAATGTTAAAAAAGGAAAATTCAGTCATTTGTGACAACATGGATGAACCCAGTCGCTGTTTTGTAGGGAGACTCTGAACAACTCCCAGATCCACTCAGATCTGGACTCATAACCCTCATCTCAAAGAACCTTCCTGGTAGGGCCTGGACGGTTCTTTACAGGACCCGAGAAGGTGAGAAGAATGTCTCATGAATGTTTTTCAGGGTGACCACTGTGGTAGGAGTGTAATGTGTATACCCACCCCCCAGTGCCCACTCCCCAAACCAAAGCACTGGGACCTAGGAGAAGGCTGTCACATGCCCAAGTTCCCCATGGGAGGCAAATTCTCCTCATGCCACCAAGAGCTTCTGAAAAAGGTGCCTATTATATTTTGCTTCAACAGAAAATATATAATATTTTATATATTACATAAAAATACATACTATTTTACATAAAAATACATATATAATATTATATATATATTATATATATATATATATAGAGAGAGAGAGAGAGACAGAGAGAGAGAGAGAGGCATCTGCCTTTGGTTCTGGGGATCCTTTTTCAAGTAACTGATTTCCTTACCTGAAAAGCCATCTGGGACAGGAAAGTGAGCTTGTCCTTCTCAAACAGCGCCTGGCTGGTGTAGAGGAAGACGGCGTGGGTGATGCTCTCCATCAGGATAGAGATGCGTCCCTGCATGTCTTCCACCTTGTCAGCCTGCTCAATCACTCTGTGGAACAGCACGTTAAATGCCTGGGAAATTTAATGTGACCATTAAAATGTGACAATTGGCGCCTGGATATCTAGCTAGCCCCAGATACACAGGGCAATGGTTTAAGTTTTATCAATAGGGAGTGAGAATGAGGCAAAATTTTTAGAAGGATTATAGTTTCTGGCACATGGTACATGCTCATCAAATGTTTGCTGTCATTACTGTTATTATGAATATGATTCCATGAAATCCATTCAGTCTCTTTCCAAGCAACTGAATTGCATCATTTTCTCTCCTTCTGCCCATGTACTTAAAACAATATTTTAATATTTAATTGTGGTAGGATACACATAACATAAAAGTTACCATCTTAACAATTTTAAGTGTACACACATTCAGTTCAATAGTGTTAAGTATATTCACATTCTTGTGTAACCAGTCTCTGGAATTTTTTTTTCATGAACATAAATTACACTGTTTAATGCAGACTCAAGGCCACACATTTTTGGGGGAGTAGGTTTTACTTGCAGTACAGATTCTCTTCACGTAAGATTACAAAAATACAACACAATGTGATGAGTCCAATTTAAACATTACGTGTGGCAGTCCATATTAACACAAATAGCTCCCAAAGAGGAACAAGAAAAGCTAAATCTTGTGTCACTAGGATGCCACAGCTTTTTCATTTTGCAAAACTGAAGCTCTGTACCCATTAAACAACTGTATATTCTTCCTTCCCCCCAACCCTGGCAACCACCTTTATTCTACTTTCTGTATCTATGACTTTGACTATTATAGGTACCTCACTGATATGGTTTGGCTGTGTCCCCACCCGAATCTCATCTTAAATTATCGCTCCCATAATTCCCATGTGTTGTGGGAGGGACCTGGTGGGAAATAACTGAATCATGGGGGCGGTTTCCCCCATACTGTTCTGGTGGTAGTGAATAAGTCTCATGAGATCTGATGGTTATATAAGGGGAAATCTCTTTCACTTGGCTCTCATTCTGTCTTGCCTGCTGCCATGTAAGAAGTGCCTTTCACCTTCCGTGATGATTGTGAGGCCTCCCCAGCCACGTGGAACTGTGACTCTCTTTCTTTATGAATCACCCAGTCTCTTGGGTATGTCTTTATCAGCAGTGTGAAAACAGACTAATACACTCATACAAGCAGAGTCACAGTCTTACTGTGACTGGCTCATTTGAGTTAGGATAATATCCTCAAGGTTCATCCATGTTGTAGCATGTATGAGAAATTTGTTCATTTTTAAGGCAAAAGAATATTCAACTGCATGGATATACATTCAATCAATCTATTCATCCCCTGATGGACACTTGGGTTGCTTCCACCTTTTGACTATTGTAAGTAATGCTATTATGAATTTGGGTGTTTGGATATCTCCTAGAGACCCTCATTTGATTCTTTTGAATAAACAGCTATAAGTGGAATTGCTTGATCATATGGTCATTCTATTTGTAATTTTTCTGAGGAACTGCTACACTGTTTTCCACAGCGGCTGTACCATTTTGCATTTCCACCAAAAGATTCCAATGTCTCCACGTCATCACCAACACTTGTTATTTTTTTTTTTATAGTAGCCATTCTAATGGGTGTGAGGTGATATCTCATTGTGGTTTTGATTTGCATTTCCCTAAAAATTGGTAATGTTGAGTATTTTTTCATATGTTTGTTGGTCTTTTTTTTTGAGACAAACTTTCATTCTGTCATCCAGCCTGAAGTGCAGTGGAGTAATCATGGCTCATTGCAACCTCAGCCTCCTGGTCCTAAACAATACTCCCACCTCAGCCTCTTGGGTAGCTGAGACTACAGGTATGTGTCATCACACTTGGCTAATTTTTAAATTTTTTTGTATACACAAGGTTTCTCTGTGTTGCCCAGGCTTGTTGACCATTTTTATAACATCTTTGGAGAAATGTCCACTTACGTCCTTATCCTATTTTAAAATCTGGTTATTTGCTTTTTTTTTTTTTGGTTCCATGTACTTTCGGGATGCCCTTTGGTCATCTGTTCTTCCTTTAAGGATTACTCTTGATATTTATTACTCTCGTTCATGCCTTGGTGATAATGGCATTGTATGGATTGCTATATCTCTCTCTCTATATATAAATTTGAAAAATATATCTATATATATAAATAGCTGTCAATATACAAATATTTATTTATTTTTGGATGATAGGGACCAGAGACCACAGATTAATTAACCTTGAAGTATGTATATTTGAGTGAAAGTAAAATCCTACAATGACAGATATATACAGTAAACATTGGTAAGAAGGCATTAATGAAGGATAGCTTGAATATGTCTTATCTGAAATGGTTGGGACCAGAAGTGTTTCAGATTTTGGATTTTTTCAGATTTTTGAATATTTGCATATACATAATGAGATATCTTGGGGATGGAACCCAAGTTTAAACACAAAAGCATTTATAGGTTGGGCTTGGTGGTTCATGCCTATAATTCCAGCACTTTGGGAGGCCGAGGCAGGTGGATCACCTGAGGTCAGGAGTTTGTTACCAGCCTGGCCAACAGGGTGAAACTCCATCTCTACTAAAAATACAAAATTTAGCCAGGCATGGTGGTGGGTGCCTGTAGTCCCAGTTACTCGAAGGGCTGGGACAGGAGAATTGCTTCAACCTGGGAGGTGGAGGTTGCAGTGAGCCGAGATCGCGCCACTACATTCCAGTCTGGATGACAGAGTGAGACTCTATCTCAAAAAACAAAACAAAATGAAAAAACAAAATTCATTTATGTTTCATATACACCTTATACACATAGCCTGAAGTTAATTTTATACAATATTTTAAATAATTTTGTGCAAGAAGTGCTTGAGGTCAGGTGTAGAATTTTCCACTTGCGGCATCTCGTCAGCATTCAAAAAATTTCGTATTTTGGAGCATTCTGGTTTTTGGATTAGGATGCTCAATCTGTACTAATCTGATATTTACACTTTTTTTGTTTTTGAGATGGAGTCTCGCTCTGTCGCTGAAGCTGGAGTGCAGTAGGGCAATCTCAGCTCACTACAAGCTCCGCCTCCCGGGTTTACGCTATTCTCCTGCCTCAGCCTCCTGAGTAGCTGAGACTACAGGCGTCCACCACCACGCCCGGCTAATTTTTGTATTTTTAGTAGAGATGGGGTTTCACCATGTTAGCCAGGATGGGCTCAATCTCCTGACCTTGTGATCCGCCCTCCTAGGCCTCCCAAAGTGCTGGTATTACAGGCATGAGCCACCATGCCCAGCCGATATTTACACTTTTTTAAAATCAGTTTTTCATTTACACACAATAAAATGTGCCTATTATATGTACAGCTTGATGAGTCTTGACAAATAGATATATTCTAGTAACTGTAGCAACCAAGATATAGAACCTTTCTACTTACATCACCAGAAAAAGTTCTCACGTGCCTATTTACAGCCAATTTCCACCACCATCCCCAGCCCCAGTCAATTACTGACCTGCCTCTGTCACTGTAGAATAATTTTGCCTTTTCAATAATTTCACAGAAATAGCATCATATGGTATATACTCCTTGGTATCTGGCTGCTTTTCAACATAATGTTTTGGTGATACATCCATGTTGTTGTGTACACCAACAATTCATACCTTTATGTTTTGAGTGATAGCCCACTGTGGGAACATGCAAAATCTGCATAACTATTAATGTGCCAGTCCTTTGGGTTGTTTTCAGACTTTGACTTTTATGAATAAAGTGTCTCTGAACATTTGTTAACAAGCTGTTTGCAGGCATACATTTTTATTTCTCTTAGGTAAATGCCTGGAGTAAAAGTGTGAGATCATATTTTGTAACTGTATATTTACCTTTATAAGAAATTGCCAAACTGTTTTCCAAAGTGGTTTATTGTGTTTCCTCCAGCAATGTGAGAGAGTTGTGATACCATATCTGTGTTACACTTGCTATTAACAGTTTTCTAAACTTGTAGCCCCCCGCATTCTGCTTTTAATTTTTTTGATGCCTGATGAGCATTTTTAATGTGCTTGTGGATAATTCATATGTGTTACATGTCTGTTCAACTCTTATTACTGAGTTGTACAAGTTCTTTATATATCCTGATACAAATTCTTTGTTTTATATGTATGTATTGAGAATATTGTCTTTGGTTGTCTGTGGCCTACCTTTTCATCTTCATACCTTTTGAAAACCATAAACTTTTAAGTTTGATAAGGTTCAATTTATTAATTTTTTATTTTTTATTGTGTCCTAAGAAACCTTTACCTAACCCAAAGTCCGAAGCTTTTCTCTTATTATTTTTCCTAGAAAATGTATAGCTTAATCAATTCATTTTGAATTTTTTATATGGTATAACAATTTGAGGTTTATTTTATGTCATGTGGATATCCAATTGTCCTAGCACCATTTGTTGTAAAAACTAGCCTTTCCTCATTGAATTGTCTTGGCACCCCTACTGAAAATCAACTGACCATGCATTTGTGGGTGTAATTCTGGATTCTCTAATCTGTTCCACAGATCTATGCGTTTTTTTTCAGGCCAGTACTACAACATCTTGATTTGTGTAGATATGTCTTTTCAGTTTTTGAGACGGAGTCTCACTCTGTTGCCCAGGCTGGAGTGCAGTGGCACAATCTCATCTCACTGCAAGCTCCGCCTGACAGGTTCACGCCATTCTCTTGCCTCAGCCTCCCGAGTAGCTGGGACCACAGGCATCCGCCGCCACGCCCGGCTAATTTTTTGTATTTTTAGTAGAGACGGGGTTTCACCGTGTTAGCCAGGATGGTCTCAATCTTGTGACCTCATGATCCACCCGCCTCAGCCTCCCAAAGTGCTGCGATTACAGGCGTGAGCCAATGCGCCTGTTCACAGATAGAAGTCTTAAAAACAGAAATTGTAAGTCTTCCAACACTGTTTTTTTCTTTTTCAAAATTATTTAGCTATTTTAAGTCTTTTAAATTTTCACACAAATTTTTAGGATAAGCTTGCCAATTTCTACCAAAAGGAAAAAGGAAATGTCTTCTGGTGTTTTGACTGGGACTGAATTGAGTCTATCAGTTTGGAGCGAACTGACATCTTAATATTGAGCATTCCAATTGATAAACATGGTGTATCTATTTAGTTAAGCCTTCTTTAATTTTACTCAACAATATTTTGTAGTTTTTAGAATACAAACCTTACATATATTTTAATAAAATTATTCCTAACAAGTTTCATGGCTTTGGAAGCCACTGTAAACAGTGCTAAGATACTGATTTCATTTTCCACTTGTTTCTCATGTATAGAAATACAAGGTACTTTGTATATCGACCTTACATCCTGCAACCTTGCTAAAAATTCACTTCTTAGTCCTAGCAGGGTTTTGGTGAGTTTCTTGGGAGTTTCTATATACATAATCAGGTCATCTGTGAAAATATAGAGTTTTCCTTCTTCTTTTCAATATCTTGCCTTCTATTGTCTTATTGTACCGACTGTAACTTCCAGTGCAGTGTTGAATAGATGTGCTGGGAGAAAGATATCCTTGTCTTGTTCCTGATTTTAGGGAAAAGCATTTCATTTTCAACATTAAGTATCATCTTAGGTGTAGATTTTTTCTAGATGCATTTTATCATGTTGAGAAGTCACCATCTATTCATTAGTTGAGAGTTGGTTGTTGTTGTTTTTAACTAATTTCTTGAAATTTTTCAAGTTCTTTGCATCAATTAAAACGACCATATGAGCTTTTTTCTTTTATTCTGTTAATTGATTAATTATACTTCGTGATTCTTGAATGTTAAACCAATTTGATTCTTGGCATACATTCCACTTGGTCATAATATGTTGTGCTTTTTGTATATGGCTGGATTCAATTTGTCAGCATTTTCTGGAGGAGTTTACCAACAATGTTTCCAAGGGGGACTGCCCAGTATTTTTCTTTTATTGTAATGCCTTAGTGTAGTTTTGGAATTTGGCTAATACTGAGCTGACACTGATGATTTAGTTTTATCCTTCTCCTCATACACAGTTACTCTCAAACTCCAACCACACTGTGCTTGTTAAAAGTTTTGCATACTAGTTCTGTACTCTTAGGAAACCTGCTAGTTATGCTCGATCCTTTCTTCTTTATTATTGCCCATAACCAGTCCATCTCCAAGAGTCAATGATTCCAGGTTCAAATCATATCTCAGGTCTGTTCATGTATCTCTGAGTCTTTTGTCATCACATCAGTTAACTGCTTGAAATCTTCCAATGGCTTCTTGTTGCACCCAGAATATAATCCCCAAATCCCACACACAGTGGTCTACAAAATTCTGTGTGATCAAGTCTTTCCCACCTCTCTAGATTCATTTCTTGCTACCTTTCCCCTAGCTCATTACCCTCCAACCACAGAAATTCACTCACTACCTGGAATCCCTGAATTCTTTCATCTCACACATTCCTGTTTTCTCCAAACTCTCTTTACATAGCTAAGTCCTACTTATCCTTCAGAAATAAATGTTACTTCCTCTGGGAGGCCTTCCCTGAGCCCCCAGTAAAGCAGCCTCTCCACCTCTATCATTCTCTCTTACAGTACTTTCTACTTTTATAAACTGATGTGTGTTCATAAAGGTGGAACTATATCTATGTGTACATATATATCTTTATGTATCTATATATAGATATAGCTCCACCCTTATGTTCTTTCCAAAAGTATATACTCAAGTGACAAACATCTGACATGATGATTGATCATAATAAACATTTGTCTAAAAATGGATGAACAGATGAACAGAATGAATGAGCACTGCCCAGCAGGCAGCAGCATGATACAAGGTATGGAGCATGGGCTTTGGAAACAGTTACAGGTTGAAATGCTGGCTCTTAACAATAACAGATATAATTTATTGGGCAGTGTATTTAAAGTCTGAAAATGTCATCCTTATTTTTTTAATGGGGATGATATTATATTCTTTATTGAGAAGTAACAGGGATAAAGAATGAGCCAAACTATAAAAATGCCTTGCATGTAATAGTGACTTAATAAATAGTTGTTCTTATTATTTTTCTTTCTTTAGCAAAGAAATATAAGCATTCTCTTTCCAAGACACATTTTCACAAAGACAAAATAGGAGCCTCAAGAAAAATTCTCTTAAATTTAAGAGTTGGCTGGCCAGGCGCTGTGGCTCACACCTGTAATCCCAGCACTTTGGGAGGCCGAGGTGGGTGGATCATGAGGTTAGGAGATCAAGACCATCCCGGCTAACATGGTGAAACTCCGTCTCTACTAAAAATACAAAAAAATTAGCCAGGCATGGTGGCGGGCGCCTGCAGTCCCAGCTACTAGAGAGGTTGAGGCAGGAGAATGGCATGAACCCAGGAGGCAGAGCTTGCAGTGAGCCAAGATCGCACCACTGCCCTCCAGCCTGGGCAACAAAGGGAGACTCCATCTCAAAAAAAAAAAAAAAAGTAAGAGTCTGCTCAGGAGCAATACACCAATATAATATGATACCATATCCATAGTTTAATTACCTCAAAGTCTTACTGAAAATTATAAATGAAAATTCCTGAGAATGAGGATTTTGCTTTTGTTATTTTGTTAACCAGATCCTCATGACTCCTTACTGGGTATACACTGATTGCTTAAAAATACATTCTGGCCACGCGCAGTGGTTTACACCTGTACTCTCAGCACTTTGGGAGGCCGAAGCAGGGGGGGATCACTTGAGGCCAGGAGTTCAAGACCAGCCTGGGCAACGTGGCAAAACCCTGTCTCTACTAATTATACAAAAATTAGCCCGGTGTGGTGGCGCACTCCTGTAGTCCCAGCTACTCAGGTGACTGAGGCATGAGAATTGCTTGAACATGGGAGGCAGAGGCTGCAATGATCATGCCACTGCACTCCAGCCTGGCGACAGAGTGAGACTCTGTCTCAATAATAATAATAATAGTTATTATTATTAATAAAATAAATTCCAAATTTCCAGAAACAAATTGAACTCCTAAAGTTTTCCATATTTCTTAGCTTATTCAGCATTACCTTCAAAGAGAACTGGTAGATGGGGTTGATTTTTTGGAGGTCATTAATAACAAAATAAAGAAGAGATGCTCTTGCTGCCACTGGTCTGTAACATTCTCGGGCCTCGTTGATTTTTCTTTCATTTTCTTTGGCTTCAATCACCTATGGTGGGATCAAACAAAATAAGTAACTTATTTACTCTTCATATTCTCTACACATATCCAAGGAACGGAAGACGTACCTGAAATGAAAAATTATGAGTATTAAAATAGATAACATGCATGGCATCCATGTGCATGAGCTTTTCTAAAATGTTTACATTCATATTTTAAAATAATTTTTTAATAAACTGAGTTTCAGTGAGAATGGACATAACTCTAGTGGTTTTCTAGGTTACAGATTAAACAAACCTACTTGTTTTCGGTTCTAGAGAATTTGTTTCTGAGTAATGTCACCTTTCTGCTCCTTCTCTCTCTTTCAAGGCTTAATAACCCAGCTATATCACCTCCCAGGGATGGCTCTTAAAAGTCTGCTGGGTCAATTCAATGCCAATAACTTTATTAGGCAACAAGGCATACAAAAGCAGTCAAGGTCAATAATATATCCGGTAACTATGCTTACTAAAAAGCCTTAATATAAAGACTCTCATGCCTAATTCTAACTTTGCACTGAATCATCCATATGTCCATATATTTCCATTTAGTTTATCTTTATGTATTAGCCTCTGGGCACATTCAGAGAGATAATTAAAAAAGAAAAACCACCACCACCATCAACCAATATATTCAGTTTTACCCAAGGCTCAAATATCTATTTATTTTATCCAGGACTACCGCTGGTCCCACAGGATACAGTATTTTCCCCAACCTTCTCTACAGACTTGACTCATAATATTTGTGTATAAAAGGGAATAAAATGTAGGGCAGAGAAGGAAGTCACTACATGGTGATATATGAAGAAGACAGGAAGACACATTTTAAGAGACAATTAGAAGTTAACTTCAAAGCTAAGTTAATTTACTTAATTGTTCTAACTTTACCATCTTAGGAGCTGCCTAATATTCACTTACTTGAAAAGATGGAGAAATTTGGGATTCCATTTCCTCACTTAATTTAAGACAAATATATAGGATGTGTAGTGACACAGCTTCTGCTGGGTAATTAATAGATTACTTAGTAATAAGGGTATTCCAGAAAGCAAATAAGGGTCTAATTCACACTGAAATGATGGAATTTTAAGGGTTAACGGTCATTTGTGAAAGCCCAAAGTGCACATCACACATAAGGCATATTGGGACCCATGCTGGACGTTAGCAGGAAGCCTATTTCATAAAAATTTCTACTGGCTTTTAGGAAATGTCATTTTTCCAGGGGTGAATAGTGCATTTGAGTATAGCAGGAGACTATCATTTGCTCAGTATCCTGCCACGGCAGGCCAGTAAACAAAACTTCCACTCTAAGAATTTCTTTAAAATGTCCAACAGCTTGGAGAATCTGCAGAGAAGCTGTAGGATATAAGTTTGGTAGAGCCGGATGCTAAGGCTTTTCAGATTTTCAGCCATAGAAGCCAGCAGGCCTCAACTTTCTTTACATTTGATCACCCAGGAAAAATAGTAGCTGGACAGTGTCTGATTTGAATGAGATCTCTATGGAATTAGGAGAAGCACACATTCAACCATCTCCATCTCCATTTAGAATCCCACACAGTCCAGTTGCAGCTTATTAAATCACCTGAATTCCACACAGTGGTCCTCTTAGAGGAATTACTAAGTCTGATTACACTGCCCGCCCCATGTGTCTCATTCAAACAGACCATTAGAATCTGCCAGGTATCCTCCGCCCTTCCTACCTTGCGCTCTATCTCTGCCGCAGTGGCCTTTGTTGCCTCCAAGCTCTCTGCTAGTTTGGCGTCATCCAGAAAGCTTCCCTCTGCTGCAGAAAGGCGCAAAAGGAGGTCGTCTTCCAGATACTTGAGCTCAATCTTAAAATCATTTTGGTGCTTTGTCAATACCAACTAATACAAACCAAGAAAAGTGTGAAAAATGGTGGTTAAGTACATTTATTATTTATTTATTTATTTATTTTTTTTGAGAGGAAGTCTCGCTCTGTCACCCAGGCTGGAGTGCAGTGGTATAATCTTGGCTCACTGCAACCTCTGCCTCCCAGGTTCAAGCGATTCTCCTGCCTCAGCCTCCTGAATAGCTGAGATTACAGGCACCTGCCACCACATCCAGCTATATTTTTGTATTTTAGTATAGACGGGGTTTCACCATGTTGGTCAAGCTGGTCTCGAACTCCTGAACTCAAATGATCCACCCACCTCGGCCTCCCAAAGTGCTGGGATTGCAGGCGTCAGTCACCGCGCCTGGACAAGTACTTATTTTTAAAGCAGAGTTTCCTTAATCACAAATTTCACGAAATCAGTATATAATAAAACACCCTTAACATTGAAACCATAC
Source organism: Macaca mulatta (assembly GCF_049350105.2). Taxonomy (NCBI): domain Eukaryota; kingdom Metazoa; phylum Chordata; class Mammalia; order Primates; family Cercopithecidae; genus Macaca; species Macaca mulatta. Next base: position 106,448,027 of record NC_133408.1, read on the forward strand.
CAATCATAATTTTTAGAAGTTCTTTAAAAAACTTCAGAAGGTATGTTAAGATCTAGTTGCACTCCAGGGCGCAGAGTATAAACACTTACAATAATTTAACATCATGAACCATAGGAAGAATCTGTTTAAGAAAACATCAGAAACTTCTGGTTTCTGCTCAGATGTATAAAGGCTTAGAAGTCTTGTTTCTGTTCTCAAAATAGGAAAAACACTCATCAACAATTCTTCTTACATGCATCAGAAAACTGAGGTCACAGGGCAAATTGCCATCCTAAAAATGGGCAAACAGAATCACAACTTCTCAGGAACACTGACATGGTAATTGGCTAATTGCTGAAGGTAGAACTTGAGTTAAAACTTCAGCGGGGCCCAGTCTTTGGAGTCTCTACACTTCTTTGAGTTTTACCTCCAGGAAACGCCATCAGGTTCTTACAGTGAAAGTCAGATAAAATCTACACCCGCTCTGGGCTCAGGATAGGAAAAGTAACCATTATGGCATAAGCTCAGAGGCAAAGTAATTATTTTAAATATGTCCAGAGCTTTCTGCTCTCCTTAACAAAATCCTGCCCACAAAGGAAACTACTTGGTCAGTGCCTAATATGACCTGGATGTATTAGTCTGTTCTCAATTTGCGATAAAGGATTTCCTGAGACTGGGTAATTTATAAAGAAAAGAGGTTTAATTGACTCATAGTTCCACATAGCTAGGGAGGCATGAGGAAACATAATCATGGCGGAAGGGAAGCAAACATGTCCTTCTTTCCTTGGCAGCAGGAGAGAGAAGTGCCCAGCAAAGGGGAAAAGCCCCTTATAAAACCATCAGATCTCATGAGAACTCACTCACTATCACAAGAACAGCATGGAGGAAACCAACCCCATGATTCAGTTACCTCCCACTGGGTCCCTGCCACAACATATGGGGATTATGGGAACTACAAGTCAAGATGAGATTTGGGTGATATCATAGCCAAACCATATCTCTGGGGAAGGGCAGACTTCCTGTCCTTTAAAAAAGGCTAAGTAACTCTTCTGAAGGTCACATTCCAGTGATTCAGGGCTCCTAAAAAACTCTGAGATTTAATGATAAGATAAAAGAATGCTTCCCGTGCATAATACCTTACCAACACATTGACAGACTCCAGTATAATATCAGTGGATTATAACTGAGAGATTTGCCAAATCAGTTTTTAGGGAAACCTAAAGACAACAAAGGAGACAAAAACAAGGACACTAGATAAAACTGAAGTCTACAATACAAACAGCTACAATGAACATGAAACACAGCCTTAACTCCTAGCCCTAGAAACATAAAACCTCACATTAAAATGGTATTTACTTCTGTGACAATTATCTAACACACCATGTCTGGCTTTCAACAAACAAGTACAAGGTGTACTAAAAAGCAAAAAACAGAACAAAACAAAAAGAAAACAAAAGACAAACCAGAAGAGAGAACGCAAACCTCAGCACGAGACTCAGATGTGGCAAAAATTTTGGAATTATCAGACTGGGAGTTAAAAGTAACTACTTAATGTGCTAAGAGCTTTACTGGAAAAGTGAACACCATGAAAGACCACATGGGCAATATAAGTAGAGATAGAAACTCGATGAATAAAAAGGAAATGCTAGAAATAAAAAACAATGTAACAAAAATGAAGAATTTTTTTTTTTTTGAGACGGAGTCTCACTCTGTCACTCAGGCTGGAGTGCAGTGGCATAATCTTGGCTGGGTCTTGATCTCCTGACCTTGTGATCCACCCACCTCGGCTTCCCAAAGTGCTGGCATTACAGACATGAGCCACTGTGCCTGGTCGAAGAATGTTTTTGATGGGCTCATGAGTAAATTAGACACAGTGACAAAAATCAGTATGCTTAGACATGTCAGTAGATACTTGAAAAGAAAAAAAGAATAAAAATTAAAAAGGAAAGAATATCCAAGAACTGTGAGATGCTTACAAGGAGAAGAAAGAAAAAAATGAGCAGAAGAAAGATTGGAAATAATGGTAGCTAAAAATTCTTTAAAATTAATGAAAGATACTAAACCATAGATCCAGGACACCCATAGCACGTTAAGCAGGATAAATGCCAAAAAATCAACTCCTAGGCATTTAATATTCAAACTGCGTATCAAAGACAACGAAAAAATCTTGAAGGAGTCCACAGGAAATAAATTACCTTACCTATGAAGGAACAAGGATAAGAATTACATGGAATTTCTCTTGAGAAACTATGCAAAAAGGAGAGTTGAGCAAAATATTTAAAATTTTATGGAAAAAAAATAACAAATAATTTTGTATCTTGTAAAATTATCCTTCAAAAGTAAAGCAGTAATAAAAGCTTTCTTAGACAAACAAGACTGAGGGATTTTGTTGTTAGTAGATCTGCCTTACCAGAAATGTTAAAAACAAAAATTCTTCATAGAGAAGAAAAATGACATAGGTCAGAAATTCACATCTATGTAAAGAATGAAAGAGTACTAGAGAAGGAGTAAATGAAAATAAAATAAGTTAGTTTACTAATTGAGCTGTCTTTTCAAAACAGTAATAACAGCAATATAGTCAGTGATTATAACTTATGGAGAAGTGAAATGAATGACAGCAATGTTATAAAGGATGAGAGGAAGGAAATGAGAATAGTCTCATTTTACCTGCATTGGTAATGCGGTATTTTTTACCTGCATTACCAATGAGGCAGTAGTGTTATTTGAAAATGGAGTTAGAGGCTGGGCACGGTGGCTCATGCCTGTAATCCCAGCACTTTGGAAGGCTGAGACGGGTGGATCACCTGAGGTCAGGAGTTTGAGACTAGCCTGACCAACATGGCGAAAAACCATCTCTACTGAAAATACAAAATTAGCTGGGCATGGTGGTACATGCCTGTAATCCCAGCTACTCGGGAGGCTGACGCAGGAGAATTGTTTGAACCGGGGAGGCAGAGGTTGCAGTGAGCTGAGATTGTGCCATTGCACTCCAGCCGGGGCAACAAGAGCAAAACTTCATCTCAGGGAAAAAGAAGAAAGAAAAAAAAGAAAATTGAGTTAGATTAGTTGTAAATGTATACTGCAAATGCTAAGGTAACCACTAACAATTTTTTTAAAAAGAAATACAATTTATATTGTACTTATATATAGCAATATATTTTGTTAAGAGAAGATACACTAGAATCATATAAAATGCTTAATTAAAACCAAAGGAGGCAGAAGAAGAGGAAAAGAAAAATATTATAAATACAAAATACATATATTTATATTGTAATATATAAATATTACAGCAATATATACATATATAGAGAAAGAGTGCGTGAGCGTGAGCATGCAATATATACAGCTAAGACAGAAGAGACACTGGAATCATAGAAAGTGCTCATTTAAAACCAAAGATGGCAGAAAAAGAGAAAAAGACAAAAAAAACTAGTGAGAAACAAGTATAATGAATAAAAACCAATAAAATATGGTAGATATTGATGTAATTACAGCAACAATCTCTTTAAATGTGAATTATATTGACATAGTGGATAAAAACAAGACCTAACTATCTACTGTCTATAAAATCCACTTTAAATATAAAAATTAAAAGGAGAGAGGGAGAGAGATGGAGAAAGATATATCATGCTAACACTAATCAAAAGACAGTTGGGGTGGTTATACTAATTTAAGACAAAGTAGTTATCAGAATAAGAAAAATTATTGAGAACAAAGAAGTGCATTACATAATAAAGGGGTCTACTCTCCATGAAAGCATAACAATCTTTAATGTGTATGCACCTAATAACAGAGTGTCAAAATACACAAGGTAAAAACTAAGAGTTGCAAGGAGAAATAAACAAGGCCACAATTATAGCTGGACAATTCAAAACCCTTATATCATAACTGACAGATCCAGCAGGCAAAAAATCAGCAAGGCTGTAGCTGAACTGTGCAACATCATCAATCATCTGGATTGAATGTCACTGACTACTTTATCCACCTACAGAAGAATATACATTTTTCTCAAGCTCACATGGAACATTCACGAAGATGAACCAAATAACACACCAAAAAGGCTTAAAAGAATAGAAATCATACAAAGTATGTTCCAGACCACAACAAAATTAAATAAGAAATCAGTAACAGAAAGCTTAAAATTCAAAAATATTTGGAGATTAAACGACACACTTTAAAATAACACATGGGTCAAAGAAGTCTCAAGAGAAACTTAAAAATATTTTGAAAGAAATGCAAACAAAAATACAACATATCAAAATTTGTGAGATGCAGAAAAAGCAGTGGTTAAAGGGAAATTTATAGCATTGAATGCATATATTAGAAAAGTACAGAAGAAAACCTAAAGGTATTTATCTAAGCTTTTACCTTAGAAAATTAAATAAAGGAGCAATGTAAATCTAAAGCAAGCTTATGAATACATAATAAAAATCAGAGCAGAAGTCAGTAATATTTTAACCAGAAAATCAATAAAATCCAAAGCTGATTATTTGAAAGGATCAACAGAATGTATAATTCTCTAGCCAGGCTAGCCAAGAGACAAGAGGCGGCACCAATTATTGGTATGAGAAATGAAAGAGGGGCATAAATACCAATTCCATGAACATTAAAGGATAATAAAAGAATCTTATAAACCATTACATGCTTACAAATTTGATAACTTAGATGAAGTGAATTGATACTTTGGAGGGCAGAATCTACCAAAAACACATACATAATCTGAAAAGGCCTATATGCATTAAATGAATTTATAATCTTTCAAAACAGAAACCACCAGGTCCAGATGATTCCACTGGAAAAATAGTATCAATTCTCTACAATATTTTTCTAGAAAACAGAAGCAGAAAGAACACTTCCTATCTCATTCTATAAGGCAAGCATTACTCTAAGACCAAAACCAGATAAACCCACTACAGGAAAAAACAAAAAAACTACAGACCAGTATCTCTGATGAGCATAGATGTGAACATCCTCAAAAAATTAGCAAATCAAATCCAACAATGTACAAAAATAACGAAACACCACGACCAAGTGGGATTTAGTCCAGGTATGCAAGTCTGGTTCAAAAGTGAAGTAATGATCTATAACAAGCTAAAGAAGAAAAAATGTAGTCATATCAATCAATATAGAAAAAACATTTGATAAAATTTAACAGTAATTTAATGATAAAAACTCTCAGCAAATTAGAAATAGAGGGGAACTTTCTTGATAAAGAACATCTAAAAGAAGAGAATCATAGCTAACATTGTACTTAATGGTGAGAAGCTAGAAGTTTTTTCCCTAAGATCAGGAATGAGGCAAGGTTCCACTCCTATTCAATGTTGTACTAGAAGTGCTAACTAATACAGTAAGACAAGAAAAGGAAATAAAAGGTATACAGAATGGGAAGGAAGAAACAAAAAATTGTCTTTGTTCACGCATGACATGATAATCTATGTGGAAAATCCCAAAGTATGAACATAAGGCCTCTTGCAACCAATAAGCAGGTAGAGCACATTTGCAGGATGCAGATTAATATACAAAAGCCATTGCTCTTCTATACACCAGCTTTGAACAATTGGAATTTGAAATTTAAAACACAATGCCATTCACATTAGTACCAAAAAACTGAAACACTTAGGTACAGATTTCACAAAGTATGTTGAAGATCTGTCTGGAGGAGTAAAAAACTCTGATGAAAGAAATCAAAGATCTAAACAATGGAGAGATATTGCATGTTTATGAATAGGAAGTCTCAATATTGTTAAGCCATTCATTATTCCTTTCTGAAATTCAGCACAATATTATTCAAAATACCTGTACATTATTTTGTAGATATTGAAAATTTGATTCTAAAGTTTATATTAAAAAGCATAAGATCCAGAATCATCAAAAATATACAGAAAAACAAAGTCAGAGAATTGACACTACTTGGCTTCCAGACTATCAAGCTACAGTAATCAAGGTGGTGTGATATTGATGAAAGGATACACAAACAGATCAATGGAATGAAATAGAGAACCCAGAAATATGAACAGATCCACAGAAATATGGCCAACGGATGTTTAACAAGGATCAAAGGCAATTTAAGGGAGAAAATATGGTCTTTTCAACAAATGGTGCTGGGACAACTAGATATCCACATGCAAAAGAATGAAGGTGTACCCCTACCTCACACCATGTACAAAAATTAACTCAAAATGTACAACAGAGCTAAATGTAAGCACTAAAATTACACAGCTCCTAAGAGAAAACATACATCTTCATGAACTGTCAGTTAATGATTTCTTAGATATGATACCAAAACACAAGCAAGAAAAAATAGATAAATTGAACATTACCAAAATTAAAAACTTTTGTGCTTCAAAGGACACTAACAAGAAAGTGAAAAGACAACCCACAGAATGAGAGAAAATTTTTGTAAGTCATAGATCCAATAAGAATCTGACATTCAGAACACAAGAACTCCTGCAACTTTTTTATGCTAACAGAAAAAAAAATACTATTTTCTTATATGGTCTGGTGGTGCCTTGATTACAGACATGGTCCCTGATCCAGCCTGGCAATTAGTGCACAAGGCAGCAAGCCACTGCTCCTTTGAATTCTGACTTGGTGGATGACCCACTCCTGGCATGTTGCAGTTCCACTGAATGTAGCACATTTGTAAGGAGGCCTCAGGGAACCATGTCCACTCATACCCAGCCTTGATCTCACAGCTGTCTTTGCCTACATGGCAACTGCTGCAGTGGCAAATCCAAGTAAAGCAGCCTCACAAAGAGTGTAAGCATGGACCAGAATTTCTTGCACGGCTTAGTAAAACATGATTGCTGGACCCCCAACCAGAGTTTCTCATTTAGTGGGATCTGGGCTGTGGCCAGATAATTTGCATTTAAAGCGTATTTGTATCAGCACCAGCTGATAGTGATGCTGCTGCTCCAGGACCCCCAGTTTGAGAATCACTGATTTATACCAGGGTGGCAATCTTTTTCTGGAAAGGGCCAGATAGTAAATACTTTTGGCTTTGTAGGCCATAAGGTATCTGTTGCAACTACCCCACTCTGCCATCATAGTGCAAAAGCAGTCACAGAAAATATGTAAATATATGAACAAGTCAATTTTTTGTTTGCTTTTGTTTTTGTTTGGGACAGTCTTGCTCTGTCCTCCAGGCTGGAGTGTAGTGGCACTATCCCCGCACACTGCAACCTCTGCCCCTGGGTTCAAGTGGTTCTTGTGACTCAGCCTCCCCAGTAGCTGGGGCTACAGTTGTGCACCACCACACATGGGTAATTTTTTGTATTTTTAGTAGAGATGGGGTTTTGCCATGTTGGCCAGGCTGGTCTCAAACTCTTGGCCTCAAGTGATCCAGCCTCAGCTTTCCAAAGTGTTGTATTACAGGTGTGAGCCACTGTGTTTGGCGATGGCTGTGTTTCAATAAACTTTATTAACAAAAAGAGGTGACAGGCCAAATTAGGCATGGGAGCCACAGTTTGCAGACTCCTGATTTGTACTAAGAAAAAGTATTCTAGCTTAGTTTTTCAAAATATGAATAATGTTGTTCATCTGTGGGAAGAAATCCTTTCAAGTTCCAAAATGTAGGCCATGAATCTCTAACATCTGAAATATAAATCCTTGTTTTAATTCTTAATATATCTCATTTAAATTTTTGAGACACACTATTGCCAAATTTGCCCAGGTTAGCATGTAAATTCTTTTTAATTTTCACATCACCATTTCAATATTCAAATTTATTGTTAGAAAGCTGGGCACAGCATGACCAGGCATGGTGGCTCACGCCTGTAATCCCAGCACTTTGGGAGGCTGAGGCACGAGGATCACGAGGTCAGGAGTTTGAGACCAGCCTGGCAAATATGGTGAAACCCCATCACTACCCAAAATACAAAGATTAGCTGGGTGTGGTGGTGCATACTTGTAGTCCCAGCTACTCGGGACGCCGAGCAGAAGAATTGCTTGAACCCGGGAGGTGGAGGTTGCAGTGAGCCAAGACCATGTCACTGCACTCCAGGCTTGGCGACAGAGCGAGACTCCCTCTCAAAAAAAAAAAAAAAAAAAAGGAAAAAAGAAAGCTGAGCACAGCATTCCTTTATAGTTTACAACCTCTGTGTGTAGTTATGTGCCTTTGTCTTCTTTTACTTGCCTTTTATCTTTTATTCTTCACTAGTCCTTATGGAGGTATATGTACTATATTACTTCATCACCCCTTCTTGCCAAAGAACTAGCTTGTTTATTTTGTTAATCTTTTCTGTTTCTCCATTTTCTGATTTTATCTTTATTATTGCCTTTCTTCTACATTTTAAGGTTATGTTGTTTTGTTTTCTGTATACAACACTAAATTTCATTATTTTCAGCATTGTTTCTTAATATACTTAGGGCCACAAATGTCCCTTTGAATACTAGTCATAACTAGCTGCCAGGTCCTTAATTTTTCCAAGTTTTCTTCATTACACCTCTTTTTCATTCTTTAGCCCAGGCTAAATTAGTCGATTACATTCCAACCTACCTGGGCATACCTCTATTTTACATGACTCGTATGCCTCTTTGTTTGCTGTCAGACAAGATCCAGAGCCACCCTATCTCCTACTTGTGGTATAACCGTAACAATCTAGCATTTATGAAGAGCAACTTTGAATTGTTTAACTTTTAACATGTATACTTATTTTTCCCAATTAGATTGCAAGATGCTAGTGGGCAAGAATCCTATTTTATACTTCTGTGTCTAGCACTACGATCTGTGCAAAGCAAGTGCCGAATAAGTGTTGGTGGTGACGTAAACATTTTTACCTTAAGTTTCTCCAAATCTGGCCTCTCAATACTGACAACCTCTGCCAGCAGCTGGGCTTCTAGACCATCTTCTGTGACTGTGAAATTGAGGAGAGTTGTCTGAGCTTGTAATTCCGGCTTGTAGTGAGGATTTGCCAATTTTGTGTGAAGGATAAGGCGAAAGTTCTTGTGAAATTCGCATTCTTTATCTCCAATCATGATATACCTAAAGGGAGCAAAACACAGACTTTCAGGAGACTCCTATGACCCATAACTGATACTAAGGTGTCATTCCATTCCTGTATTCTTATAATGGACCTTGGCCAGAAGCTTAGGTGATTTAGAATTTTTCAGCTGCTCCCAAATTTCCTAAAGTACAGCAGGATCAGCAATCACCCACCAAATCTCTATATGATTTAGTTTCCTCATATGAGAAATATTGACAATAATAGTACTCACCTCATAGTGTCACTCTAACGATTAAATACAATCATATAAAAGACCTATAACAACAAGTAGTAGCTTTTATTATTATACAGTAAGTCCTTGATGTCACTGATAAACTTGCAAACTGTGACTTTAAGCAAAACAACATATGTAGAAACCAGTTTTACCACTGGCTAATTGATAAAAACAAGAGTGAAGTTTTTATGGCATGTTCCTGGTCACAAAAACATCATCAAACTTCTAACTAAAGGCCCCAAACACTTCTAATATTAAACACTGAAATAAATGTGAGCTACACGTATATTTAAAAAGGTTAATAAAAACAAGTAAGATAATTATTTACTCAGTTTTTGGTGCGTTAATGAGAAATGGTGGGCATAATGGCGGTAGGTTAAATTGAGAAATAAATGTGTACGAAGCAGAAAATCTTAAGCAGCACCTCCTACCACCACACAGTTCAAAAGCAATGACAGATCTGGCAGGCTTGAGAAGGGCTTTTGTACTGCAATGTTCAGTGTCGTGCATTTGTATGATTATCGTCTAATTTACAAATTTTTATTTGACAACAGTTTGTATTCACTCATTCATTCCTTTTCCAACCCACTGATTCCAGTGCAGGCTCATGGGTGGCTGGAGACTACCCTGGCAGCTCAGGGCGCTGGGTAGGAACCAGCCCTGGACAGGATGTCATCCCATGGCAGGGCCACTCACACACCACCCCCGTCACTCACTCACACTGGGACCATACAGACATTCCAGCTCACCTAACGTGCTCAGCTGTGGGATATGGGAGGAAACAGGAGGACAAGAGAAAACCTAGGCAGACATGGGGAGCATGTGCAAACTCCACACAGACAGTGGTCCCAGCAAGCAGGAAGTGATTTGTTTTTTTTCCCTCATTAACATTAAAAGGATGTTATTTCAGGGCCAGCTGTACTTTCTGTGATTAAATGTACATTAAATACTGCTATTCTTTAAGGATAAGATAAAATGTGTATGTATGTGTTTATGTGTATCTGTGTATATACGTATAATGCATCTTAAGTGCATATGTATTTAATATACTTATGTATGTTAAATAATGTATTAAAATATTTTACTTTTATAAAGATGAAATGTTAAAAACACATATATTCTTTTTTTCTTTGGGATAGTGTCTCTCTCCTTCACCCAGGCTGAAATGCAATGGTACGATTTTGGCTCACTGCAACCTCCGCCTCCTGGGTTCAAGTGATTCTTGTGCCTCAGCCTCCTGAGTAGCTAAGATTACAGGTGCACACCACCACGTCCAGCTAATTTTTGTATATTTTTAGTAGAGGTGGGGTTTTCCATGCTGGTCAGGCTGGTCTCGAACAACTGACCTCAGGTGATCCATCTGCCTTGGCCTTCCAAAGTGCTAGGATTATAGGTGTGGCCACCTTGCCCAGCCCAAAACACATACATTTAAAAAATTACTTTCCAATACTTTCTGCATTGGCTTCCTGTAACTGCAAATCCTTGGTTGCCTCAGGATTTTCCTCTGAAAATTATTTCTGTAAATAGTCACTAGGCTAATTCTATTCAAAGCTCCCAGCTTAATTCATGTTATTTTTTAAATTTAAGGGTACATAGTAATTGCATGTGTTTATGGGGTACATGAGATGTTTTCATATCGGCTTCATGGTCTCTTTCCTGCTAGGAACCTGCTGTGACGATCTAGTAAATTCTAATTTCTAATTCATGCAAGAGACAGAGAAGTCAAAACCACAAATACTGGAACTTCTCAAAGTGGCCTAAGCTGCTTAGAGTGAAACTTCTTATGAGACCTAGAGGCATGGGTGCAGCAAAAAGTCTCTTCTCAGTCTTCTATTTTACCTTACATATGAAAATTCTGGATTCTTCCTTCCTTCAGTGTATAAAATATTTAAATTGTATAGATATCACCATGACAGAAAATTAGACCCCAATTATTTTAATTGAAATTACTTTAAATAGCCATGAGAAAAAAATATTTATTTCCCATCTCATTGACTTCCAGGTGAGATGTTAATTCACTGAATTTGTCAGTTTTGAACAACTGGGTCAATTCTAAAGCAAAGACATTCTATCACATTCAGACAGGGCTCCTTTTTATCAAAATGTCACAATATTAGCAACAATTTTTAATCTGAGGAGCAATATCCAGAATGCCATAAAGTGGCAATGTTTTATGTGGTTCTTGGAGGATGTTTTATAATTATGTCTTGCTGAGAGATTAGGTCTCTTTTGTCTATGGTAAGGAAAGTGCCTCTGAACCACTGGCTGTGTTATTTGACTGGAAACATTTTTAATGAGACAACTGGTTTTAACGTGTGAAGACTATTTAAATATTATAATTTTCTTACATTACTAAAGCTTTTGTTGCCTGAATATGAATTTAAAATCCCAAAGAACTGATCAGACCTATGACCTACTGTCTTCATCTAACTCTCAAATTTTGTTTTCCCTGCAGAGTGATCTTACACCGGCAACAAAAACCTTCCGAGTTGTTGATTAAGTGTCTAAACTTGAAAAAATTCTGACAAATAAGCCACTTTTGAAAACCCTGTTAGTTGAATGGTGAATTTATTCACTTTATTCAGTTTGGATTTGTTTTTACCTTGTCAGTATCTCTTACTATTTAACTGTTTTTCAAGAGGAGAATAAGCAACTCAGTTAGCAACCCTCTTCTGTCCCAGCCAGTCCCTTTTTTTGTTTTGAGACAGTCTCGCACTGTCACTGAGGCTGGAGTGCAATGGCACGATCCCGGCTCACTGCAACCTCCACTTCCCGAGTTCAAGCTGTTCTTCTGCCTTAGCCTCCCGAGTAGCTGGGATTACAGGCATGTGCCTCCACGCCTGGCTAATTCTTTTGTATTTTTAGTAGAGACGGGGTTTCACCATGTTGTCCAGGCTGGTCTCAAACTCCTGACCTCATGATCCGCCCCCCTTGGCCTACCAAAGTGCTGGGATTACAGGCATGAGCCACCGCATCCGGTCAGCATCAACTTTTAATATACTGATTTATTCTGTCATCTGTTCAGCCAATAAATATGTATTCAGTCATGTTTCTACAATTTGATAGGCATACAGGGATCAAACATCTGTACAAGTGAAAGGCGGGTAAAAGAACTAAATAAATATTTCTCCAAAGAAGAAATGCAAATGACCAATAAGCATATGAAAAGATGCTTAATATCATTAGTCATTAGGGAAATGCAAATCAAAGCCATAGTGAGGTACCACTTCACACCCATGAGAATGACTATAATAAAAAAACAAAGACAGTAACAAGTGTTGGTGAGGACATGGAGAAACTCATACACTGCTAATGGGAATGTAAAATTGTGCAACCACATTGGCAAACGGTTTGGCCATTCCTTAAAATTAGCATGGTGTGGTGGCGTGCACCTGTAGTCCCAGGTACTTAGGAGGCTGAGATAGGAGGATCACCTGAGCCTTGGGAAGTCGAGGCTGCAGTGAGCTGTCATCAGGTCACTGCACTCCAGCCTGGGCAACAGAGACCCTGTCTCATAAATAAATAAATAAATAAATAAATAAATAAATAAAATAGTTTAAAAATCCAAACAATGAAATATTATGGAAAAACCCACAATTACTTTTGCACCAACCTAATATTTGGCCATAGAATGGAATGAAGTATTGATATATCCTATGACACAAATGAAACCTGAAAATGTACAAAGTGAAAGAAGTCACAAAAGATCACAAAAGATATTACATGACTCCACTTATGTGAAATGTCCAGAACAGGCAAATACAGAAAGACACAGGAATTTCAATTCTAAAACAGACTGTGCTGATGGTGGCCCAACTCTGCGAATATACTAAAAACCATTGAATTACACACTTTGAGTGGGCAAATTATATCATATGTGAATTATATCTTGATAAGGATGCTACCAAAAAAATGGAACAATTATCAAGAGGTCAAATCATTAACATTTGGGCTTTTATCAATCTGTAAGTTACCATGCTAATACAGTTTCTCAGAGGTTCATGCTTGTCTTTTGAGTATAGCAATGTGTATCACAGGATGATCTTGTTTGATAAGGACACCTTTCTAAATTAACCTGCCTCTTTTGACTGACAATTTAGTCAAGTATGTCTACAACGGAGAGCATCATCAAAATTTCTCCTATTATTTGAGTTTCCTCTTTCCAAGGATTTCCAAAATGATCTCATAAGTAGTTTTGAGAAAATCTCTGTTAGTGCTATTCACTGTATAGTTCACTGCTAGTTCTGTTGACTCAGCTTAACTTTGGCATTTGTATGATTGACTTTTTAAAAAACTATTTGTAATTGACACATAATTGTACATATTAATGGGGCCCCATGTGATGTTTCAATACATGTATACATTGTATAATGATCAAACCATGATATTCAGCATATCCATCATCTCATTGATCATTTCTTTGTGGTGAGAATATTCAGAATCCTCTCTTCCAGTTATTTTGAAATATACACTATAATATTGTTTACCATAGTCACCCTACTGTGCTATAGAACACAGAACGTATTCCTCCCATCTAACTAAAAACCACTGAATTGCACACTTTAAGTGGGCGAATGGTATACAGTATGTGAATTATATCTTGATAATGGTGCTACCAAAAAAAAGTAACAATGATCTGTTAAAACGATCAATGGGCAATTTTGTAACCATTGACCAATCTCTCCCCACCATCCCCTCTCCTTTTCCCTCCCCTGTCTCTGGTAACCACTTTTCTACTCTACTTCTGAGATCAGCTTTTTTAGATAAAAATGAATGAGATCATGCAGTGTGTGTCTTTTTATGCCTGACTTATTTCACTTAACATAATGTCCTCCAGGTTCATCCATGTTGCCACAAATTACACGATTTTATTCTTTTTTATGACTGAGTAGTATTCTATTGTGTATATATACCACATTTTCATTATGCATTCAATTGTTGATAGGCTGATTCCAGATTTTGGCTAATGTGAACAATGCTGCAATAAACATGCAAATGCAGGTATCTTTTTGACATGCTGATTTCATTTCCTTTTGATTCATCATAGTAGAAATGCTGGATCTTAAGAACTGGTAGTTCTTAGTTTTTTGAGGAATCTCTCTACTCTTTTCCATAATGGCTACATCAATTTACATTTCCACCGATGGTGTAGAAGCATCCCCTTTTCTCCACATCCATTCTAGCCATTGTTAGTCTTTTTGATAATATCCATTCTAATTGGGGTGAAATGATATCTCATTGTGGTTTTGATTTGCATTTCCCTGATAATTAGTGATGTGGAATATTTTTCATGTACCTGTTGGTCATTTGTATGTTTTCTGAGAAATATCTATTCAAGTCCTTTGCCTGTTTTAAAATCACGTTCTTTTTTTTGTTGTTGTTACTAAATTGAGTTCCTTACATATTCCGGATATTAAGCTCTTGATTGTCAGAGACATATTTTGAAAACATTTTCTCCCGTTCTGCAGGTTGTCTCTTTGTTGGTTATTTCCTTTGTTGTGCAGAAGCTTTTTAGTCTGATGTAATCCCATTTGTCTATCTTTGCTTTTGCTGCCTGAGCCTCTGAGGTCTTATCCCAAAAATCTTTGTCCAGACCAATGTTATAAAGCATTTCCCCAATGTTTTCTTCTAGTAGTTTTATAGTTTCAGGTATTACATTTAAGTGTTTCATCCACTTTGACTTTTGTCATTGATGAGAAATAGGGGTCTAGTTTCCTTTTTCTGCATGTGGTTATCATTTTTCCAACACCATTTATTGAAGAGACTGTTCTTTCCACAATATGCATTCTTGGTAACTTTGTTGAAAATCAGTTGGCTATAAGTGTGTGATTTCTGGGTTTTTTATTCTGTTTCATCTGTCTGTGTGTTTGTTTTTATGCAAGTGCCATGCTCTTTTGGTTATACAGCTTTGTAGTATACTTTGAAGTCAGGTAGTGTGATGCCTCTAGCTTTGTTCTTTTTACTCAAGATTGGTTTGGCTATTTGGAGTCTTCTCTTATTCCATATACATTTTAGGATGGTTTTTTCTATTTCTGTGAAGAATGTCACTGGTATTTTCATAAGGATTATATTGAATTTGTAGATCACTTTGGGTAGTATGGACATTTTTACAATGTTAATTATTTCAACCCATGAACAGGAAATATCTTTTCATTTGTTTGTGTCCTCCTCCAATTTATTTCATCAATGTTTCATAGTTTTCTTTGTAAGGATTTTTCACCTCCTTGGTTAAATTTCTTAGGTTTTTTATTTATTTGGTAGCTTTTGTAAATGGAATTGCTTTCTTGAATATTCAGATAATATTGGTGTATAGAAACACTACTGATTTATGTATGCTGATTTTGTATCCTACAACTTTACTGAATGTGTTTATTAGTTCTAACCGTTTTTTTTTTTTTTTTTTTTTTTGAGGAGTCTTTAGGACTTTCTATGTATACAATCATGTCATCTACAAACAGGGACAATTTGACTTTCTCCTTTCCAACTTGGATGCCCTTTATTTCTCGTACTTACTTCTGCCTAGAACTTCCAGTACTACACTGAATAGAAGTGGTGGAAGTGAGAATCCTAGTCTTGTTTCAGATTTTACAGGAAAAGCTTTCAGTTTTTCCCTGTTCAATACGTTAGCTGTGGGTTTGTCGTATATGGCCTTTATTGTTTTGAGGTATGTTCCTTCTATATACAATTTGTTGAGAATTTTCATCATGAAAGGATCTTGAATTTTATCAAAGTTTTTTCTGTGTTGATTGAAATAATTGTATGTTTTTTCACCTCGATTCTGTTAATGTGATGTATCACATTTATTGATTTGTATATGTTGAACCGCTCTTGCATTCCTGGAATAAATTCCACTTGGTCATAGTGAATGATCTTTTTAATGTGCTGTTGAATTTTGATTGGTCTTATTTTGTTGAAGATTTTTATAGCTATGTTTATCAGGCATATTGGCCCACAGATTTTTGTGTATGTCCTTATCTGGTTTTAGTATCAGGGTGATGCTGGACTCAGGTTGGGTTTGGAAGAACTACTTCTTTTGTGTTTTTTTTTTTTTTTTTCCGTTTTTCTTTTTTTGGAATAGTCTGAAAAGGATTGCTATTAGTTTTTCTTTAAATGTTTGATAGAATTCTGCAGTAAATGCATCAGGTCCTAGGTTTTTCTTTGACGGGACACTTTTGACTATTGATTCAACCTAATTTCTCATTATTAGTTTGTTCAGATTTTCTATTTATTCATGATTCAATTTTGATAGGTTGTACATGTCTAGGAATTTATCCAGTTCTTCTACATTTTCTATTTTGTTGGTATATACTTGTTCGTAATAGTCTGTTATTACTGTGGTATCAGTTATGTTTTCTTTTTCATCTCTGATTGGAAACTTTTGAAAATTTTAGTCTAAGTAGAGGTTTGTTGATCTTGTTTATGCTTTTGGTTTTTTTGGGACAGCATCTTGCTCTGTCACCCAGGCTGGAGTGCTAGACTGGTGTGCAGTGGTGTGATCATAGCTCACTGCAACCTTGAAATTCTAGGCTCAAGCTATCCCCCTGCCTTTACCTCCAAGTAGTTAGAGCTACAGGCATGCACCACTATGCCTGGCTAATTTATCTTACAATTTTTAAAAATTTTTGTAGAAATATGGTTTCTGTTGACCAGGTTGATCTCAAACTCCTGTCCTCAAGCGACCCTCCTGCCTTGGCCTCCCAAAGTGTTGGAATTGTAGGTGATTTTGTTTATCTTTTCAAAAAGCCAACTGTTTTGTTATCTTTTGTCTTTCGTCTCTATTTTGTTATTTCTATTCCGATCTTCATTACTTCTTTTCTTCTACTAATTTTGGGTTTAGATTTTTTTTTTTTTTTTTTTTTTTAAGATCCTTGAGGCATAACCATGGGTAGTTTGAGATCCTTTTAATTTTTTGATGTAGGAATTTATTCCCTCTTAGAACTGCTTTTGCTGTGTTCCATAGGTTTTGGTATGCTGTGCTTCTATTTTTCTGGTTTCAAGAAATCTATTTTAATTTCCTTTTTTGACCCATTTGTTGTTTAGGAGTACATTTTTTAATCTCCAAGTATTTGTATAGTTTCCAAAGTTTCTCCCGTTATTGATTTCTACTTTTATTCTGTGTGGTCACAAAAAAGACTTGACATAATTTCAATTTTGTAAAAAAATTGTGTTGGGACTTGTTTTGTGGCAAAACATATGTCCTATCCTGGAGAAACTTGCATTTGCTGATGAGAAGAATGTATATTCTGTGCAATTGGGTGCAATGTTCTGTAAACATCTGTGAGGTTCATTTCGTCTACAGTGTGGTTTAACTCTGATGTTTCTTTCTTGGTTTTCTATCTGGATGTTCTGTCCATTGCTGAAAGCAAGGTGCTGAGGTTTCCTATTATTATCGTTTTGCTGTATTGACTGACATTTAAATGAAATTTCAAGAGTGAAGGTTTCAAGTAATTAGGGCCTAGGGTTCTCACAGATAAGCGATACCAACATTTATACTCATTTGCATCTCTACAATAAAACTTATATTTTAAATACACCTCTGTGTACATTCTGTGATTTTTTTTCTTTTTGAGGTGGAGTCTTGCTCTGTCACCCAGGCTGGAGAGCAGTGCTGAGATCTTGGCTCAGTGCAACCTCTACTTCCTGGGTTCAAGTGATTCGCCTGCCTCAGCTCCCCCCCGCCCCCAGTAGCTGGGATTACAGGTGTGTGCCATCGTGTTGGGCTAATTTTTATCTAGTAGTAGAGACGGGGTTTCATCATGTTGTCCAGGCTGGTCTTGAACTCCTGACCTCAGGTGATCCATCCACCTTGGCTTCCCAAAGTGCTGGGATTACAGGCATGAACCACTGCGCCCAGCCCATCCTGTGATCTTTTCATTGCCACTCTACCTTGGGTGGAATTCATTCCTCCTCTTGTGGAGAGTCTCAGAGAAATTCCAGGCTGTCACCACCTTCCATCATTTCAGGTTGTTTGAATATTTCCTCACTTGCTTAAGAATTTTCACCAGGTTTATGTTCATACTTCACAAACTTCCTGTTTCAACCAGTAACATATATTCCCCAATGAAAAGATAATTTATACATTCCTATAATTAAAAATTAAACAAATATGAAATGTAAATTTAAGTCAAGAACACTGAATCAGAGAAGACTAGAATTTTTGTTATTGTTCAAGGGGACAGTTCACTGTCATGGGATTAGGAACTGTGGTAAGAAGTCAGGTTAATTTAGAGATTTGTGTGGTATGTGTGTATGTGTTTGTGTTTATGTGTGTGTATTCACATATGCACGAGAAGCAGCACAAACCACCAGCAAGATGATTAACTTATTTTTTAAAGTAGCAGGTGTTCAGGCTTCAGTGAGAAATCCCTCTAGAGCAGGGGTTGACAAATTTCCCTGTAAAGGGATCAGAGAGTAAATATTTTAGGCTTTGTGGGTCATATACATCTCTGCCATATATTCTTCTTGTTTCCAATCCTTTAAAAGCATTCTTGGCTAGCCATTCTTGGCTCCTGGGTTGCACCAAAACAGGCCCCTTGTTCAGTGCCACTCTAGAGGATCACATTGGCTAATGGTACTAGTGTAATCTCTTCTCAGAGCAATAGGAGCTAATTTTTCCAATTAGCCACAATGTATAACGATGCTCTTTCCTCTAGGCTTTCAAGAATAAATGTGTGAGACTAGTCATCAGGAAGCATGAGGTTCTCAGACACAGATTGCAAATTGGATAAAGAGTCAAGATCCATCAGTGTGCTGTATTCAGGAGACCCATTTCACGTGCAAAGACACACACAAGCTCAAAATAAAGGGACGGACGAATATTTACCAACCAAATGGAAAGCCAGCCAAACTAAGCTTCATAAGCAAAGGAGAAATAAAATCCTTTACAGACAAGCAAATGCTGAGAGATTTTGTCACCACCAGGCCTGCCTTACAAGAGCTCCTGAAGGAAGCACTAAACATGGAAAGGAACAACTGGTGCCAGCCACTACAAAAACATGCCAAATTGTAAAGACCATCGACACTATGAAGAAACTGCATCAACTAACAGGCAAAACAACCAGCTAGCATCATAATGACAGGATCAAATTCACACATAACAATATTAGCCTTAAATGTAAATGGGCTAAATGCCCCAATTAAAAGAAGCATGAGGTTCTCACACTTTTGCTTCTGTGTGCAAGTGACAGAAGCTTTTTTTTTTTTTTTTTTTTTTTTAGATGGAGTCTCACTTTGTCACCCAGGCTGCAGTGCAGTGGCGCAATCTCAGCTCACTGCAAGCTTTGCCTCCTGGGTTCAAGCAATTCTCCTGTCTCAGACTCCCGTGTAGCTTGGACTACAGGTGCCTGCCACCACACCTGGCTAATTTTTGTATTTTTAGTAGAGATGGGGTTTCACTTTGTTGGTCAAGCTGATCTTGAATCCTGACCTCAGGTGATCCACCTGCCTCAGCCTCCCAAAGTGCTGGGATTACAGACGTGAACCACTATGCCTGGCCAACAGAAGCTTTTAACTGGTTAAATGTTTAATCAAGTATCTGAGTTAACCTCCATAAGATGCTTCATGGATGACTTCCTCCCTCTGTGTCTCTCTTGCATATCTACATATACCCTGAAGCATTCAGAGATTCCAGTTTGAAAAGCAGAAATGCATCTGCTTGGGGAACAGGTTTGATTTTCTGTGTGAAAAGAGAGGTTGATAGAGGGGAGGAGGATGCTGCTGTGCTGTTGGAAAGGAGAAGGATGTCTGCCTATAAAACTGGGTTCTATATCTTGCTCTGAAACATTATTTGATATGTTTAGATTTCCCAGGGATAGTAAATTATCCTCAATTGGGGTGTTTATGATCTATGAAAGGCAAAAATTGTATAATGACTCAGTGGGTTTTATCATTGCTGCTAAACTAATTTTTGGTTAATTTCCTATCTGGGAAAATTAAACAGACTGCTAATGTTCTCTCATGACTTGAAGGATCAAAAAGCAACAAAGTTAACCGGAGGGGTGGGAAAAGCAAACAGAATCACTTTGTTGTTTCTGCGAAAGACATGAATCCAGAGGTTATGACTTCTAGAACACTAAAGGTAGCTATGAGCTCTTGAACTTAAACTCCAAACAACAGCAACAGCAGGTGTGAAGAGTAACATAAAACTTGGAAGTGTGGCTATTTTCTTAAAAAGAGCTTCTTAATCCATCTTCCAGCTTCACCCTCCACAGGAACAAAATATACTGGCCCTTGTCACTGCACCACACTGAGAGTCAAGTGGGTGTGAATCTCCCAATCTGGCATGGGGCTCTGCTCCCATAGGATTTTTATACATCCCTCTGCAGGAGTGAGCTCCTCCTCTGTCTCTTCCCACTGCCTGAGATTTGCTGGTTTGGAGGTGAGAAGCTGCTTATGCAATCTCAGAACAGAAATAAAATTATTTTTCTGAGTACAAATACCATGGTTTAATTGGCTAGGACAAGGGGTGAGTAAAAGAACATGCTGTTTCATCTAGCAGAGCATAATTTTAGACCAAGAAGAGCCACTAGAGATCATCCAACTGATTTCTTTTTATGGACCTCAAGTGTTTATGGCTTGGCCAAGGTCGCTTAGCTCAGTGGCAGAGCTGGGACTAGAACCTGGGGTCTCTAGACTCCTAGTATAAAGTTCATTTCACTGCATAACATTGCAGGTTAATTTGCTCTGACAGTGGCAGCCTGTAATGTCAGCCTCTGTCAACCTGCCTGACTTTCTATCACAAGAGGGTACTGAGAGAATATGACTGACTCAGTACCAATCAACAGCCACTAGAGAAAAACAACAGACACAGTTCAGAGCACACGCCCTGCTGGTCTTTGGTCAGAAACTCTGTCCTTGTTTATGAAGGAGAACAGCACAACTACCGAAGTATTAAATCTTAATCTAAGATCTACAATTTCTGGTCAATAGATTCATAAATTGAATTATTAATTCATAATATTTTTTACAATAAATAATTCAACTTATATAAAAGTTTTCTGCTGTTTACCTCTCAGGGAAAGAAAATATATTAAGTGTGCCAAAATGTTTGCTAGTTAACCAAATGAATTATTTTATAATAACAACAGCCATCTTCAAACATATATCATCTATAAATTAACCTTTCATAAGTTAGGTTTGCATAAAAGCCAGGTACACTGGAAATATCAAAATGCTTTCAATGTTTATTTAAAACTCAGCCAAAAAGTGAGTGTCCTGGGACAAAAAAAGAGGTCTAACTTCAAATCATGGACAGTTGTTACCGTTGTGGAAGATAGCTATGGAAATTACGTTAAAAACACTTGGGAATGATTTCTTGCCTAGTTTTCAAAGGACTTCTGTGATAGAACAATTCAAACACTGGTCCCAATTATCAGTTTCCTGAAAACCAGAATCTCTGTGAGCTGAGAGAGGAACCATTATCTTAATATAACCAAGATGAGAATTTCAATTTAGCGATTACAATCTGAAATTCTTATTTCTAAAATCTTCATCTGAAAAGTCAGGTGTCCCTTGTACTTTATTGGAAGCGTTCTCAAGATTTAGTATAGTTACTGTTGGAAATGCCATCAGTATTGATTATAAAACCAAAATGCATTTATTTAGCTATGAGATAGTCTGAGTATCTGAACAAACACCATCACTATTTTTCATTGCTATCTAAAACCAAACATGGAAAGCAACATATTTAATTTGGAATGAAGACTTACTACTGTGGCAGACCAGAGTCTTTAATAGCAGTGGCTTTATTAGAAATGGCTGCAGCAGGAATCTTTTCAAAAGATTTGCAAAACCCGCTGTTTGGAGAGAGATTTCCTAAGATATTGTATTATTATATTGAAGATTCTCACTCTAAGTTGGACAATTCAGATAGCCAACATGTTCTCTGAATAGGAGAAATTCCATTTTGGAGGCTTCAACAGAGCCATTTTGTCAAGGTAAAGAGATAGTAGCTGCTTTTTAAGACAAGCAAATAATATAGCCTACTAGTTGGTGGGGGTGGAGGGAACACATTTAGGAGAAGAAATAAACTTTTCAATGGACATCTAAAAGCCTTACTGCACATCCTGCTGTTTAAAATTAAAAGCTTCTAGATTAGACTTGGGAGTTCCAACAGCTACAGTCACGAGTACAGCGGAAAAGATCAGGTGTAGCAAATGTAGCAAACCACAAGAGGGGAGTTGTTACTTAGCAACCTCAGCGGGAAGGGCTGTGCAAGTTGGTCAAACCCGTTTACCGAAGAAAGGTTTTGGTTGAAAGCTGCACAGCTGGCAAGATGTTCAAGGAAAAGAAGGAAAGAAAACCCTGAATAGAAATGAGTTAATTGTCTTGCTGCTTCATACAGTTAATATAACCAACACGTCCTTCTAAGATAAAAGCAAACTTCAACCAGAATTTAAAAAAACAGTAACAACATTGGTGTTTCAGGATTCCAGGTAATATTGCACAGGAAAAAAAAAAAAAAGAAAGAAAAAAAAACCCCAGATAACTAAAAAAAAAGTCATAGATTATTTCTCTTTTGATACACATATACACACACTTCAACATATCCATATTTAAACATCATAATGTAGCATCAAAAACAAAGAAAATTGCATTTGTTTGTTATTTTATTGGAAGATTGCTTTTTAAAAAGAAAATAAAAGAATCTGAGGATTCTTTATCTGAAGTCCTGTTTGGTATTTATTTTCAGATAAAGTCAAAC
Organism: Macaca mulatta; assembly: GCF_049350105.2. NCBI lineage: Eukaryota > Metazoa > Chordata > Mammalia > Primates > Cercopithecidae > Macaca > Macaca mulatta. The sequence goes on from NC_133408.1 coordinate 106,470,927, forward strand.
AACTATTACCAAGATGACTGAATGTGAGAATGCTTTATCTGCAAACGCTAAAGATTACACTATTAAGGAAAAAAAAAAAAAAAAAAAACTTTACTAAATTTAGGAATAGAAAAGCTGTTGGAGATTTGTGGCAATTAAATTTTATTTTGAATTTGGAAATTAGAACAGACTAGAATGTTGAATTCTATTATAGGAGAGCATGAATGAACTTGAAAATAAATCTATTCTTACCCGCAAAGGAAATAATGAGAGAACTACATAACTCTAGAGTTTATTTAAAATCCATAAGCTAGGCCAGGTGTGGTGGCTCATGCCTGTAATCCCAGCACTTTGGGAGACTGAGGAAGGCAGATCACCTGAGGTCAGGAGTTCTAGACAAGCCTGACCAACATAGTGAAACCCCGTCTCTACTAAAAATACAAAAATTAGCCAGGCATGGTGGTACAGGCCTGTAGTTCCAGCTACTTGGGAGGCTGAGGCAGGGGAATTGTTTGAACCTGGGAGGCAGAGGTTGCAGTGAGCCAGGATTGTACCACTGCATTCCAGCCTAGGCAACAGAGCAAGACTCTGTCTCAAAAAAAAATAATAATAGTAAAATAAAATTTAAAAAAATTCATAAGCTTCTAGCTCAAGACAGTACAGTCTACTACAGCATAGGGTTCAGTTTAACATGATCCTGTCTTAAATCTAACCTAACTTTTCATTTGAATAGATCTATAGTCAACTATAATCACATGGCATCAACTCCAAGAACAGCAACATAATAGTAGTTAATAAACTGGAAACTTGTTGACTGAAAGCAATTCTTCTTAATGTTAGCATAACTTTCAGGAAATCTAGTCATTATAAAATAAATATCTGTAAAATATCATCTCCCTCTTACCACTTCTGTAAAAATATTTAAAAAATCATATAGCTAATATTTCTATTAGCCAATTTTAAGTTCCTTTCTAGGGCATGCTACTTTAAGACTTATTAAAATAATAACTGTATGAAAAGTAAATACAGAATGAAGTATAAAATATCTTTTAATAATATGTGTATACACTCCAAAAAAACCTGAAATACATATTACAGTAAAGTTACTCCAGTCTTTAAAAAATTATAATACTTAATAGTTTAAAAAATTCATTAACATTTAGGGGTATTTGAAAGATTAAAGAGAATTTTATGAAGATGCTTCACAGATCAGCAACTTCTCCAATATGTAAGCCAGTAAATTTGCTCTGGAAAAATTACATGTTGATAAATCTTTCCAGGTATGTTTTCTGTCGATTGATATAAAATATATTTTATTTAAAATTAGGATTGTCTGGAGCTTGGTGGATTTAATTATTTGTAATTACCCAGCTGTTGTCGGCCTGTGGCCATTTTATGACAGTGGTATCTACTGTGTGGGCCAGGTTCACCTGTATATCTTCTCAAACACAGATTTAATGTGCTATTGATGAAACCATTACTCGAACCAAATTAAAGTCTGGGCTGATATATTGGTCCACAGGGAGCTGTCAGACATGAAAGGAGTAATTAGTATTCATTACTTCATACTCCACAACACTCCAATTATTAATGAACTTCAACTTTTGGACTATGCTATATCTATCACAAACATTTCTCAGACATTCATTATTAGGAAGAATAAACTAATAATGGTTTTAAAAAAAAACACAACTCCCCCAAGCAAATAGAACTAGAATAAACAAAAACACTATTGATAGCCAAAAACTTTCTGAGGGATGTGAGTTTCTCAAAGGAGGATGGTGTTATCCCACCTGAGTTTGAGGATATGATAAAGATGTTCTGGGTGAATGTGGCAGATCAACAGTCCCTGCAGGCTGTTTTCCTTGCTCTCTCTTTTCAATGCTATCTCTTGTCTTTACAATACCAAGGAAAATGTTTGTAAACCCACAGGTTACATAGAGATAGAGTCACATAGGAAAAAAAAAAGAGGACAGAGAAATCAAGTAAAATGTTCATTGTTGGAAGTAAACAGGAAGATCCATTATAAAATTTACAAACATGTAGATTAATTTTCAAAAACTTTCTGTTCCTGTTATAACACTGCAAATCAGTACCTCTATTATTAATTTTAATTTTAGCAACATTTTCCCATTAATTTTCTTTTCTATTTTCTCCCAACTTTTGTTGCATTGAAAAAAGAAAAATAATTCCTATTTGTACCAATCTAATTTTTATTTTACCATATCTCTTCCTACTTTGCATATGTATGAATACTTTTTAGTTTCTCTCCTTTCTTTTAAAGAGTTAGATGAGGAAATAAGAAAGCCTTTATTTTGTTTCAAAGATACTTCTTATCAGGCAAAAACAGTGCAATAACAAAAATATCAAAATTTATTCAAAATGCTTTTAAAGAAAATGCTTTTTATAGATTTAGGGGCTACAAGTGCAGCTTTGTCACCTGGATATATTGTGTGGTGGTGAAGTCTGTGCTTTCAATGTAACCATCATCCAAAAAATATACATTGAGCCCATAAGGTTACTTCTTATCCCTCACTCCTCTCCCACGGTCCACCTTTCAGAGTCTCCAATGTCTATTATTCCATTAAAGCACTTTTTAAGCATTTGTAACAAAACTATTTTGAAAGTTTAGAGTGCCCTCAATTTGTTCATTCAAAACTAAAAGTGGGGGAAAAAAGGAGGCAGGAATAGTTTGTCGAAGAGGTGGCTAATAGTATTAAATATGGGAAATCGTTTGGATTATAAAAACCGCAGAAGCATAAAAGTCCCGCTCAGTTCTCTGAAAGACTCCACAATTCTTACACACTACTAGTGAGCATGTACATTTCTAAACACTTTGGAAAACAATTCGGCATTATCTTTTAAAGTTGATTGTGCATACGTTCTACAACCTATCTTACTACAGAATATAAACACTGAAGAATCTTGCTGTGTGTACCTGTAGTTGTATGCATGAATGTGCGTACCTGTAGATGTATATATGAATGTGTGTGCCTGTAGATGTATACAGGAATATTCAGTAATATTCACAGCAGTGTCATTAATAGCAAAAAATCTAAAAATAAACAAAATGATCTTCAATAAGAATGTTAAATAAATTGAGGAATAGTCATATCATTGAATATTACAGTAATAGACCCAGTGTGGTGGCTCATGCCTGTAATCTCAGCACTTTAGAGGACGAAGTAGGCAGATCACTTAAGGTCAGGAGTTCGAGACCAGCCTGGCCAACATGACAAAATCTGTCTCTACTAAAACTACAAAAATTAGCCAGGCCTGGTGGCAGGCGCCTGTAATTCCAGCTACTTGGGAGGCTGAGGCAGGAGAATCGCTTGAACTTGGGAGGTGGAGGTTACAGTGAGCCAAGATCGCGCTACTGCACTCCATCCTGGACAACAGAGTGAGACTCTGTTTCAAAAAGAATATTATAGTAATGAAATTGCAAGAACTAGAGCCAGAAGCAGCAATGTAGATTAAATCTTAGAAACATATGATTGAGGGAAAAAATCAAGTCCTTTTAAACTATATACACCATAATGGTGTTTTTATAAAGCTTTAAAAGAATATGTTGTTTCAGAATATATACACATATGATAAAACATTATTTTAAATAAAACAATGAAGTAATAAGCAACATTCAGAATCTTCACCTTCCTATGTTTTGATTTGCATGTCCCTGATGACTAACGATGTTGAGCATATTTTCATGTGCTTATTAGCTATTTGTATTTCTTTGGAGAAATGTCTATTTAGATCTTTTACTTATCTTTTAATGGGAAAGATCTTTGATCTTTATACGCCAGTCACATTCTAGAAACTTGACTAAATACATATTTATTGACTGAATTAAAAATATATTTAATGTATGTTATTTAAAATATTAAATAAATAATATTTACTATGTCCTCTCTGTTAGGCTTTATGGAACTGATCATATCATTCCAATATATGAACACTGGTTACCTTTGGAAGTGGAGGCAGAATTGCCAAGGAGGGGAGCACAAAGGTAGCTTAAAGGATATTGTCAATAATTTGAATGGCAGATACATGTCTAATTTATTATGCTTTATAACTTTATATATTATGTATTTTATAGGTATCAGTATTAAATAAAATTAAAGCACACTAAAAACCCAAAATACTTCTTCTAGGATGCAACTAGGATAGGACATTTTTTCTGCCTCTTCTCAGTGCCAAGCTAGAAAAGGAAAGTTTTCTTGATTTAGTAATTATTTGTGTTTGTTTATTAACAAATTTACCCTTAAACGGAAGGAGTGTCCTCTAGCTTTATACAGGAATCTCTTAGCAGACTGCATATCCTGAATAGGCTCTAGCCTTGTCCAAGCTTTGTACATCATCAAAAGAGAACCCCAAGGTCATCAGGTTTTTTTTGCAGGCACCCTCAGGAAGGAAACCATCTTTGGTGTTCCTTGTCTCTCTGAGTTCCTGCTTTTTGGTTGTACTTTTTTTTTTTTTGTCCACTCATAATACATTTTGAAAGGTGTTTTAAATATTTTAACTAACATATTTAGTTTTGTTTTTAGTATTTGAATACCTAATCCACCATAGTAAGAGAAATAAAAGTTTTATGTTTGTATTGCTCTATTTTTGTTTTGGTTAACCATCTTTTTAAAGACATACAGTATATGATTCTTATCCATAAAGAACTTATAATCAATTACAGTTATGTATGAGTGAAAAAAATTAAGCATATTGTAAGGGGGAGAAAAAAACTGCAAAATGACACAAGGAAAATATACTATGTAAAGGAGACATTAAATATGGAAAATTAAAATGTCCAGTTAACACTTAACTGCTATTGGCTAAATAGCAGTTAAATCCTGAATGTAGTGAATTTAGGCTGTGAAAAGAACAGTTAAGTAAAACAACATATCACAGGAGGGGGGATAATCTGTGGCATGAAGAAATGAAAGGCCTGGGCTATATTATAGGCAACTGTAGGTATGAAAAACATAGTTTCCAAAACAATGATGGGGAAATAAATGAGGCTTAGGAAAAAACTGAGGGGGGAAGAGTTAGACTGGTAACATGGCACTCATCAACACCCTACCAAAAGATAGTAGTGCCTGTTTATTTGCAAAAGCTTGCTAAAAGATAAAAGGTTTTGGGGATAAGACCTCAAAAAGAACAGCAACAAAAGCAACAATATATAAATGGGATTACATCAAGCTAAAAAACTTCTGTACAACAAAGGAAACAATCAATGCAGTGAAGAGACAACCTACAGAATGGGAGAAAATATTTGTAAACTATCCTTCTGATCAAGGATGAATAACTAGAATATATAAAGAACTCAAACAACCCGATAGCAAATAAATAAATAAATAAATAATAAAAAATAAAAGCAAATAATCTGATTTAAAAATGGGTAAAAGACCCGAGTAGATCTTTCTCAAAAGAAGACATACAAATGGCCAACAGGTATATGAAATTGCCCAACATTATTAATCATCAGAGAAATGTAAATCAAAACCACAAGGTGGTACCATCTCATCCCAGTTAGAATGGTTATTATCAAAAAGACAAAAAAATAACAAATGTGAGAAAGGGGAACACCTGTACACTGTTGGTGGGAATGTAAATTAGTACAGCCACTATGGAAAACAGTAGAGAGATTCCTCATGATCACGCCACATGATCCAGCAATATGGCTGCTGGGCATACATCCAAAATACATGAAATCAGTATATCGCAAACGTATCTGCAATCCCATGTTCACTGCAGCAATATTCACAATAACCTAGATAAGAAACCCTTCTGAGTGTCCAATAATGGGTGAATTGCGATACGGTTTGGGTATTTGTCCTCTCCAAATCTCATGTTGAAATGTGACTACCAGTGAATGCTGGAGGTGGGCCTGGTGGGAAATGTTTGGGTCATGGGGGCAGACCTCTCATGAACGGCTTGGTGTCCTCCCCTGTGAGAATGAGTTACCTTGAGATACCGTTGTTTAAAAGAGCCTGGCTCCTCCTTCCCACTCTCTATTGCTCCCTTTCTTGCTGTGTGACATGTCTGCTCCCCATTTACCTTCCCCCATGACTGTAAGCCTCCTGAGGCTTCACCAGAAGCAGATGCAGGCACTATGCTTCTTGTATAGCCTACAGAACCATGAGCTACATCAACCTCTTTAAAAAAAAATAATAAATTACCCAGTCTCAGGTATTCCTTTATAGCAATGCAAAACAGATGAACACAAATGGGTAAAGAAATTGTGGTACATATACACAGTGAAATACTATTCATCCAGAAAAAGGAATGAAGCTGTCATTTGCAGCAACATGGATGGAACTGGAGGGTATTATGTTAAATGAAATAAGCCAGGCACAGAAAGACAAATATGGCATTTTCTTACTCATAGGCAGGAGCTAAAAAATCGGGTCTCATGGAGGCAAACAGCAGAATGGTGGTTACCAGAGGCCAGGAAGGGAAGTTGGTGGGGGAAGGGGAAGATAAGGAAAAGTTGGTTACTGGGTACAAAAATACAGTTAGAAAGAATAATTCTAGTATTCAATAGAATAGTAGGAAACTTACAGTTAATAATTTATTGTATAGTTTGATATAGCTAGAAGAAAAGAACTGTATATGTTCTCAACACAAAGGAAAGTGTTTGACACGATGGATATCCCAATCACCCTGACTTGATCATCACACATTGTATACATGTATCAAAATACCTCATGTACCCCCAAAATATGTACAACTATGAGGTAGCAATTAAAAAACACAAAAAAGAGAAAAACCTGTTTAAGAAACTAGGTTTTCACATAAACTTCATATAGTTATAAGGTATGCAAGAGGACATTAATATCTCTGGGTCCCCATTTTTCTCATGGGAAAAGGGCAAAGGGTAGACAGGGTACCCCCTGTATTTTTCTGGCTATATAGAGTCTCCCTAGATAATCACATCCACCATGATGGCAGAACTCCTCCAGATAGATATTCCCCAATCTACATGGTCAACCAACATCCTTTCATTAAGCTCCATACGCACATATCCAACTGCTTTTTAGACTTCTGTTTTAGAAATGAGTGTTAAAGAAGTACCTCAACCTTTGCATATCTAGTAAGAGAAATTATTAGTTCTTTCCCTACACTTACTCTTATTCCTATATATACCTCACCATAAAGCACAGTATCATTTACCTGACTGAAGGCAGAAGAAAACATCCTCAAACCTCCTTTTTTACCACCAATAATATCCAATTAATTACCATAAACTAGTGGTACTAACTCCTTGATACCACACTGATTTGTCCTCTCCTCTCTTTCCACTGTGACTGCCTAAGTTTAGGCTCATACCATGTCTCAAATGGATTACTGCAATTATTTACTAACTAGACTCTGGCTCTAGGTCCACACCCTTTCAGTCAATACTTTCAGAAACATTGATCACATCGCTCCCAGTGTGCTCAAAAGTTCTTACTAGCTTCCCCGCTAACTTATGATCATGATACTTGAGTGAAAATATGGAGACTCCAGGAAGGCATGGTCCTTTAGTTAAAAACAATTGGTATTACCAACTAGTGTAACTGATAGAAATAGGCCCCTTGAGCGTACTTAGGAGGGGTTGGAAATTATCAACACATAGCAAAAGGCCAATGTAGGGATCAACCAAGGAAGTCTGCGCTCTGGGTCCTGCTCTCCTCTCCAGTCTCATCTGTCCCAGTCCACATCCTTCTCTCTTCCTCCCCAATACAGACTCTCCACCCATTTGGATTCTGTTTGCAGTTCCCCAAAGCTGTTGGATTGTTCTGTGTGTTTTACTATTTGAAATTAGGGCTCTCTGTCCAGGATTCTCTTTTCCCACTTGTCTACCTCACAAATACCTACTTAACTTTTGAGCCTTGCATTGAATAAAAATGTAATCAAAGGTAATTTTTTCCAAGAAGTCTTTCCAAGTCTCCACTATGGAACTGACAACTCCTTGCCATGTATACATCAATCACCACACCAACGGTTCTGCTTTACGTTCACTGATTGTTTTTAGGTCTATCTTTCCTTATGGAAATGTAGCTTCCTCAAGTGCAGGGTCTGTATCTTACCACACTAAATCTGCAGGCCCCAGCATAGTACCTGGCATACAGCAGTGCTCAGAGAAGGTTTACTCAATGACTGACAGGATATATAAGGACTCCACTGGCACTCATAGTCTCTGGGTGAAAATACTCTAAAAACATCTGCATGGAAGAGGGAAGGAGGAAAAGCTGAGGATAAAGAGTTGAGATTTACCCACAAACAAGTGGTTTTTCCCACACATAAGGGTTTAAGAGCCAGGATTCAGGTAACAACTGCATGCAATCAATACCACTTGTTACATTCTTACAGATTATCTTTAATCTTCTTGGCCTTAAAAGAAATGCTAGAATGATATTAAGGGAAGAGACTACCCCTCATATTGCCTTATGCCCAATTTCTGCTTCCAAAGAAAGAAAAAGTAAGAACTAAAAGGCAGAAATGAAAACCACAAGCAGACAGCCCGGTGCTACACCCTGGGCCTGGTAAAGATCCACCCCTGACCTAATTGGTTATGTTATCTATACATTACAGACTTTGCATAGAAAAGCACTGTGAAGCTCAAGCCTGTAATCCCAGCACTTTGGGAGGCCGAGACGGGCGGATCACGAGGTCAGGAGATCGAGACCATCCTGGCTCGATGAACACGGTGAAACCCCGTCTCTACTAAAAAATACAAAAAACTAGCCGGGCGAGGTGGTGGGCGCCTGTAGTCCCAGCTACTCGGGAGGCTGAGGCAGGAGAATGGCCCGAACCCGGGAGGCGGAGCTTGCAGTGAGCTGAGATCCGGCCACTGCACTCCAGCCTGGGCGACAGAGCGAGACTCTGTCTCAAAAAAAAAAAAAAAAAAAAAAAAAGAAAAGCACTGTAAAAATCCCTATCCTGTTTTGTTCTGAGCTAATTACCGGTGCATGCAGCCCCCAGTCACGTACACTCTGCTTGCTCAATTGATCACAACCCTCTCACACGCACCCCCCTTAGAATTGTGAGTCCTTAAAAGGGACAGGAATTGCTCACTTGGGAAGCTCAGCTCTTGAGACAGGAGTCTTGTCGATGCCCCCGGCCAAATAAACCCCTTCCTTTTTTTTTTTTTTTTGAGACAGTCTCGCTCTGTCGCCCAGCTGGAGTGCAGTGGCCCAATCTCGGCTCACTGCAAGCTCCGCCTCCCGGGTTCACGCCATTCTCCTGCCTCAGCCTCCAGAGTAGTTGGGACTACAGGCGCCCGCCACCTCGCCCGGCTAGTTTTTTGTTTTTTTAGTAGAGATGGGGTTTCACCCCTTCCTTCTTCAACTCGGTGTCTGAGGAGTTTTGTCTGCAGCTCGTCCAGCTACATTTCTTGGTTCCCTGACTTGGAAGCGAGGTGACTGGCAGATGGTCGAGGCAGCTCCTTAGGCGGCTAAAGCCTGCCCTGTGGAACACCCCTGCAGGGAACTCTGACCAGCCCGAGCGACCCCGATCCTGAGAGCACTTCTGGGTAAGCATTTGCCTCAGTGGGATGCCTCGCCAAAGCAGTGTGTGGCAGGCCCCCGTGGAGGATCAACGCAGTGGCTGAACACTGGGAAGGAACGGGCACTTGGAGTCTGGACATCTAAAACTTGGTAAGACTAGTCTTTGAAACTTGCCCACTCCGTTTGTGTGGAAGCGTGGCCTGAGCACCCACGGCGTGCCTTTATTGGCACTTTGGTTTTGGTTTTAGTTTTGACTTGGTTTGAATTGCTTGACAGGACCGGTCTTGGAAACTTGCCCACTCCATTTGAGTGGAAGCGTGGCCTGATCACCCACGGCGTGCCTTTATTGGCACTTTGGTTTTGGTTTTGACTTGGTTTGAATTGCTTGGCAGGATTGGTCTTGGGAACTTGCTTACTCCATTTGAGCAGAAGCATGGCCTGATCACCCATGGTGTGCCTGTACCAGCACTTTGGTTTTTGTTTTTGACTTGACTTGGATTGCTTGATACTTTGGTTTTGGTTTTGACCTGGCTTGGATTTCTGGATACTCTGATTTTGTTTTTGATTTTGTTTTGGTGCAAACTGAAAAAGTGTGTGTGTGTGCCCTTTTTACCTGTTCTTTGTTTTGTGGTGTGCGTGTGGTGTGAGCGTGGTGTTTTGTCTCATAGAAGCATAGGTCAGACACAAATAAGCCCACCCTACTAGGAACTATGTTGAAAAATTTCAAAAAAGAATTTAAGGGACATTGGTCTCAGCAAGTGCCACTTGTCTTTTTACTGATTGAGTAAATCAGTACTTTTTACTGATGGAGTACTATGACACCAGGAAAACTTAAAACTTTGTGTAAGATAGACTAGCCAGCATTAGAGGTAGGTTGGCCATTAGAAGGAAGCCTGGACAGGTCCCTTGTTTCAAAGGTATGGCACAAGGTAACCTGTAAGCCAGGGAACCCAGACCAGTTCCTGCACATAGACACTTGGTTACAGTGGGTTTTAGATCCCCCACCCCCAACACACAGTGAATGAGAGAAGAGCAGCATAAGCAGCTGGCAGAGGCAAGGAAAGACCAGCAGAGAGAGAGAAAGGAAAGAGACAGAGAGGAAAAGAGGCAAAGAGAGAGAGGAAAAGCAGCAAAGAGAGACAGGAAAAGAGGCAAAGAGAAAGAGAAAGAGGAAGAGACAGAGAGGAAAAGACAAAGAGGGAGTCAGAGAGAGAGAGAGAAAGAAAGAAACAGGCAGAGATAGAAAGAGGAAGAGACAGAGGCAAAAGGAAAGTCAAAGAGAGACAAAGTCAAAACGAGAAAGAGAGAGATATACGAGTAGTTAAGAAAAAAAAAAGTGTACCCTATTCCTTTAAAAGCCAAGGTAAATTTAAAACCTACAATTGATAATTGAAGGTATTCTCCAACCCTATAATACTCCAATACCACTTTATTGTCAGTGTAAACAAGGGCATATCCCAAAAGCACTGATCCTTAACCTATCAAAAATCCTTAACCCAGTAACTAATCGGATGGCCCAAATGCATTCAATCTGTAGCGGCAACTGCTTTGCTAACAACTAAAAAAAAAAAAAGTAAAAAAAAATAACGTTTAGAGGAAACCTCATTGTGAGCACACCTCACCAGTTCAGAAGTATCCTAAAGAAAAAAAAAAGGAAAAAAAAAAAGGTGGGGCGGGGGGCGGAATTTATATTAACTGCTTGTTTAAAGAAAAAAAAAATTTGTAATAAGTCAGAAAGTTGAGGCATGTCAAAGAATTGCAAAAGTCATGCAAGAGAAAAATGTTTATAAAAAAGATTTTATGCAAGAAATGTTGTATAATTCAAAAGTAGGCCTCCTGCACGTAAAAATACTGAAAAAAAAAAAAAACCCCAAAAAATAGTTTACATGCAAGGTGTATAAGAAAAGTAAAATATACCTTTGTTAAAAGGTATATATACCTTTGGTAAAAGGATTATAAGGAGGCGTAAGAATGTACATTTTTACCTACATTAAAAAGTTAAAAAAATTATTGTTTTGAAGGTTTAAGCAAGTTTTAAAGTGCTAATTGTAAAGAAAATTCTGTGTGTAAACATATTAGCTAAAGTTAAAGAAGTATCATCCAGTTTTTCTGTAAACTGGACATTAAAGTAAAAGCATAACAGGTTTTTCTTAAAGCACCAACCTGTTCTTTAGCAAAAATTATAAAAGGTTAAAAAGAGTCTATAAAGTCTTACCTTACCGTCAAACATTAAAAATTAGATAAATATGCCTATAAGGTTTTATTAAAATTAGGTTTAATATTAATAACACACTAATATAAAGATAGAATTTAGCTTATCTGGTATAAAAATCATACGAGAAGCACTGTTAAATGTAAAATGGTATTTGGCTTTCTTTGGTTTAAAAACTAATAAAAATAGGTGCTAAAGGAAATTTCTCAGTAAAAGTGCACTAAGGACTATAAAGTCCACTGCCAAGGTCCCCACATTTAAAACAAAAGGTCAGTTTCTTAAAAATTATATACTTGGTTTATCTTCCACTTTCCTTTCTCTCAAAAACTAAAAGTCATTTAGCACATGTACCACCCCTAAAATTTCCGGTAAACCAGCACCAGCCTGAAGATCACGTTCTCATCAAAGGGTGAAAAGAAAAAAAACTCGAGCCAGCCTGGGAAGGACCCTACCTTGTGCTGCTAACCACCAAGACTGCTGTTCATACAGCAAAAAAAAAAAAAAAAAAAAAAAAAAAAAAAAAAAAAAAAAGATGGGCTTATAACACCTGAATCAAGAAAGCGCCACCCCCTCCAGAGTTCTGGGCCACAGTCCCAGGGGAAAACCCTACCAAACTAAAGCTAAGAAAAATTTAACTCTTTTCATCTATTCTATTACTGTTTCTTCTTTCCTCGTTCTATTGCTGACCATCTAGTTATTAACATAACCAAGTCAATTTCGCCTCAAACTATTGCATTTAATGCTTGCCTTGTTATACCTTGTGGAGATTGCCAAGTCAAAGACAGCTTTCTACTTCAGAAAAGTACCTCTGTCCCTCCTGATTCTCCTCACACTGGACATTAGTACACTAGGACTATTTAATCCAGTGAGATTTCGATCAAGACCCCAGTGCCAACCAGGGTCTTGCCCCCTGATGTAGAGCTTTCATGCCATAGTTGGTCCAACGTTCTGTGGACCACTAAAGAGCAAGGATGGACTGCCCCAACCAGTATTTGTAATTTCCTAAAACCATACATTCATTTTACTAGAGGATCAAAGAAGTTAAAGACTTGAAACAAACTTTGGCAATTAAGACAAGATACCAAGATGCAAATGCCTGGTTAAAATGGATCAAATATTCCATCTGCACATTAAACAAAAGCAATTGTTATGCTTGTGCACATGGCAGGCCAGAGGCCCAGATTGTCCCCTTTCCACTAACGTGGTCCTCTAGTGGATCAGGTGTAGGCTGCATGGTAGCTCTTTTCCAGGATTCTACAGCTTGGAGTAATAAGTTGTGCCAAGCTCTCTCTGCTATATCCCAAAGTCCAGCACCCTGCGGGTCAGCCCCCAAGAGGCATCCAGCCTCTATCTCCCAACACTAAGTTCACTTCGTGTCTCTCACAACAGGGAGGAAACTTAGCCTTCTTTGGAGACCTGAAAGGATGCAGTGAGTTTAAGTATTTTCAAGAGCTTATCAATCAGTCAGCCCTTGTTCATCCCTGAGCAGACGTGTGGTGGTATTGTGGTGGACCTTCACAGGGCACTCTGCTGAATAACTGGAGTGGCACTTGTACTTTAGTCTAATTGGCTATCCCTTTCATCCTGGCATTTCATCAACCAGAAGGAAAAAAAATAAGACATTGTAAAGCGAGAGAAGCCCCTCATGGGTCTTTCAACTCTCATGGCTGGCTATTTAGGTGCAACTGGAGTCCCACAAGGAGTACCAGATCAATTTAAAGCTTGAAATCAAATAGCTGCAGGATTTGAGTCAATATTTTAGTAGGTGACAGTTAATAAAAATGTAGATTAGATAAACTATATTTATTACAACCAACAGCAATGAGCTTTTCATGAGTTAAAAGAAAAACTCGTGTTGGCCCCAGTCCTGAGGCTACCTGACCTGACAGAACTCTTTACACTCTATGTGTCAGAAAGACAAAAAATGGCAGTTGGAGTTTTAACCCAGACTGTGGGGCCCTAGCCAAGGCCAGTGGCCTATCTCTCAAAACAAAGACAGGGTTTCCAAAGGCTGGCTCCCAGGTCTAAGGGCCCTAGCAACAATGGCCCTGTTAGCACAAAAAGCAGATAAACTAACCCTTAGGCAAAACCTGAATATAAAGGCCCCCCATGCTGTGGTAACTTTAATAACTACCAAAAGACATCATTGGTTAACAAATGCTAGAGTAACCAACTACCAAAGCTTGCTCCATGAAAATCCCCATATAACCATTGAAGTTTGCGACACCCCGAAGCCCACCACCTTGCTCCCGGTATCAGAGAGCTCAGTTGAACATAACTGTGTAGAGGTGTTGGACTCAGTTTATTTTAGCAGGCCCAATCTCTGAGACCATCCTTAAACATCAATAGACTGCGAGTGGTATGTGGACGGGAGCAGCTTCGCCAACCCCTGCAAACTGACTCTGAAGAAGATGACAAGCCCTGCTCCGGTCACACCCGGAAGCTGACTGGTCCACGCACGGCCGAAGCATGAGGAAACTCATCATGGGACTCATTTTCCTTAAAATTTAGACTTTTACAGTAAGGACTTCAACAGACCTTCCTCAGACTGAGGGCTGTTCCCAGTGTATACATCAAGTCACTGAGGTAGGAAAAAGGCCTTACGGTCCTATTATTTTATGGTTATTATAAGTGTACTGGAACTCTAAAAAGACTTTGTTTGTATAATGTTATTCTATACGAGGTATGTAGCCCAGGAAATGACCAACCTGATGTGTGTTATGACCCATCTGAGCCTCCCATGACCACAGTTTTTAAAATACGATTAAGGACTGAGGACTGGTGGGGGCTCATAAACGATACGAATAAAGTGTTAGCCAAAACAGAAGAAAAAGGGGTGCCCAAACAAGTCACCTTAAAATTTGATGCCTGTGCTGTCATTAATAGTAATAAGTTAGGAATAAGGTGTGGTTCTCTTAATTAGAAAAGAGGCTATATGGCAGAAAATAAGTACATCTGTCATAAATTAGGACTGTGTGGAAATAAATGTAAATACTGATCTTGTGTCATTTAGGTCAATTGGACCAAAAAAAAAAAAAAAAAAAAAAGAAAAAGATCAAGTCTACCTTCAAAAAGGAAAAAATGGCCCTTCCTGTACTAAAGGACAATGTAACCCCTTAGAGCTAGTAATAACCAATCCCCTTGATCCTCACTGGAAAAAAGAGGAGTGTGTGACCTTAGGAATTGACGGGGCTGGACTGGATACTCCAGTAAATATATTGGTTCAAGGTGAAGTTTACAAACGCTCTCCTGAGCCAGTGTTTCAAACTTTCTATGATGAACTAAATGTGCCAGTAACAGAAATTCCAGGAAAAACAAGAAATTTGTTTTTGCAATTAGCTGAGCATGTAGCCCAGTCTCTCAACGGCACTTCATGTTATGTATGTGGAGGAACTGTAATAGGACATCAATGGCCATAAGAAGCCCGAGAATTAGTACCTACAGATACAGTTCCTGATGAATTCCTGACTCAAAAGAATGATTTCTGGGTCCTAAAAGCCTCAATTATTAGACAATATTGCATAGCTACAGAAGGAAAAGAATTCACTCACCCCGTAGGACGACTTAGTTGTCTGAGACAGAAACTGTATAATGTACCACAAAAACAGTCACTTGGTGGGGTTCAAATCACAAAGAGAGAAATCCATTTTGTAAATTCCCAAAGTTGCAAACTGTGTGGACCCATCCAGAGTCCCACCGGGACTGGACAGCCCCCACTGGATTATACTGGTTATATGGGCATAGAGCTTACGCCACATTACCTGACCAGTAGGCAGGTAGTTGTGTTACTGGCACTATTAAACCATCTTTCTTCCCACTGCCCATAAAAGCAGGCAAACTCCTGGGCTTCCCTGTCTATGCTTCCCGTGAAAAGAGAAGCATAGCTATAGGAAATTGAAAAAAAATAATAAATGGCCCTGAGAGAATCATACAATATTATAGGCCTGCTACTTGGGCACAAGATGGCTCATGGGGATACCAGACCCCCATTTACATGATCAACTGAATCATATGGTTACAAGCTGTCTTAAAAATAATCACTAATAAAACCGGCAGAGCCTTGACTATTCTGGCCCGGCAAGAAACTCAGATGAGAAATGCTATCAAAATAGATCAGCTCTTGACTACTTGCTAGCAGCTGAAGGAGAGGTCTATAGGAAATTTAACCTTACTAATTGCTGCCTACACATAGATAATCAAGGGTAAGTAGTTGAAGACATAAAGATATGACAAAACTGGCACATGTGCCCTTGCAAGTGTGGCATGGATTTGATCCTAGGGTCATGTTTAAAAAATGGTTCCCAGCGCTAGGAGGATTTAAAACTCTTACAATAAAAGTTATAATAGTAATAGGAACCTGCTTACTGCTCCCTTGTTTGCTACCTGTACTTCTTCAAATGATAAGAAGCTTCATCGCTACCTTAGTTCACCAAAATGCTTCAGCACAAGTGTACTATATGAATCACTATTGATCTGTCTTGCAAGAAGACATAAGTAGTAAAGATAAAAGTGAGAACTCCCACTATTGATTGAGAGTCTCAAAGAGGGGGAATATGGGAGGAAACTACCCCTCATATTGTCTTGTGCCCAATTTCTGCCTCCAGAGAAAGAAAAAGTAAAAACTAAAAGGCAGAAATGAAATCCACAAGCAGGCAGCCTGGCGCCACACCCCAGGCCGGGTAAAGATCGACCCCTGACCTAATTGGTTATGTTATCTATAGATTACAGACATTGTACAGAAAAGCACTGTGAAAATCCCTATCCTGTTTCGCTCCAATCTAATTATCAGTGCATGCGGCCCCCAGTCACATACCCTCTGCTTGCTCAATCAATCACGACCCTCTCATGCGTACCCCCTTAGAGTTGTGAGCCCTTAAAAGGGACAGGAATTGCTCACTCGGGGAGCTCGGCTCTTGAGACAGGAGTCTTGCCGATGCCCCCGGCAGAATAAATCCCTTCCTTCTTTAACTCGGTGTCTGAGGAGTTTTGTCTGTGGCTCGTCCTGCTACAATATGATCAATTTTACAAGGCTTAACAGAGAGTACATATTCAGTAAATATTATTAATTTGAATTAAATTGTTCTGGCCTGATATTTGTGATAAAGACTTGAAGCTCTATGTAAAATTTGTTTCTAAAATTGAAGATCTCTAGAATCCTCACTAATAGTTAACTACATCCACACTGAGAATCATGACTCAAATTTATCAGTCTTTGGAAATTTCAGATTGTCCAACTATATATGTAATAAGAGTCATCAAATTGCTTACACCTAAATTGTGCTATTGAAGTTGAAGTTGAATATCAGAGAACATGCATTTCACTGATAAAAATTTTAGGTCTTCATAATAGAGTCAGAACCTTAATAACAAGGATTTCACTTCAGTGACATTCAACATTTTACACTATATTTTTAACACATCAGACACAGCTACAATTATATTTATGTTAAGAGTTGCAGTTTGTCAAGTGGCTTGTTAGATTGTTCTAAATGTGTGCCTGGGTAAATTTTGGTTTATTAAACAATTATAAGTTGTCAGTCACTCTAAATGGATTTACTTAGTGAGTTGTATGATAAATACCATACTAATCAGTTAGAGACCAAGAAGTTAGTCATCCTGATGTAGGCCTATTTCCACTTAAAATTGACAAGAATAAGCTAGTGATGAAAAAGGGGGCCTAGAGGCAGAGCGTGGGTGGTAAGGAAGAACAGGGTGGGGGAAGTTCTGAAATTATATCTCTTTGAAGAAAAAAAGAAGAGAGGGAAGGAAATTCAGTGAATTAAGTCTAATGAATGTTGGTTGCTTGTGTGAAGAGGCATAAGGAGTCTCTGGAGTGCCAGTTTCCCCTATGCCCACCCAGACTTGATTGAAGACACAATTGCTGCACCTGACCTTTCACACATTCATAGGAAAGTGACATGATGACTCCTCAGAAATGGCTTCAAGGCCCCTGAGAGAATGTTCTGGAAAGTACAATTTCTTGGGGGAATGGCCACCTCTTAGAAAGTCACATATAGCTCCTGGAGGGATAGGGGGAAGTGTTTCTCTGTTGTTGATAATCCAATATTGCTGGCATAAGGGATGATTTCATCCCTTATGAACTCTCCTTTTCTGAATGGTTACATTTTAAATTAGGAAAAACAGAGCTAGCACATTAAACCCATGCTGATTTTAAAAAACAGTGAATGGATTTAAAACCTAGTTAAAGAAAAATATTAAGTAAACAGGGCACAAGTGATATGTAGATTGGCAGCCATATTCAAGGTGTTCTGCAAATTACTGAAGTTAGAGAAACGTTGGTATAAATTTTAAAAGAGGCAACTATTCTCAGATTTATAACAATGCATTTTTTTGGCCTATAGATCAGGAATTGGATAAAACAAATCTAAATCCACCAAATAAATAGTCTGAAAGTCTGAATTATGTTGCAGTTGCTTTGGTCTTGGAGTGCAGGTGCATGAAATGGAAACTCAGAAATATCACTAAGATTTCAATAGACTGCTTGATTATGAAGCTAAGAAATAGATGCTACTGCTGAAAATCATTTAGCACGATATATATGTTAAAAATTCAAGAATACTTACTTTCCTTTTTTAATTGTATTCCTGCCAAGTAGTGGATCCAGGACTGGATCTATTGTTTCCTCGAGATTTTCAATTAAGATGACATCACCAAAGGCCAAAGCAGTTTCAATGGCATTCACAAACCTTAAAAATCAGTGGGATTTGAGATAATAAAATGTAAATTGGCACAAAATGTTCAAAATTTTTTATATGATCAAATTATATTTAATGTAGATATTCTAAATGGGACAAACTTAGAGAAAACTATTTTATAAAGTAGTAGTTTCCTTTAACTAGATTACACAGAAATTAAATATGAAATTTTAAGATACATTTTAGTTGTATTTTCCAAGTGAAATTTAATAGTTTGAACTAATAAATCTATATATAGATTAGTTGCTTATAATAGCAACCATAGTTGAAATAAGTGTAAGTTACCAAAATATCGTACATGTAAATTTATTTGATGGGTCTTTCTAAAGTAAAATTTCATGTGTTAAATGCTTTATAACTTGATCAAACTTTTATTTTTTAAATCTTTAAGTTTAGTCACTTACAATGGTGAGATATCATTTTACTTTGATCTTACTCTCCAACAAATATCTCCCTACCAAAAATAATTTTCTGCAAGTATTCAGATAAGCAAAAACTACATTAAAAAAAAAACGAAAAACAAAAAAACAGAGATGGCGGTCTCACTCTGTTGTTCAGCCTGGAGTGCAGTGGTATGTTTATGGTTCAATGTAGCCTCCATTTCCTGGGCTCAAGTGATCCTCCTGCCTCAGCCTCTCAAGTAGCTGTGACTACAGGTAGGCACCACCATACCTGCCTACTTTTTTTGTTGTTGTTTTGGTAGAGATGGGGGTCTCACTATGTTGCTCAGGCTGGTCCCAAACTCCTGGCTTTAAGCAATCCTCCTGTCTCAGCCTCCTAAAGTGCTGGGATTATCGGCATGAGCTACTGCACCCGGCCTAAGAACTACATTTCCTTGTATAACTACAGAAATTTATTATTTCACTCTATGTATAAAAAGGGGATGGAAGGGTCAAGTGAAATATCCATAGTTCTAAAGTTATTCAACATTAACTGAATAGCAACTGCATACAAGACAGCTTTCTATCTATCAGACAGTATTATCATGATGACTTAGTAACAGAAATTCTTGGAGTAGATTCAGTTCTCAAAGTGACATGTAAATCTTGACTAAGATAATAAATTAACTTCAGGCATCCAATGTTGGGACTTGTAGCCATGTTAAGATCCTTCTATAGGCAGAGTATAGATTTAGAAATATGACCGTAAACATCATTAAGCCTGGAGGCACCACTGACAATTCTTGTGTTACTATCCAAACACTCCAGAGAAGGAATGTAATATACATCCATGTTGGCTTTAGAAAATTCACGTATTTTTCCCCACAGACACAATGTTTGTTCTAACCTTCAATTTTATCTCTTCTTCAGATAATTGGATGCCATCCAACAAGAATGCCTTTTCAACAGAGATACTTTATATGAAACACGAGCAGGCAGATAAACAAATAGCACCAAGTTGTAATACATCAGCGTGGTGGAGAGGTCTAAGAAACATCACGACTTTATACAAATCAGACTCACTTCACAGCAGGTAAACAGAAAGCCAATCTCTTCAAACTTCACATACCCTTTCTGGCCCAAATGTGTGACTTTCAGGTCCGTTCCATACTTATTCTTGATCCACTTAATTCCCTGTTGCTGGGGATCTATCAGCAGAGGCCAGCGCTCACAGTGTGTTAGGATAGCAGCATTTTCGGTGGACATTCTGTCACTGGGCAGCCCTTCGTTATTCCAGGTGGCAACTGTAGCATCATCCGTCAACATGGAAATCAAGTCCAGGCCTTCAGTTAGTGGAATGGAAACCTTTCAAATCAGAGTTGAATGCAACAAATTGGCCACGTGGCAGAGAGAGAAGACAGACAAGAAAAGAAGAGAACAAAGCCATGAGAAAGTAACTCTAGGTAAACACATGATAATTTTCTGTGGATTCTCAGAAGCCAAACACAACTCATCATTAGATGCGATTTGACTTGATAAACCCAGTATTTTATATCTCAGAATTCTGTCAACTGTGGGATTCAACATCGGTTTTATCAATTGCATCTACTGGGCTTCAACTGAGAGAGACTTTGCCCCATACTTAGGTAAGAGAGAATTGACACACCAGGAAGAATGGCAGGACACCAGAAATGTATTTGCCCATGGAGCAATCCACACCCCCACCCCCATATAAGCAATGCTAAAATTCAGTATCTTGTTCAGGCACTTCATTTTTTTTTCTACAGACCAATGCTACAAAGAGATGACCTCTCTTTCTGGGATGGGTTAATGAAAAGTACTCAGTTCACTGGAACTCCATCAACTCCTCAGTTGTGCAAAGGATGTCACTTCTAGGCTAAGAGGAAATTATCCTTGCCTTGATTGTATTGGAAACTAAGGGGTTGGGGAGGGGCAAGCAAGGAGGAAGGGGCAAGCAGGGTGGACAGAGTGATCCATTTTAAAGAATAAACATAATTCTTTATAAAAATTGACAACAAATAATGTTGTAGCAAAAATCGTATTAAAGAATGTATTTGTTCACTCCTCCAGTCATCAATCACCAAACATTTATTGAGCATTTTCTACATACATGAAACACTGTCCAGAGACACCAAAATGTGCAGGATGAATACCGAGCTAGCCCCCCAGCTTGGTGGGGTGGTTAACATGGAAGCATGCCTCCATAAGAGACTGTAGTAAGAACCCTACCTGTAGTAGGTAGGGGAGTCTATATCAGCAGTAACAGTTTGGTTCATTGGTTTGTCACAGAGCTTCAAAACAAAATGCTGAAAGGATTCCCACATTAAGGCTGGGATGCAATTTGATATGAATATAGGAAAAGTAGCACAATGTTCTTACTGCCTCTGACTACAATGTTATCTTAAAAATGAATCAAACCCTATCTCCTAGTGATATTGAACAAGTCTTGGTATCTGACTTGATACGTAGTTCCCTTAGAGACATAGGCAATTTGATCTTTTAGAATAAGCACTTTTCTGTTGGCAAGAGATATGTGCTTTGTTACCTTCTACTTAATACAAACAGCTGAAACAATTGGGGGCTGTGAGTAACTTTGATTTCTGAAGCTCTAAGGACTAACAGAAGGGGCACCTGCAGATTTCATATCCAAAATCAATGGTGTGAGTACCTACTCTGTGCAGAGTAGAGAGCCAGGGATCAAAGAGAATATCAATCTCCCCCTTTTTTCCTGGTCAGTAGGGGAAATAAAACCCATTTCAATATAAATGAAGAAATAAAACCCATCTTGATCTAAATGAAGACACCTACGTTAAAGAATATCATAACTACAATGACTACTTTGAGACTCAAATTTTTAGGATGTTTTAATAGTATTGTGTCCAAATAGCTAGGAGCATAGCTACCTACAGAATTTTTTTCATCAAAATATTTTTTGATAGTTATAATACAGGCATCATTTTCACAATTAGTATTAACCGAAGTGTAGGCTGAGGAAAATAAGCCTCATTTCATACACAGGCATGCACCATATGATATTTTGGTCAACGATGGACTGCATATACAAAAGTGGTTTCATAAGATTATAAAGGAGCCAAAAAATTCCTATCACCTAGTGACACTAGCCATCATGATGTTGTAGTACAATTACATTATTTTAAAAACAAATTTTGTGTAGACTAAGGGTACAGTGTTTACAAAGTCTACAGTAGTATACAGTAATGTTCTTGGCCTTCACATTCACTCACTGACTAAGCCAGAGCAATTTCCAGTTCTGCATGCTCCGTTCACGATAGGTGCTCTATACAGGTGTACCAATTTTAGTCTTTTATGCTATATTTTTTCTGTATCTTTTCTATGTTTGGATAGATTTAGATGCACAAATACTTATCATTGTGCTACAACTGCCTACCGCATTCAATAAAATAACATGCTGTGCAGGTTTGCAGCCTAGGAGCAATAGGCTGTGCCATGTAGCCTAGGTGTGTAGCAGGCTGTCTCATCTAGGTCTATGCAAGTACAACAAAAGGCATTTCTCAGAACATATCCCCTTCATTAAGTGACATATTAGAGTATACCTTTTTATCATAATTAACTTGTCTTGTCAGAATTTCTTGGAGTCTGCAGCAAGGAAAATGGGTTTGGAAACCAAGTGTAAAGAGGGAACCCTTTAGTTCAAAGTCTGCTTCTAGAGTTAGCCTGTTGTGAGGCTCCATCTAATTGCTCTATTAAGTAGGGTCAACATGTTGTGAGTCAGGATGTTACTATGAGGTGGAGCTGAAAGAAAAAAGAAGGCTCACTCTTTGGAAAATAACCATTTGCTAGAGAGAAAAGACAAGGCTGGAAGCACATGCCATGAGCCAAAGTGAAATTAGTCATAACACCAAATGCCCGTCTGGCCTCTAGAAACTGACCAACTGGCATATTCCTAAGATAAAAGGGTAATTTCCTGTGGAGGTAATACTCCAAGTTTCTCCTAATGTTACAGGAATATAACAACTCATGTGTACGTAAGGCTTTACCTGTTCACAAAATTTATTCATATAGATTCATTCTTGCCATTTTTTCATTTAACCCTTACAAGAGTTCTTCAAGGTAAATCTCTATTTTATTGCATAGGACACAGAGGCTTAGAATTAGTGCTTGTAATAACTAATTAATAACTAATAACTAATTATTGGCACAAATAACTCCACATATTTGCTCTGTCTGTAAACTGCTGGGTCAAAGCAATGAGTGGAGTGCAAAGGCTGCCTTGAACTTGCCTATGATTCTGTCCATCTGCCCAGCAAACAGTGATTTTGGACGGAAACAACTTTGGAAAACAGTGTAATTTGGACCCTCAAGGCTGTGTATGCCCACAGCCCCTGTCCTTTTCAGCCACTACCCTCTGTGTTACTGTTTTCTCCCTGTCCCATCCCTCAAACTCATGCCCCAGTGGTTGTACTTTCTGACAACCCTTCCCCCATGCCCTTTAGTACCTTAGTCCTGTTTGGACCAAATTGCCTTATCTTCTCTACCTGCTTGTCTTAACCAAAACCAGGCTCTCCCCCAAGGGCAATGGCTGTCAACCCCAGGCTGGATATAGTACTTATGGGAGAGCTTTAAAAAGCTGCCAACAGGCATAGCCCTTCCCCCAAGTGATTCAGCATCAATGGGCATCAATACATTTCAAAAGTTCTCTCTCACATGATTTTAATGAGAGGCTGGGGTGGGGTACAAGAGTCATTGTTCTAGAGTCTCATTTCACTTGAGGGCCTTCGCAAGTGGCAAGAGTTCATTTTCCTCCCTTCCTACCTCTCTCTCTCTCCTTTTTCTTTCTTTCTGAAATAAGGTCTCACTCTGTCACCCAGCCTGGAGTTCAGTGGTGCCATCAAAGCTCGCTGTAACCTCTAACTCCTGAACTCAAGTGATCCTCCCTCCTCAGCCTCTTTGCCACCACAACTGGCTGGGTTAAAAAAATTTTTTTTTTTATAGATAGGGTCTCACTGTGTAGCCCAGACTGGTCTCAAACTCCTGGCCTCAAGGGATCCTCTTGCCTTGGCCTCCCAAAGCACTGAGAGACGTGAGCCACCATACCCAGCAGACAGTTCATTTTCTTAATAATCCCATTACTGAAAAGTGGGTGTGGGAAAGAGTTGCCATTCCTCTTTCTTCCCTGTAAGTCAACCCAAATCATGATTCTTCCATCTTTAAGTCAAAATGCCACCTTTAAGACCCGTGGACTCCAGATATACAATCTCTGATCTATTTCCTCATCTTTTGAATGATATAGCTATTGGTCCTTCTCGCCTTTCCAAGTTCTGCTTTCAATCCTTGACAACCTCAGTGCCCATGTAGATGACGAATCCCCTCTCTGGCCTTGACATCTTTCATGTTAAAGCACTGTATTTCCTTTCTACTCCAGCATGCTGGGGGAATTGGGGGAGGAAGCGGATGATATCAGAATCACCTGGGAAGATTATACAACACCCCCATCCCTGGCTTCCGATATGCACACCCCTTCCTCCCATGATGGTGATGTCTTTGGAGCGGTATTAGAGTGCCTCCTTTTTTGATGGGAAATGTTGTCCCAGACTTTGTAACAATCTGAAATTATTTCATCATTGAAAGCTAAAATTCCTGTACCCAACTCTTTATGACTGTCTACATCTCTTTCACATCTTTAAACATAACACTTATTCTAACAAATACTATGAACACACCAGGCCTTTACCCTATTTACTGTTTTACTTTGGCAAAATATACTTAACATAAAATTTGTCATTTTAACCATTCTAAGTGTACAGTTCAAGTGGCATTAAGTACATTCACATTGTTGTACAACCATCATCATTATCTATCTCCAGAACTTTTTCATCTTCCCAAACTGAAACATACCTATTAAACAGTAACTTCCCACTCCTCCCTCTCCCAGCCCCTGGTAACCACCATTCCACTTTCTGTCTCTATGAATGTGAATGCTCTAGGTCCCTCGTAAAGTGGAAGTATTTGTCCTTTTGTGACCGGCTTATTTTAATTTTTTTTTTTTGGGGGGATGGCGTCTCACTCTGTCGCCCAGGCTGGAGTACAGTGGCGCGATCTTGGCTCACTGCAACTTCCACCTCCTGGGTTTAAGCAATTCTCCTGCCTCAGCCTCTTGAGTAGCTTGGATTACAGGCGTCCACCACCATGCCTGGCTAATTTTTAGTAGAGACAAGGTTTCACTCTGTTGGCCAGACTGGTCTTGAACTCCTTATCTCAAGTGATCCACCCGCCATGGCCACTCGAAGTGCTGGGATTACAGGCATTAGACACCAGGCCCAGCTGTGACTGGCTAATTTCAGTTAGCTTAATATTGACAAGGTTCATCCGTGTTGTAGCATGTACCAGAATTTCCTTCATTTTTGAGGCTGAATAACATTCTATTGTATGTTTATACCTTATAAACATAAGATAAAATCCATTCTGTCCATGGACACATGAATCACTTCCACCTTTTGGCTATTGTGAATAGTGCTGCTATAAACAATGGCATGCAAACATCTGTTTGAATTCCTATTTTTACTTCTTTGGGGTATATACCGACAAGTAGAATTTCTGGATCACGTGGCAATTCCGTGTTTAAGGTTTTAGGAAACTTTACCATATTTTAACATTAACTTCTGGCTAACCTCCCATCTCTTTTCAGCCGAAAGTGTTCCTCCCATTCCTTAACTGTTCTGCTAGTCACTGCAAGACTTTCCTCACCTCCTTTCTTTCTGGCTTACCTGCCTATAAACCTGGCTGGATTTGGCATTCTCTTTCCCCTCTTTTTACTCCTATACTTTGAATATTGCTGATGAAAGCTTTATTACTGTGACTATAAACTCATCTTGTCCAAATACTCTTGGGTTTCTTAAAGCTGTGTGGCGACTCTTACCATCTACTCCCCTGTTGCCCTTCACAGGTATTTTTGATATTTTTACCACTCTCCTCAAAGCTGTTCTTCTAATTTCAATTTTCTTTGGTTTGGCCAGCTTGCATTGCATTTTCCTACTTCCCTGAAGTAACAGAGACTAGCAGGTATGACTGCTTCAATTTTCTATTAATATCTGTACCCATGTCCATCTTTGTCTCCATACTCCAGAAAGGGCTAGATATATAAACTAAGAATCTGTTTTAATCAATTGAGATGACAGTGTTATACAGAAAATAGAGTCCTGGAAATCAGGAGGTCTGATTTTCTATTCTCTATGACTGAAGTGGAGTCATTTGTCTGTCTCAGTTTTCTCATTTGTACAAGGAGTATCTTAAACTAGATGATTTTACATTGTGCAAATCTATTATTTCACTTGACTTATGGGTTTGAATTTTCAAATTTAGGGTAAGCTACTTTATACTTACATACAAAATGCTACACTTTAAGTCTGAAAGTAGCCTTTTAAAATCTCTAACAAATAACCCATAATATTAGTAAGAAAACAAAAGTTTCATGCTATTCAATAACATGATGATCTGAGTTTGATTTTAGTTATCACTTCTGTTTAAAGCACTTTTCCAACTATAATTCTGTAGTTTACATAATTAATTTTTATGTTCTTGTTGAAACCATCACTAAAATAAGAAAAACTATTTCCATCTTTCATCATAAGCAAAAATCAAATCAGGCCAGGTGTAGTGGCTCACACCTGTAATTCCAGCCTTTTGGGAGGCTGAGGCTGGTGGATCACCTGAGGTCAGGAGTTTGAGACCAGCCTGGGCAAATGGCAAAACCCCATCTCTACTAAAAATAAAAAAAAATTAGCCAGGTGTGGTGGCAGGTGCCTGTAATCCCAGCTACTTGGGAGGCTAAGGCAGTAGAATCGCTTGAACCTCGGGGGCGGAGGTTGCAGTGGGCCGAGACCGCACCATTGCACTCCAGCCTGGGCAACAAGAGGGAAACTCCATCTCAAAAAAACAAAATGAAACAAACAAAAAGCAAAACAAAAACAGAAAATCAAATCAAAATGGATTAAAGACTGAAATGTAAGACCTGAAACTATAAAACTTCTGTAGGAAAAATTGGGAAAATGCTTCAGGACATCTGGGCAAATATTTTTTGGGTAAGACCTCAAACAAATGCAAAAATGGGATCGTATCAAGCTAAAAGGCTTCTGCCTAGCAAAGGAAACAACCAACAGAGTGAAAAGATAATCTAGAGAATAGAAGAAAATACTTGCAAACTAGTCACCTAACAAGGCACCAATAACCAGAATACATAAGGAACTCAAACAACTCAATAGCAAAAAAGCAAAAAACTTGATTGTAAAATGGTCAAAGGACTTGAATAGATATTTCTCTCAGAAGATGTACAAATGGCCAATAGGTAACATGAAAAATGCTCAACATCACCGAGTCATCAGGGAAATGTAAATCCAAACCACAATGAGATATCATTTCACCTCAGTTAGAATGGCTATTATTAAAAAGACAGAAAATATTAAATGCTGGTGGGGATGTAGAGAAAAGGGAAAGCTTTTGTACTGCTGATGGAAATTTAAATTAGTATAGCACTACAGAAAACAGTATGCAGGTTCCTAAAAAAAATAACTACCATACGATCCAGCAATCCAGTTGCTGAGCATATACTCAAAGAAAGGAAATCAGTATGTCAAAGAGATATCTGCACTCCTATGTTTACTGCATCACTATTCACAAGAGCCAAGACACGGAATCAACTTAACTGTCCATCAACAGATGGGCAGATAAAGAAAATGTGACATACATGCATAATGGAATACTATTCAGCCATAAAAACAATGAAATCCTGTCATTTTCAGCCACATGAATGGAACTGGAGGACTTTATGTAAGTGAAATGAGCCAGGCACAAAAAGATAAATATCGTGTGTTCTTACTCACATGTGGGAGCTAAAAAAGTGGATCTTATGGAGGTAGAGAGTAGAATGATGGTTACCAGAGAACTAGAGGGAGGGAAATGGGGGAGAGGGGATGCAGGGAAGTTGGTTACCAGGTACAAAAATACAGTTAGATAGAAGAAGTAAGTGCCAGTATTCAACAGCACAGTAGGGAAATTGTAGTTCATAATTTATTGTATATTTCAAATAGCTAGAAAGGAAGAATTATAGTGTTCCTAACACAGAGAAAAAAATAAATGTTTAAGGTGATAGATATCTTACTTACCCTGACTTGACCATTACACATTGTATACAGGTATCAAACTATCACATTACCCCGAAAGACATATGAGTATAATATATCAATGAAAACATTTTTAAAATAATGAAATATGAATTTTGTAAAAATAAGAAAAACTGCAGCACATAAGACACACCTTCACCGTGGAGCTTCTGGTCAGTTTTCATTACAGAGGTCCAAAAGTGTCTGGCATATACGTGGGTTTTACTACGCAAATCGCAATATGATCTTTCTACCTGTTGGCAAGGTAAGGAATTGAACTTACCTTCTGTTGAAGAAAGGGAACCCACTCGCAGTGCACCAGCTCCTGGCGATACTGCTTTGTAAAGGGTCCGACATAAGACACAAATGCTGCCGTGAGAAGAACATCTCCACAGAGTGTCTTCTCTTGAGCTTCAAAGGACTTAATGGATTGACCCCAGCGAATCTTCTCTGACTGAAAGATGAAATTACTCAGCTGTAATTGCAGGGTGAACGTCAACTCCACAAATGCTTAATGCAATTACCTCATGGCACAGTTTATGTCCTTCCACACAGTCACTAGAAGGAACAGAGTGTAATGGTTTGGTGTGACTATTATAATCTTTCATGTGTTTGAAACCCATCATTATGATGGAGTTCTCATACTCTCCTCAGTGGAGTTTATCACAAAGTGACATTAGTTCTTTAACATCTCTTCTCACTGGACATCCCAACTCTTCCATTATGATTGAGGTCCTTCTTGAAAGGCTGACAGTCTCTCCCCTGTCCCTCTGGGAGTGGAGGATGACCAAGAGCTGTGGCCAAGAATGAGTGATGTTAGGATTACTTATTTATTTGACAAGGTCTGGTTCTATCGCCCATGATGGAATGCCGTAGCACCATCTCAGCTCATGGCAACTTCTACCTCCTGGGCTCAAGCCATCTTCTCACTTCAGCCTCTCAAGTAGCTGGGACTACAGGCATGTCCCACCATGCCTGGCAAATTTTTGTATTTTTTTGTAGAGATGGGGCTTCGCCATGTTGCCCAGGCTGGTCTCACACTCATGAGCTCAAGCAATCCACCTGCCTTGGCCTCCCAAAGTGCTGGGATTACAGGCGTGAGCCACCACACCTGGCCTGATATCAGGACTTTTAATGTCAGCCTAGCTGCTCTCCATTCTTCCCACTACACTGCCCTAGTCAAACTTTTTATTTACTTACCTATTTTTAACATGCTGGCAATGGTCTGATTACAGACAAAGGGAAATGACAAACACAACTCTTCTTAATTAGTTAAAACATAAAGCCGAAATAGCCATCTATTCTGGATTCTACTAATGAAAGAGTAGCATTAGTAGTTACTAAAATCAGGTTAGTTTTCTAATATAATCATTAAATCAGTGGAGGAAGCTATGATCTATGTAAAAAGGTGGAAATCAGGACTTCACAATACTCTCCAAGAACGCTGTTGAAGTCCTTATATCTAGTTGGATGGCCATTTAAAATCTGATTTACAGGTTAAATATCTGAAGCCCTTAATATTGGATTTGAATAAAACTGCAATAAATATGTATAGATTGACTGAACTGCAGGGTAGTTTACTAATTTATTTTGTTTCAATGTATGCTAAAAATACAACATTTTAAGAACATGCAAATTAATGGAACCTGAAAAGAAATCAGCAATTTGTTAGTACAAGCAAAGAGGCACCCTATGAAATTTTGCTTTCCCCATGAAAGTAGATTGACCACAGAAAACAAAAATGATGTCATAATGGATTGGAATGCCAGTTCCCTGCAAGCCATCTTAATATCTACAACACTGAGGTCGGAGGTCATGTAATTAGCATGTGAAAATGGTTATCAAAGTGGTTTCAAGATCATCTCCTTGCTTTGCTTGATAAAGATCACCGCAAGTTAACTATATAATTAAACACTAAGGAACTTCAGCTCTCTAGCCCTCTACAGAATTTATTACTTTCCTTCCTCAGCCACAGACAACATATCCATTAATTTTCAGGAGGAATCTCTCATTCACCTACCCTCTATCTTTGTTGTTTTTGGTTTGTAAAGGATAAACAATAAAATGTACCCACCTCATTCTCCAAAACAGCTTTGAAATTTGAAGATTTACTAAACATAGACTTATTGGCTATCGAAATCGTCAATAATTTTGCTATAGTATCCATGCAACATAAATCATTACTGACATTGGCTAACAAGGGTTTAAGAGTTGGAACATGTCCTGTAATAAATTTCTAGACAGTTAAAAATCACTATAATTTTATTCTAATGCATTATAGATTGCCTGTAATGTCATCCTGGCTGGGGTGACCCATTTCTAATTTTGAACAGCTGCTCAACTCAGGAGTTAGTTAATGATTAAATATAAATTGCCTGATTTATTAGTCTGAATGGCTGAGCTTCCAGGTCAATGCTATATAGACAAAATCATCAGTCTTGATGTTTTTCAGAAGTTAACTGTCTCCTGTTCTAGTCAGAAAGAATTTATCCTAAAAGAAAAAGATCTGACATCTTCAATGAATCCTTTAAAAATATATATTTTTTCTTAGTTCACATACTACAATCTTCTTTTCCTTTCCTTGTCTAAATCATCATGAGTAAGCAAAGCCTTTGGAAATATTGCTATATGTTAGAGACACGTGGTAGGACCTGCTTTCCCCTTGATAAAACTTTCAGACATTCTGTAACTAGTCCAGGAAAACAGTCTAATTATATGACACTTTTTCTCAGGTACCTCAGAAATGATGAACTCTTCAAACTGCTTAAATCTTACCACTTTAAATGGCAGTAGTTTTAAGTACTAGTACTGGTGAAATTTCTCAACTCACCTAAGAAAAGCAAGTCTTCAAAAGGCTCCAGAATTTTAATACAGGAGGCTCCCAAAACTCACCCATTTATTAATGTATTCATTCAGTAAATATCTAGTGATGCCAATGACACACCGGGACTATTCTATATGCTTGGGATCAAGCAGTGCACAAAAAAGGTGAAGTTTCCTGTTCTTGAGAAGCTCATATTTCAATTGGGGAAAAAAAAGACCAAAAAAAGTATTTGTGTGTATGCATACATGTACAACTATGTTCATGCAATAAATGCTATCAAAAAACGGTAACAGAGCAAGTGGAGAAAATAGAGATGCGTATGTGTGCTTGTATGTGCGTGTGTGAATGAGTGGGGGGGACTCATGTGTGTTGGATGAAGGCTCTTTTATGTGGGGATGTCAGAGAAAACCAATTGATAATGAGAACTTTCAGCAGAGCCTGACAAAGTGAAGAGCCAGTGATGTGATTGCCTGGGAAAGGCTAAGGCACAAAGAAGGAGAGTGCCTGGAAGTATGAGGGAGAGACAGAAGGCCAGTGAAGACAGGGCAAGAGGGAAGTGGCAGAGGTGAGGACAGGGGGGTATCCAGGAGACAGATCATCATGTAGGGCCTAGTAGGTCAGTAAAGCCTTTAGACTGGACTTTGAGTGATTAATTAGTTATCGGGGAGTTCTGAGTGAAGGGGTGATGGGAATGTACTTAAGTTTGTAAAATATCACCTGGCTGCAATGAGGGAAATAAGCTTTAGGAGGTAATGGTGGGGCCTGCGGAGGCATCCTGGGGAGAGATGCCAGCAGCCTGGAACAGCATGGTGAGGTGAAGAGAATGCCAAGTGCTGGGATTTGGAATGAACCTGAAAAGCACAGTCAACAGAATATGCTGATGGACTGGATGTCAGAAAGAGTCATGGGTGATTCAAAAGCTTTGGGCCAGAAAAACTGGAAGAACAGAATTGCAGTTACTGAGATGGAATGGAGAGGGGATTTGCAGGGTGAATTATGAGTTTCTGCATAATGAACTATGCATTTCAGAGAGATAGTGTATTTCAACTTGTGGTGAATTAAATTTGTGGTAATAATTTAGGGTTTTAAAAATCTACTATAGGCTGGGTGTGGTGGCTCACACCTGTAATCCTAGCACTTTGGGAGGCTGAGGTGGGTAGATCATGAGGTCAGGAGATCGAGACCATCCTGGCTAACACGGTGAAACCCCGCTCTACTAAAAATACAAAAAAATTAGCTGGGCGTGGTGGCGGGTGCCTGTAGTCCCAGCTACTCGGGAGGCTGAGGCAGGAGAATGGCATGAACCTAGGAGGTGGGGTGAGCCGAGATCACGCCACTACACTCCAGCCTGGGTGAGAGAGCAAGACTCCTTCTCAAAAAAAGAAAAAAAAAAAAATCTACTACAAGAAATGAGGCTATCACCTAGCTATCCTAAAACATGTTTCCCCCTTTCTTGCTAAGAGAACCCTGAATCTGAATAGGATGGTAATGCGCCCAGTTCCATGAGATGAATGGTGACTTGCTAAGCAAATGATGATAGCCCCATTCCCCCTTTTCCAGACTTTTTTTTTTTTTTGGGCAGGAGGTGTGGGGTGGAGTTAGGAGTTTATCTAGTTCTGACAAAAGAAACTTAAGTGGGGGTCTGTCAGAGACATTTCCAGAAAAACATAAGATTTTCTCATAAAAGGAGAAAACCCCAGCTGATATAGATTGTTCCCTTTCTCTATTGTCTCTCTGAATCTGAAGGTGTAGCAACGGTCTTGAGACCATGAGGCAAAACGCATGAGGGTGAATGACCACTTGCTAAGTGTGGAGAGGCAGAGGGCAACAAAGAGCCTAGGTGGCTGGTCACTAATCATCTAGATCAACACTGATAATGGTCTAGCCTTAGCATTTTCTGTAATATGTGAAAAATAAGCTCCCATTTGTTTGAGCCACTGTAAAAGTTAGATATCACCTCCAGCCAAATGCAGTTCTAATAGTGCAGTTACATATTTTAGTGCAGTTACACACTTGTCAGCTAAAGGCATTTCTAATAATACAGTTATATACTTTTTAATTATACACTGTTACTACTTTTTAGTTATATATTTTATGTACTTTCTAATAGTGCAGTTATAGACTTTATACTTTAAAAAGTAACTACTTTATTGAGATATAATTCACATACCATGAAACTCACCCTTTAAAATACACAGTAGAGTGGTTTTTACTATCTATATAAACTTGCACAATTATCTCCTCTTGCTCATTTTAGTACATTTCCCTCACCCCAAAGACAAACCGTGTATCCAGTAGTAGTCACTCCCTAAACCCCACACCCTTGTCCAGCCTCTGGCAACCATTAGTCTATTTTGTGTCTATAAATTAGCCTGCTCTGGACATTTCGTACACAGGCAGAATGTGCCTCTGTATGATATATGATATCACATATCATGTGATATGTGACCTTTTGTGTCTGGTTTCTTTCTTTTAGCATGATATTTTCAAGACTCATACATTGTAGCATAACTCAGTATTCATTTTTATAGATGCATACTATTACATTATATGGATATACATTTTATTTGTCCATTTATCAATTAATGGACATTTGGGTTGTTTCTATTTTTAGCTATTATGAATAATACTGCCATGAACATTTGCATATGAGCTTTTTAATGGACGTTTATTTTCATTTATTTGGGGTATATACCTATGAGTAGATGATTGCATCACATGCTAACTTCATGTTTAATGTTTTGAAGAACTGCAGAACTGTTTTCCAAAGAGGCGGAACCATTTTACATTCCAACCAGCATTTCTCCATATCGTTTGCCAATACCATTACTGTCCATATTTTTTATTACAGTCATCCTGGTGGTTATGAAGTAGTATCTTGTGGTTTTAATTTGCATTTCCCTAATGACTAATGGAGTTGAGCATCTTTTCATGTGCTGTCTGCGTATCTTGTATGGCGAAATGTCTATTCAAATCCTTTTCTTATTTTAAAATTTGGTTATTTATCTCTTTGACTTTTGTTAGGAAATACTTGAACATACATTATGTCTTTTGAGCATCATCACAACCTTGTAAGGGAAACATTATCCACATCCCTGTTTTAGACACAAGAAAACAAAGTTGAAGATGTTTGGTGATTTCCCCAAAACTGTTGAATGCCACATTGTAGAGCAAACAAAATCTGTGAACACTGATGTCACAGAACATATGTTCCTCTGCCACTCATGTTCAAGCAAGAGGATGTTAATAAAAATTATAAAAAACCTTTACCTAATGGAATAACTATTAACATTAGCACGTCAGTCACCTATAAAAAGATGTAACAACAAAACCATAAGCCAACCAGGTTTAACTTGAAAGAAATCATTTGCTGGTAGAATTCAATGGCAAATGTATATTAAAAGGATCAGACAACAAACAGTTCAATTTCACAATTATCTAGCAGCCATCCTGAGTTTTATAACCTATTTCAAGAAAACCATGCTTTCTTTTTGTTTTTAAAGGATTTTTTTCACAATGTGGTAAGAAAGGAAGGAAGGGGGAAAGTAGAAAAAATAAATACATAACCCACCCACAGCTGATGTACTCCATTGTCTTAAAGTGGATACAAGACCACTAACTTCTGATAAAGTATATGTCTTCCCTGTTTTCATTGGAGATCAGACTGATGGCACACTGAGTTCAGGACTATATATTAAAAGATATGTACTTGATCATTTCTTCCTTCTGGTGAGTTAGAGCCACAGTACGAGTGATTTTTAAATATTATCCTTTGTTGTTAATTCCATGTCTATTTAGTTATTATTGGTGGCAAATAATAAAATTCCCACGAGCAGATCTGAATATTTTAGTTAGAATGTTTGGAAGAAAAGGTTTAACTTGCCTCAAGTTCCTTGACAAGTCTGTTAGCTAATTTGATGGTTTTGTTGGTTTGGTTCACCTCTTCTTGACACCGGACTTTCTCAGTTGTTGCTTTTTCAAATGATGCTGTGAGTCTGCTCAGATTTCGATCCAGATCCTGAATCAGAATTGAATTAACTTTTCAGTCATTTTTAGTTAAAACAGAGAGATTACAATCATCTTAAAACATCTGTTACTGTAAGGTAAATGGACAAACCTCTTCCCCCCATTAACCTTTGTCCCTTTACCATACGTATTTTAGGGAAGAAGGAAAAGAAGGATATAATGAAATAAACACATCAGTGCCACTATAAACTAACAGCTCACGATGTGGTCTTCTTCCCTTTCATCTCCACTGGGCAGAATGCAAGGAGCCACTGGGGTGAATGGATGCGCCCTGAAGATGCAAATGTGCTGTAGGTGCACTATCATTCCCCTCTGCTCTTCTTGCACCTAAGCCTCATCCTCCAATACCAGCTTTATTAAAGACAAGAGTGACTTGTTTTGTTTCTCCACCTACTGATTCTTTTCTCTTTGGGTTCATAATTCAGGCAGTGAAGAGGGGTGTTAATTACTAAGCCCTTTAGACCTGGCTAGGCCAATCAGATTTTTCTTTTTCTTCTTTTTTTTTGGAATGAGTATTGCTCTGTTGCCCAGGCTGAGTGCAGGGGTGCAATCTCAGCTCACTGCAACCTCTGCCTCCCAGGTTCAAGTGATTCCTGTGCCTCAGCCTCCTGAGTAGCTGGGATTACAGGTGTGCACCACCACGCCCAGCTAATTTTTGTAGATTTAGTGGAGATGAGGTTTCGCCATGTTGGCCAGGCTGGTCTTGAATTCCTGGCCTCAAGTGATCCACCCACCTCGGCCTCCCAAAGTGCTGGGATTACAGGCGTGAGCCACTGTGCCTGGCCCACATTTTTCTCTTCTGGAGGTAGGAATTGAAACTCAGAGATAATCCATTGTCTTTAGCATTGAAAGACCTTGGAGGATGTGTGAATCAGAGGGCTTCATTTAAAGAGGGAACACCTTCCACCAGGGCACAGAAAAAATAGAGAAAACCATTGTGGAGAAAGAGAAAAGGATGAAAGGGACGTACAAAGAGAAGCAAGATGAGAAGTCAC
The DNA here is from genome assembly GCF_049350105.2 of Macaca mulatta. NCBI lineage: Eukaryota > Metazoa > Chordata > Mammalia > Primates > Cercopithecidae > Macaca > Macaca mulatta. Next base: position 106,506,699 of record NC_133408.1, read on the forward strand.
ACAGCCCTAGAGACTCCAAGAGAAGTTCATGGCAGCTTCTTGTTTCCTAGATCTCTTGGGGCCCCTGGTCACCTTTTGTCCAGGAGTTTGTCTTTGTGTCCTTTTTGGCTAAGGTGTTTTGAATGAGTTCATATCACTTATAGCCAGGAAGTCTTGACTGAGATGTCAAATGCTTGTGAGACTCCTCACTATGGTATCTTGCTAGCATATTAAGTTCCAACAAACCTAATAAGATTTATAACATTGCTTTTGTAGGTGCATGCAAAGTTCCTAGAAACTTTAACAAGAAAACTTGCAGAATATAACCTATTAATAATTTAGAGACTATATTTGTCGATGACCCAGTTATTTCACCATTACTTTATATTGCTAAAGCAGTATATATATATACATAAATATGTATATACATCAAATTTAAGATTAATATGTAAAATAGCATCAAATTTATGAGAATTGATGGAGATATTATACATCACTAGTTAGAAATAAGTTTGAAATATGGCAGGGTGTGGTGGCTCATGCCTGTAATCCCAGCACTTTGGGAGGCTGAGGCGGGCGGATCACGAAGTCAGAAGTTCGAGACCAGCCTGGCCAACATGGTGAAACCCCATCTCTACTAAAAATACAAAAATTAGCCAGGCGTGGTGGCGGGCACCTGTAATCCCAGCTACTCTGGAGGCTGAGGCAGGAGAATCGCTTGAGCCTGGGAGGCAGAGGTTGCAGTGAGCCGAGATTGAGCCATTGCACTGCAGCCTGGGAAACAAGAACAAGATCCCATCTCAAAAAAAAAAAAAAAAAAGATGGAAATAAAAATATTACAGGTCTATTTTGGGTTATTAACGGTACTTACAGTTTATCAAACACAGAAGCACATGAAAGCTCTAGTATCAGACTCCGTGGGTTGATATTTGAATGCTGCTACCAGCTAAGCAGTATCAAGTTGGGGCTATTTATTTACCTTCTCTATGCTTCAACTTCAGTATCTTAAAAATAGAATTAATAACGTTACCTAGCTCAAAGGGGTGATTTTTTGAGGATTAATTTTGATGATTCATAGAATAATACCTAGGACAGTAGAAGGCAATGGTTCTTAAAATTTTTGGTCTCAAAACCCTTTTACATTCAGACCCCTACAGGGCACTGGTTCATACAGATGATGTCAAGTAATATTTATGGTATTAGAAGTTAAAACTGACAAAAATTTAAAAATTAAGAATATGAATAAACTCACCATATATTAGCATAATTCTATTAAAAATAACAATATTACCCAAACAAAATTAATGAAAAATGGAATTTAGATTTTTGTGAACCTAATTTTAATGTCTTATTTAACAGAAGCCTGTCAGATTCTTATACCTGCTACTGCGTTCAATCTGTTGAGGTGCTGCATGTCATACAACCGCTGAAAAGCTCTGCTCTATGCTTGCTGGAGAATGAAGGTGAATAAAGCAGACAATGCCTTATATAACTTGCAGGAGAGGAAACTGAGACAAAAATCAGCTGAGTGATTTGCTATAGTTTCACTAGCTAGTGAGTGAAAAAAAAACAAGGCTATGAACCCAAACCTTCTGAGTCCTGGACCAATTTAATGGAAGGCATTTAACAAAATAGATGTTTGAGAAGGTCCAGTTGTGAAGAGATAGAGCAAATACTTCCAGGCTTCCCAGTCAGATCACACATGGTATACTGTATAGTTAACAGTATCCAGCTTTGAGTTTTAAAATGTCTTGGTTCTGCCAGATACGGTGGCTCACACCTATAATCCTAGCACTTTTTGGGAGGCTGAAGTGACCTGAGGTCAGGACTTCAAGATCAGCTTGGCCAGCAGGGTGGGACTCCATCTCTACTAAAAATACAAAGAATTAGCCTGGTGTGGTGGTACATGCCTGCAGTCCAGCTACCCGGGAGGCTGAGGCACAAGAATTGCTTGAATCTAGGGGTCAAGGTTGTAGTGAGCTGAGATCGTGCCACCGCACTCCAACCTGGATGATGGAATGAGACTGTCTCAAATGAATGAATGAATGAATATAAGAGTGAATGAATGAATGTATGTATGTATGTCTTGGTTTTAGTTCCTCTACCTCTTACTGGTCCTGGTGGTATGGGCTCATTTTTCACTTTATGTGAGCTTTATATTTTCCCATTTGTAAAATGGGACTACTACTACTAATACCTACTTCATAGGTAGGTGTGCTATGGAATCAAATGTGTGTTAATACATGTAAAATATGGCATAGCACATTCAGCAAGCACATGTGAAGTTAGCTTGGTCTGCAAATATCATTGGAGTTTATTTCAAATGGGATACAAATTCACTCTGGTTCATTTTTTCATTGAATGAAAACATAACTTAATGGCAAATGTTTGAATCTGGGAGGTGGAGGTTGTAATGAGCTGAGAATGCGCCACTGCACTCCAGCCTGGGCAACAAGAACGAAACTCCATCTCAAAAAGAAAAAAAAGAAAAAGTTCAAAGCAAATATATAATCATCAAGATGATTTTACTCTAAAATAAATAAGATTAGGTTTCCAAAATATTTTCTGATGGGTCTTAATATTGCTTGTACCTTTCTCCTTGTTTTCAAAAAATTTTTCTCTATAGAAAACTCTTTTCTTGCTGTTTTTCTTTTCTCACCACCCGTTCTCTCCTTCATCTATTTTAATCTGACTGTTATTCCTATCACTTTTTTTCTTTGTTTTTTCCTACCATTTTACTGAAACATATGTGATACAAACCACCTATGACTCTGATAAACAAGCTTCATTCTCTCAAGTTACTAATCATTATTTGAAAAACAAACAAACAAACAAACAAACAATAACAACTAACAGTTACTGATCCTCTAGCAAGCACCCAGCACTATTCTAAGTATTTTCCATGTGTTAATGCATTTGATCATTTCGGTAAGTCTCAGATTTTTTCATTTTATAGGCGAGGAAATTAGAGTCAATAAGGCAAAAAAGTTACTCAAGCTCACACAGACGGGAAGTACTGGGCTAAGATGTGACACGTGATGTTTGGCCCCACAGCCTATGCTCAGATGCACTGTGGTATCTGCCCTCTTTACTGTTTGTTCCAGGTAATGGTTCCCTTCGGCCCCCATGACAACAATCTCTCTTGGCTCCTCATTCACCTTCCTAACCATCTCTTTTTCTTGCTCTTTCAGATATCATCATTCTGTATCCAGTTTATAAACTGTTTGTAATCCAAGTTTCTCTCCTTGACTTTGTTTTCATTCTGCTTCCCTCACCCATGTTCATTCTGCCTCCAGTCTCTTCCCCTTTGTTTGTTGGCCCACAGTTATCTTTCCAAAAGGTAAATGTGATCAGTTTATCCCTCCTGCCCCCAACTGCAGTTCTTCAACTGCTCTCCCTGTCTGACAGCGGCAGTTCTCATATACAGCTCACAGATCCCTACTGGGGCTAGTTTATTCTGCTAGAGCTCACTGAATCTACGTTTGCCTTAGTCATTGTCTGTAACATAGTTAAAAGAAAATATAACTACTATTCATGACTGTCTGGGACTTTTTTTTGGCATTAAGAGTCTTCAATATTAGGGAGCTTAGTACATTCTGGCCTATAGGACAAACACTTACTTCTTAACCAACCCCTTGCAACTTCCTGTGTGATCATGTCCCTGCCTCGCTTTTCACCACAAGTGACCCCACACAGTGACATTTATACTCTATTCTTCAGCCATGTTGAGGTACTTATTGTCCACAGGACACAAGACCCTCTTTCTTGAAATACCCTTTCCCTATCTTCTGGGTGAAAACCTATTCATCTTTTAAGACTTGATTCAAGAGGAAACTGCTTCTCCAAACCTTTCCTGAGCACCCAACTACATCCTCACCTGCAGAACTGACCAACGCCATTCTTTGCACTCCAGTGGCAGCCAGTGCAACCTCCCTTGGCAGCACTTAGCAAATTAAACAGCATTTAGCAAATCTGTAAGAGTTTTCAGAGCAGAGACTGAGCCTTCTGTGTCCCCCTGACTCCAGTGCCTAGTCCAGTGTTACAAAATGTTTGTTAACTGTTAAAAGGAAAGTGAGTCCTTCAACTAGAATAAACCTTTAGTTAAAATATAATATATGGTTCTGTTTGTCAATTTAACTAATAGTTTTTGAGTTCCTCTCATGTGTCAGCTGCTAGGCATAAAAAGTTAGAAGACTTTAAGGAGCTCACAGTGTGGAAGACAAAGGAAATGAAAGTTCACATGTTAGGATGAAGTGCACAACTGATGTGTAGGGTGTGTGGAATAATAGGGAAACTGATCAAGTATTTTCTCCAAGGAGTTCCCCTAAAGTCCAAGCTTGATCTAGGAGAACAGCGAGAATTAGCAGATGATAAAGTACCAGATCCCAAATAGCTTTCAGTGTTAGTACACAGCAAAGGTCAGTACCCACTAGGTACTAGGTACTAGGACCCACACACCAAATCTAGCAGCCATCTGGTTTTGTGTGGCCTATGAGTAAAGAATGGATTTTACATTTTTAAATGTTTTTTTTTTTTTTTTTTTTTTTTTTTTTTTGAGACGGAGTCTTGCTCTGTTGCCCAGGCTGGACTGCAGTGGCCGGATCTCAGCTCACTGCAAGCTCCGCCTCCCGGGTTTACGCCATTCTCCTGCCTCAGCCTCCCGAGCAGCTGGGACTACAGGCGCCCGCCACCTCGCCCGGCTAGATTTTTGTATTTTTTAGTAGAGACGGGGTTTCACCGTGTTAGCCAGGATGGTCTCGATCTCCTGACCTCGTGATCCGCCCGTCTCGGCCTCCCAAAGTGCTGGGATTACAGGCTTGAGCCACCGTGCCCGGCCTTTTAAATGTTAAATGTAAAAAATATTAACCTTTACCTGAGAACAGTTGTGCAAAGATTTGAGAACACAGAGGGATATCACCAAAATGGCAGAGTCGAAGTAATCTGGCTTCACTCTTGCCTACAGAAAACCCAAAACAAATATCCAGCGCTAAGACTATCACCAGCAACATCCCAGAACTCAAATCTGAGGCTGAGACGTTACCCAGAGCCGCAGAGAAATAAAACACTCTGAGCAGTAGAAGAAAGAACGTCTCTATCTGCAATGCCCCTACCCAAATTTACTCAGGCACTGCACGTAGAAAATGCCCCCTAGACTCATGGTTTCTACACTGGAGAAAGTGAGACTGAGGTGGGCAGTCATTTTCCCCACTCAGCCATCTTACATTCCCTTGCAGGAAAACTGCTTTTTACCTCAACCCGTGGGAAGTATTCTAAGTGTCTATAGAGACAAAAATCCCTGAAAGCATCTAGTGATAAAGAGCAAAGGTGAGACTAGCAACTGCAACCCATGAAACTCTGCTCTTTATCTCAGCCAAAGGCGATGCCAAATCAGAGTGGCTTTTCAACAGCACCACACTGTACGAGGCACACTCCATGGGTCTTCTGGGCACAAAGCCCCTAGCTAGCTTTTCCACAAAGTCAGAGTATTTTTGGGGGGCCCCTTACCCTCAATTTAGGATGGTCAGTACTTCGAGCATTTCTAAGAGTCAAGGCAAACCCGGGCTTAATGTTCCATATAGTGCTGAAAAGCAAGCAGTGATCTAGAATTAAGGAACTCAACAGGCGAATACAAATAACCTGTAAGCAAACATACTCTAGAAAGACCAAAATAAGCCAGTCAGCAAAGACTGGCATAAATAACTAATCCTTCAGTGTAAAGCCATAGATGTATGTCCACAAGAAACAGCAGCAAACAGGGAGCCATGACCTCTCCAAACAAAGCAAGGAGTGAATGACCAACTCTAATGGGATGATGATATGGGAGCTCTCAGATCAATAATTCAAAATAGTAGTTTAAGAAAACTCAGCCGATTCCAAGATAATACAAAAAAGCAATTCATAAATTTATCAGAAGTTTAAGAGATTGAAATAATTTTTAAAAAATCAAACAGATCCTGGAACTAAGAAATACATTTGCTGAAGTAAAAAATGAATTTGAGGCTTTAAAGAGCAGAATGAGTAAAGCAGAAGAAAGAATCAGTAATTTCAAAGACAGGCTATTTGAAAATATGCAGAAGTGAAAAAAGGAAAAATGATGAAACAAACAAATGTCTACAGAGAATGACCTCAAAAGAGCACATCTAACAGTCACTGGAGTTCAAGAGGGAGTTTGAAAAGAGCAAGATGCAGAAAGCTTGTTCAAAGAAAAAAGTATATATAGTAAACATGAACAGATCTAAGTGGAGAGATAGACTGAAATACAGTAATAGTAGGGGACTTCAACACCCCACCCTCATTAATAGACAGATCATCCAGACATGAAATCAACAAAGAAACATCAATGATAAACTAAACACTAGATCACATACGTCTAAGTGACATTTATAGAACATTTCATTGAACAGCTGCAGAATACAAATTCTTTTCTTTTTTTGAGACAGAGTCTCACTCTGTCACCCAGGCTGGTGTGCAATGGCATGATCTCGGCTCACTGCAGCCTCCGCCTCCTGGCTTCAAGCGATTCTCCTGCCTCAGCCTCCTGAGTAGCTGGGACTACAAGCACGTGCCACCACGCCCAGCTAATTTTTGTATTTTTAGTAGAGATGGGGTTTCACCACGTTGGCCAGGATGGTCTCTATCTCCTGACCTTGTGATCCGCCCACCTCAGCCTCCCAAAGTGCTGGGATTATAGGCGTGAGCCACTGTGCCCGGCCTGACAAGTTCTTTTCATCAGCACATGGAACATTCTCCAGAACTGACCACATATTAGCCCACAAAACAAGTCTCAACAAATTCAAAAAAGTAAAAATCATATCAAGTACCTTTTCTGATCACAATGGAATAAAACTAGAAATCAATAACAAGAGCACGTTATGCACATGTACTCTAGGACTTAACGTATAATAATAAAAAAAAATTTTTTTTTTTTTAAAAAAGAGGAGCTTTGGCAACTATACGAACACAGGAAAGTTAAACATGCTCCTACTCAGTGGGTCAATGACATTAAGAAGGAAATTTAAAAATTTTTTGAGACAAATTAATATGGAAACCCAACATATTCAGTCTATGGAATACAGCAAAAGCAATACTAAGAGAGAAGTTTACAGCAATACATCAAATGCCTACATAGAAAAATAAAAAAATTAAAATAACAAACCTAATGATACACCTCAAGGAACTAAAATAGCAAGAACAAATCAAACCCAAAATTTTTAGAAGGAAAGAAATAAGAAAAATCAGAGCATAAGTAAATGACTGAGATTAAAAAACACAAAATATCAATGAAATGAAAAGTTCATTTTTTGAAAAGATAAACAAAACCAGCTAACCTATAAAGAAAAAAAAAGGAGAGAAGACCCAAATAAAATAATAAATGAAAATGTATATATAACAACTGATACCACAGAAATATGAAGGATCATTAGAAACTATTATTAACATGTACATGCCAACATATTGGAAAACCTACAAGAAATAAATAAATTCCTACACATATACAATCTACCACGATTGAACCATGAAGAAATAGAAAATCTGAACAAACCAGTAATGAGTAATGAGATTGAAGCAATAATAAAAAAATGTCCATCAAGAAAACCCGAGGACCTAATGGCTTTACTGTTGAATTCTACCAAACAATTGAATAATACCAATTCTACTCAAACTTTTTCAAAAAATTGAAGAGGGAATACTTCCACACTCATTTGATGAGACCAGGATTACCTGACACCAAAACTAGACAAGAACACAACAAAAAACTATAGTCAGTATCTCAGATGAAGACAGATGCAAAAATTCTCAACAAAATACTAGCAAACTGAATACAACACCCATTGAAAAGATTATTCAGCATGACCACATGGGATTCAACCCAGGGATACAAGAACAGTCCATATGCAAATGAGTAAATGTAATACATCTTATTAAGAGAATAAAGAACAAAAACTGTATGATCATTTTAATAGATGCTAAAAAAACACTCAACAAAATTCAGTATCCCTTTATGATAAAAATGCTCAACAAACTGGCTATGGAAGGCACATACTTCAACACAAAAAAGGCCATATATGACAAAGTCACAGCTAACATCACACTTAATGCAGAAAAATGGAATTCCTTTTCTCTAAGATGTGAAATAACACAGGACATTTTCACCACTTTTATTCAACCTAGTACTGGAAGTTCTAGCCAGAGCACTTAGGCAAGAGAATGAAACAAAGGACATCTACGTTGGAAAGGAAGAAGTCAAATTAGTCTTGTTTACAGATGACCTGATCTTATTCCGAGAAAAACCTAAATAATTCACAAAAAAACTGTTAGTAAAGTTGAAGGATACAAAATCAACATACATTGACATTTCTACACACCAACAATGAACAGTCTCAAAAAGAAATCAAGAAAACAATCCCATTTAAAACAGCTACAAAAAATATAAAATACCTGTAATAAATTCGATCAAAGAAATAAAATAGCTCTACAGGAAAAACTGCAAAATTTTGATAAAAGAAATTGAAGAGGAGACACAAAAATGGAAAAGTATCCTATGCTTATAGGTTAGAAGAATACAGTTAAAATGTCCATACTACCCAAAGCAATCTAAAGGGTCAACACAATTCCTATCAAAATACCAATGACATTCTTCACAGAAATAGGACCACCACCCTAAAATTCATACAGAACCACAGAAGACTCCAAATAGTCAAGCAATCTTGAGCAAAAAGAATGAAGCTGGAGGACTCACACTCTATGATTTCAAAGTATACTATAAAGCCATAATAACCAAACCAGCATGGTACTGGCACAAAACAGACACATAGACCAATGCAGCAGGATGGAACAGCCAATTAATTTTTGCCAAAGGCATAAAGAACATACACTGAGAAAAGGACAGTCTCCTCAATATATGGTAGAGAGAAAATTAGATAACCACATACAGAAAGTGAGATTAGACCCCTATCTCTCACCATACACAAAAATCAAATAAAAATGGTTTAAAGTCTTAAATCCAAGATTTAAAACTGTAAAACTACTAGAAGAAAACATTAGGGAAATGCTTCAGGACATTGGTCTGGGCAAAAATTTCCACTGTAAGACCTCAAAAGCATAGGCAGCAAAAGAAGAAGGAGACAAATGGGATCATATTAAGATCACATAGCAAAGGAAGTAATCAAAGTGAAAAGACAACCCACAGAGTAGGCAAAAGTATTTGCAAAGTATGTATCTGACATGGGGTTAATATCTGGAATATATAAGGAATTCAAATAACGGAACAGTAAAACAACAAATAACCTGATTTAAAAATGGGCAAAAGATCTGAGGAGATATTTTTCAAAAGAAGATACCAAAAAGGCTAACAGGTATACAAAAAATGCTGAACATCACTAATAATCAGGGAAATGCAAATCAAAATCACAGTGAGATATCATTTTACCCCAGGTAAAATAACTCTTATCAAAAACACAAAAAATAATGGATGCCAGTGAGTATGTGGAGAAAGAACATGTAAAAGAAAGGAAATCATCATATTAAAAAGATATCTGTGCTTCCATGTTTATTGTAACACTGTTCATAATATCCAAGATGTGGAATGAACCTAAATGCCCCTCAATGGATGGATAAGAAAATGTTGTATACTGACACAATGGAATATTATTTAGCCATTAAAAAATGAAATCCTGTCATTTGCAAACACGGATAGAATTGGAGGTCATTATGCAAAGTGAAATAAGCCAGGCACAGAATGATAAATACTATATGTTCTCACTCATATGTGGGAGCTAAAAAAGTGGATCTCATGGAGGTAGAGAGCTGACTGATGGTTATCAGAGCCTGGTAAGTGTAGGAGGAGGTGAGGGATAAAAAGAGGTTGATTAATGGGTACATAGTTAGAAAAAATAAGATCTAGTATTTGATAATATAGTAGGGGGACTATAGTTAAGAATAATTTGTTGCATAGTTGACAACAGCAGGAGGAGAGGAATTAGAATGCTCCCAAAATAAAGAAGGATAAATATTTGTGGTGATCAATGTCCCAATTGCCCTGATTTGATCATTACAGACTGTATGAATATATCAAAATATCATGTATCCCAAAATATATACATTATGCATCAATTTAAAAAGGTAGCAGAATATGTCCAAGCTAGCTCATGAATTAGCTAGCTAAATAAAGTTTTTAAAAAAGAGTTGAGAACATTGACTCCTGGCCTACAAAGCCTAATATAGTTATGATTTACATAAGAAATTTGGTTATCTGGTATAGAGTAACAGTCACCCATCATGGCAGACTGCCCTTGCTCCAGTTCCAGCTCTATCTTCCTCCTTGTGATGTTCATCTATAAACTGGAGCTGAAACAGTTCCTTCTTCTTAAGGGTTTTGAAGATGACTCTATTAAATCACTGTATGCTTAGATTTGCATCTGGCACAGAGCAGGAGTCCTTTAAGTGTTAGCTATGATGATGATGATGACGACGACGACAATGACGACGACGATGATGACAACGACAACATACTAAATGAGATAGCATTTTGAAACCATGGTCTAACCTGACTAGGTCCACCAAACTTTACTTGCCTCACTTGTTTTTAATCACTTGCTTTTTGTTGATTAAAAAATCCTATATAGCTAAAAGTCACATGGCTGAATAATATATATCTAAATTCCCACTAGCTTCCTTATAGATAACATCTGTGATGTATAGGTCACCACACTAATGATTGTTTTTCAGGGACCTGGAGTCCACTCTTGCCCAGTTCAAACTGGCTGAGCCTCCCTATCATTCATCTGGGCTTGCATGAGTGCCTGATGGGTGGCCTTTTGACATCACTGGGCCCAAAACTCCACCCTCAGATCATGCTAACACTGCCATGTTCTGAACTTGTGTCCACGAAGAGCCATAAATTCTGACTATGCTTGTGAAGACTGCCAATTACCTCACTTTTCCTTACCTCCAATCACCTTCCCATCATAGACCATCCTGCTTCTTTATCTCATAAATATCCCTAAAACCCGTATTAAAGGAAGTAGATGTGCAACTTGTTCTCCCATTTCCTCACTTTGCTGCCTTGTGAATAAACCCTTTCTCTGCTGCAAAACTCATTGTCTCAGTGATTGGCAAACTGTGTGATGGGCAAAACATGCCTGGTTCAATAACAGTTTTACCAAGAGGATGGTATTGGCTGAATGGAATATGTTTTTTACATCCAAGTGATAGGGTAGAATTTGTACTGTATAAAAGTTCATTTGAAAGGACAAGAGACTGGCACTAGGGCAATCAGTGAGGAGGTTATTTTAGCAATCCAAATTAACATGAATCCAATTCATTATAAATCAGAAGATGGCAGGGCCAAAGAGATTGAGATAGATACACAAGACAGCCTTAACAGTGATTTCTTAGAGTGAAATCTCCTGACCTACTAGCATTGGGATCTTCTGGAATTCTTAATTAAAATTCAGATTCTGGAGCCCCCAGTTGAAAACTTCAGAATCAGAGTTTGTACTTGTGTGGCGTCTAGAAAACTGTATTTTATAAGCTCCTTGGGTGTCTTTTTCTGCACACTAATATGGATGACCTCTACTTTGGGAGTTAAATTTACCAGACTTTGGTGACTAGCTCTCCAGTTTGAGGAAGAATAGAGGTTTTGCCTATGTTTTTTATTTGGGCACTGGAAACAGAATAGGATATGTGGTAGCTGTATAAGTCTCTATAGAAAGTGACATTAGTGACTCTGTTGCTTCACAGGAAATACCTCCTAGCTCCACACTGAGATGCACAGCCCTTCAAGATTGAAACAGAATGACCTAAATACACACAGAGCTAAGGTATAAAATGACTTATATCAGTTCCCTTCATAAAGTTGGGAAAAGGAGCTGGGTGTTGGGAGACCACAGTTTCCTTTGTTTCTGTGCCTCTTGTGAAGAAGAAATGGCAGCTCTTGTTCTGGATAATCTAACCATATTTGGATAGATCACGGGCTTGAAAGACAGAGATGTTGTTTCCCTGGAAGTAGGAGACAGCTTTGTTACCTAACCACAATACCAAAGATAATGTTTCCATCTGGGGCAAAGGTTCAGGAGGTTTGCCTGTGGTTCTCTTTATCCTGGAGTTTCCTAAGCTTGGGATTTCTCATCCATGACATAAACCCACTGTGTATGTAGCATCCACCTGTCTTCTTTGCATCATTCCCATAGGACTTGGGAGGTAAGCGGAACTGGTATGAACACGAAGCTCAGTCTCCTTGCTGTGCTGTGAGTAATGAAATCCTTTGGTCTCTGACCTACGAGTCTCATGTCTTCTTCCATCATCCATGAAACTGTGGCAGACTAACTTGTTAGTTTGCAAGTAGGGTAAAATGTTGGTGCCTTCACAGTTCTTGACAGACTCTGGCCTCTCAGTTTCTAGAAATAAATAGAGTGAGGAAGGAGGGACTTGGCCCAAGGATTTGAGTGCACCAGAAACCCTAAACCAATGGTTCTCAAACTTGAACATTCATCAGAACCACTCAAAGTGCTTGTTAAAACCAAGGTTCCTGGGCTTCACCACCAGAGTTTCTGATTCAGCAGGTCAGGGATTAGATCTGAGAATCAGTATGTCTAATAAGTTTCCAGGTGACATTGACACTGCTGGTCAGGGAACACACTTTGAGAAACACTGCCCTAAAGAGACTGAATTTGGATTTTATTTAGAGTAAGCCTTAGGCCCTGTATGTTTGCAAGACATGATTGTCTTTGTTCCACCCAGCTCAGCAATTTTTTTTTCACTTCAATATGAAGCCTTCTTTTAGTCTGAATTTAGAAACAAAGCCTCAAAAGAACAAATACATAGAGATCAGCCCACTGGTATGAATGAATTTCCATTGCAGCATAGATGCTGAAATCAGGCATATCCTGGCTTTGTGAGGCAAGAAGGCAACAGGAGGCATAAGATCAGCAGGAGGGAAAGTTCATGGAGGAGGAGAAACAAGAGGCTGGAGCAAATGAAGGCAAAGCTAGCAAAAATTATACCTTCACATGTGCTCAAACCTTTATCTGACTGCATCCCAACAGGCAGAAACTATTCAAAGGTACCTTGTCCTTAGCATAACCAGCCACATGGCCTTGGTAGAGACTTAAACCTTGGGGGGAACTACAGCCAGAGGTTTTGTCATATTCATACCAAATCCACTCTTGGTAGGGGGACCGAGGTGACCCACTCTTCATAAAGCTATTTTGATTATTACTTTGTGCTCCTTTTCTCCGTATTCGAAAAGTTAGTTCTGAGGCTTATTAATATGTAAACTTCTGTTTAAATTGTAGATCTCTGAAAATAATTGGTATGAATAATTCTTTTCAGCCAGTTGCAGGCTACGTCCAAAGGATTACTAGTTCTGTAACCACAGAAAGTATTAACTGTATGGTTAACTCTATGGTTGTCTTAAGTATCCTCATATTTTTCCTATAAACATTTAATTACTTCTAATATTGATATGAAACCATTAAGAATAGATAACATTTTCTAAAGGTTTTAGTTAAGTTGAAAGGGAGAATTTTGACTAATGAACAAAGGTAATTTCTACAAAATTAATATGTTTATTCTAAACTTGTCTAAACCAGCAGTTGTTGTTGCCCACTTTTCTTTTACCAGTCACCAGATATTCATTGAACAGTATGCTTCATGCTACAGCAGGAATATGCCCTTCCTGGAGAGAGAGGAGGGGATGGTCAGGTCACCTGGCCAGGGAGTGGTGGTCAGGAGGGCCTATTAGAAACAGGAGCCTTAAAAGATAAGAGGGAGTGCATTATTATGAGAGGGGCTGAAATTATCCATCTTGTAAGGAGAGAGCTTTTGGGACTGTTAACCATCTTATTAAAATAATGTCATAAAAAGATGCATTGTAATTATTGAAGGTCAAAACGAGAGTGGCAATTTAAGCCCTTTCTGGTATATTCGAGAAATCAGTCAATGCCTTGGGCTCTGCTCTGACAAGTTGATCTTATTCCTCTGCTTTTGATAACTTGCCCTGAAATCTTGGAGGTGCTGTTAGAAAATGTCCTTCACCTTATTTTTATTGCCAAGTTGCCAAGTAGTGGCCCCAGCCATAAGCAGGTCAAATTCAAACCCCATTCTATAGGAAGCCCGGCCTGGCTGCCTGGCCACTCTGGGCACCATATTCTAGACTGCAGTGGCTGCCGAGTTTACCTCCTCAGGGACCAATGGCAGGATTTACTTTGAGTTAGAAGCATCCTCTATGAGGTCTACCCTAAGTTCCCATTGCTTCTTAATCTTCACATTTTCATTAGGCAATATTTCTACACACATGATCTTTACACCAACTAGCATGGTTTGAATCTCTGTCCCCATCAAATCCCAAGTCGAATTGTAATCCTTAATGTTGGTAGTGGGGCCTGGTGGGAGGCAATCGGATCATGAGGATGCTTAGCACCCCATGAATGGTTTAGTACCATCCTCTTGGTACTGTCCTCATGACAGTGAGTGAGTTCTCGTGAGATTTAGTCATTTAAAAGCCCCTCCCCATCTCTCACTCCTGCTTCTGCCACGTAAGATGCCTGATTCTCCTTTGCTTTCTGCCATGGTTGAAAGTTTCCTAAGGCCCCACCCAAAGCAGGAACTGTGATGCTTTCTGTATAGCCTGTAGAATCACGGGCCAATTAAACCCCTTTCTTTATAAGTTACCCAGTCTCAGGTATTTCTTTATAGCAATGCGAGAACAGATGAATACACCAACCATTCCCAAATATATACTCCTGACCCAGGCTTTTCTCTCAAACTCCAGTCATGACTGCTGCACACTTACATATGGATTTTTCTGTAAGAAGAGGGTGGGAACTAAGATTTATGAAGTGTCTATCGTGTGCTGCACACTAAATAGTATCTTAATGCATCAGGAATCATAGGTGGGAATGATGGAGACCACTTCTAGCTAATTTAAGCTGAAGGGAGCTTGCCAGAAGTAGATGGGGGAGCTCTTAGGAGGGCAAGAAAGGCTGAGAACCACATATAGGCATCAAGGTGTCCCAGAGAGTCTTGGGAGCAGGAGCTGTTTACAAGTCTCATCAGGACATTATCTCTGCAATGTTATGGATTCTGTTTTCAGTCTTTTATTCCTTTTGCTCACGACTCAAACTCCAGAGAGGGGGGATCAAGTTGGGAAAGGTTGGATCATATATCGAGTCCTTAGCTTGAAAAGGCAAGGTCATTCCTGTTAAAAGCCTCGCCTGAGTGCATCCAATGCGGAGAGATTCTTCCCTAAAGAAAATCAAGCTGTTTTCACTCAAAGTTGGCAGACTGGATGCTGGGTAGCCCCAAATCACACATGGCCACCTTGAGAGGTAGTTTCTGTTACCACTACTTGACAGATGAGAAACTGAAGCTCCAGGGGTTTCTGTAAGCTGCCAGGGTTGTGCCGCCTCATCGCTCTGCTGGCTGTCCTCCATGCTGCCCTGCCAGGCACCTCACGCTCCTCATCCTGCTCCTGTATTCCTCCCATCTCTCTGTATCCCATCAGCCAGGCCTGAGCGTATCTCCCTCCCTCCATCATGGCTGCTCCTGCCTGAGCTGAGGTTCTAACGGGATCCACAGCAGTGGCTTTCTCACTTGTCTGCCTGCCTCTAGGTTCTTTTCTTCTTCCAGCATCGATTCACTTCAGTTGTATCATTAACTTGTTAAAATCTTTCAAAGGCTCAGTGTCACCAATCAGATAAAATTTAAATTCTGTAGCATGAAAGGCAAAGAAAGCCTACGCTCACCTTTGCAAGTTCATTTTTCATGATTCCCTGTACTCTCCAAAACCTTCATTGCAGGGCTCTGGCCTGCTGGACTCTTCAAGTGTCCCAACTGCTCCTTCCCTCTTTTCCTTGCTTTCTGTCAGGAAAACCTTTCCCATCCTAGTTATCCTGGTGGTTCCTAAGCAACATCTAAAGCCCATGTCAACCCACCTTCACTAAGCAACTTCCTCTAATTTCTTTGGGCTCAGTACTTTTTGGTATGTTCTGTATATAGACACATATAGAGATAATTCTGGACTAGGATGACTGGTTTACATATTTGTAAAAACAGTAGTGGTATTTAGTAGTACATATAATATTCATTGAAAATATTTTCTTTTTTTTTTTGAGATGGAGTCTCGCTCAGGCTGCAGTGCAGTAGCGCGATCTCGGCTCACTGCACGCTCCGCCTCCCGGGTTCACGCCATTCTCCTGCCTCAGCCTCTGGAGTAGCTGGGACTGCAGGTGCCCACTACCATACCCACATGTCCAGCTAATTTTTTTTCTTTTTTGTATTTTTAGTAGAGACGGGGTTTCACCATGTTAACCAGGATTGTCTCAATCTCCTGACTGCGTGATCCACCCACCTCGGCCTCCCAAAGTGCTGGGATTACAGGCGTGAGCCACCGCGCCTGGCCAAAAATATTTTCGAAGCTCTTACTATGTGCCAAGTACCATGGTAAATTCTTAATATGAATTACTCTTATTTAATCCCCACAGTTCTATCTGAGAAATGGATGCTACTCAGGAATAATAGCTAATGCATGATAGGTTTAATACCCAGGTGATGGGTTGATAGGTGCAGCAAACCACCATGGCACACATTTACCTGCATAACAAATCTGCACATCCACCCTGGAACTTAAAATAAAAAGAAGGAAGGGAGGCAGGGAGGGGAAAAGAAAAGAAAGAAAGAAAAAAAGGAAGGAAGGAAAGAGAGAAAGAGAAAAAGAAAAGAAAAGGAAAAGAAGGAGGGAAGGAAGGAAGGAAGGAAGGAAGGAACGAACGAACGAACGCAAGAAAGAAAGAAAAGCTTATTATCATAATACCTATTTCGCAGATGAGAAAACAGAGGCTCAGAGAAGTTAACTACCTTGTACGGGATGCAACAGTAAACAGTGGAGCCAAGATATAAGCCAGATAGTCTGACTCCAGAAGACTTGCCTGGAATCACTGTGTACTGCCCTCCCCTTTCCGCTATCAGACTGCAAATGTTTCTCAGCTGTAGAAACCATGAACATTTGCACTTTCCCAGTTCAGTGTCTAGCATAGAGCAGATAAGAAATACCTACTGAATGCTATATAAGGAAATACACTCATGGAAGATCGAATTCCTTTGTGCTTGATAGGGCTCAGATAAGGTGCTGTCTGAGGGTGGAATCCTAAGGTGGAGGCAGGGACCACCTCTTGGGAACCATTTCAATGTCATAGTTTGCACTTACCACAAGCTTTTTCCTGATAGCCTCTAGTTTTTCAGTTGCTGCAGCCAGTTCTAAGTTTGCTTGGGCTAATGCTTGGCGTTTTGGCTCCACATCACAGTAGACCTGAAAATTCATGAATTCATAAAGATATAAGGAGGGTAAGTAATCATTCAGTCCTAGATAGGATGGATGCTTTATAATTAAAATCTCTAATTCACCTAGCAATTTCTCTTTTTTTATTGAGATGGGGTCTTCTCATGTTGCTTAAACTGGTTTTAAACTCTGGGGCTCAAGGGGTCCTCCCACCTCAGTCTCCCAAAGTGCTGGGATTACAGGTGTATGCCACCACACCTAGTCTGTTATTTTTCAGACATGGTGCCACCTAAAGGCAGAGCACAATCCACATAGCCTTCCACATTGTCTCTGGTCCACCATTATTTTACTTATTTCATCTGGACCTTAGAGTTACAAGTACTTGCATAAAATGTGATGTAAGTCAAACACCATTAAGATACTAAAATCAATTTATCATAAAATGTGAAGATACTCCTCATATTACTAGAAATTACATCGTGCAGAAACCATAGCCAAAGCCGAGATCATGTCTAGCCTTTAAGGCAGAAAATAACTGTGGAAAAATTCTCAACACAGAAAAGAGAGTGGGAGATATCCACACAACATCAACCACATTGTCACTTTCTTTTCTAAGTTCCCGAGCACTTTAAGCACACGTTGTTTGAATGGGCCATCTGAGAATTTAGGTGGATAAATTTTTCTGCTGGTAGGGAGAGAGGGAGACAATTAAATTTTCTTTCCCATTTTATAGCAAAATAAGACAGAATGCAGCCACAGTCAAGCTCTATGCTTGTCTTTTCACCTATTATACAAGTAGAAGACAGGGCTGAGACATTTCGTTATGGAGAGAGGCTGTACATCAACCACAACCTGTCTAAACTCTTGTTTTATGAAGATTTCCACTAAAGAGAGAGATCAAGACAGTCCTATTCTTGTGGGCCCCACAGTATAAAGGAAATAGCCTGGCTTTATGAAAATTACTTTGGGAATTGAATTGACTATATTGACTTTTTCTAATTCCATATTTGAATATAACATACGACCCTCCAAGACAAAGATGAGAGTTCTTCAGAGTCGTGGGCCATGCATAGTTCCCTTATTAGATCAAGTGCTCTGCAAAGTGCTTGGGATACAGTTGGTTGGCGATAAATATTTGATAAATAAATGCATGAAATTATAATCTATCTCTACACTGCTGAAAAGTACAAATTTTAGATTAGATCACATATAGGCACAAAACTTACCTGTCATTAAAATACTAACGCAAAGAAATGGTTATTTCCTTATCTCACTATGTCAACAATACAGATGGTTTGAATATTTGCTTTGAGAGCAGGGGCCACATTTAATTTGAGGTGAATTCAGATTTGCAGTTGTTTTAAGTCAACAGGAATTAAATATTTAAATGTAAATAAGTAAAATTCATATATAAGTTTTCATCTAACTACTTATTGCTCTTTAATATAAGGCAGCCAATCACTCTACCCGAAAAAAAGATAGTTTCTAACATTTCAAATAACCTCCTGTAGATAACTGTTTACTCTAACATGCTCATGTGTTATTCTTCGAACTATATATCCTTATTCAGAAAACGAAATAACAAATTTTACTCTTTTTGCTGACCTAGAAATTGATGCGTTTGTGGCCCTTTGTGGATAACATCTGCAAACACTCAATTTAGGATTGATACCTCATAGAATTTAATGATGTTGATGACCCAGGCACAGAGGCCAGCTGCTGCAAAAGATTTGGTTCGAATCAGGTTTGGATTAAACTCCGGGTCTTTCAAATACTGTTCATTCACCACTTTTAGACAGTTCTCTGGAATGTGCTCTTTGTCGTAGTTCATTAATGCTTGCAAAAAATCATCAACCTGCAAAGCAAAAAGATTTATGGCAATGAACCCATTTTGGCTGCAGAGAAAATTCCAAGATCAAAAGTTAAAATCAGATTTTAGGACTCACATTACAAAAGCAAAATTGGCAAGCTGCATTTATCCTACTGTTCGACTTTTTCAGTCTTTGTAGTATGAAGTTAGAATTAGCAATGGACACTTTTAAAACCTCTTCTATCCCGGGGTAAAATATTCAGTCCCAGCACAGGAGGTATTCACATTTTGAAGAAAAGGCAGGCAGAAAAGAAAAAGCAAAAACACACCAAAAAGCCCCTGTGCTTCACCTTCCTGTACATTAGTAACATTTTTCCAACCTAAGAAATCCATGTAATTTTCTCCCTCCTACACTTAACTGCTTTCATAATTTTGCAAATAATTAGCAACCTTCCACCTGCTGCTGGCATTGACTTAGGTATGCCGTAACTCCAAGCTAACCTCCAACTTGGCAAACAAAAACTGTAAGTTTAGAGAACATATACAGTAGATTACATTCAGCAACTGTGAAGATGATTTCTTCTGACCTGAACATCTTTTGCTATTAAGCATAACCATAGTACTGAAAACAGTATGGAAATTATCAGGGTTTTCATCTTGCCAGGCTACGCTGATACCTTTCCCATGAAGACTTTAGCTGCTTTCCAACTTCGGTCTTTGGGCACTCTTCCCCGAGGAGCCAGAAGGACCATCACGGCTGCAGTAACATTGGTAACTGCAATGGGCGGGTTGGGAAAGGCTTTCAGCTCACTGAGGTTGACCTGAAGAAAAATACGCATGTGCGCACACACACATAGACAGACAGACAGGATTAGGGGAGGTCTGGTGAAGCTCTGTAAGTTGTCATGCTAGTCTTCAGTGGCCTACTCTCCTTATCAAACGAGTCTCAATTTGGCAATTCTTTGCCATCTGGGGACTCCACCTTGGAACTCCAGGAGGTTCAATTCTTGCTGGGAACTTCTCTGATACTCTGGAGACATCACTGCCCTTTCTTGCCTCCAAGAAAAATGATCTATATATCAGTCCTGCAGAGCTCTGCCCACTGAGACCAGGACATACACACACGTGTGTGTATGTGTGTATATGTTGTAAGATATTTATAGGTTCTGTCCCACTATGTAATAGATTTGCATCTTAACCAAACCCCTCCCAGACACATAATTCCTTAATTCAGTGTCTCTTAGGTTTGTTTTTCTGTCTTACATGTACAAGCAAGAAATATCTTCCATTACACTACAGGGACTCTCAACTAGGAGAGGGCCAAGATAGGCTGAACCTTCTTCTCTACTCCTTTATCGCCTCAGGTCAGACCATTGATTAATCCAACAGATGATGTTAATAGTATAAATTATATGGTATCAGGGCAAATACTATGAGGCAGGAACTAGCACATATAAGAAGCTCATGTAGGCTTATGATATTTAATACATGATTTAAAAACCAAAACCAACCAGGTATTTCCTATGATATTTTATGTGCTATGTAATACACCCTTGCTTATAAAACCTTATCAAATGTTGAACCTGATTCTGCTCCCTTATCAGAAGCTGCCTATTTATTTGGTATATGATTACAAAGAATGGAAAGAGAGTGAAAGCAAGAACAAAAACAAATACTTAAAATATGCTAATAATTGAGAGCTGGCTAACCAAGATTCTTTTATAATTTATAAATATACACAGCTTTATAAGTGGTGCTATTTTGCCTGAGTAAAGAGTAATTATTCAGAGAAAAATTTGCAAATTTAGAGAAACACAATAAAGAAAATAAATATTCCATTACTCAGAGATAACCAATTAATCTTACTTTTTGCCAGTCTTTTTCTGTGCACATATTCTTACCAAAAGAATTAGTCATATGAAATACCCTATTTTATAATCTGCTTTATTCACTTAATATATCATGGTTAATGTGTCACATTGCTAATTAGCATTTAACAATATTATTTTAAAGGCATAAGGGTATTTGAAGGTGTAATAATTGGAATTCTATCATGGTATGTTTCCATTTAACATTTTTCAGTTTTATGGAAATACTGTAAGAAATACCCATGTAAGTATCTCTTTAGTCACAGTCAAAATTATTTTCTTCAAAAAAATACTTAGAAAACGAATTCAGTATTTCTATGAAGAACAGTGAAGATCTAGATTCTTTACTTTTTGAAATGGAATCTGAAGAATCTCAGGCCCAGTGATTTCCTGAGCTCTCCCCAGAGGACTGGGAGAAGACCCCAGGATGAGATTAGCTGCAGGCTCTTAAAAGAACACTGCCCTCCATTTCACTTTCCCTAACAATATGCTTGTGATGAACACAGCTTACTTTCTAAGAATTTGAGTGCTTAGGGAGGTTTCACCAAAACCACGAAACTCAAAGAAATGGTGGGGACCAAACCTATGTATCTTTGCTCCCATTGTTCTTTCCATGAGGGTCTCTCATCAGTGCTACTCTTTATATTCCAGAGGAAATAAAGAATCCTTGGCCTAGTTCTTAAAGCAACACATGATATGAAAAATTGGATTTGGGTCAAATCCAGTTACCAACAATCCAGTTGCCTTTCGTAAGAGTATAAATCCCATGCTG
Source organism: Macaca mulatta (assembly GCF_049350105.2). Taxonomy (NCBI): domain Eukaryota; kingdom Metazoa; phylum Chordata; class Mammalia; order Primates; family Cercopithecidae; genus Macaca; species Macaca mulatta. Next base: position 106,528,406 of record NC_133408.1, read on the forward strand.
TTGGAAATATTCCAAAGGAGACTGCTTATTGGGTTGCTGTAGCACAGAGTCCTGGATGGCAAAAAAAAAGTTGAACTATAATGACAACCTCAAAGGTTTGTTTCAACTTTAATATTTCATGGGTGTTTCTTTCCTTTTAAAATACTTTTTCGCTGCATGGGCTACACTCTCAGTTCAGTTAGTCAAAGTCTAATAAGCTTTAAATATTACTCTGAAGAAACTCAGGGACCAATAAATCATCTTTACCCTGTTGAGTGTATTGAGTGCAGCTGTAGCAGCCACCAGTGCAGGCTCAGCCTTGAGTAAGTCAGCCTCGCATTCTCTCTGTTTCTGGAACACTTCAGTCTGAATGGCTGTCACCTAATTAGAGACAAAAAGCACACAAAGCTATACAAATTATTATCACAGATATCTCTAAAGAGAAATGGAGGTTGACTCAGATGCACTGCTAAATAATTCATTTCTCTGTACTTTGAACAGGTGAGGAATTTGTTAAATAGACTAATTTGCCTTTAGGCATAGTATGTATACAAAGTTTTGTAAATGTAAAAAACACACAGTAACAAATCTCAATATAAATGGATTCAAGTTTCAAAATGCTCCAAGAAAAGCTTTGACTCATTTAATTATAAGGTACCACTAATAGTAAAAGCAAAATTAAGTGATTCCTCTGTTCTTCAGTTTTCTTTTTTAAAGAGTCCTGGATTAACAAACATCTGGGTTAGCTTAGTAACCTAGACCACAAAATATTCTTGCTAGGATTCTCTAATTTTTGCTAACTTTTGCTTAGAAGCCATGTTGGCTATTACTAAAGAACAGATTTGAAGCTCTTTTGATCAACTATCTACAATATATTCTATTCTGTGGTTGTGGATTGCATGCCTAACTATAAATAAAATGTTAGTGAAAACTACTGGTTGCTCCAAGGACATGGTAAGAAACCACAGATGCAAGAGCCCACATCTGCCTTTGGTATTGGAACGATAACATTGATACCCACTCTCCTCTTGTGGATCCAGTGGCACCTCTTCCCAGGACACAGAGGGTGCTGCATCAGCCTTCTGACATGATATATAATATAGAGGAAACTCATGCTGGTAAACCTGAACCAAACCAAAATGAGAAGCGAGGGCGGAGGTGGGAGGTGGCTTATCCTCCCCTTAAGATACCTATAGAATCTGAAAGGCCAGGAAGAGTGAATTTTTAGTCCTCAGTAGAAATTTGAATTTCAAAGCTGTGGCACTAGGCACCAGGATCTAGCCACCATGGGAGATGGTTCCTGTGGTGATGGTGATTGTGGAATATAAAGTGTGAACAAAAGTATATTTCTTCAGATGTGTTTGAAATGAACAAGTTTAACTATACCATAAAATTAAACACTGCTCACAACAAATTATGTTGTCTACTACAGCTTTATTAGCAGTAATTACGCTTCTCCTGATTAACCATTATTTTGCTGTGTACTGTACCTTTTATGAAGATAATTGGTTCGGGGTAGATATGTGACCTCCTGCTAATACACACACAGCTATCGTTAATGTAAATAAGGAAACCCTGCATGTTTACTGAGAACTACTCAAAAACCACAACCCTCAAAAACTGCCAGGAATGGACCATGAAAATTTTCTGTATGCTACAGAACACTGCTACAGATAAACGAGTTTATGTGAGCAAAGGAGTTATCACCTCAGGTTTATGTAATTACCATAAGGATACAGTGAATCTATAAATGCTATTTGTTGCCATTTATAATGGCATCATTAAAAAATCATTTTAAATTGGACTCAGGATCATAGGTTTTTAGTACTGGATAAAACCTTAAAGAGTACTTCTTTTAAGTGCTCTTTCCTTTTTTTTTTTTTTTTTTTTTTGTTTTTGAGACACAGTTTCGCTCTGTCACCCAGGTTGGAGTGCAGTGGCATGATCTTGGCTCACTGCAACCTCCACCTCCTGGATTCAAGTAATTCTCTTGCCTCAGCCTCCCAAGTAGCTGGGATTACAGGCACGCTCCACTACACCCCGCTGATTTTTTATATTTTTACTAGAGGGGTTTCACTGTGTTGGCCAGGCTGGTCTTGAACTCCTGACCTCAAGTTATCCGCCTGCTTCAGCCTCCCAAAGTGCTGGGATTACAGGCATGGGCCACCACGCCTGGCTAAAGTGCTATTTCTATCAGCCTAGTAGCTGCTACTCATTTCTGACTCCTTTACTATTAATGGAGTATTTTTCGTTTGGGTAATTTTTATAAACAAAACAATTTTGAACATTAAATAAAAACCCACTCATACAAATGAAGAAAATTCTCAGGTTGGTCAACTTATTTCTCATTCTCAATACCTCTCACCCTAAGGTGCAACAATACTAGAGGAGTGAAAATTCTGTATATCTCAGTAAGCTGTTAAGCCAGTGTACAATTTCCTTTGCCCAGTGGCTCCTAGGTATTGGTCAGCAATGCTCAACCTATAAAACAAGAGAAGAGTTGCATGGAGTGCCTAGAGAGTGTGCTTTTCCCTTACCCTGTAAGTTAAAGCAGGAATTTGGAGACAGTTTCACCCATGGGCAGACAAGAAATTCTCTGCCTTGCATTCATCAACAGCCCCTTGCAGAAGTTCTTAAGATTTAGTGGTGAACACAGGGAGAGGATAAACAGAATGAAGTCCCAAAAACTGCTTGTTATGAGCTAAATTGTGTCCCCCCCAAAATTCATATGTTGAAGACCCAAGCTCAGAATGTGACTGTATTTGGAGACAGGGCCTTTACAAGGAGGTCATTAGCGTGAGCCCTAATCCAAACTGACTGGGGTGAGAAGTTCGGACACACACAAGAGACATCAGTGGAAATAATCACGGAGAAAAGATCACGTGAGGACACAGCAGAAGGCAGCCATCTGCAAGTCACAGAAAGAGAAACCTAACTTACCAATACTTTGATCTTGGACTTCCAGCCTCCAGAACTTGGAGAAAATAAACTTCTACTGTTTAAGCCTCCCAATCTCCCAAAAGACCCCATGTGGTATTTTTGTCATGGCAGCCTTGGCAAGCTGACACAGTACACTTATCAGCCTTTGGATTGTAAGAATTTCCTTATGATCCTCTAAAACCCAGGCCCACCCACATTCAGAACAGAAACACACACAAAAACTGATAGCCATTCCAAATCAAGATTGATGCTCAACTTTTGAAGCGATGATATTAGCGCTTCAATTTAGAAGGTGCCTCTACTCATGAAGGTTTACACTCCACTCAAGGGAGAACACAGTTGGAAAGCAATCAGAGAATTCTTAGCATTTTAGAATTTGGAGCTAAGAAGCCAAACCAAGGTGGAAGAAGAACTAAGTTTCACAGGCTTGATGATGCTTGTGTCACTTGAAGTCATTGCTGGCAATGTCAGTGGTTCAAATTGCCCTTGATTACCTTATAGATTTGAAGCAATGATTTCAACCTGCTTCTCTACATGGGCTGTCGAGGTTCACGGCAAGACATTCTCTAACCCCAACATTAGTTTAATCATATTAAACGTGGCTGTGTACTTTGTGAGCTGTGAAGCATTACTTTTAAATTAGTGCCTATGTTTGAAGACTTGAGACCCCAATTTCATAGGACCAGAAACAGTCCATATTCACCCCCTTTAGTATGGCATAGCATAGTATCTAGCACATTGCTGAACATATGACAAATGTGAGCCCACAGCAGGGACTCAGGTGTTGATGAATTTCTAGATGCTTCCTAGTTTAATTACGAAAGAACTTTCTTCCATGAATACCTAATTTACAGTAGTTCCTTCCCACCATCATGTCTCTCTACTTGATTTTCATCAGAGCACCTATCTCGATATATCCAGCTTCTCAATGTGTGACTTGTCTCCTGTCAGTCTTTTCCATTGCAATGTAATCTACACGAGAGCACCCTGCTTGTGAAATATCCCTAATAGTCTACAACAGTGCCTGGTGAAAAAATAGACGTTAATATTTGTTATTTATAATTAAATTAAGCTCCAATGAAAATGCTTAGAAGTATTATTTTTATGTCTTGGTATGGATTAAACATAAAAAATAGTATGTGCCTTCTTTGTGTTTGAAGTTCACTAAACAACCTGTCAGATGAGTTCTAATTTGCTAAAACTTCTTTCTCCTTTTATGAGGGAAATTTTTCCTTAAGAATTCACATGTAAAAATGCAAAAAAAACCCCTCTTTATATTTTAAGTTTCCAAAAGTATCTGTGATGATAAGTTATGATATAATAACCACTAGAACATCACACGTTTGTGTAATACCTGAAAAATACTCCCTGGGTAGAATTAGCTCATGGTGATTGTATCATGTGTGATAACTAATTGCTCAATGTAATAATATACTTTGTCTTTTTTGCTCCTCTTTGATGGAGAATGGGGTCTCATTATGTTGTCCAGGCAGGTCTCGAACTCCTGGGCTGAAGCAATCCTCCTGCCTCTGCTTCCCTAAGTGCAGGGATTACAGGCATTAGCCACTGTGCCCAGTCCAATAATATACTTTTAAGGACATTCTCCACTTATCTGCAACTCAACAGAAACATTTACAACTCAAATTAGGAATTTTATGCCTGCTGATCACATAGGGCGTGCCAAATGTGTCTTATCTTCAATTTTAAATGCCATAATCTTATTTCTTAAAACTGTCTGTTTACAGTTTTGATGTTCAACAAACTTTTCAACTCTTTAGTTGTGCAAGGAAGACACGCTCAATACACATTGGAAAAAAAGAAAAACAACTCAATTGTATATGAATGGCAACACCACTAGAAAAACTCACATATTTTCAGGTAACCTAAAAGGTAAGAAAAATGGCATAATCACTACCGATTCAATGGCTGTGAGAATGTTAGCAACTTACAACTTTTTATTAATTAGGCCCTGATTATAATCTTTTGTCTAAAATAAGAAATTTTTACTTTAAACATATACACTCAATTTTTAAATAAATATATATTAAATTTTTTGTTTACTATGGTATTTCTTTTGAGAAATCAGATGTACAAAACTATGTCTTCCATTTGTAGCTGATGTTTTGGTAAAAGAAGATGACAAAAGACATTGTATTTATTTCAGAATTGCTAGAAACCTGAGTAGAAAGCAAGCAGAATCTATATAATGTTAAAAGGAATTATTTCCAACAATAAAACGTAATACAGAATGCCAGGGCCTCAATCGAATCAAAAAGAACAAATTTAGCTTAGGACTTAATAATAAACTCCAGTTGTATTATTAAAATGCAAAATTTGAAAACCATCTTGCAAAGTGATGGAATGGGCTTTGTTAACAATTGAGTTGTTCAATTTGCCTAAAAAGTGGAAACCTTTAAAAACCTCAGAGGTGACTTCCTGACCTTTACTGTAATACAAATAGGCCTGATGTTCAAGATCCACATCCATTATATGCTTGAATGAGCTCAGTATTTATTGTTCTTTCATATCATTAAAAGAGCTAAAAGGTTGGGGAAATGCATAATGTAAAGAAAGGTCAAGTGGTAATCATGGTGTGAAATGCTGTTACATGTGTAACTATAATAATTCTTTAGACTTTACGCTCCCTGGAGAGGAAGTTGTTCAAAATTGTTCACCTACCAAGGTTTATTTTGTGCTAAATATAGCTCAGTACTCTAAATGGTGGAATTAGCCTGACCTTTCGCTCCTCAGCATCAGCCACAGTCTTTTCCCGGCTCACTTTCTCCGTCTGAAGGCCGATCTTTGTGATCAGAGCTTCCGCATCGTGATTTCTCAGTTGCAACTCGGCTTCTTGAGAGGCAAGTCTGGCTTTTAGATCTCCCACCTAAAGCAAAAGTCTGACGTCACTGGCCTTGTTCACAACAAATCCCAGGTAGAGCTTATGATTGGGAATGAATTCAGGGATTCCTAACAATTTGTATCTTGCATCTGTCTCTACCCTGATTTTCACTGTCTTCTGATTTGCACAAATGCAGCCACATTGCTTTTCTCCACGTGAGAACAAACAGAATATTTTCCAATGATTTTGCAGGACATATAATTATTTTTTGTCAGTACTAAGAGGTTGAGTCGGGAAGTTGCTCTTCCCTCTGTCTGACCGCATGCTCCTCCAGCCATGTCTGCTTTTGGGTTCTAGGCAGCTCGGGCTCAAGGAAGCAGAGGTCGTGGGAAGACATACTTGGTCACGACCTGGAAGAACTATGCCTCTTCACTGTCCAACAGAAGGTTGCTGGAGGCTTCAGTAAATTGAAGACATGAATACTCCTTGCCTGACTGCAGATTAATTGGCTGCATATTAAAATGCCCACTGTGGCCGCGGCGGTGGCTCACGCCTGTAATCCCAGCACTTTAGGAGGCCGAGTCGGGCGGATCACGAGGTCAGGAGATCGAGACCATCCTGGCGAACATGGTGAAACCCCATCTCTACTGAAAATACAAAAAACTTAGCTGGGCGTGGTGGCGGGTGCCTGTAGTCCCAGCTTCTAGGGAGGCTGAGGCAGGAGAATGGCGTGAACCCGGGAGGCGGCGGAGCTTGCAGTGAGTGGAGATCGCGCCACTGCACTCCAGCCTGGGCGACAGAGCAAGAGTCCCGTCTCAAAAAAAAACCCACACACACATAAAATGCCCACTGATAGGTCTCACCTCTTCCCATCAAATGGAAAATGGCCCTGTTGATTTTTTTCACCTCATTGATGATCGTGAAGCTAACCCAATATTCAACTTAATACCTACTAAGAAGAGCAAACCGTGTGTTTGAGGTATTACTATGCTGTGGCCAAAACTCAGTGAGCTTCAGGGACATACATGTCTCCCATTGGTCTATCACTAAATAACCTTACTGAGCTCTTGGAGAACTTAGCCTTCCAAGGAATCCATAAATTCATCTGCTAAAAAGAACCGTCCACTTTTTTGAGCTAAAATTTCATTAGGTTCAGAAGGCATTACTAGGTTCCTCAGTTTGAAGGTCATGTAACTAAAAGCAGAAGTGAGGTAATAGAGAAAAAGACATGACTCAGTTCTCAGAAATATCTGAAAGCAGCTTTATACATCACAATAATTCTCTCTTCATTACATTTCTCTTCCAAAAGTGTAAGTATTACCATTTTTAAAAATCACAGCAGCAAAGAACAATCATAACCATTTATTTTAACTCAATTGCTAAAGACATTTCAGTGGTTTCATCTTGTGGAACAACATCCCATTACTATATCCAAGTAATCTTGTAGTTTCCATCCAACACAGTATATTCACACTCTACCTAAAAAGCATGATTACTACTATGACTGCTACTTGTACTATTATAGATTAAGCTATGACTGATTTTTCAGCCTCTCTATGAATTCAGGGTAACTTTGCATACTGACATGCTTCTCCATTCTTTTTAGCCATATGAAACTAGTGTTATGTTAGGCCATAGTCAAAAGAATCATCCATCAGGAAAATGCAAGTAAAAACACACCTATTAGAATGGGTAAAATAAAAATCAGAGATACCACCAAATTATTGCAAAGAAGCTGAGAAACTGGCTCTCTCATACACTGCTGGTAGTAATGTATAATGTCACAGCCATTCTGGAAAGTATTTGCCTGTTTTCTATAAATGTAAACATGCAAGTACCAAACAATTCATTTTTGGTCATTTGTGGATTTATGTCTACAAAAAGAAACCTATACATGAGTATTCATAACAGCTTTATTTATAATAGCCAAAACCCAGAAATAACCCAGATGCCCTTCAGTGGTTGAATGGTTAAATTGTGCTACTTCCATTCTGTGGAATACTATTCAATAAAAAAGGACAAATTATGGATACACCTAATACCTTGGCTGGATCTCAGGAAAATTATGCTGAGTGAAGAAAACCAATAACCAAAGGTTACATATTTTATGACTCCATTTGTATAGCATTTTTGAAATGACAAAATTACAGAAATGGAGAATAGATTTGTGATGGCCAGGAACTAGGATTCAGGAGGTGGGGAGGAAGTGGGGGTGACGTAGGTGTGGTTATAAAATGGTAACATGGAATATTTCTGTAGATGGAACTTTTCTGTGTCTTGACTGTGTGAGCACCCAGACCTACAAGTGATAAAACTGCATAAAACTAAACACACACACACACACACACACGTACAAGTAAAACAGGAAATCTGAATAAGGTCTGTGGATTGTACCAATGCCATTTTCCTGGTTTTGACATTGTACTAGTTATGCAGGATGAACCTACCATTGAACCCATAAGATGTGACAGGGACCTGTCTGTAGTATGTTTTGTAATTTCTTCTCAATCTATTATCATCTCAAAATAGAAATAAAGCAAAAAGAATCACCCAAGAGACTAGGACAAAATTATGTTATTTCAAGCCCTAATTTCAGTTTCTAAGGAAGCTGTTAACTCTGAAATATTCAAAGTGACTGAAGCTGTGGAAGCAAGGCTTTATCTACGAAGAAAGGTCACTAGGACTATCTGTGATGACCTAAGCTGACTTCTAGAGAGAGGTTATTTGGCTATAAAAGGGGCTTACAGCTTTACTGTAAAGAATGAGCATTGCTAAGGTTTTCAAATGACATGGCATTCCTTAAGGCAGACCCTTAGAGGATGCATGCTCCAATATATAGGCATTACGCTCTTCATACAACCTGATCTTACGCTATATGGCTCTCCAATTCTCCACATAGGAAACCACCCTTCCTTTTTATAACCCACTTATTTCTAAAACTGTCATGTAGCTGTTGAATATTCCAACCACGTTTTTGATATTAGGAGCATTCTATGCACAAATACCTAATGAAAAGAAATCACCGTCAGTCTTTCCATCAAGACTTCATGTGTCAATCAAGACATCCTGTGTCTATAGACTTTCTGCCTGGGGTTCTTAGCTAAGGGGGAGTAAAGAGACTCAAGCAGCCCTGGACTTGGCAGACACAGTGAATTAGCTCTCCCTTCTCCTGCTCCTCTCCCATCCCCTTGACTCATCAATATATAACTGAGGTGATTATTAAGAAATCACAGTCTCTCTCCTCTTCTTTTTTCCTATGGCTGAGATGCTGCCACCACTGCAATGGTTCAGGATGGTACCCCACTTGCTTTTAGCTCTGTCATTTGGGAAAACAACCCTTTAAGTATGGCAGAAGCACTTATTTCCTTTTAAGTATGGCACAAGCACTTTGCCAAGGATGCCCCCACAGTATTAAAAGCTCAGTTTGGGTGACAACACTATCATTTCCTGATAGTGGGCAAAGTCAACAGGTTCGGTTTGGGATGACATTCAAAGGGATATAAATGCTTTGTGACACAGAGCTCCTTCCTTGTCTTATTTAGCACAACAAGACTCCAGGGAAAATCTTTCTTACAGAAAGCCGTCTTGATTTAAATGAGATAGACAGATAGAAGAAAACAGACATGGAGAGGGGCAAAAGACAAGAAAGTAAAATAAAGTGTGAATAAAAAGAATCAGGAAAGACAGACTTTTTTATTTTTTATTTATTTATTTATTTTTTTAAGACAGGGTCTTGCTCTGTTGCTCAGGTTGGAGTTGAGTGACCCAATCAGCACACTGTAACCTCAAACTTTTGGGCTCAAGGGATCCTCCTGCCTCAACCTTTCAAGAGGCTGGGTGTACAGGTGTGCGCCACCATGCTTGGCTCATTTAAAAAAATTTTGTGGAGATTGGGTCTCATTTTGTTGTCCAGGCTGGTCTCAAACTCCTGGACTCAAGCAATCCTCCCCCTTCAGCCTCCCAAAGTGCTGGGATTAAAAGTGTAAGCCACCATGCCTGGCCTAGATAGGCATTCTTTGAGAGGAAAGGAGAAGGTGCACAAATATGGATATGCTATTTGTGGGTTTCCTAGTAACTATTCTTAATGCCACTTGATCCCAACCATCCTGGAAACCTCCTCACTCTGGTTTCTCTTTCCTAATTGTGGTCCATCTACTCACTATTAGTACAGATCACAGTGTTTTGAACACAGAGTCATTCTCGGTATAGAAAACTAAGAGGGAAAGAGGCAATTGTGCTTTGGCCCAGAGTGACTGAAGGACGTGGCCAGAGAGCCCTTCAGAGTGAAAAGGTGCCCATGTGAAAAGGTGCTCCCTCCTTCGGGTCTCGGTTTATTTCAAGCCTAGCCACAGCTGGGTTACCCAGGCCACTTGGGGAAACCACTGGCCCAATCCTTGTAAAGCATATCAGAGTCTGACCTGACAACATTCACTCTGAGGCCACCAGTATTTCTAGTCTTGAGGTGATCACTAGAGAGAATTCTTCTCACTCCAGCTCTAAGTCCTGGCTGGCTCAGAGAAAGGCTGGGCTACTCTTCAAAGTCTCCAGAGTCTCTCATTCCAATGTCTTCTTTCCAGCCACAGAGAGGCAGCATGGTGCCATGGACAACTCACGAGCATCAGCGCACCACATACCTGGGTCTAAAACCCAACCTCACTGACTCTCTGGCCTTAAACTCTTCACGCCTCATATATAAAATTATAGTAGCAACACCTACTTCATGAAATCCTTTATTTTTTAACAACTAAATAATGATGATATGTGTACAGAACCACACACGATTAACATCCTGTGCTGATTCTCTCCTGATTTACCCCTGCAAGTTAGAGACGTCACCCTTTGAGGGAGCAGGGGCCTTAGGACTGAGGACACAGATGAGCCTGGACACTTTTATCTCAGAGAGCTGGTGGCTAAGAGGAGCAGACCAGTCACTAAAGTAGGAGAAACGACTCTACTTTGGGATCTCGCCACAGTCATTAGCCAGAAAATGATGCCTTCACTGGAGGTTGAGAATCTGAGACCAAAAAGGATACTGGTCCATCCTAGGATGATAAAAACTTTGACGACAAGTGCCATGCACTGAAGAAGTCACAGACAAGTGAGGCAATCGGCTGTGTCTGCTCCTTCAGTATTCCACACTGCCTTGCACTGAGTCAGGCCGGGAAGAGAAGGCTTCTCCCTAATCCAGCTGTGACACAGTAATCAGCCAACTCCATTGTAGGCTTTGGAAAGCAGTAGCAGTGTGTTCTTGGTGTCATGAAACTGTAAATTTCACCAGTTGGCATCTTATAGAAATGGATTTGGGGGGAGGGGGGAGGGATAGCATTAGGAGATATACCTAATGTAAATGACAAGTTAATGGGTGCAGCACAGCAACATGGCACATGTATACATATGTAACAAACCTGCACGTTGTGCACATGTACCCTAGAACTTAAAGTATAATAATAATAATAAAAATAAAATAAATAAATAAATAAATAAATGGATTTAGTAGTGCTTCAAAGGGAAATATATTTTTCTATTAAACAGCATAAATGTCACTCAGTAATAACACATCCTGGTCATACCTGAGAGGCTGTGGTTTTTAGTTTTTGGATGCCGTTCACCAGATGTTCTTTTTTCTTGGATACCTCATTTTGCTTCTTCTCCAACAGGTTCTTAAACAGTGATATTTGCTCTAGAAAACTCTTTGGGGTGGTATAGTTGTGCCTTCTCTCATTCCGGTAGTATCTGGTGCTCATTTCATTTACAGTGGTGTGAACATGTGCCATGAAAAGGCTAATAGAGTCTTTGTGCAGTGGCTGAAAACGTAAACATTACAGTTCATGTGAAATCCTTTCAAGTTAAAAATACAACTAAAAAAAAAAACAGAAGAAAAATCAAGAAAATGATCATTTTTTTTCTAAAAGTCAGAAAAAGATTATAGTATAACCTAGGAAAACTTATTTAATCTTTAAGCATTATCCACAGGATTTGGGAGATTACAATAAAGCATTCAGCTTGACTAACCTTCTTCTTGCCAAGTAGGACAAAGGGTTTTTATGCGCTCCACATACCAAACGCAAAAGCCAACATATACAGCTCTTCACAACTTGATTTGTATCTACCAAGTGTGTGAAAGAGAAGGTGGAGAAACAGACATGATATCCTGAGAAATATTTCTGCCACTGCTTTCAAACTAAGCTTTAGACAAAGAGAAGCAATAACCCTGCAAAGTCACTGGAAAAAAAAAAAAAGCCAAAACTTAGAAACTCACAGTTTTGTGAGAACTCATGTAAACACAAACTGGATAGTAGGGTATAAATGTCACTGCTGCTGGGAGAAAAATGTCATGACCATTTCTATTCTTATTTGGCAAAGAAAACCCACAAAAGAGCAACTCTCCTTCAGTGAGTTACTGGAAGACCCCCCACTATACATTCCTTCTATTTTGTCCTCTATGACTTCTGAAGTAGTTAACTTTTTAATTTGTGGAGTCACATCTCCCTCATTTTAATGATTATTTATTGCATTCTGTACAAGATGAACCAGGTTCAATTAATCAAGGGAAGCCTAAAAATCAATTAATATGAATTAAATGAGCTACACCAACTCTTAGGAAAGTCACACATAATTTACCAAAGTGTTGTCAATAATGCCCAGACATCTTTGGGAAAACTGCACACAAGTGGCTGGTGATGCAGTTAAACGTTTCAAACCTGCACCATTAATATTACAAGCAGAGGGGTGAGGAGAGATAGGTCAATTCTTGTTGGTGAAAAACAACTGCTCCTGAACAATGTCTTTAAACAATCAACTTTCCAACATCATGACAAATTCCCGAGTGGGTTTAAAATACCTCCATATTGGATTGTGCTGAGTATTAAAAATCCATCTCACCAGTAACTGAAATAATGTATTACTAAAACAAAAGTTAAAAATAATGTGATATAAATTCTGAATATTCTTGGTTTCTAGTGGACTCTATTGATACAAATATATTTCCAAACGGTGGACTCAGAAAAATAAAATTTATGAAGAAGTTTATATAAACTTCATATAAATCATAATTCTTTGGAGACTTTATTTTTACAAGAGCTTGACTTCACTACAGACATGTGCAGGAATTTAACCTGTCCTGTCTTGTTTTAATGGGAACTAAAGGTACATACATACCTTTCTACAATATAGATAAATAATTCCTCAGCCAAGTGTAACCTCCTTACAGGAAGAAAAAAAAAAAAAGAAAGAAAGAAAGAAAAAAAACCACTCTGGCCTCTGCCCAGCCATGATCCTTATGAGGAGGCTCCTTGGAGGCGCTGAAAGCTCTCTTTAACAACAGTTTCATTTGTAAATCGGGGATGGAAGAAGTGGTTTCCGGTAGAGCTGAAAGTGGCCCGAGACAACTTGTCTCAATGGGGTAAAATAACTATTGTTATCGGGCTTAACAAAATGGCACAGCATGGGAGACTCGCTGAGCCAGGGAGCAGCTGGTTGTAATTCACACTGTTTTTCAGAAAACTCTAATCGTTCCAGAACAGACCTCTTTGATGACTGGTCTTCCCTGCATTCTCAATTTGTCACTTTCTCTTATGATAAGGTCAGTAGTGACAGCACTTCCTGACATTAACAGCTGTGGCTTTTAAAAGGGTCATTGTAGAACTACTAATTGCAGTAATTTCATTAGCATAAATTATTTATTCTGCCATTCATTTATCTCGTTTTTTTTTTTTTTTTTTTTTTTTGGTGGGGGGCGTGGGGGAGAGTTGAGAGGAGCTGCTGCTGGTGCCGCTGCAGCGAGGGCTACACAATGCTGTATTTTTCACTTTGAGAGACGTGAGGGGAGAATATCATTCCTGCTAGATTTGGCCTCTTAATAAAAACCAGTTACGTGAGGGGAGAATATCATTCCTGCTAGATTTGGCCTCTTAATAAAAACCAGTTGATAACCATTTATAGTCATTTAGCAGCTAATCATGATGATGGCAAAAATAAAAATAAGCAGAGTGCCAGTATTGAATGGTTATAAACTCAAGGTTTCCTCACTAAGATGTTCTGGAAAGTGATGCTGTCTCCAACGCATAATCAAATGCAAAGATGAAACTGCTTTTCCCCACATTAAGAAAATGTGTTTAATTTCTACTCTCTCAGTTGGCTTACTGTAAACACAAAAACATAAACAGATCTCTGCTATTTGGTGTGACAGTTCTCGGGCAGTCGTAGTCTCTGCCACACCGAGTACTCCAGCCACCTGGCACTTCAAGCAAGTGCCAGTATATTCCTCTTGAAAATGACAAATAGCAGAGTGGAATGTAAACCAATACCCAGAGGTCAGCACTAAGTCAATTTAGGATTTGATACCTTCCCAAGACCAGTAAAGAAGACTACACTGGTCTGTAATCCTAAATTTGGGCTTTCAAAAGCATTGTATTCAAGGGAGGGAGGGAGGAAGGGCAAAAGAGAAAAGGGCAGGTGAAAGAATCTACTTTCTCTCTATTTGAAGTTTAACTTGGGACAATTTTGTCACATTAAATGCCATATACCTACAGTAAGTCTTGAACATTTTTCTCAGAAATTATTTCTGTGTTAATTTTTAAATATGTCAAACTGATGTGCTATACAATCTATCTGATCTTCTTGCTCCTTTTAGGGTTGGTAAAAGAATATATTAATAAGATATTTGTGGTTTTTGATGGCTTATAAAAGAAAACTCACTAATGCATAAAATGAGCAGTGTTGCATTTTAACACTTGTCCTAAGCTGTTCATAGCTGTTTCACTCTGAGAAGAAGATTCTGGAGGGAGCCAGGGACCCAGGGTTTGAATCCTAGGACCTGGGCTAGATTTCCAGTTCTGAAAAATCTAGTAAGATACTGCATACCCTCCTGTACTTCTTCCTGCCCACAACACTGCTCCTTTAAAAATTCTGTTTCCTTTCTTCTTTTAGCAGGAACTGGTTGAGCATCCCTAATCCGAAAATTCAAAATCTGAAATCCTCCAAAAGCCAAAACTTTTTGAGTGCGAACTTAACACTACAAATGGAAAATTCCACATATGACCTCATGTAATGGGTCACAGTCAAAACTTCGCTTCATGCACAAAATTATTCAAAATCTTATATAAAATTACCTTCGGACTATGTGCATAAGGAGTATATAAAACAAAAATGAATTTTGTGTTTAGATTTAGGTCCCATCCCCATGATATCTCATTATGTAAATGCAAATATTCCAAAATAAAAAAAAAATCTGAAACCCAAAATATTTCTGGTCCCAAGTATTTTGGATAAGGGATACTCAACCTGTATCAGTTCTGCTGCTGTGGTAGAAGTAGCACCAACAGCAGTTGCAGTAAGATTACTACCATTACACAGGGCAGCGACAAGTGTTAAATGTAGCACCAAGTACAATTTTCTAAATCGTGTGCTGTTTTTTTGTTTTGAGTTATCTGGTGAGTGCATTATATTGTTATTTGCTTATGCTTTTTGTATCTTGCCTTTAATTCTGGAGCTCAACTACTGGTCAGAGGCAAGACAAAGTCCAACAGAAGCCAATAATTTCCTAGGTGAGTTTTCAGTTATTGAAAAAGGTACCTTCAATGGTTCTCTGCCAGAAAGTTAAAACGAAGAAGCAATTGAAGACTCAGGAGGAGTGGAGGAAAAATGAAATCCAGGCCGGGCGCAGTGGCTCATGCCTATAATCCAGCACTTTGGGAGGTGTAGGCAGGCAGATCACCTGAGGTCAGGAGTTTGAGATCAGCCTGGGCAACATGGTGAAACCCGTCTCTACTAAAAATACAAAAATTAGCAGGGCGTAGTGGTGCGCACCTGTGGTCCCAACTACTCAAGAGGCTGAGGCAGGAGAATCACTTGAACCCGAGAGGCAGAGGTTTCAGTGAGCCGAGATCGCGCCACTGTACTCCAGCCTGGGTGACAGAGTGAGACTCCGTCTCAAAAAAAGGAAAGAAAGAAAAAAAAAGAAATCCAGCTGCCTCTTTTATAGAAAGAGGACAAAGCAGGAGATGGTGTGAATGGTGTGGCTGCTTCTGGTGAGGCCAGCACCTAGAGAAAAGCCTCAAAACTACAAACTTACAGTGACAGCTCCATTTAAGTCAATTACACTTTCAGCTGAATATGCATGTCCAGATTCCTAGGCAGCTACAAAATCTGGACCCTACTTATGAGGTCGAGGCCTGAAGAATGGGGAAGGATGTTTACAACTACTTGGGTCTTCCCTCAGCCATCTGAAGGTATGCTTAAGCCTGGGCAAGACTGCATTCATTAGGAATTATTTCAAAAATCCAGAGCTGGCAGCCAGTGAGAGGTTCTTCTACACGGATGTGCACCTCCCGCATGCTCTGGTCACAGACAGGACTGGGTTGGTAAGAGGGCCTGATGGAACCGTGCCAGGCCCAGACACAAGTCTTAGAAGATTTAGGCAGAATCAAGATAAATTTGGTTGCATTTGTTTTTGTCTTAATATTTTTAAATGGCTTCAATATTCCTTAGAATGAGAATTATTTTCCTCAAATTCACACAATTTCTATTGCATAAGGTTATCTTTCTACTTTTTATTCATATTGAATAATCCTAATTTATATTTCAAGGAAAGAACTGTACTTAAAGTCATTAATATAATAGAAACTCTGCTAATATAGCTATCACTGACAAAATGTTGTTTTATACCCTTTGTGTTTGGCATGCCATTTTAAAAATGAATTTACAGACCACTGGAGAAACAAGTCTTTAAATATAGCAGTAAAATAACTGTCCTCTTAGAGTGGACTTTCTCACAATCAGTTGTGGAAAACAGTAGTAAAATATTTCCTTCACAAGCTACCAAACTCTTCAACAATTGAAGGGGTGATTGCATGGGGAATAACTGCTTTTCCCTGAAAAAGCTGATGATACAGAGTTTGTGTCATTACTTTTAAGTGGCACCACATAAGGACAGGGGATTTTAACTCATTGGTTGGTCAACATGCCCCCAAAAGATGACCTCTTTCACCTTGCTCAGATCTACTCTACACCATCCAACACACATCTCACTCCTTCACCAGACAGCTCACTGTTTCATTTCCATTCAGTAACTTCTCCTTTCATCTGGCCCCACTTTCAAAGACGTTTATGATTCATTTTACCTTGAAAAGCAAAAACATCACTTGTTTTTCAACACCCCGGCTTCTCTTGAATTTTCGTTGTAGAACCCATGTACTAATCACCAAGGTCTTCACCCAATTCTCTCTCCAATGAGCTTCTCACAGCCTTTCCAACACTGTGGCCAGGTTTACCCAGAGGGCTTTTCCTTCTCTCCCTCCTTACACACCTCCTCCCATCTCCATTTCAAAATTTCCTTGGAGAGGTAGCGTGTGTTGACAAAGTCTTCAGATAAACACAAGTGTCAAACTGTTTCGGTCATTACTTGTCAGATGTCATTTAGTTCAGTATTAGGCAAGAGAAAAATAGCACAAACATTTATTTAGATGCAGTCAACCCGTACCCCTGGGTGCTGAGTGTGTACTGATGGAAAATTACATGTCAACACACACAAAACTGCTTGCCTTTAATGAATCCTTTCTCTGTGGCCAAAGGTGGTCACCTTGTATAAGTACCTTACGCTCAGCAAATGAGGTCAATAATTAAGAAGTGCCTAAATTATGCCAATAACTTTCAGTCTTAAAAAAGGAAATTAAGACTAAAAGAGTGATCAAATTGTGCTCATTCAAAAAACTTAAAAACTGTTTTTGACCTCTACAGAAAAGACACCACACGTTTTTAGAAGACCATGGACACATTGTACTCTGAACTAGAATTATTGCTCCTGCGCAACAAATTAGGAAGGTGGGGAAGTTAAATAAGCACCTTGCACTGAAATGAAATCATCTAATTTGTTTTGAGGTACAATTCAGTTCATCAGAAATGGTAAAGTGCTTTTAAAATTCCTATTTGGCGCTCAGCATCCTATAGGAGGCGTTATGACACCATCAGATCGAGCTTAGCACCTGACGGGAGCCCTCTGCACTTAACATGATGCAAGTCCTGCCTCATCCAGCAGATGTCAACGGTCACTGGCATATCAAAGCTCCTTTAGCTGTTTTCAAAGCGGCGCCCACCTGGACAAGAAAAAGCCTGCAAAGAGCAGCAAAGGGAAGGAACTTCAAAAGGCACTGTGCCAAATGCCAACTTAAACCATGCTACTAGCTCTAATTTCCTACCATTTGAGAAAGCAACATGCAGAAACAAAGTGCTCTGGTCCCTTTCTCTTCCTTACCAAACCAGCCTGATAAAACAGAACGTTGCTATTGGAAGATACATACTGACTCTCTCCCTGTAATAAAGCAGCATTCTGAACCCTTCTTGTAACTATCACAAGATAAAATGATGCCCTAGAGAATTCCAGAAATGCAACAGACCTGGAAATTGCCTAAGAAATTTGTGTTAATATTTATGACAATTATTTGTCATATTTAATGATTTTCCAGATGTTAGAGTACAAAATGTTCCTGGCAGACTTTAGAAGAGATAATTTATTATTTTCATTTATTTGTGGAAATGTTTTAAGTGTAAGTGTAGAGGAGAGAAGGAGAGGGGAGGTAGTGGAATACCCTAAAGTTTCTACCATATATATAATATATGTGTATGTGCATATATGTATGTGTGTATATATATGTATGTGTATATATGTGTGTATGTGTGTGTGTGTATATATACATATGTATCTTCCAAGTTAGACATTGCTTGACAGCTCTTCCCTAGCAATCCAGCACCAAATAATTAGATTAATAAACATTTCAGGAAAAGACTAAAGGAGAAGAGGTCTCCCTCCACAAAATTCTGTAGGTATCAGTGAATACCTGCATGTGTACTTACCTCTATAGCTGCTTTTTTTTTGTAGTAGAAGCAAAGGAAAATGATATTATGAACAATAAAGCTAGCTGCATACAAACAATTAAATATGTAAATATGACCAGGTTTTTAACCATATGGCTGCCGAACGATACAATATACAACAAAATGTAAAAGGATTGTTTTGGAAAGGTGGCAGTTATGCCTTTTGGAGTAAGGGTGGGACTACAATGGGTTGTACCTGTTCATGATAATCTTTCAACTAGAAACAGATATCATTCCTTACATATCTCCAGTTCTGTGTTTGCCTCTGAGAGTCACTTTCAGTGTCTGACCTATTCTAGGAACCTTTCACCTTATCACTCAATGGAATGAGAAGACAAAGCTCCCTGGGAAATGTCCGCAATCACTTTTCCAAGCTATGTAATCAGAGAGGCGCTAGACACGAATAAAACTTCATCTTCAGGAAATCTAAATGATAACCTCATATCTACATCCTTTTTCCCTCTGAATCTGAATGTTTGAAGCTTTTGTTGTTTTGTTTTGTACAACCATTTTAAAATGCCATGGGAGGTACAAATATAACCCATAAATCTGTAAAACCATAAGCAGATATATTATTTGACTTACCGGTTATGGGATATGGGAGCTATTTTTCAACTATCGATACTATGAAAATAATCACAATTCACTGCCTTACTTGGTTAAGAAGCAAGCAGTGCATGGCTACGGTGACTACATTTCTGTCTGGGCTTTTAGTTTGGACTTAAAGGATTTATAATCAGTAAGTCCCATTATGATTCAAGGAAGTAATGATCCTGAGCTTCCAGTGAGTCAGTGCAGGAGTAAGGACACACTCAAGTGCTGTGTGCAAGTCCATGTTCACACACGTCTGCACATCCTCCTCAATACGTATGGCAAAAAAAAGGTCAGCCATCATATTCCTTAGAATGTAAACTAACGGCTAAGTTTAGCGTCTTAAACAAATCAGGATAACTTTCTGATAGGAGATGTATTTTGGAAAGTACTTATCTACTGAGGATTTTCTGTGTGTGTGTGTGTGTGTGTGAGAGAGAGAGAGAGAGAGAGACAGACGCATGCTGACACAGCATACCTCAATTCCCTTGGTTTCCTCAATGAACCTCCTGCTGACGGAGACCAGAGCCTCCTGCGGCCACTCATGAAACCAGTCAATAGCCGTGCAGTTAACTATGGCTGGGAACTTCCGAGCTCTAACTCTCAGCGTGTGACCAACTGGAGAGAAACACAAAATGATCTGTGGAGACATGGGGGCAAGGCAGAAACAGGCGGGTGATGAGTGAGCAGAGAATTACATTGCAGTCTTAGACAATGAGAGAAAGGAGTGCAGCCAACCGTGACATTAAACTACCCTAAAGCCCTAGAGAGTGGACAGCAACATTAACCTCCTTGCTAATCAAAGTATAAACCTGTCCAAAGAGGCTGCTCAACTGGACACACAGAAACACTGCTGTGTGCTTTCCTTAAAATTTGCCTCTCTGTGCTCAAACATTTTTGATGATTATCATTAATGGGGGGAAATTTTATTCATTTACATTACACAAGTAACATTATAATAAAAAATAAAAATTAAAAAGAAATCACCATGATACAATAATACCAATGTTTTCATCTTCTGTTCCTTCCATTTTGTAATTCATCAGGCTCCATAAAGCTGCATAATACACTTTAAAAACAATGTTTTATCATCTTTAATGTTTATGTTTCCATTTAAAATGAAATAATCTACGTGAGCTCCCACTTCAGATTTTTAAAGGAATTAAAAATTCTGTTTATACTATCACACTCATCAAGAAAAAAAATCAGTTTAAACATTCTCCTGCTGAGAATTTTTTAAGTTTCTGCTGTAAATCTAAAGCTTTGTATAGTTATGTAACAATTTAAAAGTTAATTTAAATCTAAATATATTTCCACAGTTTTTTTAGGGACACAAGGGATTCTGTCAGGAGTCGCGAGGGTGGCTGTGACGTCTGGCTATGACAGTGGGTCACAGAAACTCAGTGAGAGGAGCACCTGGTCAGCTCCTGTGTGTTTCAGAAGGTTCATCAGAGACACCTTGTGTAAATGCTAAAATAACGGAGGTGTTCACTAAGCACCCTTTCCTTCTCTGCTTTTCTTCTCAAGTCCCTGTGTATGTGAGGACACTGGGAAGAGAACTGTCAATCGGGGTAAGGTCTGAGAGGGAGAATCTTGGTTTCCTCTTCTCTAGAAATGGCTCAGACCTGATGATATCAAACCCCGTGGCTGCCTCTAAGTCTCTTAACACTTTGAGATCGGGCAATTGATGAAATCGTTTTTCAAAGGATGTGATTTTTTTTTTTTTTTACCTACAGCATTAAAAAAATCCATGTCATAAAAAATTCCAGCATATATGAACCCATATAGTATCTCATTTAACAAGTGTTTTATGTTTATTTTATTTGCCATGTGTATTCAACAATTCAAGCTATATAAATATTAAGATCAAAATGTTTTCTTTTATTGTTCAAAAAACATGAGATCTACTCTCTCACATTTTTAAGTGTATGGTACAGTTTTGTTAACTGTAAGCCCAGCATTGTGCAGCAGATCTCTAGAACTTTTTCACCTTGCATTACTGAAACTCTACACCCATTGAATGGAATCTCTCTATTTCCCCTCCCTCTAGTTCCTGGTAATCACCATTCTACTTTCTGTTTCTAGGAGTTTGACTACTCTCAATACTGCACATAAGCAGAATCATACAGTAATTGTCCTGTGACTGGCTTATTTCACTTAGCATGATGTCCTCAAGGTTCATCCATGTTGACATATGACAAGATTTTGTTTTACAGATAAAAATATTCCATTGTGTGTGTGTGTGTGTGTGTATATATATATATATCACATTTTCTTTATCTAGTTGTCTGTTGATGGACATTTTTGTTGTTTGCATGTCTCAGCTATTGTGAAGTGAACATAAAAGTGTAGATATCTCTTCAAGATCCTAGTTTCAATGTCCTTGGCTATATACCTAGAAGAGGGATTGCTGGATCTTATGGCAATTCTGTTTTCAATTTTTTTAGGAACCACCAGACTGTTTTCCATAGTAGTTGCAGCATTTTACATTCCCACCAATAGGGCACAAGGGTTCCAATTTCTCCACAGCTTCACCAACACTTATTTTCTGCTTTTGTTTTTTTAATAATGACTATCCTATGTGAGGTGATGCTTCATCATGGTTTTGATTTGCATTCCCTGATTAGTAGGGATGTTGTATATCTTTTCCTATACCTGTTGGACATTTGTATGTCTTTTTTTTTTGGAGACAGAGTCTCGCTCTGTTGCCCAGGCTGGAGTGCAATGGCGCAATCTCAGCTCACCGCAACCTCTGCCTCCTGAATTCAAGTGATTCTCCTGCCTCAGCCTCCTGAGTAGTTGGGACTACAGGTACGTGCCACCACGCTGGGCTAATTTTTGTATTTTTAGTAGAGACAGCGTTTCACTATGTTGGCCAGGCTGGTCTCAAACGCCTGACCTCATGATCCACCCACCTCAGCCTCCCAAAGTGCTGGGATTACAAGTGTGAGCCACCGCACCCGGCCTTGTATGTCTTCTTTAGAGATATGTCTACTCAAGTCCTTTGCCCATTTTAAAATCAGATTTTTAACTTGAATTATAGGAGTTCCTTATATATTTTAAATATTAATTTCTTATCAAATATACAGTTGGCAAATATTTTCTCCCATTTCACATAGGTTGTCTTTCATTCTGTTGATCATTTCCTTTGCTGTATAGAAGCTTTTTAGTTTGATGTAGTACACTTGTCTGTTTTTGCTTTTGTTTCCTGGGATTTTGACGTCATATCAAAGAAACCATTGACAAGATGAATCTTCTGAAGACTTCCCCTATATTACATTTAAGTCTTTAATTTATTTTGAGTTGATTCTTCCATAGGTTGTAAGATAAGGTCCAATTTCATTTTTTGCATGTGGTTTAATGGTTTTTAATGTTGCATAAGCTGACTGATCATTTTTTCATTATATAAAATTCTAATTACAAACTAAATAATTGCTGTAATATTTAATGTGCTAACAAGCCTTAGTTAAAATGCATAGTTTTTACTTATATCTTAATTCTTAGGTTTCTTCTATCAGCTTTCCCCATACTTGAATATTTATCCTTTCTTCCCAAGTTGGTTTCCCACACCCAACTCATCTGTCATTTGTGCCAATTTTAGAAATGTCATTTACACATAATGTTAGCAAAGGCAGAGGAAAAAAGGCCTCTTTTATTTGACAAGATCCCAAGTATTTTCATCACTTCTACACTTATTTCCATGCTTGTAACTGGCATAGTATCCGATCTTAAGAATGTGTTAGAAAATACTGTATCTGAACCATATTTGTTCAACCTCAGGCAAAAATGCTTTCCCTGAGTTACTTGAGTGATAAGCCTTTGTTATTGGTATGGTTTGCCTCTGTGTCCATACCCAAACCTCATCTTGAGTTGAAATCCCCATAATCCTCATGTGTCGAGAGAGGGACCAGGTGGGAGGCGACTGGATCATGGGGGTGGTTTCCCCCATGCTGTTCTCATGAGATATGATGGTTTTAAAAGCATCTGGCATTTCCCCTGCATGCACTTATCTCTCCTGCCGCCATGTGAAGAAGGTTCTTGCTTCCCCTTCTGCCATGATTATAAGTTTCCTGAGGCCTCCCCAGCCATGTGGAACTGTGAGTCAATTAAACTTCTTTCCTTTATAAATTACTCAGTCTCAGGTATTTCTTTATAGCAGTGTGAGAATGGACTAATTATTTATTGAAAAATAATATAGAATGGTCACTTAGAGAACTATTTTTCTTTTCTACAATTTTATTATTGAAGATATTTTCTCCTATGTTATGTATTATTGCTTAAATAAGGATCCTTACAACACTATGTAAAATTGCATATTGTGAGTGGGCCTGGGAGGGTGGCATGGAGACCAGTTGTTCTCAAAGAACTGTCTAGGAGCTGGTTAGAAATGCAAATCCTTGGACTAACTCCAGACATAAATAATCAGAAACTCTGGGGGTGGGACCCAGCAATGTGTGCCTTCAACAAACACTCTCAGGTGATTCTGACACCCACAGTGACAGCCTGATAGTTTTAAATTGTCTACAGGAATACTTAAATGAAACATTGACTTTTTCCATGTTTTTGCAGTTCATTAAATATGCATAGAATCTAGGTCTCTACACACAGAGTAAGATGAAAAATTTAGAGAATTTTAAATACATAATTATATGTAATCTAAATTCTATCAGCTAAACTAGACTCTGGGAATTAAATTACAGAAATATACTTGTTCATTAGTAATTCCTTTGAAGGGAAAGGAGAGTGTCACGCTAGCCTTGAAAGTGCAGTAATTGACCCAATTCATTGCTCAGTAATTTCTAGTTTTGCTAAAAATTGAGCATAAAATTTCTCCTGCCACGCAGCTTTCCTTGGTAGTGGTGTCATGTGAGATTTTTCCAGAAACCCATGCTAATGTCTAGAAACCATTGGTTATTCTGCTCTTTTCTAAGATAGTTTACACAACTTTACAGATAACCTGAGGTAAACCCCAGTTGTCACAAGGAACATTACTGTGAGGGAAAAATCATTCCAAATAATTTTCCCATTATATTTCCCTTAATTTAATGAAAACTTAGTATAGCAAAGGGCTTATAAGAAATAAAAACAAAATAAATAATTTTAAAAGGGTGTTATATTGTCTATAATTTAACTAGTAGTATAATATGCATGTGAACAGTCATTTTATTTTACACCTTAGGGGCTGTTGGTTAATATCTGGAATACACCACCAAGGGCTACACAGACTGGTGGGGAGGTGGCTAATCAGTCTTGCATGGACTCTAATGGAAGCCCACACTGCAGAGCCAGCTACCAGAAGCTCTTAGCCAACTACTTCTCTTGTCAACATAAATGTTTGGTTAGGCAGCATCATGGATGGTAGACATGATTTTTCACTGAGGAAATAAGTAATGTTCAAGATATATGAAACAAAATCCCCCCACCAAAAATGTGTGCATAGCTGTGCCAAGGTATGAACAAAATTTAAAAATCTAAGTATCAAGGTATCCCAATAATTACATTTTGGGCAGCGGCCCTTGGGATTTTGGAACTTGACCAGTCCTCTGGTAAACTGCTTATAAAGAGTCTAGCCTTTTGATGTGATTCCAACGAGATCAGCTGAATCTTTCCATGGAAATATTGCCACATCTGCCCCAAAGAAACCTCCAGGGATGGGCAACCCAGGTCCCCAGAAGAACAGAGCTGGGATTACACTAAGATTATAGGGCAGGTTGTAAGGCTTCTGTGTGTGTCTCCTTATTATCAGCAATCAACTCTCTGTAGGAGGCTTCAGTCTGAGACATCCTTTCCTGGAAGCATACCTTGAGTTGGGAGATTTGGGGAAAAAGCCCTCTCCCTCACCCAACAGATGTCATCTACCTTGAAGTACCTAAACTCACTGAACTACACCATCCTTTCTCCTCCCACCCCCACCAAAAAGTTCTTGATAATTGCGAGTGCGCAAATTGGCTTAAGTTAGTTTCCAACAGTGGGATTAGAAAGGAAAGTCAGTGGAAAAAAAAAAAAAAAGTTAAAAATGCCTCTGGCAGCTGTGCTTTTTTCTCAAAGCAAATTCTCACAAGTAAAAAGCAAACCCTGAAATCACCATCTATGTACTTCCTGCAGCTCTAACATTTGGATGTCAGGAACTTGCTTTTGGAATTCATACCACAGAATTTTCTATTCCTTTTTTTTTTTTCTTTTGCCCACACAGGTGTTATGACTCATTTGCAGGAACCCACTTTTCCCCATGCTTTGTAATATGTTTTCATTTCTTTTAGATAAGATCTCATCGTCAGTACATATTTATTTGTAGATCACTAACGGGACTCAGTCCATTTCATCTGGTAATGAAAATGTGAATTGCTACAGTCACTCTGTATGTTTTTTCCAGTTGATACAGTTTATTCTCAGATGGTAGTAACCCTCCCACATATTTACTTCAGAAGCTTCCGTTCATCACTTACGTTTGCATTTATCCTCAAAAGTCTCAGTATTTTTCAAGAATAATCACGTCTAAAACTGAGGAAACCCTCGCAGGAATGGAGGTTTAGTGGGGAAAACCTTCCCAGGTTTGACTGCTTCAGGGTCACTTTATCATGGTCCTCATATCTTCCTGTATCACCCCCCTATCTAATTACCTTTCAATTTCAATTTGTTCTTAAAAGATCCAATAGCTTCAACATGTGCACACTCAATACATTTTCTTATTTATTTCCCTTTTAGATAGCACACAATGAACTCATTCCCATAACCTTTGACTTGTGTAAATATTGGACACTACAAATTTTTGCTAGAAGAATGTTTGACATCAGGGAGTTTTAGTTAATTTTTCTTTCTTTTTCTGAACAAAAGTCTCTTATTCACAAAGAAAACTGTGTGTGGAATCCCAACAGATAGCAAAGAGCAAACCTATTCCTGAGGGGGAAGACAGGAAGTAGAGCCCTTGTCTCAGCTGCCGTGCTTGTCACCAGTGCCTGCACTGGTCACAGACTGCGTTCCAAGCCAGTCTCTAGCCCCATAACAACGTATAAGTTTTGTTTTGTTTTTAAAGAAAATCAGATGCCTATTTTTCTTTCTTCTGGCTGGGGCTTTATTTGAATTGTGTCATGCCAAGTCTCTGGCTTCCGATCAGCACTGCTCTGTTAGAGTAGCCGGTGTTTCTGCTGATGCAATGGGGTAACTCTACACACATGCATCATTGCAAGAACAGGCCTCAGACTCTACCAGCAAGCCCCACAGCTGAATGCTAGCAAAATGAGAAAAGCACGACATGCTTTCCAAAATGCAAAGGCTATTCAACACACAGTGATATTCTTACTCAAGGGATTAAGCACTGGATTTCTGGTGTAAAAATTTTCTTTTACAATATAAAATAATAGAAAGACTTCTATTCATGCTTTGGAACTCTCTTCTTGATCACTATTTTTTCGTGACATCTTCCTTGCCCTGTCTTCTGTTATCCTACATAACCTTTATCTCTCAAGTACATCGTTGTGATTTTGCTTTTTGTGTGTGATTACTGGATTGAATGAGGTGGCTCCAGGTGGGCAGTGGCTGGGTTAGCCTTTGCTCCCTGTCACATTCCAAGGAATCAGCACATCACGGGCACTCAGTACATATTTGCTGAGTGATGAATGGCTAAATGAATGAGTAAACATATAGCAGTTTGAAAAAAGCTTTTCTGGGCAAAATAAAACATTGATATTTGTGTCCTAATTTTTTTGAGGTTTTGTTGTTTTATCTAATCTTAAAGAGGGTGAACCTCAGATACAGAGTACAAGGTTGCACCTTTTGTCTTTCTCTAAAGTTCTTTTCATTCTACTTACATCAAATAATAACAGAAAATGGGAGGACAGAAACTAGAGCACTGTATCCAGAGAGATATGGTCCTGCAAAGCAAAACACAGTTGGCAGCATAGAGACTCACAGAGCTCTGGAACCAGTGATGGGCAAGCTGGCTGTTAGAGTGTTTCTTGTTCCTCATTAGTGCGTGTGTCAGGATGCACGGCAGGAGGGGTGAAGAGTGCCCCTCTCATGAATGAAGCCGTCGAGATGGCTATCCGCATAAGGGAAAGAAGTCAAACGTTCTGCTCCTCAGCCAGAGGTAGGTTTGAAGAGACTCGACTACACAATCTTATAAGGATAAGGTTCTGCGATAACGGATTTTCCACTGGCCAGGTGAGTAGTTGAGGTTTTACACAAAACGAAAAACATACCCTGAAAATTACTTGCGTTACTACTAAGTCTTTTGGCTTATGCCATGTGTGTCTGTGTTAATCTGTTGCTTGCATACAAGTGGGCTTGACATTTTTGTTGACACTCTTAGGTCCCTGCACATGACGCAGCGTGAGCCAGGAGGAAATCACCCACCTTGTCTGTTGCCATACTTTAGCTGTGAATTGCTGTCTCTACTATCCAAGAAGGAAGAAGAGGGAAGAAGCCTAAGTGGAGCCAGAGGAAGAAATACTATAAAACCAAGAAAAACAGAAAAGCTCCTGCAGACTGCAAGGCAGCTAATTCCTCTGAAGTTGATGTAATATAAGAACCTGAAGAAAAGAATAAAAACTTGCATAGCACTCTCAAGAGGTTGGAAGGAAAGAAAATAATAGAAATTCATAGTAGAACTAGCCAAGATGAAGAAAGAAGATAAAAGAAGGGGGTTTAAATAAAAACGAATAGGATAAACTGCAACACCTTTTCCTAAAAAATATTTAAAATACCTCAGGCCAACATTTCATCCAATACTCAATGATGGAAAGTTAATGGCATTCCCATTACCTAAATAAATAAATGAATAAAGATGATCATTATAGTTACTTAAAAATTTTAACTGTTGTTCAGAAAGTATGACTGTCCCAAGATACAGGAAAGTGGTGATTATTAAAAGGATTAAAAATTAAAAGATGATCTGTCTACTCAGCAAACTCTAAAGAACAAAATGCAAAAGCTAGTGGAATTAATGTGTGCACTGAATTGGTTGGTAAAAAAAACACATAACTAAATATCCATCATTCCTCCTTCCCTCCATCCAATGGCTTTCTTTTATGTCCACAGTGATCAGTTAGAAATTTGGCAGGAGTGGAAAATGCTATAAAATTATTGAGAAAAGAACTTAATGAGAAATGTGTAAAATGAATTGAAGACAATTAGTTGCTTTTTCCAAGCTCAAAGACATTTTGACTAAAGGAAGAGATGTGCCACATTCTCGGAAGAGGTCAATTATTATAAAGATGCTAATTCTTCCCACATTCATTAACAAATTTCAGGTGATTCTAATAATTCCCAACAGGATTAGCAGAATTTAGCAAAATGATTTTAAAGTTCAGCCAGAATAAAAACGAGTAAGAAGATCAAAGGATATCTGGAATAATACCCTTTGTGTTGTGAAAGAATTCACACTATCAAGAATAAACCTTAAATTATAACAAGGAAAACAGTGTAGGTGAATGAATAAAAATATTCAATATTGTAATTATATCCATTATCCCCCAAAATCAGTCTATACATTTTCATTGAATTTTTTTAAAAGTCGTCAAACTGATTTCATACTTAATCCAGGAAATTAAAGGTGCAAATAACTAAGTAAATGTGGAAAAGGAAGGTGATCTTGCTCTACTAGATTCCAGAATATACTATAAGGCTATAACAAACACACCAATTATGTGTGTTTATTATGCAGTGTGGCAATTATGCAGAAACAAATTAATGGGACATAATAGACAGCCCCAAATAGAATCTCATATATTTAGGAATTTAATAGATGAGATAAATAGCATTTTGAATCAGTGATAAAAGAGAGTTTATATAATAAATGGCATTGAGGGTATTCAGGGGTGGAATAGTAGGAAAGCCATCTTATAATTTACACAAAACTGTCTGGCTGAACATTAAAAATATTATAAATTAATGTAAAGAAAATTGAGAATAATATTTTTATGACCATAGAGTGCAAAAATTGCTTCCTAAAAAAGCCTTAACACATGAAAGCCATAAAATAAAAATTTAACATTTTTAACACATATGAATGTAAAACAGGAGGTCATCATAAAGTTAGCAGAATTATGATAAATTAAAAAAAGAACTGGAAACACCATACCAGAACATTCTGGACATATAAATAATATCCACTATATAAAGTGCTCATATAAAACAATATGAAGTTACAGCAAACCAATAGGAAATTTGGAAAAAGCTATAAATGGATAAAGGACTTTTTCTACAAAGAGTTGTTTAGAATAAAGTGCATTTCAGTTAAATAGTTCATTCCATTCACCAAATTCTTGAATCATTTGATTTTTACCCGCTATGGGAGCCTTCTAATCAGAAAAGGAAATGGGTAGGTAATTAAAGAAGACTGCGTGAGATGTGAATAAAAATTTTTTAGTTCTGAATATATACTTCATGTTTATATGCACTTAGAAAACTGAGAGGAAAGATACCAATATGTTATCTCTAGGCAATATTATTAAGGGTAGTTTAAAAATATTGTTTTCATGTTGTTTTGTATTTTTAAATTCTCTCCAATGAGTATATATTTTTTAAATGATCAGAAATGGATCCTATATATACACTTAAGTAGGTAGATAACGAGGCAAATATCTAAAATCTTGGGAGGGAATCAGAGGCTGCCACATAAATCAAGTGTCCTCTGCACTACAGCATCAGATGGTCAGGAAGGAAAGTAAGAAAGAAAAGTTACTGGGTTAACTAAGGTCCACCAGAGAGGAGACGGAAGTTCTGTATTCTAGCTGTAAGATGAGAACTGTGTGGGAAAAGATGCACATAGACAAATGTGAAGGAGAGAAGGCATCTGGCATTGCTATTCATTGGCTTATTTGAGGCAATCCAAGGACACACATCTGATGGTTGTTAATGAGAACTGCCCTCTGGGATTCAGAGGTCACATTTTGCATGCCAACAGGTTCTCATTGTCTCTGCATTCCAAGTGGGAACTGACTTTGGGTGGTGAGCATGGGTAATGGGGTGGCAACTTCACATCATTTAGCTTGACCTGCCAGGTGTGCTCACCAACCCCTTGTAACACATTAAGCTTTCCATGGTGCCCGGCTTGGAATGTATGCAAAGGAGATATCAGCTCATCAGAAATTCTGAGTCTTTAGTACACACTGGTGAGTATCATGATATCTGAAAATAACATAGAGCAATTTGGAATTCTTCTTTAAAATTCCAAGGATGTGGGGGTAATATACATAAATTAAAAGAAAGAAGTTGGCATTTTCAGGCTAAAATACTACTCATTTTTACCATAATAGTTCTCCTTCAAGGTAAAGAGGTCATGGTGCTGACCATCAGCCTTCTGCAGGATGGATCGAACTAAGTGACAAGGCCAAAGGGGATCAGAAGTGGGATCCCTTCTTCTGACAGAGATATCCTATTTCTACTTGATGTTAAAAACAAAATAGCACATAACAAAAACAAAACCAACCTCCTACTCATTTTAGTAGGGAAGAGATAAGCCATTCAATTAATAGTCCTGTGATGATCGGGGGGTAGGGGTGGGGAATTATCCAAATCTAACTCCAAAATAAACTCCATCTTGCATTGAGTTAAATACTAAAAAATGAGACCATAAAAAGGATTAGACAACAATAGAGATGAACACAAAACTGACCTCAGTTTCGGTAAGGTCTGCCTACACACAGACCCAAAGGAAACAAAGAAAAAGGCTGATGGATATAAAAATATAAAAATGTAAAACTTCCGTATATCATTCTGTATTATATGAATATTAGTAAGTACAAGGAAAAAAACATATACATATCTCAATAGATGCTGAAAATGAATTTACTAGGTTGATACTTCTTTGACAAGATACATATTCTGAATCAAAAGCCAACATAAAACCTAACTGTGAAACATTAGACACATCCCCATTAAAGTAAGAATTAAGAGAGAATTCCTACTATTATCAAAATTACTTAATGTTCTGCAATATTTGCCAATGCAATGAGGGAGAAGAGCAGAAAAACAGAATAGCAGGAAAGACAAAATATATTTACTTGCAGGCTATATGATATCAACCAACTATTAGAAACTATAAGAGAGACAGTAAGGTTGCTGATTATATAGTTAAAAATCAATAGCTCTCCTATATACAAATAATACACCATTACAAAACTTTATGAAACAATCTTTCTCTAAAAGCAATAAAAGACACTGTACCCTGAAGATTAAATTCTAATATAAAATAAGCATTCAGCATGATTTCAATCAAAGTTGACATGGAGTGTGTTGAGAATTTGACAAAATGATGCTAATACTTATCCAAACATATAAACACAGGAGAATAAGTAGAAAAAGCTTAACAAGAAAGAGCAACTGGAAATGGAAATAAATGATAAAGCTTTACTAATTTATAGTGCAATGCTGAAATCAGTAGCAGAGAGTTAACAAGAAAAGAGAACAGAGAATTTAGAAACAGACACAATTAATATGGCTATTGGACACACACTAAAGATGGTATTTGAAGCTGGTAAGGAAGAAACACATGGTGTTTAGGCAAGAAGACATCTTTTTGGGAAAAATAACCTGAAACCTCTCAGCTCACACTTCACCATATTTAATAAAAAATGTATTTCAGAGGTAGCAAAGTTTTAAACAGAGCATGAAAGCATATAGGCACCGAAATGACTGATACTGCTTCTTTTTAAAACTATTCCAAAGCCCATTTCAAATTTTACTCATAAAGGCAACGTCCCCAAATTAAGTATTTACTCCCGCAGACTCCTTAGTAGCTGGAGACAGCATGGGAAGCATTTGAGGCCAGTCAGACATCAGCTTAGGGTTTTGGGGAGGAGCTTAGGTTTCCTGGTACAGAGTCTCCAGGTCCTCTTCCCCTTCCATCCCCCTGCCTGGAACATAAACATACTGTACCCACCTGTGATCAGGAGGCAAGAGGCATCACGACAAAAGCAGGCAGAAGAGAAAGACGAGAGATGAGCATCTTTTCTAAGGGGCCTCTAAGGGTAATACTGAGCCAGTCTGGACTTGCTATTGTGAAAGGCTTCAAGAAACTGTTCAGTTTTCTCTTACTGTAGCTCAATGTGAGTTCCAACTGCTTCTAGTAAAGATTATCTTGCTCATGCCTGTAATACCAGCACTTTGGGAGGCCAAGGCAGGTGGACATGAGGCCATGAGTTCGAGACCAGCCTGTCCAACATGGTGAAACCCCATCTTTACTAAAAATACAAAATATTAGCCAAGTGTGGTGGCCGGCACCTGTAATCCCAGTTACTTGGGAGGCTGAGGCAGGAGAATCACTTGAACCCAGGAGGCAGAGGCTGCAGTGAGCTCAGATCACGCCATTGCATTCCAGCCTGGGCAACAAGAGTGAAACTCTGTCTCAAAAAATAAATAAGTAAATAAATAAAAACAAAAAATAAAAAGAGATTATCTTGAAGAGTAAAATACTTTTCTAAGAAATGGATCTGAGGATCCATTAAGGGAAAAACTGATTAATCTAATACATAAACCGTTAAAAAATTGGAAAGTTACAGACCTATAAATGAACATGCGCCATAAGTACATTTAAAAGACAAAAGAATAGGAAAAATATACATGAGACACATATAAATACATAGAACTCTTATAAACAAAAATATGTACAATCCAATAGCAAATTGAGCCCTTTATGACTTAGCCTTAGTTGTTGCTCAGCATCACCTCTGTCATACTGGATATTAGCTGAAGATTCATAAGCTCCCCACCCAAATTCAAGAAGAGGGGATCTAGATGCCACCTGTGAGTAAGAAGAGCATCAAAGAATTTGAAGGCATGTTTTAAAACTACCACAAGCTGTAACTATTGAATCTAGCAATATCCATTCTAGGAATTTATCCTGTAGATGCAAGCAAAGTTGAGCATGCAAGATATATACAATGTTCATTCTGGCACTATTTATAACAATGGCTCTTAAATTTCATCATGCCTCTGAATCACCTGGAGGCCTTGTTAAGAGAGATTTCTGGGGCCACCCAAAGTTTCTGCTTCAGGAGGTCTGGGGTGGAGTTGGAGAAACTACATTTTTCAAAAGTTTCTTGTTGATGTTGATTCTGCAGCTCTGAGCAATAGATTATGAGAACCACTGATTTATACTATTACTACCTCAAATTCTAACATTGTACTTGTTTTCCCATTCGATAAAGAAAATTTGATTCTAGTATATCACAATGGAACAGGAAGAAATCCCTGGTCTTGTTCCTAGCTGACAAATGTATTCTTAGTCTATTTTTGATGGGGAGAAACCTCTTTGGGCAACTGAACCTTAAGTTCTAACCTTCTAACCTCAGCCCAGAATTGGTTAGTAAAATTAATGTGAAACTTGAAATAGCAGAATGTTGGAGAAACTTAGTGACTCTACTCCCTAATGTCCAATCAAAGGCATATTCAGGGCCAGTGCCAGTCCCCATCTCCTGTCCTTAAATACTCCAGCTCTATAGCTGCCACAGCCTGCCACTAACTTGACAGGCATAACAACATGAGAAGCAACAGTTAAGCAGCAGCATTCCTAGATTACTAACCATTCCATACTAGAAAGCCTGAATTGTCCTAGCAGCATTCTTAAATTGGCTTCCTGATGAGTTTGGAGGCTCTCCCTGTTATCTTGTGATACTTGACCTTTATTGTTCTATTATCTGGTTATATTGTCTGCCTATGTGATACACTATAGCACAGAGCAGCCAATGAGGAAGAACACTGGGGTAATCCTTCAGAACATCTGAGCATTACTTCTTTTGTTTTTGAGACAGAGTGTCACTCTGTCACCCAGGCTGGAGTGTAATGGCGTGATCTTCGCTCACTGCAACCTCTGCCTCCTGGGTTCAAGTGATTCTCCTGTCTCAGCCACCCCAGTAGCTGGGATTACAGGCGCATGCCACCAAACCTGGCTAATTTTTGTATTTTTAGTAGAGATGGGGTTTCATCATGTTGACCAGGTTGGTCTTGAACTCCTGACCTCAGGTGATCCTCCCGCCATGGCTTCCCAAAGTGCTGGGATTACAGGCGTGAGCCACTGCGCCTGGCCCATCTGAGTGTTACTTCTAAATTCCTTTCCTTGAAGTTACTGACATCATCATCACTTTCTTAATTCAAAACTCTCCTCACTATTCACTTCATGATTTAGAAATCTCTTATCTCATTCCAATTTACTTTTCCAGATTTATTGATCTCACTCTCCCTATAAGAACTCTATGTTCCAGGCCTTTAGAGGTAACTTGGGTTTCTCCAAATGTGTACCATGCACTTGACCTTTATATAAATGCCATTTCCCGTCCCTGAAAACTCCTCCCTTTGAATTCTTCTCCATGCTTGACACGTGGCTCATCATTTCCTCCAGGATGACCAGCTCCAGTGACGAAGGATACTGCGCTCCTCTGTAATCCCACAGCACTGTTTACATTTATATTGTATGATAATTATTTGTGACGTCTCCTGTGTTCTATAATAGTGTAAGTTCCTCAAGGGCACGGACCACAGGCGCTTCAGCTGAGGACTGCACACACTGCTCAGCAGTGCTTTGCAGGAGCCCAGCATCATGGGACACTTTAGGAAGATACGCTCCAGATACAGGTGTGTAAAAATGCACACATCCTTTCAAAATGCATTACTGAAATCCAAACTCATAATAAAAAACTCAGAATAGAACCAGATAGTTGCAATAGCAGGTTTTAACTAATATGCCAATTAAGCAAGTATTTCTTACTTTGAGCTGTAGTCGCACCCTGGCCAAAAAGAATTTCCAACAGTTTTCTCTGGAGTCCACCATGCCCAGAGCATGAACTTCATTATGAATTCCAGAAATTATCTTGTCCACATCTTCATCGCTGAACAGATCTGGGATTTCTCCTGCCCCAAAGAATGAGTAGAATTACTAAAAGATCACTGCAATTTAAATTTTACATATAACTTTTAAACGTTTGAAATGTTTTACAAGACAAAGTTCAGCATAAATGATGAGTTTCAAATCAGAAATGTCATGTTTCTTTTTTATTTACAAGACATACAACACATATAAGCCATGATGAACACACCCTCTACACCCACACACGTAGGAAGAACATTTGCTTCACTGAAGGCCTTCTCATCCATAAACAGACTAAGAAAGCAATACACCTCAAATTAGTTAGCTTTATAGGTTTCTCCCCAAAGACTGCCCAGCAAACATCTCAAAGGCGAATTCTCTCTCTTTAAAGTTCACTGAAACTCCAGATAATTTGTCATTGGGGAAGATCTTTCAAGAAATGTGTTGGTTTAATCACCTGATGCCAGCAAGTCATTAATCAGCATGAGGAAGCTCTCGTCTAGAACCTGGGCATCTGTCAGCAGGAATACAGTGGGCATGTTCTTGGCTCCAGTTCGGATGTACAAATTGGCAAGATCTACCTGTAAGGAAAGGCCATCATTCATGTTTTGTTAAAATGCTGATGCGGCATTGGGAGGATGTGTGTGAGTGCCGGGGAGAACTGAGTAACTGTATCGCCATAGCACTGTGGGGTGCCTTTCACTGCTTCACATATTCCTTCTCTGAGAGACCCCATTCTAGGGGACAGCAGTGCGACACCACCTCCATTTCCGACATGTAAGGATAAGTGTTGTGTTTCTGGCTTACTGCAGCAGAGAGATGAAAACAGACTCAGATCACCAACTCCCTTCTCACTGAGTACAAGCGAATTCATTGACGCCTTTTTCAAGCAGTGCCATAAAAAGAAGTCTGCTCATTTTAACAACTGTCCTATTTTACTGAAAATGGGTTTTATTTCATTAGTAATATTAAAAATACGTGATTTTTTAAAATTTAAAATATCACTTGGCACAAATTGTAGGTACTATTTTGTAAGTACATTTGTTACTAAAAAGCAAAGCTTGAAAAACACACGAGAGTTTCCTGAACGTGTTACTCCTATTGCATCATCTTCTCCTATTCCTATCCAATGTGGAAGAAATCTATTTTCACTTGTGAAGTTAGTGTCTTTTTTCCCCAACCTGTCATACAGGAACACTAATGGCGATAAGCATCAGGTTTGATTAATAGAAAACAGAAAGACATTTGTGTAAGCAAGTATTTAAGTAAATATTTTCTAAGCCAGGTTTACATGTTATTAAACCTACATAAAACTTGTAAAAATTTATTATTACTAATTTGACCATAAAGGCAAAACCGCCAAAGGTCAATTACTGCTCTAAAGAGCTCCCGCTGTCCTGTGGTTGGGGAGGACTTGGCCAAATCTGGGAGTCACAGCCCAGGTGGGCGCACTGGGAGCCTCGGCTTTATCTGCCAAGCAGAAGGGTCAGAAGAACTGCCTGTCTCCTTTACTCACCCGAAGTTCCTGGATTCCATAGCCCTCGGTCAGAGTGATCTGAAAGACCTCAAGGCCACAAAGGTAAGCTGCCAGCCTGGACAAGCTCTGCTTGCCACTGCCCCCCACTCCAACCAAGAGAGCACAGCCCTGAGGGGTTCGTAAGATCCGGCTGATGCGACACCTGGGGAAAGAAAGCACCCATCGTGGCACAGAATCGAAAATGCCCTGGGACTATGTCTGTTTTGTTTATTTTTATATATTTATTTATTTTTGAGATGGAGACTTGCTCTGTCGCCCAGGCTGGAGTGCAGTGGTGTGATCTTGGCTCACTGCAGCATCTGCCTCCCGGATTCAAGTGATTCTCCTGCCTCAACCTCCCAAGTAGTCGGGATTACAGGCACCCACCACCATGCCCCGCGAATTTTTGTATTTTTAGTAGAGACGGGATTTCACTATATTGGCTAGGCTGGTCTTGAACTCCTGACCTCAAGTGATCCACCTGCCTTGGCCTCCCAAAGTGCGGGGATTACAGGCGTGAGCAACAGCGCCTGGCCTATGTCTGTTTTGTTTATTCTTTAGATAAATAGTGAGAGACTAAATTCCAGTTTTTACTGGAAACCTCTAGTCCTTGTTCATTTGTTTCCCCATCAAAGATGGTATCTTCACCCTCACCCTTGAACTGCTCCCATGACAAACCGTCCTATGCTAATAACATTTTGAATTCTTTTAGTGCTTTGCTATCACCACCAAAAGTCCAAAAAGAAAATATATGCAAAGGCCTTGTGTTAAAGTCTTCAAAATATTTTGATTGGCAAGAAAGATCCGAATTCCACACCAGCATCCAAGTATGAGGACATCAAAGGAGGAGTAGCCTTGTGCCAGAAATCTTTGCTGTAGAATTATTTTGGAAAGAATGGATTTGTTTAGACCAACAGATCTCTCCGTGTGACTTACTCAGCAAATCAAGCACTTGTTTCTTAATGTAATTTTTGCTTCCTTCACACTAGAGCCTTCCCTTGTAACTACACCATTCTAGAATAATTTTCTGAAGCCATTCAGCACCGCAAAGTTAAATTTCCACCAAGGTCAACTAATCCCTTGTTCTGTAATATCCAAGGCATTCTGAATGCTTAATCTATTTATACTACTGCTATATTTTACAGCTATAAATAAACTGGCTTTAACGTTAACAAAAGATGGGTTTGGTTGAATAAATAGTTCATAATTATGTTAAAAATATTAAGAAAACCAAAAAAACAAAATATAAGCATGTAGATAGTAAAACACCTGAATTTGATGCCATCATTTTGCTCTCGGTTACTTTTCTGAAATGAACTTAAACTTCAGAACCTGAATAATCTACATAAATTGTTTTAAATAGTGCTTTTTGAAAAAGATTAAGTTGGGATCACTTATATTAGGACCAGCACACGTGAACATTTTCTGAAAACCTCCAATAACAGAAAAGATAGGTTATTTTTACAAGCTCAGTCATCACATTAAATTTTACTTCACATGACCACACAACAAAACAACCTTGGGGAAAGCTATAAAATTACTCTGACATGAGAGATACCCCAAGCTATAAAGCAGGGTTTTCATTTCATTTTAATGTATGCTTTGAGGTTTTTAACCTCACAAGATTCACTAAGTGGCAAAGTCCCTTTCTATAACACTCAAGGACATGCTCTTAAATCACCTCTAACGCTGAGTAAATCAGCTTCTAGCTCATAATCCCCGATCAAAGAAACAGCCTTACCTTTTAGGCCACTGAAAATTCCGTACTGAGGGATTATGTGGGAAAACGTCTCCTCAGTATCAATGGGAGGTTTCTGTTTCACCTGAGCCAGGATGCACATACACAGTGACTGTATATTAACCCAATGACAGATAGCATTGCTAATAGTTGATTTAACACCACGGTCTTAGATTCCAATTGAAACTTCCTTTGCATAGTCAGAGGAAGGATCACAACTGCAAAGGGATCAATAAAACTACCAACACTTAGTTATGATGACAGGAAGGGCTCTACAATTTTTGTAGGTTCTGGGGCCCAACATAAGTTTAAAGATTAATTCTTCTAAAAACTGAATTCTCCACATCTTATTTTCTCTGGATTTTTCCTTCTTCTTTTCTTTTATTTTTGAGAGATAGGGTCTCACTCTGTTGCCTAGGCTAGAGTGCAGTGGCATAATCCTAGCCCACTGCAGCCTCGAACTCCTGGGCTCAAGCAAGCCTCCCTCCTCAGCCTTCTGTGTAGCTGAGACTACAGGCACATGCCACCACACCCAGCTCATCAAAATAAAAAAAAATTGTAGAGATGGGGTCTCACAACGTCATCCAGGCTGGTCTCAAACTTCTGGCCTCAAGGGATCCTCCTGCCTCAGCCTCTCAAAGTGCTGGGATTATAGGTGTGAGCCACCACACTCAGCCTCTTCTTGTTTTCAATGATTTCTTTTTCCTTTTTCAAGTCTTTGGCTGTTGTCACTTATTTAAGTCTTTGCTGGTGTCAATGAGAGATGAAGGTGACTTGGACTACCAGAGCAGTATCAGATGTAAACATGTAATCAACTTTCTACACAGCAGTGGCAATGTTAAGTTGTTTAGCCCAGACAATGAACTGTGTCATCCCCATGCTAAAACCCATCCAACCACTTCTCACTGCACTTAGAATAAAATCAAACTTCCTTCTTCTGGTTATAAGGAAATACTCCTTATTGGTAAGGCCATTTCCTGCCTCTCCATTTTTATCATATTTTTCTCTATGCTGCAGCCTAACTGGTCTTCTTTTCTGTATCTCAAACATTCTTGCCTTAGGGTCAGATGCAATCTTATCTCTGTCTAGAATGTTCTTCCTCCAGATCTTTCCATGTGTAGCACCTAGTTATCACTCAGGTCTCACTTTAAATGTCACCTCTTCACAAAGATGCCCAGTTCCTCTTTGGAAATTCACATATTGTATTTCTCACAGAATCAACCTATTTTCCTTCTTGGCATGACACATCACTTTCTGATATTTTTCTTGCTCACTCTCTTGCTTAGTTGTTCATGTCCTTATAGATGTCCATCTTCATCGCTAACATGTAAGCTCAACTATAGAGGGGACTGGATTGTGCTCACTGCTGCTGTATCTCAGCACCTAGAACAATGTCTGATAGGAGGGGCTGTAGATGGTTGCACAGTCTGTGCACTACATGAGGTACCAGGTCTAGGAGGTGAGCGAGAACCTTATCAGCCATGCTCTATCCAAGGACAGGTGCCTTTTTCTAATTTTCTGCCAACACAGCATGAGCTCTCTCCCATTTTAAATAATTTGCACAAAATTGCTGAAAGGCTGGCAATATTCCTAGCTGGCACTCAACAAAACCTGCTTAATCAATGAAAATCAGTCCTTTGTCCCTTATGAACTATGTGACTTTGAACAAGTAATTTACGTTTCCACTTTCTTAATATTCAAGTAAAATAATGGATATGATGGCATCTCAGAAAACAGTGTGCCTATGTAAGACATTATTAAGAATGTGACATTAAAAAGCAACCCTCTTATACTTTAAAATTATATGTCAAACAGCAGATAAGAACTGGTGGTTCAGAGTGCTTAGTATGATCTATTGAAAAATGACAGTTGTGGATACCCAGCCATTCTTCCTTTTATGAAAAAGCATCGTGACTAACTCACACATGTTGCATGGCATCTTCAAATAAAACTAGGTGCATGGCAGCATTTAGTTCGTTGTAGTTGTCTAAGGTTTCCGTAAGAATCATCTTCAGCACTTCCCAGTCCTTCACTGGCATGTAATGTGGGTCCTTCCCTCTGTTAGCAAAGTGGCAATAGATGAGGGGCTGTTGAAGTAGCATGTGACTATCTATACCCTGCAGGATGAGAAAGGGGAAAATATGGCATATTAATCATCCACCAAGGTCCGGCTGCGGACCTAGCAAGAGAAATGCTTGCAGACCCATGCAAGCATGGGTGTAATGTTCCCAAGCATAGACCAAGTGTATTCTGGAGTCACAGCCATTGCAAAAAGGTAAGCCCTTGTGCACCTCTCTCATATCCTCATCTAACTTTGGTCCCAATACCCAGTTGGTGTTGGAGTAAGTAGTGACCTCTGACATTCACACACTTACTTCAAAATATTTATAAGTGGTTTCCAGCATTTTTTTCTGAAACAAATCACAGTCTTTTGTGTCTATCAGTTTGTCTCCATAAACACGGGCAGATTCATGAAGCCACAGACGTATTAAATCAAGTGGACCTTTTAAACACTCAGGAGAAGCAAATAAAATCCCCTACAAGGCAAAAATGGGGGAAAATAACTTAAATTCAAAGGTTGATGACATTCCAAATAAGTTTAACACTTTTTAAACTAAAATGTGAATTTAGCAAATGCTTAAAAGAAATATCATCAATAGTAATGTGCATGTTTGTGTATAAAAGTAGGTTTACTTTTTGAAAAGTGCAATATTTGAAAATTTTAGTATGCTTATACCCATTTTTAGGTATGCAAGTAAGACCATTTCAAGAGCCAGCACAGGCGTGAAATATCACATCTGAGTACTTGAGCCTATTAAGCCTTACAATGGACTAAGTTTACAAAACCAAAGTACAAACAGAAAGTCACAGTACTAACATCAAAGTCACAGAATCGTATTTTTTTTTTTACTACAAAATCATTTGATATCAGTCTAATCATTTCACAGATGAATACAAGACCAAAAGTAAAGTACCCAAATTCATACGTTATGGGTAGATCTGGGTCTAGCACCAACACACTGTGACTCCTGTGCCCACTCATGGTGCTTTCAGTATCTTAGGTTCACATCCACTCACTCGTCATGGAGAGAGGCCGCTTACTCTGGATGCACAGGAGAATAGTAAGGGGGTTGTGGAGAATTAAGTTGCAAAAGGCTAAAAAATTATTTGGCAGTGTCAGGTGCAGCTGACAGGCTGGATATGAAGAGTAAGGAGGCAGTCCTCTCGTCCCTTTTCACCTATGACCTCTCTTCCCTGTCCTTCCGAGATTAAAATTCTGCTTTTAAACAGCACGGTATTAAGCAATCTTTCCGGCAGGAGCTAGATACACAGACATGAAAAGAGCTGCTCCGTGTTCATAAGAAGCAACTGACTAATGCTGTGTTATGGACTTGAGGCAGTTGTGGAGTGATACTGAAAAGACGGTTATAAAAATATAAAGAAGTCCTATGGAGTTTTCATATTTAATCAATATACCACTTCTCTCACAAAAGAAATTTCAGCCATCCATTTGTACTGTACAGTGTAGACCGCATTAGTTGGATTTAAAAAAATAATTCCAGACTTTCAATTCCCTTTTCAGAATTTCCTAAGTCAAATACATAAACACTGTCCTTTTACCAGGTAAGCAAGGTAATTTTCAATATTAAACCAAAATGATCCAATAATTTAAAAATTACCATTTCTCTTAACATATGGTTAAAATCACACATAAATGCCTTATGCAAATACATGATCAATTATCCTTCTTACTTGGCACTCAGAACAGTAAGCACTCACTCACTCAATCTGAAGAGCCCAGACATCTACCTTTGCTTCCACTGCCAAGTCACCATATGCCATGGCCTGAATGGCCCCTACAATTCATGTCTTGAAACTTAATTGCCAATGTGACAATATTAAGAGGTGGGGCCTTTAGGAGGTGACTAAATCATGAGGGCAATGTGATCTTATGAAAGGGGTGCTGGGCATTTGCCCCATTTGCTCTGTCCCTTCTGCCCTGTGAGGATGCATCACGTAAAGCACCATTTTGGAAGCAGAGACCAGGCCCTCACCAGACACTGAATCTGCCAGTGCCTTAATCATGGACTTCTCAGCCTCCATAACTGTGAGAAATAAAATTCTATTATTTACGAATTACCCAATCTCAGGTATTTTGTCACAGCAGCACAGACAAAGACATTATATGACTTGTGGAGAAGCACTGTTCTCATTGATGCAATGGGAATAATAAACCTGCCATATTTACTTCCTGAGAAGTTTATGAGTAAAATTAAAGAATACATATGAAAGTATATAACCATAGTTTTAAGCTGTTTTATAAATGAACACCGTTAACAGTATGGCATGGTTTGGATGTGTGCCCCTCCAAATCTCATGTTGAAATGTGATTCCCAGTGTTGGAGGAGGGGCTTGGTGGGGAGTGATTGGATCATGGGGGCAGATCCTTCATGAATGGTTAGACCATCCCCTCTGTAATAAGTGAATTCTCACTCAGTTAGTTCACACAAGATCTGGTTGTTTAAAAGTTTGGGGACCTGCCCCGACTCACTCTCTTGCTCCTGGCTCTTGCCATGCAAAATGTGAAATACTGGCTCCCCATGACCTTCCACCATGATTGTCAGCTCCTGAGGCCCTCACCAGAAGCAGATGCTGGGGCCATGCTAGTCCAGCCTGCAGAACCATAAGCAGTTAAACCTCCTTTCTTTATAAATTACCCAGCCTCAGGTGTTTCTCTATAGTGACACAAAAAGTGGGCTAATACATAGTATTATAATTATTTGTCTACTCAAGAGGCATAACACAGAGCAGTCAAGGTACCTGGAAGACGTTTGATAAATCTCTCAGATTAAAGATGTAGTGGAATTTAATAGCCGTGGGTAAAAAGTTACACA
The DNA here is from genome assembly GCF_049350105.2 of Macaca mulatta. Lineage (NCBI taxonomy): Eukaryota > Metazoa > Chordata > Mammalia > Primates > Cercopithecidae > Macaca > Macaca mulatta. The sequence goes on from NC_133408.1 coordinate 106,571,576, forward strand.
TCATTGTCTGATGGAATGCTATTGTTGCCTGGATCAAAGTGGGGCCACTCCTGAGAACTGATGGAGCAAATGCTTGCTGTTGGAAGTGGAAACTAAAGATTTGGCCATAGATGGTGTTCAGTGCATCCAAAGATGGAAAATTGAATGCAAACACTGTGAAATGTCTCTGAAAAGAAAAACAAATATAAGAGTGTAAAGATTACGATTGTACCAGAAAATTGCAAAGACCTGATTTTTTCACTCTTCCCTGTATCCAGGCCCATTACCATGTAGCTTTTTAGTGTTCCACTCTGACTCTGGGGTAGGCCATGTGATTTACTTAAGCCAATAGAAGGAGGCAGAAGTGACAGTGTGCCAGTCGTTGTCAGAGGTGTATATTTCTACTTACTTTGTTAAGCCTCTGACTTTGCCATAAACTCTACAGGCCCTAAAGTATGAGAGACACATAAAGCAGGGCCATATTGTCACAGTTACTCCAGCCAAAGCCACATCAAATTAACTGACAGTTTATCCCCAACATGCACAGATGAGCCCAGCCAAGATCAGCAGTCACTGAGCTCAGTCTCAGCTGAGTCCAGATGAATAAGCAACCACTGTATGCTACTGAATGTATGTTGGTGGTAGCTGTTTCTGTTGTCATGATTAAAAAGCTTATATGCGTACACAAAACGTGCACACAAATGTTTGTAGCAGCTTCCTTCATGATTGTCAAAAGTGAAAGCAACCAAGGTGTCCTTCAGTAGATGAACGGACAAACAAGCTGTGATGCATTCATACAGTGATTACTATTCAGCAATAAAAAGAGATGCACTATCAAGCCATGGAAAGACATGGAGAAATCTTAAGTGCATAGTTAAGCTAAGTGAAAAAAAGCCTATTTGGAAAGACTACATATCCTACGATTCTCACTACATGAAATTCTGGAAAAGGCAAAATTTATAGAAACAGAGAAAATATCAGTGCTTAAGGGATTAATATCCAGAATATATTGAGGCCTCCTAAAACTCAATGACAACAAAATAACCCAATTTAAACATGAGCACAAGACTTGAATAGACATTCCTCCAAAGAAGATACAAAAATGAACAAGCACATAAAAACATCACTAATCACTGGGAAAATGCAAATCATAACTACGAGATACTGCCTCACACTCAACAGCATGATTGCTGTCAAAAAACAAAACAAAACAGAAAATAAATGTGTGTGAGGATGTAGAGAAACTGGGACTCTGATGCACTGTCGGTAGGGAATAAAATAAGGTATAGTTGTCATGGAAAACAGTATCATGATTTCTCAAAAAATTAAAAGTAGAATTCTGATACAATTCATTAATTATATTGCTGGGTGTACACCCCAAAGAATTAAAAGCAGGGTCTTGAAGATATATTTGTTCACCCATGTTCACAGCAGCATTATTTACATTAGCCAAAGTGTGGGAGCAACCCAAGTGTCCATCAACAAATGAATGACTAAGGAAAATGTGGTAAATACATGTACTAGAATATGACTCGGTCTCAAACAGGGAAAAAATTCTGCAACATGCCACAACTGGATGAACCCTGGACATTATGCTAAGTGAAATAAGCCAGCCACAAAAAGACAAATACTGGATAATTCCACTTATATGAGGTACTTAAAATAGCCAAAATCATAGACACAGAAAGTAGAATGGTGGTTGCCAGCGGAAAGTGGGGAGGAGAAAAAGGGGAGCTCAATGGATACAGAGTTTCAGTTTCACAAGACGAAGTTATGGAGATGGGTGGTGATCTTGGCTGCCCAACATTATGTATGTAGTTAATATTATTGAACTGTACACTTGAAATGGTTAATGTGGTAAGTTTTATGTAACATATATTTTACAACAATAATAATAGTAAAGAAAAGACAAAAGATCAATTGTTACCAGGGACTCAGAGGGAAAAGAGAGAGGAATGAATTGGTTGAGTACAGAGATTTTGGGGCAGTGACACTATTCTATATGATATTGTTAACAGATGATACTTGTCATTATACATCTGTCAAAACCCATGGAATATATATAATACAAAGAAGGAATCCCAATGTAAACTCTGAACTTCAGTTAATAATACTGTGTCAATATTGGCTGATCATTGCAACTAATGCAAGATGTTAATAATAGGGTAAAACAAGTGGGGGCATTAGGAGAGTACATAGGAATTATCTGTACTTCCAGCTGATTTTGCTATAAACTTTGATATAAAAAGTCTACTAATTAAAACAAAAAGGCTTATTAGAACCCCTGTCTATTGTTAGTGGGAATAAAATATGGTACAGCTGCCATGAAAAACATGCTTAATCAGATGTCCCATAGGAATCCTAATCTGTACTCAAAAGCAGTACAATACAGATCTACAGTTTTTGAGTGCAGTATTCAACACCCTACCTGTAGCCTAGGATTGATGGTGAAGCTGCCCACCATTGGATTCATGCAGGCGACATACTGGCAGTTGTGGATTTCTTTAAGCATCACCTTCTGTCTATCATACCTGAAAGATAGAAAATAGAACCTTAAATCCAAAAACTGGAGATGACAAAACAACAAAATATAACAGTTCATAAAGGACTTCATCACAGATTATTTCCTTATCTTTATAATCACTCTGTGAGGTTGACCTTGTGAGCCTTATTTGAGAGACATCAAAACTGAAGCTCAAAAAACTGAAGGTGACTTAACTCCTTTGATGCCAAAATCAAGATCAAGAGCTGCATCAATATAAACTATTACTGCTTATTGATTCTCATGTTACTCTGTAGAAGCCATCTTGTATCCACAGCAAGACTCCAGTGGATGGGCTGGGGGCTGTCCCTATAGTTAACTGTCAGGGATTGATGACTACAGTGCCCAAACATTTACACCCTGCCAAATCAGATCAAGTTTCTCTTAAATAATTTGGTGTGAGTTAACACTTAAAGAGGACATGATTTCTAGACAGTCTTAACATTTCTGAGATACTTTTCAATCCAATCTTCCAAAGATACAAAGGGAAACTATTCCATTTAATATGATGAAAAGAGATACAAAGTAAACCCAAAAGATATTCCTTAGAAGAAACTGGTGATAATTCCACTTGAATTCATCCATAATAATTATTCATAATATTTTTTAAAATTTTATTATGCATAATAAATATGGATAAATATTATTATCCATAATAATTATTAGATTTTGGGAGAGAGTAAACTACAGAGAATTGCTTACCAATGTCCATAATCAATATGCTGCCGGATCAGGGTGTGAGGCTGAACAGTGCCATATAAGTCCACTTCAGGCATGTTCATGTCATCGATAAAATAAATCAATTTTTTATTTCCTCCAGGACCATAGTTATGACCAGCTTTTTTCTCTAGGGGTTTCTCAAGAATTTCTGAAATAAACATATATTTCTGTCCACCAATCAATAGAATGTAAATGTTCTGTTTAGTCATTTTTCTTTTGTTCTTACCTTCTTCTGTTGATTTCATCTACCCCATGGTTTCAGGTATCACCTCTTCATAGGTTAAGAGACCTGACATGTGTATCTGGCCCCTCCTTTTGTGTCATGCTCTCCTGCCAATCTCCCTCCTGTTGCCAGAAGTCACTCCACCTCTCCTTTATGGAGACTGCAACATGTGCAGCACGACATCACCTTGTCCATCACAGCTGAAACAACCCAACTCCTGATCTGTGTACTTCCTCCCCTGTACCCATTCTATATGGCCACTGCTAGTCCAGCTATGGCCTGGTCTCTCAGTTCTCTTCTCTTATCATCTCTGCAGGAGAGTCTGGGAACAGCTCAGGAAAGTCTCCCATACCTGTCTTCTTAGGCGGCTGGAGTGCAGAAGCACAAGAACAGTGTACGTAGACACCATCCACAATGTAGACACCATCCGTGTATAAATAAAGTTACATTTCTTCCTGTGTCTATATGACTTTGTGTCTATTTTTTAAAGTCCTGGGTGAAGGAAATCCAGAACAGTGTGTGTCTGAGATGTAGTATCTAATTATTTGTTGACTCTCCAAACAGACTGTAAGTATTTTGAGACCAAGGAACTATGTCATATTCACTGCTATACCACCAACAATGGCCACAACAAATACTTTTTTAAAATGAGCAAACAAATGAATGAATGAACAAAGAATCATACAATAAATAAACACCTTTTCCAAGAGGCAGACCCACATTTCCAAACACTTGCTGAGCACTAATTCTTACTAGCCATTACCATCCAACGTTCAGCCAACACTAAATCTGCCTCTTTTCCAACTCAGCTTAACATCTTCTCTTCCTCACTCATAATTCACCTCTTCCCTTTTGCCTCTGTGCTCTTGCTTATGGGGTTAACACGCCCAGTCAGCCAGATGCAAAGCCTCCCAGTAATCTCTCTCTCCTAGTCCCGTGTTTTCCAACCACAGCCTATAAATGGTACTTCATGTCATTTCCATATGTTCCCAACTTGCCACCTCCTTTTCTACAACTCTGGTCCAGGGTCACATTACATATAGCTCTTATACTACTCAGGGGGACTGATCTCCCCACCTCAGATCTCTCTTCTCAAAAGACAGTGCCCACCTTGTCAGTTACTTGCTTCCCTATCAATGGTTCACAGTCCCCTCATTTTGTGTCTCAGCATTCTCTCTAGTTGGTGTGATCAACCATCGGTGGTTGCCTGGGACCGTCCCAGTTTTAACACTACAAGTCCCACGTTCCAGAAAACACTTTGGTCTTTTGGCGAACTGGATAGGTGGTCACCCTATCTGCAGTATAACTCCACATCAATAGCTTAGCCTTTTCCATATCTTCCACCCAATCATCATGCTTCAGGCATCACAGAGATTCAATTCGTTGACTGTGTCCCACAATTTTCTTTCTTCCATGTCTTTCCTTAAGCTGGTCCTTCTATCCTAATCTTCTTCTTTGCCTATTTGTCGCCCCAACTCAAATGTTTGAAACCATAATTCTCTTTACAAGTATACTGACAACCATAGCTCTTTCTACTCCTCATACTAATAGGCCATCTCTAAATCTTATTCATGCCTGTATTCCTTTTAGGAATTAGCAAGATGCCCTCACATCATAGTCAAGTAATTTGTTCAACTACTGAACTGTAGCCTAATCTTCCATTTATAAATCATAGAGTCTTTCATATCTGCAAATGAAAAACATATACCCCACATAATGCTTGGGAAAAAGTAGGTAAATAATATGTATTTTCTGAAGAGATGAATGAAATAACTGGCTCTTTTTGGGGGACAGGTATCTCAATACATTTCCCAGGCTGGACTCAAACTCCTGGGCTCAAGCAATCCTCCGACCTCAGCCTCCTGAATAGCTGGGACTACCAGCATGTACCACCACACCTGGCTTGAGTTGGCTTTCTAAGGGTTCCATTCATAAAGATAAGACCAAATGACTAATAAAAAGTTGATAGAAAAATCACTATTGGCTGTTAATGATGTCAATGAGTAAGAAAATGTATTATTATTATTATTTTTTTTTTTTTGAGATGGAGTCTCGCTCTGTCGCCCAGGCTGGGGTGCAGTGGCCGGATCTCAGCTCACTGCAAGCTCCGCCTCCCGGGTTTACGCCATTCTCTTGCCTCAGCCTCCCGAGTAGCTGGGACTACAGGCACCCGCCACCTCGCCCGGCTAGTTTTTTGTATTTTTTAGTATTATTAGTCTCCACTGATATAGCTAAGAAAACAACATATATCCACATATAAACAGACACCTCGGAAACTCACATTCAGGACAACTCAATGGTTTTAATAAACAATTGGACATCAGAGAGTTTGGCTGTCCCCCAACAGAGCCCCCTTTCTCTGCTGGAGAGTGACTGGCCTTCCGACATCAGCTCTGTGATTTCCCCTCTACTTCCCATGTCTCTTGCTCACCCTACCTAACTCTGGGAATGCCCCAGATCTGTGAGGTTCTTTTGATTACATTGATTAGTTATTCAGTAGTTCAAAATTAGTTCTAGTGACTTTAAGATTTCATTAATGCCTCTTGGTTCTGTCATTTACTCAGTTTTAAATGAATTTATCCTAAATTAATCTCTTACTTGAAAAAGTAGCCAGAACATACCTCCTTGAGTATACCCTTATATTGGTAAGACTCCAGGCAATTAAAGGTAACCAGTGGTTTTGAGGTACCAAATTAACACTACTGATGTATATTCTTGCTGCTCTAAAGCATAATCACCCAAATAAAGCCATGAGTGACACAAAAAGCCAAAATCACAACAATATTTAAAGAACGTGTATTTAACAAGGATGATAAGTACAAATTCATCTGAGGCCCAAGCAACAACTCTAAATTCTAGGGAAAGGTATTATGAGTCTTTTGGGCCACATGTTCCCACCTTGATGATTTTTGATCCCTTGTTTCTGGAAAATAAACAGGTGCACTTACTTTGCAGAGCTGCGGATGTTGTATAGTAGTTGAAAGGCACACGTGATACTATGTAATCCTGAGAGAGACTTGCCAATGTGTCACCTACAAAGACTGTTTTTCCCACTCCTGCATTTCCTACTAGCATTAGAGGTTTTCCTTTCTCAAGCAACAACTCCATGAAATATCTAAGACGAGTTGTCTCTGATGTGTGAACCAGAACTGTCTGGGAGGAGAAACAGAATGGAACAAAAATCAGAAAGAGAGAGCACGCTCACGCGAGCGAGAGGCATTTCAAAATTATTTATCAAACTCAACACAGTCACTTTAGAATTGAGATCCAAATAATTCATAGTTCAGATTAGCACCCAATGGGAGAGATTCCACCTTATTTTCAGTTTTGAATGGTCGTTGTTCAGACTTTGTAGCTTGAGGGGAGCAATTAGATAATGCCATCAACGTACCATAAAGTAAACAACTGATTTATCATTTCCAAATTAAGTACTAGCCCCCAAGGCTCCTTATTTCAGAATACCTACTCTACCCAACATTGTGGTAAGCACAGAAGGGAATACAGTAAACATATAAGAAACTATCTACAACATTTCAGGAGATGAGAAAATGTTCGAGAAGTCAAGACACACACAAACGAAAATTGGGACCAATTCCTTGGCCTCATTAGATTAAATGGCTAAATGATTCAGCATGCTAAAGGAGTTCAGTGTGGGAAGAGACCAGTTTAGGGAGAAATGATGGCTTTTAAGTGGAATATGAAGAAACCAAAACACATTTGAAACATATCATGCCTTGCTTTGTTAAAAACTAAAACTTAATTTTTATGTTTCAAAAATTGGCTATTTATGCACTCTATTACTTTACAAACAATTTGAAGTGGCTTACAGGAACACAAATAAATAAAAATCAAACTCAGGGAACACATTACAATGTAAGATCAGAACAAGAAGTAGATGTAGATATGCAGTAAACAGAATTTTGCTCAGTGATTAAAAGATAGGTGATTCTGGGTTTTGGCACCAAAACAAAACACAAAATACAAAAGATAATTAATGATTTGTTGCATTTCTTGGTGTTCAAATTTAAAAGGAGGGGAGAATCTACCTGCAAGATTCATATTGTTTGTAAGAAATCCACATAAAGTCTATAATGGATGAAATTCTTCTCTACCTGGCTAGCATATACTAAACACAATGGAATATTGTGAGGTTTTTGTTTTTTTGGTTTTGTTTTTTATGTTGTTGTTGTTTTTGAGATGGAGTCTCACTCTGTCACCCAGGCTGGAGTGCCGTGGTGTGATCATGGCTCACTGCAGCCTTGACTTCCTGAGCTCAGGTTATTCTCCCACCTCAGCCTCCCAAGTTGCTGGGAATACAGGCACCTGCCATCATACCCGGCTAATTTTTTGTATTTTTAGTAAAACGAGGTTTCACCGTGTTAGCCAGGATGGTCTTGATCTCCTGACCTTGTGATCTCCCTGCCTCGGCCTCCCAAAGTGCTTGGATTACAGGCATGAGCCACCGTGCCCAGCCCATCATGAGTTTTTTTAATGACTATTTTTTTTGAGACAGGGTCTCACTCCTACACCCAGGCTGGAGTGCAGTGGCATGATCATGGCTAACTGCAGCCTCGACTTCCTGAGCTCAGGTTATTCTCCCACCTCAGCCTCCCAAGTAGCTGGGACTACAGGCATGCACCACCATGCCCAGCTAATTATTTTGTATTTTTTGTAGAGACGGGGTTTTGCCATGTTGCCCAGACTGGTCTCAAACGCCTGGGCTGAAGCGATCACCTGCCTCAGCACCCCAAAGTGCTAGGATCACAGGTGTGAGCCACCAAGGCTGACTTAACTGAATATTTTATACACAATTCAAGATCATCTTCATGACTGAACATGTACTCTAGAACTTCATTTTAATTCAGTGATACTCTTAGGGTTTCCTAAAAGACAGAACTGTTCTGTGCTACACTAAACAGTTCTAGACTACTCTTTAATAAACATTTGAGCTGCATCTCATATTTTTTTCTCCTTTCTTGCTGCTAGTTGTCATCATTTGCTTTTAAATTTGTCTGCTGGCCTTTTTTCACATACTAATACCAATAATTCACACTTACTGAGAAATGAGTATATAGGTGTGGCAGGTACCATGCTAAGCACTTTACATGCATAATGTCATAAGACACCCATAACAAACCTATAAAGACAGTTGCTATTTTTATTTCAGAGGTGATGAAACTAAAGCTAAAAGAACATAACCGACTTGGTCAAGGTCATGGTTACTAGTAAGTGGCAGTACTTCGATTCAAACCCAAGTCAGAGCCTGACCTCTCTCTTATCTACACATAGAATGCTCTTCAGAGCATGGACTCTGGAGCCAGGCTGCCTGGCTGTGAATCCTGCTTTGCTTGTTTTAGTGTGACCAACTCTTGTTAGTTTGCTAGGGATTTCCCAGTTTTAAAATTTAAAGTCCAATGTTCCCGAAACTCCTTTAATCCCAGTCAAACTAGAACTGTTGGTCATCCTATACTTACTACCTGTATAGCTCTGGATATATTTCTTCTCTTCGTGCCTGTTTCTCCATATGTTTAAAAAAAAAAAGGGGGGGGAGCTAGTGACAGTCCCTGCCTTAGAAGGTTGCTATAAGGATTGCTTTATGTACAGCATTCAGTAAAGCGCTTGACATATTACAGCATAATATTAGTATTTCTATTATTATTGACTTTCTATGGTTATCTTCCACTATATTAAGATGCTGTTAATTAAGTAATAACATTTGGTACAACTGTGTGGAAAGAAAGAGCACAAACTGCTCATAGGTTCTCTGTTGAATACAAGATATCATCACTAAGGTGCATCAACCTTGTGATAGCAGTTTTCAGGTCTTCAGCAGTTCTTGGTTGATTACATGTTCTCAGCCTTCAACCAGCTAGATTATACTTGTAGATAGCTGAATTCTAGGTAGCTTGAACAAAAAGCAAGATTTTCAAATAGATAAAGTAGATGGAGCAGACACTTTTGACTTCTTTTTTTTTTTGAAATGGAGTCTCACTCTTGTTGCTCAGGCTGGAGTGCAATGGCGCGATCTTGGCTCACTGCAACCTCTGCCTCCCGAGTTCAAGCGATTCTCTGCCTCAGCCTCCCAAGTAGCTGAGACTGCAGGCACCAGCCACCACGCCCAGTTAATTTTTTGTATTTTTAGTAGAGAAGAGATTTCACAATGTTGGCCAGGCTGGTCTCAAATTCCTGGCCTCAGGTGACCCAACCCACCTTGACCTCCCAAAGCGCTGGGATTATAGGCGTAAGTCACTGTGCCCGGCCTTCCCTGCTTCTTCTTTGTTGGGAAAGACCCCACTTTGTCCAAGTCCTCACCCCTCCCCCACATAGCCATGTGCTCCACAGGAAGCTCTGCCTGGCTCCTGCAGGATGTGAGGACTCATCAAAGCCCATCACGGCAGCCCCGCTACCGAGGCCTGAGACTGGATTAGAGGTGGCACATGGCCCAGTCTGCAGAATTAGATGCAGGAGGCAGTCAGCTCCAGACTTCTGAGGAAGGTTTCCTCACTCTTAATAAAAAGATAGGAGAAAGTCCCTGCCTCCTTTGAAGTTGTTTTCTGGAACCACTAGAGACATCTTGAGACAATGTTAAGAAGAGCAGTGCAGAAAGACGAGATGATCAGAATCCTTGGTGATGCCGCCAAGTCACAGAATTAATCTGCATTGTGGTTATTTGACCTCTGAATTCCTTGTTTGTGAAATAATAAATTTCCTCATTGCTTGGGGTTGAACTGTCTCCTCCCCAAATTTCTATGTTCAAGTCCTAATCTGCAGTATCTCAGAATGTGATGTTATTTGGGAATAGGGTTGCTGCAGATGTAATGAGTTAGGATGAAGTCATACTGGAGTAATATTACAGGCTGATAATGTTGTGTCCCCACAACATTCATGTCATAAAGTCCTAACCCCGGTATTTCAGAATGAGACTGTATTTGGAGACAGAGGCTTTAAAGGGGCGATTAAGTTAAAATGAAGCCATTAGACTGAGTCCTAATCCAATCTGATAGGTGTCCTTATAAGAAAATTTGAACCCACAGGGAGACATCAGGGATACATATGCACAGAGAAAAGCCATGTGAGGATGCAGAGAGAAAGTGGCTATGAGGAGTGAGGCCTCAGGAGAAGCCAAACTTGCTGACACCTTGAGCTTGGACTGCTAGCCTGCAGAGCTGTGAAGAAAGAAACTTCTGTTGTTGAAGTTGCCCAGTCTATGGGATTTTGTTATGGCAGCCCTAGCAAACTAATACAGTTGTCCTCCTTTAACCTTGGCGAGGTATGTGCCAAGGCACCCAGGGAATGCCTGAAACCACAGATGGTACAGAACCCTATATATACTGTTTTTTCCTATACCTATATACCTATAATGAAGTTTAATTTATAAATGAGGTACACTAAGATATTAACAATAATAAAATAGAACAATTCTGTCAGCAGCACTATTCTTGCACTTTGGGTCATTATTATGTAAAAGAAGGGTTACTTGAACACAAGCACTGCAATACACAATAATCGACCTGGTCACCAAGACAGCTGGATGAAGGGATGGTTACCATCCTGGGTGGGATGAAGTGGGGTGGCACGAGATTTCATTCTGCTACTCAGATCAGTGTGCAATTTAACTTATAAATTGCTTATCTTTGGAATATTCCATTGAATATTTTTGGACCACTGTTGACCACAGGTAGCCAAAACCTCAGAAAGCCAAGCCATGGATAAGTGAGGGACTACTGTACAGATTTGCTTGTTTGTTTGAATTTTTATTTGTAAATTTACGCAACCAGTTTCAGAATATACAGATTATTCTGTAGTTTGCTTTTTTCAATCAACATTATACTTTTGAGATATGCTCATATTGGTGTATCTAGGTCTAGGTAATTTTGCTTACTGCTGTGTAGATTTCCATTCTACTAATACATTACAACTTAGTTTTTCAATTTTCCTTTTTTTGGTGGTTGTCAGGAACAACATGACCATGATCATCTTTGTATGTGTGGTTGGGTTTCTCTAGGTTACAACTATAATTAATTTTTTTGGATCACAGAGCTAAAATATGCTTTTTGTTTTAAAAAAAGTTAATTTTTAATTGACAAAATTATATATATTTATTGTGTATAATGTGATACTTTGAAATATGTATACATTGTAAAATGGCTAAATCCAGCAAATTAACATACACTTACAATTCACATAGTTTTTTTTTTTTTTTTTTTTTTTTCCCGGAGATATTTTCACCCTTGTTGCCCAGGCTGGAGTGCAATGGTGCAATCTTGGCTCACTGTAACCTCTGTCTCCCAGGTTCAAGCAATTATCCTGCCTCAGCCTCCCATGTAGCTGGGATTACAGGCACATGCCACCACGCCCAGCTATTTTTTGTATTTTTAGTAGAGACGGGGTTTCGCCATGTTGGCCAGGTTGGTCTTGAACTCCTGACCTCAGGTGATCCACCTGCCTCAGCCTCTCAAAGTGCTGGGATTACAGGTGTGAGCCACCGTACCCAGCCCCACGTGCTTATTTTTTATGGGAAGAATACTTACAATTTTTTCTCTTAATGGCTTTTTACAAATACTATACATTGTTATTAACTATAGTCACCATGTACAACAAATCTCTTGAACTTATTTCTCCTGTCTAACTGAAATTTTGTATTCTTTGACCAACATCTCCCCAACCTCCTAACTCCAGCCCCTGGTAGCCACCATACCACTCTCCACTTCTATGAGTTCAACTTTTAAAATTTCACAAATAAGCGAGATCATGCATTATTTGTCTGTGTCTGACTTATTTCACTTAATGTACTCCAGGTTCATCCAAGTTGCTGCAAAGGACAGGATTTCCTTCTTTGTAAAGGCTGAATGGAACAAGTTGAATATTCCTTATCTGAAATGCTTGTGATCACAAGTATTCTGGATTTCAATTTTTGGGGGTTTTGGGATATTTGCATTGTACTTACTGGTTGAGCATTCCTAATCTGAAATGCAAACTATTCCAATAAACATTTTCTTTGAGCATCATGTCAGCCCTCCAAGTTTTCAATTTTGGAACATTTTAGATTTTTGAATGAGAGATGCTCAACCTATATGCCATTGTGTGTATGAACCTCATTTTTTTTGTCCGTTCATCCATTGATGGACACTTAGGTTAACTCCATATCTTGGCTATTGTGAATACTGCTGCAGTAAATATGTGAGTGCAGATATTTTGTTTCCTTAGGATATACATCCAGAAGTGGGATTGCTAGATTATACGGTAGCTCAATTTTTAATTTGAGGAACCTCCACACTGTTTTCCATAATGGCTGTACTAATTGATATTCTCACCAACAGTGTACAAAGGTTCCATTTTCTCATTTTTCTTGACAACACTTGTTATCTTTTGTCTTTTTGATAACAGACATTCTAACAGGTGTGAGGTGGTATCTCATCATGGTTAATACAGATTTGATTTTGAGAAGTGGGCTGCTGTTGTAACAGATACCTAAAAAAGTGGAAGTGACTTTGGAACAGGATAAGAAAACAGGATAGAATAGTTTTAAGGCGCAGGCAAGAAAATGCCTAGATTGCATTGAAGAGATTGCTGATGGAAATATGAACATTAAAGAGGCTTCTGGTGAGGCCTCAGATGGTAATAAGGAATATGCTACTTGACACTGGCAGAAAAGCAATTCTTGTCATAAAGTGGCAAGGAACATGGCTGAATTGCATTCTAGTGTTCTGTGGAAGATAGAATCTGTGAGTGATTAGCTCAAGTACTTAACTGAGGAGATTTCTAAGAAAAGTGTTGAAGGTGTGACCTAGTTTCTCCTTATTGCTGGCAAAATTAAAGAGGTGAAAGATATATTGAAGAAGTAACTGTTAAGCAGAAAGGAACTAGAATTTAAAGATTTGGGAAATTCTCAGCTTCTCCATATGCAGAACATGAGAAAGTGTATTCTGGAGAGAACACCAAAGTGTGGCCAGCCAAAGTGTGGCCAGAAGATGACTCCATAAAGAAATTATGGGTGTAATTCTTAGACAAAATCAGCTATTTCAAAAGAAGTCAGAGATACAGATGTGGATATACCAGCAGAAATATTGCCATCTTGGGGTAAAGAGGATGGAAACAGGACAAAATGAAGGAAGGTAAGACTTCTTAGGTTCTACAGGACAAGACAATTTAGCAACCTGGCTGCAAATGTGTATTAACCTCCAAGAAAAGGGAAAGTAACTCCAAAGGCAATTCAGAGATCAGCAGAACATCCACTGATGCCATCACTGGCCCAAAAGGTACAGATCAGGGAGATGAAGCTATTTCTCCCTCACTTTCAGGGAGTGGGGTTACCACTTCTGTCAGTGAGCTAGGATGCTACTGCCCGGTGCCCCAGGGACAGGGCTGCTGCCCAAGGCCATGGAGGTGGGGCTGCTCTCAAGGGCAACACTGCCACCTCAGTGGGTCCAGAGGCAGGGCCATCATCCCAGTGGGCCCTGGTATAGGGCATTGAGCCAAAGAAGATTATTCTAAAGTCTTAAGAATCTAAAGGAATTTGCTCTGCTAAGTTTTGGACTTCTGATTTCTCCCTTTACAAATGGAAAGGTCTATCCTATGCCTGTTCTACCACTGTATTTTGCAAGCAGGTAACTTCTCTGGTTTTGTAAGTTCACAGCTAGAGAGGAATTTTGCCTCAGGATGAATTGTACCTCAATTTATTTCATGAATTGATAGATGAAGTGTATCATGTAGATGATACTTGGATTATATTTGGGACTTAGAGTTGATACTGGAATGGATTAAGAATTCTGGGCTGTTGGTAGGCTGGGTGTGGTGGCTCATGGCTGTGATCCTAGCACTTTGGGAAGCCAAGGTGGGTGGATCACTTGAGGTCAGGAGTTCAAGACCAGCCTGGCCAACTTGGTGAAACCCTGTCTCTACTAAAAATACAAAAATTAGCTGGGCATGGTGGTGGGGTGCCTGTAATCCCATCTACTAGGGAGGTTGAGGCAGGTGAACTGCTTGAAACTGGGAGGCAGAGGTTGCAGTGAGCCAAGATTGCACCATTGTACTCCAGCCTGGGCAACAGAGTGAGACTGTCTCAAAAAAAAAAAAAAAAAAAAAAAAAAAAAAAAGAAAGAAACGAAAAAAAGAATTTTGGGCTGTTGGAATGGGTGAATGTATTTTGTATGTTAGTAGGACTTGAATTTTGGGAGTCAAGAGGGCACATTATTACAGGCTGAATTATGTCTCCTCCAAAATTAATCTCTTAAAGCCTCAACCCCTCATACCTCAGAATGTGACTGTATTTGGGAATAGGACTTATAAAAGAGATAATTAAGTTAAAATGAGGTTATTAGGGTAGGCCCTTATCCAATGTGACTGGTGTTCTTAGGAGAAGAGGAAATTTAGACATACAGGGAGACAGTGACCATGAATGTGCACAAAGAGAAAAGGCTATGTGAGGTCACAGCAAGAGATGCCTATCAGCAAACTGAGGAGAGAGGCTGCAGGAGAAACAAAACCCCTTGGTATCTCCATCTTGGACTTCTAGCCTCTAGAACTAAGAGAAAAACACGTTTGTACTGTTTACGCCACCTGGTCTTTGGTCTTTTGTTATGGCAGCTCCAGGAAATGAATGCACTGGGCTTTCTGTTATTTGGCACTAACTGCCTCCTAATAAATGCCACAGAAATCACCTATATGCCACTCATACAGCACTCCCAAAATAATAAGCTCCAAAATGAATCAGAATGACATGATTTCAAGGAAGAAATAAAATGAAAAGGAAAACACATTGAGGCAGAATAAGATGATCAAAGAATAACTGAATCTAAGGGAAATGTAGAAGAGTGATCTATGCAAAGAAACAGTGAAGAGAGAAAGTTTCATTTGGATCATCAGCTGTCACGTGACTCAGTGAGAAGAGGAGATTAAACATATTCATTTGATAGCTGGAGGGTATAAGAAGAAAGTTATATGTGAAAAGCGCTATCTAAGAAATTTATAATAAGTTCAGAAGTAAGAATCACTGAACAGAAATATGCCTTCAATGTTTACAAACTCACAAAGTTTCTAGGAAAATATAAACAAATTATTTCTTTATATTTTATAGTTATTGCAGATTTAAGTTGTACTATTTTTTAAAAAGAGGATGCAGAAATATAACAGCCATCTCACTAAGCATTCTTATAGCTGCGATTCTTCTCTCCCAGTGATATATGTCATATGCTGAGCATATTAACACAATAACTTATTCATCAGGCAAGAAAGAAAAAAAAAGATTTTTTTTTTAAAGGGATCACATCAGCACACTTCACTTGAATATTGGTGATATGGTTTGGATCCGTGACCCCACCAAATCTCATGTTGAATTGTAATCCACAATGTTGGAGTTGGGGCCTGGTCGGGGGGTGACTAGGTCATGGGGGCGGTTTCTCATAAATGGTTTAGCACCATCCGTCTTGGTACTGTTCTCATGATAGTGAATTCACTCTCATGAGATCTGGTCATTTAAAAGTGTGCAGCACCTGCCCCCTCACTCTCTCTTGTTCCCGCCTTGGCCAAGTGAAGTGTCTGCTTCCCCTTCCCCTGTGATCTCTTGAGGCCTTCCCAGAAGCCCAGCAGATGCCAGCATCATGCTTCCTGGGCAGCCTGTGGAATCATGAGCCAATTAAACCTCTTTTCTTTATAAATTACCCAGTTTCAGGGTTTTTAAAAAATATATATAGCAATATGAAAATGGACTAATACAATTGCTATGTTCCACACACCTACCTGCAGAGGCACATCTGGATCCATAGTAAATTGGGCAATTTTGTCAGCCCAAGGCAATAATTTCTTCGTTTTGTGGTCCACATAATAATCAAAGATTGTTCCCTGGGATGGAAATTTCACTGCTTTCATCTCTTTCTGCCACCACCGGCTGAAGTCAGCTTGATAATCAGAAAGCTAAGGAGAACAAGAGAAATACTTATTGTAGACTCAAAGGTAATTAAAACTATGAAAAAAAACAAGAAACAAATTATGAGTAATATCATCATAGAAGTAGAAGCCTAAAATTACCATATACCCATCAAGCACAAATTTTGTGAAATAATTAACTTAAAAAGCAAGGTAAAGTTAGGTGAATGCCAGATTACCTGTTGGTTATTCAATCTAATGACAACATATTATGCAAATTCCTGTGCTAGGTAGTCACTATTGAACAGTGGTGTTCACTTCTACCAATGTTCACAACAATTTATGGGAAAATGGGAAAAATAAGAATGGAGTACTTTTAAAAAATTAATAACATTATTTGATTTAAATACTGTCCTTTGTTCTGAGCTTATAGCTTTCCTGGCCCTTTCAATAATAAAATAATTTTCCCTTATAAAATTATGGTGATAAATAGTTATTTTTATAAATGCTCTGGCTTAGAAAAGTAAACAACTGGCAACTCTATACCATTCCTACACATCATTATTGAAACTCTGTTGATCTCTGGAATTCTAAACCTGGGAATCCCTGCCATGAGAGATGGAGGAATGGAGAAACACATGGACCTGTTTTCCCACCAGACCAGATCTAAGGGTTGTAGTTGAAAACTGCATAGGGACCAACTTTCAGCCTCCAGAGAGATTTATAGTAGCAAGGAACAGACTCTCTTTACTGGGAGGTGCTTGTTTTAATATGAGTATAGATAGAAGTCATTTACTGCTAGATTAGGGTTTGGAAAATAAAGAGGAGGACAACTGTGTGCAACAACTAGAAAAACCCTTCTATATCAACAGGATGACCTGGCCCAGTGATGCCCATGTCCAGAGGATGACCTGGCCCAGTGATGCTCATGTCCAGAGGATGACCTGCCCCAGTGATGCCCATGTCCACAGGATGACCTGACCCAGTGACTCCTATATCCACAGGATAATCTGGCCCAGTGACTCCTATATCCATAGGATGATCTGACCAGTCACTGCCATAGCCACATGATGACCTGGTCCAGTGACACCTCTATCCATCCACAGAAGACCTGGCCCAGTTACTCCCATATCCACAGATGACCTGGCCCAGTTACTCCCATATGCACAGATGACCTGCCCCAGTGACTCTTGTATTCATAGGATGACCTGGCTCAGTGCCTCTTATATCCACAGGAGACCTGGCCCAGTGTATCCTATATCCATAGCATGACCTGACAAAGTGAGTTTGATGAACTTTTAAAAATACTGTGTGTGTCTACTGCTTTCAGCAATCTCATTTTTATCTATGACTTCAACTGTGATTTTTCCCCAGAGAAGTTTTTAAACCTGCTTTTACTTTGATGTCCCTATGTCATGGATTATGGCCTATAAACTGGGCAGGGGGGGTGATCAGTGTTCACAGGGACAACTTGCCCCACCATCTTCCAAACCAGCTGAGAACATCCTTCTACCACCCCATGCATGAGTTATGCATTTAGGTTCATTTAAATTATTTTCAGATTGGTGGCAGAAGACATTTCTTCACCCTATAAAAGTTGGTCTTGAGCCAGGACAGTTCAGATGATATCACTTATCTGGCACCATTCTCTGTAGGCAGACTTTTACATCAAACTTTGCTTCACCTAACCACTACATAGGCAAAATGATTTTGGTGACAAATCTTTCATTCATTAATTCATTCAACTAAAGTGCATTTGTTCTAAAGTAGAAAAGAAAACAAACAGGGTCTCTCCTCTCACGGAGTTTATGGGGAAGATAGAGGGGAAGAATATGAAGATGTGTCATCCAGCTGAGGCTAAGTCAACAAATGCAGAAATCAACAGTTGCCTTGAAAGTGGTTTGCTATAAGTGAGAGTAACAGAGGCAATGTATTTTAATTGGATGCTCAGGGAAGTCATCTTTAAGTGCCATTTCAGGAAGAGTCCAGCACGTACAAAATTCCTGTGGGATGAAAGAACTTGGTGTGTACAAGAAACTGGACCCCGTAGCTGGCGGGCGGGCAGGCGGCGGGGGAGGGCGGGGAGTGGGGGAGGGAGTGGCAGAAGAAGAAACAGGAAGAGCTAAGCAGGGCTAGATTCAGAGGCCTTATAAACAGAATTAAAATTTGAAATGTTATCTTAAAGGCAATAAGCAGCCATTCAAGTGTTTTCAACTCTGGAGTGTATAATATGATTTCATGTGCATTTCAAAAAATCACCCTGACTGCTGAGTGGATGATGAATTATCAGAACAAATGTAGAAACAGAAAGCCCAGTGAGGAGGCTACTTCAGAAGCCACGTGAGAAATGATGGCGGTTTATGGGAGTTCAGATGAGCTTGAATTGAAACTCGTTTTGGAGGTTGGCTGCAACGACTAAAGAACACAGGTCCTAAGTCAGTCAGCTGCTGTTTGAACCTGGCTGAGGCATGGGTTAGCTTTGTACTTGGAAGCAGATTAATATACCTTTCTAAGCTTCAGTTCCTTATTTGTAAAAGAATAGTTGTACCAATCCATATAGGGTTTTATTGTTTTTGAAGATTAAATGAGGTACCCTATGAAAAGCTCTAAGCATATTCCCTGACACATATTAGGCACTCAGTTTGTTAAGCTACCAAGTGGCTATCCTGAGAACATTTCTTGTGTCTGTTTCACGCATATTGCCAACATCATGGCCTGTTTTTGAATGCTTTGTAGTTAGAGCCCTTTTGAAAATTTTAAGCTGCTGCTGCTGCTCATGTTGACTATTAATTACAGAAAGGAAGGTGCCAGTGATATCCAGCTTCCAGCTTATATAACTAGGGGGGGGAAGGCTGATACATCTGGAAATTGGAAAGATTAAAAGAGGGTCAGCTGGGAGGGAGGTGAGGGGTTATGAGCAGGAGGGGGAAGATGTCCGCTGTCAACATCCCACTGATTTTATAGTCCTAGAAAGCGAGAAAACTTGTGGTAAATATTGAAAGAAATATCTGGTGGATGAGGAGGGTTGCCTATTGTCTGCATGTGGCTTCCATAAACAAGAAACCCACACATGTTGTAAACTGTGCCTCTGAGAAAGACACATGAAGTCCCTGACACGAACACTTGACTCTCACTCACATAGTATCGGCTGCTAATCTTTAGAGAGCACTTGGAAATTACAGAAGGAATCTGGCTTCTGAGAATGGCTGAAATAAGATCTAGGAGGCCAAGTGAATTCCAAATATATTATTATAATAATAGGCACGAGTTATGGTAACTTAGTGGCGAGAAGTGGAACTGGCCAACAGATTATATCAACCATTTATTTTCTGATCTACAGTGAGCAAACCAACAGCAATATAGGTCACTCTTGGCTGTGATGCCTTTCAGTGTAAATACCCCATTTACACCTGGAAAGAGCGAGGAAGCCTGGAAAATGTGTTACCTATTTTTCGTGTAAAAATTCAGGGGCACCCATAGAAGCACTATGAACCATGAGAGGCCCTGAGGTACCATGGAAGGTGTGGCTTTTGGAGAAAGAAACTCAGGTGGGAATCCTGATGTTGCCATTTCCCATCAGTGTGACTTTGGACAAGTTACTTTGCCCCTGTGAGCTTTACTTTACTTGTGCAATGAGGATAGCTTGAAGAATCAGGGTAAAGATCACAGGAGAAAAATTACACATAGAGGTACATGGTGGCAATTAGATCTGCAAATTTCTAAAGTTGAATAATTCCCACTTTGCACTTTGGTAGGCCTAAGCAGTTCGTGGGATATGTGTGCTGGTGCAAATGTTTGTCTCAAGTGTTAATCAGAAGCCACAAAAGGGCTATGCAAGCAATCTGTACAGGCATGAATATTTCACTTTCAGCTAAAAAAAAAAAAAAAAAAAGACCAGTGATAAAGAAATTGGCCCAGGGTTGACTATGGTTCACAAATGACTATCCTGGGAATAGTGTGTGAGACTGGTTAGAAGCAAGAGGGACTGGAGACAGGGAGACCAATTTGAAGGTTATCGTATGCTACAACCGAATTGTGCCCCCTCCATGTCCTACCCCCAAATCCATATTTTGAAGCCCTACCCCTCAGTGTGATGGTATTTGGTGGTGCGGCCTTGAGACATAATTAGATTTAGACGATGTCATGAATATAGGGTTCTCATGATGGGTTTAGTATCCTCGTCAAAAGAGAAACCAGTATGTCTTTCTCTCTCTGTCACATGGGGACACAGCGGGAAAGTGGGGGTCTGAAAGGTGGGAAGAGAGTCCCTGCTGGAACTCAACCATGCTGACACCATAATCTTGGACTTTTAGTCCCCAGAACTGTGAGAAATAAATTTCTATTGCTTCAGCCACCCAATTTGTGGTATTTTGTTATGGCGATCTGAGCTACTAAGACACTATGATAGCCAGGGCAATCTAAAGATGCATTGCCCCTGAATTTAGGCTGCAGGGATGGAGAAGAGGGAACAGGGTTGGCAGCTATTTTACAGGTGCAACTGAAAAGGGTCTGAGATCACAGGACACAGAAATCAGGAAGAGTGATGTCTCCCACGTTTTTAACTGGAGCTACCGGGAAGAATGTACCACTGAGCAAAAGAAAAGAAGGAAGAGCAGGGGCAAGTTGGAGTATGGGGCAGAGGAGACGGTCTGTCTCAGGCACACTGAGTGGGATTTCTTGTAGAAGAGCATGCTGGAGGTGAAGCCCCAGAGGCAGCTGGAACACAGAACTTTCAGTTCAGAAGACACAGCCAGGCTGGAGGGTATGGATTTGGCATTGTCAGCTGGGGTTAGAACCATCAGGGATGGGACTACCTAGAGAATGCACAGACTTAGGAGAGAACAGGGCAAGTAGTATAGACCTATAACATAACAAAAAGGTATGGATCACATATTTTAACCTCCCCCTGACCCTGTCCCACACAAGACTGGAAACTGGTCCTGTAAACTACTTCTAAACATACCTGATCTTGTAGCAGGGTGCCTCCAAAAGCCCAGATACAAGCAAATACAAAATAGACTTCATAAACTTCTTTTGGACTGTCAGAAGGCACATTTTCAGGAGTTAGCAAGCACTCCAAAAGAACACATATAGTCTAAAGAAAAAGAAATAGTCAAATAAGGCAACATCTTTCAAATAGTGGAGTAAGTTCAAAGAATATTTTTACAACTCCACTTTATCCTTAAGAGAGTACATCGTTTCCCAACTGTGATTTGCTACATTGGGAGAGACAAAAATTACCACCTTAGGTGTCTAAGTTAACAGTAGAAAACTTGTCACTTTCAACCAAAATGATCTAGGTAATAACAAACTATTTTTTAAAAATAAAAATTTAAACATTCCAGTTAATAATCAGTATACAAACCAAAATCACATGTAAGCAAAAAAAAAGGGGCATATATCTGTATTCACTTTTTTATACATAGGAAACCATTTTCTAAATAGTATTCTATAATCCACTTCCTCGACTAAAAACTGAAGACATCTTTCCTTATCAATAAGTGTTGCTCTACACCATCACTGGAATGGATGCAGAAGATTCCATTGGATGAACAGGCATTTATTTTACTATTTCCTTCTTGTTGGACATTTAGATAAACCTCTTTCGGTAAGCGCTTTGGCAGTCATTTCCCCACCTGTTGTCATAAATTTAGAATGTTGGACTGGCAGCTTAGGCCTGTGGCAGTTTTTTGGACACCGAACTAAATTTAACCTTGAAAGAAATGCTGTTCAGGAACTCAGGCACATGTTCATACCCTCCAGGTGAAATGGCAACGTGCTGGGCGGTCCTAATAGACCTAGCCCATGCTTAGGGCAGTTGCGTCAGCAACGAGGGGAATGCGGCCGCTGCAGGGGACTTCACCATGTGAAATAATAACCAGTAATGAACAGGTTTGGGGGCTAGTTCTCTAAAGCACAGAAAGTTGTCATTAATTAGCACTGTTACAGATCCTAAAAACTCAAGAGACTCTTCCCCCAGTTTTTGCAGGCAAAGATAGATTTTCATCTCTGTTATACACACAGCAACGCAAGCTATCACAAATCAGGTCAGCACCGTGTATGTGCCTTTCCTTCCTCGCCACAAAAGATGGGGAAATACTTTTCATTTAAATTGTTGAGCACTTACTACATTTTTAAATCTTCTTTCTTGATTTCTATTATTTCACGTTGTGCCACATTTGCCAATTTGAAATAATCTTTTAATAGAATAAAACCCACCAATTTGCTATTAAGAAACACAGTGTAAAACTGAGGCTTTGTTACTTTTTAGTAGAAGCCATGTTGTTCTAAGGAACTGTTGAAATCAAAACAAAAAAGACTGAAGGCTCTCAACGTGACGCTATCTGCTGAGATGAGCACATGAATAAGGCCATGTTTCTTCTATTTTCTCCCACAGTACTTGAGAAACATTTTGAGTTCTGTGTCAGCACTTAACACACTTTAATGCACAATCTGAAAGAGTTAATACACCTTACCAAATTTAAAGAGGCATCATACATCCGAAAACAGAGTGCATTAATTTCTCAAGATAGCCATTTCAGGTTACTATCTTCTTACATTCATCTCTGTCTCAAATTCCCATATTTATTAGTAACCACAGAAGAGAAATTACTCTATAAAACAACAGCTTAAAAGGAGCTAAAAATTAAATGCCATTTCTGAATACAGTGAAATAAAGAAGTAGAGCAGAAGTCATATTAATTCCTACTGACCTATTTTCACACTACTCTTGAATGGAAAAGTTCACACCACAGAGAATCACACAAATACATAAGTCAACTTGAGAAAGAACACGATCATGCTTTTTTGCAAGTATTACACCAGAGGAAGTCTAATTAGGCTAACTACATAATTAATTCATAATGAATAAATTCAGACCTGCTTTCAGAAATAAATTATACCTCAGATAATTTCTGTTGAAGACTATCGTTTATTTAATTGGTGTGTGAATTATCAAAAAACCTGAACTTTCTCTTATTATGCTTGTGACTATGTCTAATTTTGCATCAAACAAATTTGGTAAGGCACTCACTTAATGGTAACAAAGCACTTAGAAAGCAATTTTGCTCCTATAGGAAAAAAGGGGTGTGGGGGGTTTTCAAATTGTAAACCTTTCATGAAGTTTTTTGCTTGTAAGGGCTGGGGATAGTTTCTCTTCATGCTGAGATTAAGATCACAGCCTTCATTTCTGTGTGCTGTGAATTATTTTCATTGGCTTCCATGACAACCTATCATGTGTGCCCTTCACTCTTACCATCTGTCTCAAGATGAAGATGAGAAAAAATATATCCCTGGGATATTATGAACTCTTCATCCAGACTGACACGCCTCCATGAATATTTTTGGGAGGGGGAGGTCTGTGAGCGGTGGCACCTAGGTGGTAGAATTCAGAGGCTTTCTCTTACTCACGGGCTGGCATCTTTAATTGCACAAGTTTATTTTATTCAGAAAACATACTGAGCACCTTCTCTGGGCAAGTTACTTAGGAACCAGAAAAATAAATAAAGCTATTGAAACTTTGTTGTTCTAATTCTGTGCAAAGACACTGGAAAGGAACACAATGGTTCAACAAACACATATCTGGCACCTACTATGTGCTAAGAGCTATCTGGGGATATTAAAAAAAAATCAATAAAACCTGGTTCCAACCTTCATTCACAAGATTGTGAAAAGGAGGACAGCACAAACTCAAACGCTAACAGAATGTGATAGAGGTTTGCAAAAAGCTCCAGAGAACATGGGGGGCGGGGGCAGGGGCTGGAGGGTTGGGGCAATCTAACAGTTCCAGAAATCTTCCCATTTTCTTGGGCAAGCAAGAACTTCTGTTGCCTTGATCAACAAACACTACCGCATCAGGACTGGAATGTTAAATGGTGTAACCGAAGACAAACCTGCACCAGGCTACTCTCAGGAATTGAAGTGATGGTTTTAAAGCTTGTTCTCAGCTTATCCAAGCATGCGGGGACATATTTATCAAAAAGAATAGTCAAATTGGCCTTTTCTGATTGATGCCGCCTTCTGTCTATCCAACTGGCCACATACCTGAAAAGGAACACAGAAAAGCTTTTATTGAACACTAGGCTTGAAAAGCAGAATTTCACTAAGTCAAAAGTTTCCTCCTTCAACACAGCTTGGTGCAACAATTCAGGGACACGTTTAGTGAGTTCGTTCTATTTCTCAAACTGCAAATATTTTAAAATGGTCCTTTAAAAACTTGTTTTAATGGCCATTTTACCTTAATGAAAAGACTGTAAAAGAAACTCCTAATAGCACTTAGAAGCCAAACATAATGGAATATAAGTAGACCATTACTGAGCATTTATGAGGAAGTGCAGTGTGTCATTTCCTGAAGGGCTCAAACTATTCCCATAGTGTAGGCCTTATTTATGAAAACAGCTTGTGATTTTTCTTGATTAATCTTGGCATCAATTATTTAGTAATGAGAAATCAGTTACAAATAAAAAGATGAAAATTCCATAGGGGCTATTTCAAAGTGCCTCCTTTTTCAGTGGACTAAATGTAACTCCAATCTGATAGCTGCAAATGAGTTTCCAATAGGTGGCTCTGATACGGCGTTTCATGCTTGTGTGTGTGTGTGTGTGTGTGTAATCTGAAACATAAAATGTTATCAATTTGATACATTAAATATCCTTAATGTATTAGTAAAATAATACTTATCAGTAAAACAAAGCATGACTTAGTAGCACCTATAGTAGTCTACAGGGCAAAAATGTATGATGTTAAACTAAAAATAATCCCTCAGAAAGTTCTCATTAAGGATGAAGCAGGGGGAATAAATACATTTAGCAGTCAGCAGAGAAGCAGTATGACCACAGGTCAATTTCAGCTACACCTTGCATTTTGAGCATCAGGAGACATTAAGGCAAGATGATTATCTGACAAAAAGCTCCTTTCACTTTTCGCAAGGCTTCACAATAGAGTTTATTAAACAGTCAGTTATGTTACACTCTGATGAAATTTATAAAATGTCAACTGTCAAAACTTTTTCAGGTCTAAGATAAATGGGTTTCAGTAGAAGTCCAATTGCATAAGAGTAACCTGATAGAGTGTCTCTGTGTGGTAGTGACAGTGGGAACTGCGGAACGATGGAAAGCAGGTGTCAGTGCCTGGGGACAAAGGAATGAAGGCCACCCTCTCAACTACTGATTTTACCCTATATCAGCTGCCAGAGTGGAAAGTGGAATTTTTGTATCTAGAGCTTATCAAGAAAGGGGAAAGAGGATTGCCCAGGGAAAGGAAAGTCTAAAGTGAGACTGCCTGGATATGCATCTCCGTTCCACCATTTTTAAACTGTGTTACCTTGGGCAACTTACTTAACCTCTCTGTGCCTCAATTTTCTCCTCTGTAAATGGAGATGGTAATAATATGAACCTCCTGGGGTGGCTGTGAGGATTATGTAAGTTTGCATGTGCAAAGTGCTTACATTAGCATCTGACAAATTCTCAATAAATGTTACTCATTAGTACAGAGTTGGTGGCATTGGGAAACTCAGGATTAGATTGCGGCTCCATCTCCCTGTGTTTCTCCTAAAGGCAGTAGTGTCCCATTGGGCACAAGAGTTGGCATCCTGGATTCTGATGGATATAACAAAACCTACACCCCACTTCCCAACAAAGTTTCTTCCAGGTTTCTGTGGGAGCAGAAAGCCATGGCAAGGATCACTAGGAGCAGTAACTTCAAAAAGTAGCCCAGAAGGAAGAAGTGGGCTTTGCACTTAGGGTGCAGGTAATAGCGACTTCATGGAGTCATATCAGCAGCAACTAAAGTCTCAGAGAAAATCTACTGAGCCCACTAGCAAATGATGCTTTTGCACAAATTACTTCCACAAGTGAGAGTTGCTCCAGAAAAAAGTCAGTCCAACCAAACCAGGAGATGTGGTAAGAGCTGATTCTGCTTGAGAGAGAGAAAAAAAAAGTGTGTGGGTGGGGGGAGAATCAGATAAATGACCTCTACTAGGGATCAATCACACCACACAGCACAGGATAGAGAGTAAAAATGGCTATGTTGCTGGACAGTTTAAAAATTTATGTAGAAATTATTGCTAAACTTTCATAGCTTAGGAATAAAATACACATTAAAAGACGGTAAATTTAGAAGGAGAAACTGTTACCCTTCAGCAAACACTGAAGCTATAGAGCTGCACTTGTGTGCAATTCTTGCAACACTGCTTCACAAAAAAAAATTCCTTATGATTTTTAAAAGATGTGATAGATGTGAACATGACTACTATTATATTACATACAATTGAAAATGGCATACTAAAATGGCATTTCCTTGCCCACAGAAAAGATCACCCACATTGATGCCCCACCTCGGGAAACGGCTACATTGTAATGCCCCAATGTATCATCTTAATGGCAACATGCAGGTTATTAACAGAGAGTTTTGGCTTTCCAGAATTTGCAAATGAGTCCTCCTATCAGCAGCTCAGTTGTTCCTCCTTCCTCCAGAACTGTTCCAGGTTTATTAAGTGAAGTCTAAAACCCTGTGGTTTCTAAACTTTCTAGAGTAGCCAAAGTTCTCAGACCTCTGAAAACTTTTTATTTATTACTCAGTCCTCTGGGGTTGGATCCTGTTGTATCAGATAGAAGGAACTGAACAAACTGTAAGTCTACCCTCAGAGCAAGTTTTGAGTTCTCTGTCATTCACCATGGCCTGGAAAAATGGTAGACAGTTAGCAGCACATGCTGACTAGCAGTGTATACCAATTATTTCTGAAGTTGCATGTTTATAATATATACAGTATCCAAATATGAGGCATTGGGATTGTAGGGAAAGAAGACAATACGCTCATTTGATATAGGTGCAAGTATTAGTGATACAAAGCCAGAAGAATATTTTAAGCTCAAGTAATAGAAGAAAGAGGATGATCTAAAGCTGTGGCTTCCAAGAGTCATCTAGCAGTATCTAGTCTTTCATAATCAGACTTAGGGATGACTTTTTTTTTTTTTTTTTTTTTTTTTTTTTTTTTTTTTTTGAGACAGAGTCTCACTCTGTCGCCCAGGCTGGAGTGCAGTGGCGTGATCTTGGCTCACTGCAAGCTCCGCCTCCTGGGTTCACGCCATTCTCCTGCCTCAGCCTCCCGAGTAGCTGGGACTACAGGCGCCTGACACCACGCCCGGCTAATTTTTTGTATTTTCAATAGAGATGGGGTTTCACTGGGTTAGCCAGGATGGTCTCGATCTCCTGACCTCATGATCCACTCGCCTCGGCCTCCCAAAGTGCTGGGATTACAGGCGTGAGCCACCGCACCCGGCCAGGATGACGTGTCTTAATGTCTCCATCTTAGTTTCATATATCTCAGCAAACATTAATAAAAGTAGAAAATGTGCCTCTATGCCAGAGAAAGAGAGAAAGAGAGAGAAAGTAAAAGTGGTAAAATGGTTAGTGATTGCAGGAAAAGCGTCTCTGCTGTGCATTGTACTACCTTTCCAACTTTTCTATAGCTTTGAACTTTATTTCAAAGTTTTGACTCTGAAAAAAGCATTGCTGACAACTGAGACTTAAGAGATTCGCTTGGAAAACTGGGCTAATAATTATGTCTATTTCAGAAGGTAACTGAGTATTAAATGAATTAATATGTATAAAGCTATCATTTTGTTAATATAACTACCTTGAAGTAAGATGTTAAGGTCTCCAATAACTATGGAGAGGAAAAAATACCCTTTATCCTAAAATAGCTATTTCGTGACTTATTGAAAGTTTATTGCAATGGGAGGTGAAAATAGAAAAATACCTTTTAGAGAAGATTTCCATTATTTTGGAAAATGACCTGGATGAATTCTTTGGTCACATCCATGAAAATTAACACCTACCCAATAATTTTGGATAAAACAAAACAAAAAAACCCAAAAGCAAAATCGAATGGTGAAGACAGCGTTGTTTGACTCTCTTAGGAATATAAATTGGGTGTCTCTTTAGCCAACCCATGACCTTTGATGTATTACATGAAAGTCCTTCTTTAAACAGAGATTTGGACCCAGCTTTTGTGAGCACAAATCTCCACAGGATAGGATTGAGATTGAATGACATATGCCTCGGGAGCTGTGAGGTTCACTACTGCAATCAGGGCACACCCAGGAGGGGTAAGAGGTCTCATGAAGGAAATGAATGCAGTGCCCAGGTTCTCTGTACAGAGGGAGTCAGGGCTGCTGTAGAAACTCCCTCAGGTAGCTCCCAACCAATAGAAGCATCCCAGGAGACAGAATCCCAAGTGTGGAAAGGAGTTATTATCCCAAGAAAAACACTCCATTTAAAACTTTTGAAAATCACTCCTTCTCCAAAACATATCCAATAAAGACTTTGTCAAAAGCAAAAGCCTGGGCATGGCTCTACTATGCCGCAGAGGTAAGGAATGAGACTTTTAGTGAGCGCATCAGTACACACAGGAAAGGCAGCCTGCAGAAGTACATCAGTTAGGCCTCTGGCAGGAAACAGATGTCATCTCCAAATCACGATAATAAGGGAAGGATCAATAAAAGGACTAGTTACAGAAGTGTGGGCAAGGAGTAGAGAAAATGGAAGGGACAGTACCATGCCAAGAGAGTAATTACAAGGAATGGTTACTGTACCTATGCCTGGAGGGACAAGAGAATGAAGGATTGCCAGAACCTGGAAGGAAAGATCCTTAATGGAGAGATATAAGAAGAGCTGTGACCTGCAGTCACAGAGAGACAGAACCATCCTGACATGACCCTGTTGGGAAGGAGAATAAATAGCCTGACCTCACTGTCCTCTCTCCCTCTCACTTCCTGCCAGGATTCTTCATTAGCCAAACCAACCAGAAGCCGGAAGGCAAGGAGCCCACTAATGTGGTCCATACAGACCACAGAAGAGGGTGAGAAGGCTGGAGAGTGTGTCCAGAGAGGTAAACAAAAGATTTCTGACATAAGAAGCATGCCAGGCACAAGCATGGGTTCAGTGGCAGAGCTCAGCGATTCCTACAGTTCTAAGTGCAAATGCTGGAGGTGACAAGTTACAACCAGAATGAACTGTAGAAAATGTAAGCATTTGAGGAGTAAGCAACTGGGCACCGTAAAGTTGCTCTAAATCAAAGCATTACAACTGTTCATATATGCATAGTATATATACATGCAAACATACATAACCTAAGCGATTTCTTTTTATATAAGTGTTCCATATAAGCTTTCATTATTTATTCACTTACTCAACAAATATTTACTGAGTTCTTAACATCTTCAAGGTATGTGAATCAGGTAATGTCCAAGTAAAAATGACAAAGGCATTCCAGTGCTAACTTAATTATCTTTAAATTAGCCTAATTCATTAGCTTTAAATTTAATTGCTAATACCTTCAAGTGAGCATATAAATATTTAGAATTTTATACTAAGATTTTAACAAGATCCAGGCACAATTTTAAAAAGCACTGAATAAAAAATGGGCAAAGAACTGACGTGAACATTTTTCGAAAGAAGACGTACGAACAGCCAATAAGCACATGAAAAGATGTTCAACATCACTAACCATCGGGGAAATGCAAATTAAAATGAGATATCACCTCATGCCCATTAGCACGGCTACTGTTAGAATAAAGGAAAATAACAAGTGCCGGCACAGATGTGGAGAGATTAGAAGGCTTGTCCACTGTTGATGGGAATATAAATGGGTAACAGCTGTGGAAAACAATGTGTCAGTTTCTCAAAAAATTAAAATTAGAATTAACATATGATCTAGCAATTCTTCTGAGTTCTACCCAAAAGAATGGAAAGCAGGGTCTTGAAGAAATATTTGTACACCCATGTTTACAGCAGCATTATTCACAATAGCCAAAAGGTAGAAGAAATCCGTGTTCATTTATAGATGAATGGGTAAACAAAATACGGTATATACACATAATGGAGTACTATTCAGCCTTAAAAAAGGAAATACTGCAATATGCTGCTACGTGGATAAACTCTGAAGACATTATGCTAAGTGAAATAAACCTGTCACCAAAAGACAAACACTGTATGATTCCATTTATATGAGCTACCTAGAGTAGTCTAATTCATAGAGATAGAAAGTAGAATGAAGGTTCCCAAGAGCTGGGAGGAGGGGACAATGAGGTGTTATTGTTTAGTGGATAAAGAGTTTCAGTTTGGGAAGATAAAAAACTTCCAGAGATGGATGGTGGTGATAGCTGTGCAACATCATGAATGTGCTTAAGCAAAATTTATTAAAATGGTAAATGTTATGTTACATACAATTTACTACAATAAACAAAAAAGAAATACTCACGGATTCCAGCCCAGATCTTGTGGGTTCACATACAGAATACCAGCTCTGGAAACAGTGGCCGGGGTTGCGCTCCTTAAGTGATGTATCTCAAACAGAAGCCTCATGAAGGGAGTGAGGGTGATGCGCTCATTGCTGGCGAGGGTCAGCACCTGGAGTGAGCAGCACAGTGGTGCACAGAGGTGCACTGTCACCCATGGGCAAAAGCAATGCTGCAAACATATAGAAGCAACAAGTACTTTCCCCTATCAGAAGTACCACAGGCTGTGGGCTCATTGTCCTGAATCAGAAGTGCAGTCTGAATAAAGATCTAAGCTCACCCCTGAGATGACCTGACTGACCCTTGAGGAACAAACTCACCTAAATGGACTGGTGAATGGCAACCTTTACATAATTGTAGTAATTTTATTACTAAGCCAAAGATAAGACATTTATTATAAAAATTAATCACATGAAAGGACCTGAATACCGTAAAAAAACTTTCTTTAGAATCTGAAATACCATGATTATCAATTGTCCAAAGAAACTTACACAAGTATAAAGATACCAAACCTGTATTTTATGATGAACAGTGTCTCAGTTGAGTAAGCAGTAATTACTGTTAATTCAAGGTGGTTACTAAATCTATTCTGGAGTAATGATGATTACTGATCTCTCTCTGCTGACCCCAACAATAGACCCTGTGTTGCTTGAATGATATCTCACAGACCTGTACCATCACCTTTTGTTTTTGCTGGGAATGCTGAATTAACTGTGGCAAAAAGCTTGGAAAAACATTTTAACTCAATCCATAGCCATAGGAACTAGTTAATTTCAATTATCATATAGCACAAACCCATTCTTTCATTGTTTAAGTATTTATACTTAAAGATGACAAGATATAATAATTTATGCCTACCTCTTAGAAAGTGGTAAGATGTGTAAACTAAATTCTTGGATCTGTATCTAACTCTCAGTAAAGGTGGCTGCATTCAAAGAAACAGAACATATTCCTTGAAATTCTTTAATGGTGAAATTAAAAAAAATTACCAGGAAAACAGCACTTACCGAAATAATAGTTACATAAAGAATCCCAGGTTAATGAGCAAAAACTAGTATTAACACCAACAAGTGAATGGAACTCTTAATACACTCAGGATGTTATATTTAAGGTTTACAACTGAAGTTTTGTTCACCTTGTTATCATCCATTACAGTATTGAGTGATTCAATCCACATGGGGTCAATATCTCCATCCAGGACTATCCATTTTGGTCCATCATTCTTAAGATTTGCTTGTTCTCGCAGAATGGATGAAAAGAGACCTATAAAACAAGAGTAAACAATCCTAATATATAAAGTCGTTGAGTGCTGTTTATTTCTACAATAGATTGGTATAATTCATGTTGGAAGCTCTTTTATTAACTAAATAAAAACGATTTTGCTGCCTCTTTCTAGTGAGCAGTGTGTAACACCTTTTGAGTCACACATGGGTTCCAGATCCAGCACTATTATTTACCAATGTGCAAGCTTCACCTCACTGAGAAGGATCCTTAACTTCCACGACTGAGCTTCCTCATATGCCAAACAGAGATAACAAAAACTTTCCTTCATGAACAGTTGTGGGGATCTGTAGAAGGTAACGTACATAAAACTCAAAACTTACACCAAATGAAGACATGATCCTTCTTCATACACGTATGTTCAGTATTCATTTTAGATCAAATATTTGTTTATTTCACCCTTTCTCCATTTTTCTATACCAATTTTCAAGGGCAAAATTCTGACGCTAAAGCATTCAGAAGCACTATACATCTCTTACAGAAATGTGTTCAATGGGATAGTAACTCATCATTCCTTAACAAGATGTATACGCAATAACATTTTAAATCTACAGTCCTTTTTGCCATTAGTACATATCTAAGCATTGTGTGTTTGATGTGACAGATTTAACAGTTGCAAATTTTTCAAGCTCTAGTAAATCTAATAGAATTGTGAGCAAAATTGTTTTGATGCATGTATGATGTTTCCTCTGTGACATATTTTGTGCCAAAAGTGACAGTATCTAATGGAACTTGCCACCACGATTCATAAAGCAGCCAGTAAACTTTTCTAATAGTCACTGATTCGAAGAGTTTCCACAGTTTTTCAGCCTAAACAGATAGGTACTCTCCCTGTCATACTTCTTTACAAAAAGACAGAAGCTAGCCTGAGACAGCAAAAACTGTCCCACAGAAAAAGGAGTGTACACAAGACGAGAGGATAGAGAATGACAAAAGGTGTCCTGCTTTATTATTACTGTGTTTTAAATTTCAATTTTTATTTTACGTTCAGATGATACACATGCAGGTGTGTTGCATGGGTACACTGTGTGACATTGAGGTTTGGGATAGAAATGGTGCCATCGTCCAGGTAGTAAGCATAGGAACCAACAGGTAGTTTTTCATCCCGTGCTCCTCTCCTTCCCTCCCACCTCTAGTAGGCCTCAGTGTCAATGGTTCCCATCTTTATGTCCACATGTACCCAATGTTTAGCTCCCACTTGTAAATGAGAACATGCAGTATTTGGTTTTCTGTTTCTGCATTAATTCACTTAGGATAATGGCCTCCAGCTACATCCATGTTGCTGCAAAAAACATGATGTTGTTCTTTTTTATGGCTACATAGTATTCCATGGTGTATATGTACCACGTTTTATTTATCTAATCCACCATTAATGGGTACTTAGGTTGATTCCATGCCTTTGCTATTGTGAACAGTGCTGCAATGAACATACGAGTGCATGTGTCTTTTTGGTAGAACAATTTGTTTTCCTTTAGGTATATACCCAGTAATGGGATTGCTGGGTCAAATGGTAGTCCCGTTTTAAATTTTTTGAGAAATCTCCAAACTGCTTTCCATAGTGACTGAACCACCAAGTCTATAAGTGGTTCCTTTTCTCCACAGCTTCACCAGCATCATTTGACTTTTCCATAATAGTCTTTCTGACTGGTGTGAGATTCTATCTCATTGTGATTTTGATTGGCATTTCTACTTTAGATCAGCCATCAGGGAAGTCTTCTATGATGTGACGTTTGACCTGATGCCGAAGTAAGATAAAGAAGCAAGTCATGCAGGCATCCAGAAGAGTGTTGCTGATGACAGGAACATGAGGTGCTGAGGTCCCGTGATGGGAACAAGTTCAAGGAATAGCAAAGAGGCCAGAATGAATGGATTATAGGAAGTGGTGGGAAACGAAGTCAGGGATGGTGGGATTTGGGGACGGGGGCACGGATCCAATTACATAGAGCCTTATAAGCCATGGAAAAGGTTGGATTCTAAAGGTGATTGGAACCCACTTGAAATCAAAAGCAGAGAAGTAACATTTGAAGCCCCTCTGTCTGCTTTAGGTCAAATGAACTGCAGGGAAACCAGGAGGAGGAGATTACCCACTGCCGTAGTACAGGCGAGACATGATGGTGGCTTCGACTAACGTGGCATCTATGGAGAAGGTGAGTAGAACCGGAATTCACATACATTTTAAAGGTAAAGCCTATAGGATTTGCTGTGAGGTTGGATGTAGGGTGTGACAGGGAGACAGGCCTCAAAGATGATGCCAAGGTTAGCGCATTTACTGTAAAAGGAACTCCTAACAGATTGTCACAAAGGGATCTGTTTGCTCACAAATACTCTCAGGGCAGGAAACATGCCCTATTTACTTTTGTCCCTGGCACCTGGAACGTCTGCCTGAACTTCAGTCAGTGTCTCATATCAGGTACTTTATAGATGTTTCCTGAGGCATTCATGTTGACTTCACTCCTGATTTACAGGGAGCCCTGACATAATTGACGTGGGATAAAATACCACAGCTCTGAGTACAAATCCACTGAATGCAAATCAAGTACTTATTCAAATCTAGTTTTAATTTATACATTATAAATGCTGTTGTGATCTGCTATATTTCCAATAATGCCAACATATAAACAGTGAGTCTGTGACTATGACTAAAATTGGCTTGTATTGAAAAACAGTTTTCTGGATAGAAAAAAAAATTTTAGCACTTCTAAAGGGGAAATACTACTTGCCATCTTTCCATTCTCGGGTAGCATGAT
This sequence comes from Macaca mulatta, assembly GCF_049350105.2. Classification (NCBI taxonomy): domain Eukaryota; kingdom Metazoa; phylum Chordata; class Mammalia; order Primates; family Cercopithecidae; genus Macaca; species Macaca mulatta. The sequence continues at coordinate 106,606,229 of NC_133408.1, forward strand.
GTATGAAACCAAAGAGTTCATCTGTTGTCACAGCTTTAGGGTTTAAGTCATTCCAAACCGGCTTCTGTTTCATGTTAACATATGTTCGGTTCAGTGTTCTCAAAATCTGAGGGGAAGGAGGAAAGAGCCAAAAAAAATTAATACTAACATAAGCCAAATGGAAAGTAAAAGATTTCTGAAGAGTTTTCCTTATTCAGTATATGCTCCTAGATGCTCTGTGTGCGCTAAGATCCAGAAGGGGAAAAATGCACATATGTGCATTTCCATTACCATCTTGAAAAGCTTCATCTTACAAATACTCAGCGAGACAGAATCAGTTCACTTGACTCTTTGAACCATTTAGAGTAAAGGGAGTCACTTTCTCATTTGAGATTTTTAATCATGTGTGCCAAGTGGAGGACCATACATAAATAAGCATCCATGTTGATTACAAAATCTACGCCGCCTGCTGCACTCCAGCCTGGGTGATAGAGCGAGACTAAAAAAAAAAAAAAAAAAAATTCTACCCTGCCTGAATCAGCAAGATTGGTTTCTCTCAAAATGTAGCCTACATCAGATTGCTTGGAGGGTATTAAAATACAGATTGCTGGGCCCAATCCCAGAGCTTCTGTTTCAGTAGGTCTGAGGTGGGGCCAGTAATGTGCAGTTCCAACAAGGGCCCAGCTGATGCCAATGACGCTGGTCTGGCCATGCTTTGAGACCTAGCGACTTAGGGCAGTGGTTCTCAAAAACAGACTGTCTTGACTAGGGGGAAGAAAGGGGAAGGGACTTCTGGGCATCTAGTGGATAGAGACCAGGGAGGTTGCTAAATATCTTTCAATGCACAGGATAGCCCCCTATAGCAGAGTTACCCAGTCCAGAATGTCAACAGTGCTGAGGCTGAGAAACCCTGATCCTGATAATTGAGGAAAAGCCTTGAGAATGTGAACTCACAGAACAAGTGCTCAGTGTATGTCTATTCAATTAATTGATACCTTCAGTCAAATATCTGCCCTTACTCTCCCTTTTGCTCCTTTGAAAAGCTGTGGCTTTTGTCTTAGATATTTATCATGCTGACAAAACCCCTACTCACAGGGGTTTTGAAAAAACGGATAAACAATTGACAAACACTTTGAAATGATAAGATGCTAAAGAACGTCACCCTGAGCTGCAGCGCTCCGGGTATCTCGGGTTAGGTACCTGTTGAGTAGAACAAAACTGGTGAAGACTAGAAGAAAGTAAGTAAATGCCTTAGGAATATTAAGCTTATATTTTTAGAAACCATTAATCTACTGGAAAGTATGGAATTTGATTTTATCCTTCCTTGAACTGTGGCCTACATCTGTAACTTACTCTAACAAAATAATTACAGGTCTATCAGTTATCTACTTTAATATTTCATTTATTATATTTTTCACTAGAAAAATGTCTACACAGAGTTTTTTTTTTTTTTTTTTTTTATCTTACAGTTGTTCCACTTTGGGTTCTGATCTAAATACTGGCAAGTTCCATATACTGCCATCCTCTAAAATCTCATATGCTGAATCTGATTATTTTTAGCTGTTGGCTACCAAGTATGTTTATACCCAAGCATCCTGAATTAAAATGCATGCAGTTCTGCATATACCGTCTGCCAACCAAGAAAATAAGTATGTTGCCAGGACTGTCAGTAAGACCAAACAAAATCAAGCGGTGAACTAAAAATGGGGATAATAACACCCATAGTATATCATTGTTGTGCAGAGTAAATCATACATAATGCACCTAGCACAGCATGTAATAGGTACCTCAAAAATGTGGGTTTTGCCACTTCCTTTTATTTTTAGGTTTTGTTTGGCCATATAGAGGGTTATATTTCTGAGGGAGTACTGAAGGAAAATATTTGGGTTTGTTTTTCTGAATGATGTGGGGAGGAGAATCAAGGATGACTTGGAAAAGAAAATAGGTTTGATAAATGTGGCTAGAGCCAATCAAATCTTCCAGCCAGATATCTTATTCCACAGTCTCTTAATATGTTTATCTTTGATAAAAGAATCCAAGCATAAATGTACTGAAAGGTGCGTAAGGTAGGATGGCGTGTATCGAAATGCCTTCATCTGATACTGAAAATCTCATGTGGAAAGCTCAATCTTCATGTCAGCTTGCTTTTCCTATGTGAATGCAATGCTCTATTTGTTTCTTGTTCTCCCCACTGCTGACCCAATATAAAGGAAAAGATCAATTGATCAAGCAGCAAGATTAGAGTCTCAGATTCTGACCCCAAATTATGGCAGGCTTCATGGTGGGGAATTCTTTTGAGTAGCATTGAAAATAGGCCAAACCACAATAACGACAAATGTTCTTTCCATAGCTGTAAGCTATTAGGCAATTTACTATACCTTACTCTTCCCTGTGCCTGCATTTCCAACCACAAAGACCGAGTGCCGCACAGCCAACAGTTCCTCAAGCTGGACAACCTGCAGAGCAAACAGCCAGTTGCTGGTTTCCTTTAATGAGTTGGTGACAAAAAGATGACCTACCATTTTTGCCCAATTCTTCTTTCCTTACACCCAGACCAGCCCCCACTGACAATAGTACGTTCACAGAAAGTTAAAATAGACCATAAGTGAAAAGTATAGTTTTTCCTGGATTTCCCATGTAGACCACAGGGATAAGACTAAAGCCAAACCGTGATTTTATGCAGTACTCAGTATATGGCAGGGGTTACTTACAAAAATCGTTAACTCTTCATGAAGTTTTGAACAAACACTGTACATAGCCAATCACCATCTACAACTGAGTAATGATTTATATCGTATAGAATATCTAAAATGGATAATGTATACAGTGTTTAATGTCCATGCATTCACTGAATTCAAACTGAATAATAGGCACAAGGCTTTGATATGTCAGATAATATCTACCTAACTTATTCTCATACATGTTGTCATTCTTCCCTCATTAAAAGCATACACTAATGATTTTACTTCCAATGTTCTCTAAAAAGGAGGAAAGAACAAAGTAAATTTGTAGTGCATGTCTCCAAGAATCAACAAGTTTTTAAACCTAACTAAAAGTATGCTTACATTTAAAGCCATGTCAATCATATCTGTTTTCACCTTACAGAGTGGGGCTACTAAAATACTTATGTTTACTTAATCCTGCCATATGAAAATGCTTGAAAGCATATATTAAGATCCTATTAAGCTTAGGGTACAAGTTAACATCTTGCTTTAGCATCAGTTAGCCACAATTATTTCAACTGACAATCCCAACAGCTGCCATGAAAAGCAAATGCTCCTTTTACTTTGAGGATGAAGCTCTCTTCAGGCTGCAGGCGGAGCTCCAGGGTAGACTGCCTGACCGCCTGTTCAAAGTGCAGCTTCCTCCTCCGGGGCACATCCAGGGTTGGAAACAGGTCACCGACCAGGCCAAGAAACACTGGGATGTCGTCAGTCACTATCTTAGGCATATTGAAATCCCTTAATGCTCTCATGAGTACCTAGGGGAAAAAAAAAATTTATAAAAAAGCCAAAACAAGTTCTAACAAACACCTGAAGAACTAAAGATGTTTGTTATTTTTAATCCTCATATGTGAAGCATGAGATATTGTTACTGTTCTCCATTAAGATGGCATTCTATCAATAGGGAGGTTAAATGTTTAAAACTGAGGTATCAGAACATGAGAAGGCTGAACTGATACCATGGACAATCCTTAGAATAAGAACAGCAAAGAGGCCTTTTCCTTCCCTGCCAATGATCTGTTTTGATCTTTAGAAACAATCTAAGGGCCTTCTCTCTTGAATCCTCAAACTCCAGAATTTAAATTAATCAAGCTCATCAGATCATTTTGTCCAAAGTCCTCGGTGAATCTTAGAATGATAATCTCAAACATTTTTAGTTTTGTTGTTGTTGTTCTATCTTAGCTGTAAGCCAAAGATTTTAAAAGCAGTAACTCAAACGTCAGGATAACTTTTACAGAAAGAGCTAAGCATTCCAACAAAAATTTTAAAAAGCAAGATAACAAATAAACGAAAGAAAATCTTGACCTAGTACTAAATTACAAGGAAATTAAGAGGAAAAGAGAGAAATATTGGCAAAGTAGAAAAATACATAATAAATATCCCTCAATTTAAAAAAGGACACTTTTTTTTTTTTTTTGCTATTTCTCAAGTCATATTGCACATACACATGGTGATACATATTGATATGGTTTAGATTTGTGTCCCCACCCAAATCTCTTGTCAAATCGGAGGGCTTAGTGGGAGGTGATTGGATCATCAAGGGGGTAGATTTCCTCCTTGCTGTTCTCACGAGATCTGATGGTTTTAAAGTGTGTGGCACTTTCCCCTTCACTCTCTCTCTCCCCTGCCACCATGTGAAGAAGGTCCGTGCTTCCCCCTTGCCTTCCTCCATGATTGTCAGTTTCCTGAGTTCTCCCAGTTACGCTTCCTGTTAAGCCTGTGGAATTGTGAGTCAATCAAACCTCTTTATAAATTTCCCAGTCTCAGGTAGTTCTTTGTAACAGTGTGAAAATGGACTGATAACACATAAATCCATTGCTCTCGCTACTTAAGGGAAAAATCCATGATGTGTTATCATTTCTCTCCAGGAATGAGAGCAGAACATTTCTCCACTAGCTCTGACCAACCAATCAAGCATTTCATTGGTGTTAGGCACCCTCCTTTCCTGTTTCATTCTGCAAGCCCATCTTACGTCCCATGAAATGGATGTTCTTTCTCCGATTATGTCTTCACTGACTTTCCAGGATTAACATCCCAACTCACTCAGATTTCTTAAATGTTCCTCAGAGGAAATCAGTGATTACTGAATTACTTGATTATGACTGTCAAAATACTTTTCGGGGCTATTTCAAAAGTACTTGTAAAATCACATTTTCTTTTCCAGATTCATATCTTTGTACTCAAGAACACTTGTGACCTCTTATAAGGAATGCCAATCCTCAAATCTCCTGCATTAACAATAGATGTTATGCTTTTTAAAAGTTGTGCTGTGCATGCCCCACCATCCAGGCATATACTTTCATTTCTGTGAAGCTGGCCAGCTACTCACTCAGCAAAATCATATTAGCATTGCAGTACCTGATCTTCAGGTCTATTTTTATCTCCTCGTTTCAGAGAGCCAGCCACAACCAAGACAGATTTAATAGCACGAAGTCCCCAATCATAATGATCCTAAAATCAAAACATAGGTTTATTTTCTCAAAAATTGTATGACGGAGTAAGATTCTCGTTCCAGAGGTAAGAGCTGAAAGTTTAAAAAAAGGAGTTCAGATAAATACACCCTTTAATGATTCAAAATACCATTTTCTTCTCCTCTTTGAAATTGTGAAAATCACGTCCCCATAGTGTCGTCCTGTTTCTTTTGCCTGTGTTTTTGTTTTTTGGCCTCTGTCAGCAAGTCTCTTCTTTCCATAGCACCTAACTGCAACATTTGCCCAAGGCTCCATCCACCTCCCTTGCTGTACTCTCTCAATAGACCTGCTAACTCAGTAGCTCAACAAATTCCACCTTTTCACCTCCAACCAGAAACACATTTCTCCACCTGTGCTGGTTTTATCAAGGGCCCTGATATTCTACTTCTCCCCAGACTTCGATCCCTAATGGCCCTAATTACTCCATCTCTTAATCAGACACTTCTGCCTAGATGCCAGCACATAATATAATAAAAACCATGTCCTTAAGATTCAATTATCTTTTTATGAGACTTCAACATTATCCCTAAGACTCCTCCCACAGGGTCTGGGCTCCTGGAGGATCTCAGAATATTACTTCTGAGATTGGATACAATTGCAACTCCATGCTCCCTGGGTCCAATTACATTTTTTCTTCTGTTTTTTTCTCATGCTAAACTTATTTCCCATATACTCACTGTCTTCTTGGGGCTAGCACAGTGCGTGGCACAGGGTAGGTGCTCAGTAAAGATATTCCAAATGAACTAACTGCTTACACGGGACTGGCCTTCTCTCTTTCGCCATCCAGCTACAATCCACATAGTAACAACCCATCTCTCAAATGTCTCTCAGCTGTGTCTGTGGGAAAGCCACTTTACCTCCCAGAGCCTCAAAATCATCATCTATAAAAAGGCAGATAAAAGCATCCACCTACTTTATAAGTGGTTGTAGGAGTAAAGTGAATTAATGTGAGTACAATTTTTTTTTTTTTTTGTGGGCAGTGAAACAATGTTACATGCGTAAATATCCCATTTACTCCATTAGTGGATAATAAAATCAGTTTAGTAGGTCTTGACCATCATTTTTGTCTGTAATAAAATGGAACGAAATGAAAAACACCGTGGTGTGGTGCAAATAAGAGCAAAAAGTGGCTGAGTGTGGTGGCTCATGCCTGTCATCTCAGCACTTTGGGAGGCTGAGGCGGAGTTCCAGAGCAGCCTGGGCAACAGGGGGAAACCCCACCACTGCAAAAAATAGAAAAATTAGCCGGGTGTGATGATGCACACCTAGAGTCTCAGTTACTTAGGAGGCTGGGAGGGAAAGATCGCTTGAGCCAGGGAGGTCGAGGCTGCGGTGAGCTATGATCACATTACTGTACTCCAGCCTGGGTAACAAAGCGAGACTCTCTCAAAATAATAAAAACAAAAAAAAGGAAAACGTGTTTGGTGAAATGTATGGTTCAGTTGTGTATGTATGTATACACTGAGTTGCAATAGAAGAAGTATTTTTTACTGTGGGTCATGGTAAAGACCATTTGAAAGCCACTGATGGAGTAGGACGAGGCTTGAAGAGGAAAGGGAGGGGAAAGAACCAGAGGTTTTGTTGTTGTTGTTTACTTTAAGTTCTGGGATACATGTGCAGAATGTGCATGTTTGTTACACAGGTATACACGTACCATAGTGGTTTGCTGTACCCATCAACCTGTTATCTACATCAGGTATTTCTCCTAATGCTATCCCTCCCCTATCCCTCCACCCCACAACAGGCTCCAGTGTGTGATGTTCCCCTCCTTGTGCCCATATGTTCTCACTGTTCAACTCCTACTTATGTGTGACAACGTGCGGTGTTTGGTTTCCTGTTCCTGTGTTAGTTTGCTGAGAATGATGGTTTCCATCCTCATCCACGTCCCTGCAAAGGACATGACCTTATCCTTTTTTACGGCTTCATAGTATTCCATGATGTATATGTACCATATTTTCTTTATCCAGTCTATCATTCATGGGCATTTGGGTTGGTTCTAAGTCTTTGCTATTGTGAATAGTGCTGCAATAAACATATGTGTGCATGTGTCTTTATAGCAGAATGATTTATAATCCTTTGAGTATATACCTAGTAAGGGGATTGCTGGGTCAAATGGTATTTCTGAGAATCAGAACTTTGAGGACTCAATGGGAAGTCGCTAATTCATGCAGTAACAATAAAAGGAGTGGATGCAGAAGAAATTTTGGACCACAGATTTCAGAGGACTTGGTGCCTCTGCTAAAAGTTTAAACAATGCAAATTGCTAAAAGTATCTTCACAATTTTCATCATATCATTCTATTGGTCAAAAATGTCTACTGATTCTTTTCCCAAATCCATTTATATAGCACAGAAAGGTATCCTTGAATTGTGTTCCTAACACAGCTCTTCTGTCCTGGCTAGATTTCTTTCTGCTCCTCTCACTTGTGACATTTCTGAGTTAGCAAACTCTTTTCTTCTTTGTTCTACCTGTACTCCCAACACCTTCCGCTTGTAATTGGCCACAGGTGTGTCTTAGACAGAATTAGAAAGAACTGAAGTCAAATCTTGCTCTTACCACTTGTTAGCTATACGGACTTGGGACAGGTTGCTTTGCTCAGTTTTCTCATATGTAAAACAGGGCTAATAAAATCAAACTTGTAAACTTCTTTTGACAATCTTGTAACATAACACATAGTACCCATTCAATAAGTACTGGTTCCTTTCTCCCTTGAAAACTCTGATAATCTTTTCATTCTCCATTGTCTCCCAATTTTTATGTCATGTAAACTGAATTACCTAAATTCTTCAAAGTCATACATCTGGGTGTGTGTTTCATTTGTTTTGAATCTTACCCATTCATCATGGTCAGCAAAAAGCACATTACTTAGATATACTAGACGCTCATTAAATGTTTAAATATTACTACTGAAAATGGATACAGTTGAAACGCCACATTCCCTGGGCTCTATTACATTTTTTCTTCTGACTTTTTACCATGATAAAATTAAAATAGGCTCATTAAAAGATAAGAATAAGGAAAAAAAATACCCATAATCTTACCATCCAGAGACAACTGTTAAAAATTATGATTCCACCCACTCAATGTAAATTCACAGTTACTAAAAGGACAACATAAATCACTCTCATATTCCATATTTTGCCCTAACAATGAGCAAGTTAAAATGAATATGTGGCAGTAAGGTAACTGAGTGGTTGCAACTGTGGTATTTTGATACTTTCATTTTGACTACAGAATAACGTCACCAGTAATTAATGAAATGTTATCAAAAGATCAAAAGTCAAAAATGATCATACAGCTAAATTTTAAAATATTGATGCTGACATATACGTAATTTCTGTGGCTTATCAGCAGCTTCAATACATCTTCAAGAAGCTTATGATTGGAGAGTAGAGAGTATGTAAATTTGACCCATTTTAGAGACAAGGAAATTGTAGAGCAAAAATTTAAAAGAACAGAAAATCAGTCAACCCTACCTTTAAATAAAGAATTACCAATAAAAGAGAATAATTTTAACATTCCCTGAGATATTCTTCAGAAAACTAGCCTTATCTTACTCTTATGAATACTCCTGCCCTATCTTACTAGAAAATATTTTCACGAAGAAAGGGAGGCAACATAAAATTCCATTTATAATTACAAAATTGACAAAGCTAAAGAAAATCACACAGCTTGTTGGTTTAAAAAAGTATTAATACAAATAAAGTATCAGAACTAAAATATCTCAAATTTAACTTCAGAAAAAAATAAAAATTATAAAATAAAGTTTTCAAAATTTGTAGAAAATATAAAAATATTTCTAACATCAAATCAAATGGTAGTTCTAGTTTTTAAAGGAATCTCCATTTGATCCAGCAATCCCACTACTGGGTATCTTCCCAGAGGAAAAGTAGTCATTATATGAAAAAGACACTTGCACATGCCTATTTATAGCAGCACAATTTGCAATTGCAAAAACACAGACTAGCCTAAATTTCCATCAGCCAATGAGTGGATAAAGAAAATGTGGTATATACACACCATGAAATATTACTCAGTCATAAAAAGGAATGAAATAATGGCATTTGCAGCAACCTGGATGGAGGTGGGGACCATTATTCTAAGTGAAGTAACTCAGGAATGGAAAGCCAAATATCATATGTTCTCACTTATAAGTGGGAGCTAAGCTATGAGAATGCAAAGGCATAAGAATGATATAATGGCCTACAGGGACTTGGGAGAAAGGTGGGAGGTGGGTGAGGGATAAAAGACTACACACTGTGTACAGTGTACACTCCTCAGGTGATGGGTGCACCAAGATCTCAAAAATCACCACTAAAGAACTTATCCATGTAACCAGAAAACATCTGTTCCCCCAAACTATTGAATATTTTTTAAAGTACAAAAAATTTTTAATGTCTAATGTAATTTGAATGATAAATTACCTAAAATCCATACTTCAAAAGCTTTTTCAGTTGCATGTAAAAACCAAGAAAATGTAACAAATGATCCCTCACCTGCTTGGAGAGGAGCTCCTTGCAAAGCGTATACAACATAATGAACTTTCGGGCTAATGCACGTGCATCCACAAAACCTTCAGCAACTAACATGATTTCACAGATTAGTTCAATGTCTGGGGCCACCATGGCACAGGGTCTAAAACGTAAATATGAATTTTAGTTTTAAAATGTGACAAGGTGATAAGCACAAATTGCTTAAATCAACTGATTATTTTGTACCAACATTTTAACCATTCCTAAGCAGATCATAATTATGTCTGTCAATCACAGCTAATAAGACCCTTCATTTCAACTTAAAAAATGTCCACTCATTACTGGACACAAAAAATGATAGAAAGTCTGGAGTGGCAGAAGCACAGGTGTAGGAGTTCAAATAAAATCCATGAATACATTCCGTAAACTTCTGGTATAAGTTGTCACTGCAGAAAGAGGAATAATTATGTTTTGAGCTAGGGCCAAGGCTTTACCTGTGGTTAATGGTGTGCAGGTTAATGTTTTCACAACCGGCTGTCTAGAAAATAGCATTTGCTTATTTCCATGGAATAAACCCTTCCACCATGGCTGATTCCAGGATACCAACACAGCATCACTAAATGTGGAGCTGAGAAGTATACCACCATATATAGACACAACAGACAGAAATAACCTCAAGAGCCTAAATATCAGTAAAATAAATAAAGTGACCAGTTTGGAGTATTTATCACCTTTGTTTTTAATACAACTTATTGAATCAAAAGTTGATATAATTTAGTTTTCATTAAACTAAAGAACCAACTCAGAACATTCATGAAAACTTAACCGTCAGCTACCAAAAGCTTGTACCAGCCATCGCCAGCACATCACTACCTAGGACCAACTTGGATAGACTTTTAAAGGGACTTTCAGAAAAACACAGCTTCAAATCTCCTTTCTTTTGGTGAGGGACTTCCAAAAAGTCCCTCTCCAAAGACAATTGCTATTCATAGCAATGTTTGAAAACATTCCACTCAACTGAAGTCAAGTGCAAAGAAAAAGGAAGAGTAAATAAATAAGCTCATTATTTTAGACTTCGTAAAGTATACATTCCAATACCTGCCTACCTGTTTTTGTAAATATAATTGTAGTCTACTTCTTGCATACCTAATTTTCATCCCAAACATCCAACCTTAGAGTATCTTTGGATCTAGGTTATTCTACATCTCTTCTATGTAAACTAACCCCATATTTCTTCACACATTTATTACTTTTCGTGTGACACCAGAAGATGAAGAGTAAACGGAGAGAGAAAAGGCTAGCATATCTACATATTTTATATTTACATTAATATAGGCAACTAATTTTTACTGAGCACTTCATACCATATTGGGTGCTAAAATATTTTTATGCATTCTCTCACTTAATCCCCACAACACTATGAGGTGTCCACTCCTCTCATCTTCATTTTACAGAGATGCAGTCTGATGTTCTCAGAAGTTCAAGCACATGCTGTAGGCCTCATGGTTGGTGATTGGTGGAATCAGAATACTCCAAAGGCACAAGCATATGGCCTCCATGCATGAGTAATACTTTCATCACCCACTCAAGTTATTAAAAAATTCACAAAACAATTTCAAATTTCAAGACCCAAATGAAAGAAAGTATGAGATAAGTTGGGTCACAAATAGGATACTGGAAAGGCACACAGTTTTCAAACAAAGCTATTCTGTAGTTATTACATTTATTTCTAGAATGGTTATTCTCTATCTAGAATTTTTCAAGAAAGTTAGACATTATAAAATCATTATGCTAGAGAAAGTGGTTATTATGAGGAAAGAAAAACATTCAATACACAATGTTAGAATAATTGATTAACTATTAGGGAAAATAATTGTTTAAACACTCATTTCGTATTATCAACCAAAATAAGTTCTTATCAGATTAAATTTATAAGTACAGTAATACTATAAAAATTAGAAGAAAATACAAATAAAATATGGTTAAATATCCAGATGGATGGACAAGCAAACTTTAAGTTTGAAAGAATGGAAGGAGATCACACTAAAAACTGTAGAGGTTCTTAGATTATATGTGAAGTGGAATATTATTATTTTAAAAGCACACTGAATAGTATTGAGCACACATATTGAGCACCCTAATAAAAACCCAAAATAAAACTGATAATCCTCTAGCTTATCTTGGAGGAAAAAGGAAGAGAGAGAAGATACAAGTTACCCACGTATCAGGCATGGAATTCAAGACATCACTACAGATAATAAGGGAATACTGGCCGCATGAATGTCTCCTTTTGAGAAGTGTCTGTTCATATCCGTCATTCACTTTTTGATGGGATTTTTTTCCTCATAAAATTTAAGTTCCTTGTAGATTCTGGATATTAGACCTTTGTCAGATGGATAGATTGCAAAAATTTTCTCCCGTTCTGTAGGTTGCCTTTTCACTCTGATGATAGTTTCTTTTGCTGTGCAGATGCATTTTAGTTTAATTAGGTCCCATTTGTCAATTTTGGCTTTTGTTGCAATTGCTTTGGTGTTTTAGTCATGAAGTCTTTGTCCATGCCTATGTCCTGAATGGTATTGCCTAGGTTTTTTTCTAGGGCTTTTATGGTTTTAGGTTTTATGTTTAAGTCTTTAAGCCATCTTGAGTTAATTTTTGTGTAAGGAAGGAGTCCAGTTTGTTTTCTGCATGTGAATAGCCAGTTTTACCAGCACCATTTGTTAAATAGGGAATCCTTTCCCCATTGCTTTTGTCAGGTTTGTCAAAGATCAGATGGTTGTAGATGTGTGGCATTATTTCTGAGACCTCTGTTCTGTTTTATTGGTCTATATATCTGTTGTGGTACCAGTACCATGCTGTTTTGGTTACTGTAGCCTTGAAGTACAGTTTGAAGTCAGGTAGCGTGATGCCTCCAGTTTTATTCTTTTTGCTTAGAATTGTCTTGGCTATACAGGCTCTTTTTTGGGTCCATGTGAAATTTAAAGTAGTTTTTTCTAATTCTGTGAAGAAAGTCAATTATAGTTTGATGGGAATAGCATTGAATCTATAAATTACTTTGAGCAGTATGGCCATTTTCAAGATATTGATTCTTCCCATCCATGAGCATGGAATGTTTTTCTATTTGTTTGTGTCCTCTCTTATTTCCTTGAGCAGTGGTTTGTAGTTCTCCTTGAAGAGGTCCTTCACATCCCTTGTAAGTTGTATTCCTAGGTATTTTATTCTCTTTGTAGCAATTGTGAATGGGAGTTCAAACTTATGGAAAAAAGTTCATCTTCACTGGTCATCAAATGGAAATCAAAACCACAATGAGATACCATCTCACGCCAGTTAAAATGACAATCATTAAAAAGTCGGGAAACAACAGATGCTGGCAAGAATGTGGAGAAATAGGAATGCCTTTAAACTGTTGGTGGGAGTGTAAATTAGTTCAACCATTGTGGAAGACAGTGTGGCAATTCCTCAAGGATCTACAACCAGAAATACCATTTGACCTAGCAATCCCATTACTGGGCATATACCCAAGGGATTATAAATCATTCTACTATAAAGACACATGCATGTGTATGTTTCCTGTAGTACTATTTACAATAGCAAAGACTTGGAACCAACCCAAATGTTCATCAGTGATAAACTGGATAAAGAAAACGTGGCACATACACACCATGGAATACTAAGAAGCCATAAAAAGGAATGAGTTCATGTCTTTTACAGGGACATGGATGAAGCTGGAAACCATCATTCTCAGCAAACTAACACAAGAACAGAAAACCAAACTCCACATGTTCTCACTCATAAGTGGGAGTTGAACACCGAGAACACATGGACACAGGGAGGGGAACATCACACACCAGGGCCTGTCAGGGGGTGGGGGGCAAGAGAAGGGAGATCATTAGGACAAATACCTAATGCATGGGCGGCTTAAAACCTAGATGATGGGTTGAGGGGTGCAGCAAACCACCATTGCACGTGTATACCTATGTAACAAACCTGCACATTCTGCACATGTGTCCCAGAACTTAAAGTATAATAAAAGTAAAAATTAAAAAATAATAATAAGGGAATATTAAAATGATATGCTTTGGTCGTGTGTCCCCACCCAAATCTCATGTTGAATTGCAGTTCAATGTTGGGGGAGGGTGGAAGGTGATTGGATCATGGGAGCAGATTTTCCCCATGCTTCATGAATGGTGGTTTTCATGATGGTGAGTAAGTTCTCATGAGATATGTGGGCTGAAAGTGCATGGCACTTCCCCACCTCACACATGTTCTCTTTCTCTCCTGCTCCACCTTGTAAGACATGCTTGCTTCCCCTTAGCCTTCTGCCATCAGTGTAAGTTTCTTGAGGCCTCCTAGCCATGCTTTCTGTACAGCCTCTGGAACTTTGAGTCAATTAAACGTCTTTTCTTCATAAATTACCCATTCGCAGGTAGTTACTTATAGCAATGTGAGAATGGACTAATACAATGAACGAATGTGTGCCAATAGATTCAACTAGATAACACCAATAAGTTCCTTAAAAGATTTAAATTACCAAAATCAAATCAAGAAAAAATTAAAAATCAGAAAAACCCTATGTCTATTAAAGAAACTAAATTCATTATTAAAAAGATTCCAATAAAAATCTCTAGGTCCAAATGGCCTAACTGATTAATTCAATCAAATACTTCAGGATTAAATAACAGCAATTCTACACAAACTCTTAAGAAGATGGAGAAGAAAACACTTGCCAACTTATTTCATGATGTCAGCACTACTCTGATGCCAAAGCCAGAAAAACATTTTACAAGTACACTGTAGAACAATATCCCTCATGGCATAGATTTTTAAAAATTTCTTAACAAAAGAGTGTCATATTGAATCTAGCAGTACCTATTAATAAAATACTTCCTGACCAAATGGAGCTTATCTCTGGAATGCAACACTGAAGGACTGTTTAGCCTTTGAAAATCAATCAATATAGTTCAGCACATTGAATAAAGGAGAAAACCCATATGAAAACTATAAAACAACAAAGCTTATAAAATAAAACATAGTTAAAAAATTTTGCAAGCTTGGGCTAAGCACATTTTCTCGAATATGATATTAAAAACAAAAACAAATTGATAAATTGTATTTCATCACATTTAAAACTTCTATCTTTGCTGGACACAAGAAAATGAAAAGGCAAGCCACAAACTGAGAGAAAAACTATTTGCAATGTATGTATCTAACAAAGGAACTGTATGCAGAATACAGCATTTCACAAAAGATGGTATAGCAATAGACAACAAGTATGTAAAAGAGGCTCAACATCATTAGCCATCATGGAAATGCAAACTAAACCTATGATGACACACTACTACCTATCTATTAGATTGGCTAAAAATAAAAAAGGCTGACAATATCAATTTTTGACAAGAAATTCTCATACATTGATGGTGAGGGTGTAAACTTGTAAAATCGCTTTGGAAACCAGACTGGCAGATTCTTATAAGTAAAACATACATTTGCCATGTAGACTAGCAATTCCAGCCATAGATATCTGTCCCAAATAAATAAAAATACATGTTCATATAAAGATTGCACATGAATGTTCATAGCCGCTTTATTCATAATAGCCCCAAACTGGAAACAGCCCAAGTGTCCATCAACTAGTGAATGGATCAACAAATTGCAGTAGGTCTATATAATAGAATACTAATCAGTGAGAAAGAGGGGCAAACTACTGATACGCTCAACAACTTGGATAAATCTCAAAATCACAATGCTCAAAGAAGCCAGATGCAAATAAGTACATATTGTCTGCTTTCATTTACATGAACTCTAGGAATGACAAATTTAATCTATAATCACAGAAAGTACATCATTGGTATGGCAGGCTCACTTCAAAGAGGCAGAAGAGAATTTCTGGGGGTGTGAAAATATTCTGTACTTTGATTGTGGTTATGCTTTCACCAACTGTACACTTGATTGTATTAAATTATACCTGAATGTTTTTACTATCACCTGGTATGGTGATAAACTTTATAATTTTATCTCTAAACCTGATCTCTCATTCTCTAATAAAACATAAACCATATTTCAATTCTGTAAAATTGTAATACAGAGTTTTCTGGAAAACTGAACCAAAAAAAATGATACCTGAATGAAGTTGACTTAAATTATAAATGAATCATAACTGATACTAGATGTAGTAATACGTGTTCTCTTATAGACTCCTGCTAAGCGCATTGGCAGAGTACTTTTGAAAAGCAGGTCATCAATAGAGATTTTAATCATTCACTTAAGTAATTCTACATTTAGAAATCTATTCTGAAATAAGAGTAATTTTTCATGTGAATAGAAGTTTACAGTCTGCTACTTCATTATAATAAGAAAAAGGAAACGAGAAACCCTACGTGACAGACAACAGTGAATGGTTAAGACATTTATGAACGAGGCATTTCTAAAGGTTTTTTAATAATACGCTAAAATATGTATGCCAAAATATTAAATGAAGAGAACTAAGGAAAAATCGTGCCTACCATAATATCTTAATCCCACAAAATGTAAATTATAAAAGAGGCTAGAAAACATAACAATCATTATTTCTGGATGGTGATGTAATTTTTTCTTTATTCTTTTCTATATTTTCCAAATAGTTCATAATTTATGAAAATTATGTTTATAATAAAAATATACATTACAAAATAGCTAACAGTAAATATGCAAATATACCACGTAACTTTTAAATACTGATTTTGAGTCCTGGTTTTATAATTCAAAAGGATTAATTTATCGTGGTGAAAGTTCTATCTGTAAAAGGAGCCCAAAGAAATAATACAGGGTTTTCCTTAGGAATTTTCAAGCGAAAGCAAATCACTTAACAGTGCAGAACAACAACATTAGGTGGCATGAGTGCACCAGATGCTAAGCCACAAAGCATAACACTTGCCTGAAAAGAGCTTTGAGATTTTCCGGTAATTCGGTTCGACCAGCATAACCCGGGTTCATAGTAATAAATATTCCAACTGATGGCTTCAGTGCGATAGCTTCCCCAAGAAATACAAATCTACCATAAAAAGAATGTTGATGAAATTAAATGTGTTCATTGAATATGAATGCACATTGACAAATGCAAACCACTGCAAAATGCAAATTATTAGGAAGCTGTTTATTCTGTGTAATTTTCTTTAAAATTCATAAGCATACATATTTTGAATATGTTTTGAAGCATATTTATTAAAAATACCCTCCCTTTTCCCAGAGGAATTATAAAAATGGGAAGTATTCTTTTTTTATTTTAGCATAGCCTTAGAATCCTAGAATATAAAAATAAAGACTTGATTATTTTAACATTTAATGGAAGGTGATGTCATTTTTACCTTCAACATGGGCTGCAATTCCTTGAATGGGATGCTGCATAGACAGAGAATGCCCAAACTAAGAGGAGAAAGGGACGTCCTATTCAGTCTTAAATTTTGTCTATTTCTTCAACTTCTCTCTCTTCCTCTTTCCCTCCATACCTTCCACTGACTCAAGAAAAATCCATTAAATATCACTAAGAGGTACAATAGCTCTGGAGCCAGACTGTGAGTATTCAGATACCAGCCATATCACTTTAGGCAAGTTGATTATCCTATGTTCCAATTCCCTCATCTACTAAAAATAATAATCATATTACCCACCTTATTGGATTATGCAAGGATTTAAAGGGATTATAAATATAAACGGGTAAAAGTACAATGCCTAGAACATGGAAAATACTCAAGAGATGTTAGCTATGACTAATGCTATTACTGTCACTTAAAGGCATTGGAGAAACAGTGAAAGATTTGCATTGGAGAAATAGTGAAAGGTTTTCACAAAGATTTGCGAGGACCCAAGTGGGTTGTTGCTGGCCAGGGCAATGAATGGTAATGTGCTATGGGAGCCATATTGAGAGATAGGTAGAAGGAAACTTTCCAATGAGA
Source organism: Macaca mulatta (assembly GCF_049350105.2). Classification (NCBI taxonomy): domain Eukaryota; kingdom Metazoa; phylum Chordata; class Mammalia; order Primates; family Cercopithecidae; genus Macaca; species Macaca mulatta. Next base: position 106,623,802 of record NC_133408.1, read on the forward strand.
GTAAATGAGACAAAATATAAGGCTGATCTCTTGCATTGCTGAGAGGGAAGGGCTGAAACAGTTAAGGAGCTCGGTCTGCATCATGAAAGAGAGAAGACAGAAACCACAGTTTTTAGGACTAAGAGTGTCTTAGATACTAGGTAATTAGGAGCAGGTGGATTTTGTATAGTCAAGATAAAAATGGGGAAAACTTCATTTCCCAGAATGTCAGGCTAGGGAAGGTAGACAGGCTGACAGGGCTGCTCACACACAGAGAGGTGGCTCTTGCCACAGGATAACTGCCTCCTCTCCCACTGTACACAGGAGACACAGCCACGGTCAAAGGTGTGGACCTCCAGAGGGTAGAGCTGGCAAGGCACTAGAAGGCTTTGTAACCGAGGCATGGTCCCATCTCTTAAATCTTCATGTGTAAAGAGAATTTAATAAGCTCATGAAATAAGAAGGAGCAGAGCTGTCTGCATATGGGCTAAAATAAGATGAAGAGAGAAGACCCACAGACATTCAGACAAGAGGAGACTACCAAGGAGTATTCTTGGCAATGTTCAGAAATCAGTACATGGATCAGTTACATAAATCTCCATAAGAAAGGATGGCCTCAAATGACATCTGGGTTACAGCAAATAAAAAGATTTTGACTAAAAGCTAGATAAAATATAGCTGGAGATCTAAGAAGAAAGAACTGAGCTTCTCTATCACGGCCTTAGAGATGGGGCAGGTCAGGAAACAGACACCTGAACACGTAAAACTGGGGCCCAAGGTCCACGTGGCAGAAGGGCTGAGTGAGATATTTTCTAGAAGGCAGAAATATCCAAATATATCTACTGATAACCTGGAAACTTCTACAACAGGTACACAGTCCAAGAAGCTAGATAATCCTTGGGAGAATGAAAATGTTCCTATGGACAAGATAGCTAGCTGAGAAAAATATTCTAAAAACTAAGGGGGCACAGGTAGGCCAGATAAGTAAGATTGCCCTGTTGATAAAAATGTTAAAAAGAGAACCAGATTTGTGCTGCTATATTAATTTATTTCTCAAATTAAGCCATCAAAGGTAAGTGCCAGTTGTGTTTTGCTTTTTTGGAGTGTGGCATCGTGTTGAGAAGCATTTAGATTTCAAATATAATTTGAAAGGTCTTGGCCCAAGTTACTGGAAGAACATGAAGGTATAACCTATTGGGATGAGACAAATAGCAAAGAAGGAGTTAGTGGAAGGACTAAGATTTTGATTTTGGATATATTAAATATGAGAAGACTGGGAGACCTCCAGTAGAGTCTTGTGATGCTCCAGGCAGTTGTTTAGGTCAGTCCAGAGATGAGGAGAAAGGAGGCCTGGGCATCTGGTACTCAGCAGCATTGACAGAGTTTTTTAAAGCCCTGGGACTAGTTGAAATCAACAAGGGGAGAAAATATAAAGAAAATAAATCCAAAGAAGGGCCTGTGATGTCTAACATGAATTGGCCAGGAAATAACAATAAAACATCATAGCAAACATAGATATGGTGCTTACTATGTGGTAGGCATTTGTCCAGGTACTTTGCATTTAATCATCACAGTAGTCTATAAGGCAGGTACTCTTCTTTCCCCCATTTTATAGATGAGAAGAAACCAGCAATGAAGCAGCTGTGAGGGGAGACAGACGTAGGAGAGGTGTTGTCCTCAACCCACGTGAAGAAAGTGTATCACGCAGTGGAGAATGACCAACTGCATCAGATGCTGCCAGAGGTCAAGAAAGATGAGGACTGAGAACTGATCAATGGAATGAGCATCTTAGAAGTCTTTTGGAATTTTGGAGAAAGAGTCTTGCTCTGTCTCCCAGGCTGGAGCTCAGTGGCACAAACATAGCTCACTGCAGCCCTGACCTCCTGGGCTCAAGCAGTCCTCTTGCCTCAGCCTCAAAAATAACTGGGACTACAGGCACTTGCTACCATGCCTGGCTAATTTTTAAAATTTATTTATTTTGTAGACACCAGGTCTCGCTATATTGCCTAGACTGGTGTTGAACTTCTGGGCTCAAACAATCCTCTCGCCTCAAACTCCCAAAGTGCTGGGATTACAAGTGTCAGTCACTGTGTCTGGGCAATCCTAGAAGTTGTTTGTTTTTTAAGTGATTAAAGTAATGTAATACACATGGGTTGTACTCAACACTTAGAAACCACTAATAAAAATGGGAGACCATTCAAAATAATTCCCCCAAATCGACCAGACTCTTCCTTTATCTATTTCATGAGACAGGGAGAGGTTAGCAATAGACAGTGAAGGGGAGGTTACCTTCATGACTCCATGCTTTTCTATTTGTAACAAGAGACAACCCACACGGCACTCACCTCTTTTTCCTGTTTCTGATGGCATCATGAATCATTTTCACCTGCACTGCCACCACTGACAGAACTTCCACGGAGATTCGGTTGAACTCATCAAAGCAGCCCCAAGCTCCTGTCTGCACCAATCCCTTATAGATATTTCCTATGGACTAAATGATAATGTGAGGCACTCAGAATTTAACAGAAGGGGTTTTTACGCTGTTATACTGAATAATTCCCAATCAGGAATAACGTTATAGAATACAGTTTTACACATTATTACTAACTTACTTTGTAGTCCATTTGCTCTGAACAGTTGAATACATAAACCATCATGCCAAGGGCACGTCCTAGGTCTTTGGTGGTCTCTGTTTTCCCAGTACCCGCGGGGCCAGCAGGAGCCCCACTCATGGTTAGATGAAGTGATTGAGTTAAAGTAATATAACACCTTTAAGCAACAGAAAACACAAATATCAGAGTCTAATATGAGATTTTTGTAAAACATCAGAGGCAAAACATCAGGAAAAAAGTTTACGAAGCTCTAGAATGTGACAGTAGCATCAAATACTGATTTACTTCTCATTTGTTCACGGCAATAACGAATCAGAATATTTTCTATCACATTTATTTTTGGGCTAGCTGTCTAAAAATACTAGAAAAGAATGTATTTCTTTGTTTATTGATCTCATTTCCTAAGAGCTGTGTATTTGAATACCAATAACACTGGATTTGTACCGCTGTTAAATTTCTGATATTTCTAGGTAAAGATACTATTAATACGGCAGACAACATCTCAAACTATTGTTTATAAAGGAAAAGTAGAAGAGAAGTCTTAGATGATGAATGAATTAAACATTGGCTGAATTAAACTGCTACTTAACACATTAAGAAATATGTAATGTCTATAAATACATAGCATACAAATAATATATCCCTATTTCAATATATAAAGCAAATATAAAAGGGCAGTTTATTGTATTTAAATATATTTTAGAAATTCCTTTGGAATGTGTTGCTACATGCACTTAGATTACCATAATACTTATTTTTGCAGCAAAGACTCAGAGGTTCTTAGAAAATCATGAAACAAGAATATCTAATAAAAGAAGACAAAACACATAGCAAGGACATCAAATGGCTGTATTCTTTATCTGGGGTTTCCTCCGATGCATAAAATCGTTTTTCTCTTAGTACAGACAGCAGGTCTAGTGAAATGATACACACACAGAGGTCAGGAGACGAGAGACTAATGTCTCCTTTGCCAATCATCAGATGCTAATATTAAATAAGTCTTTTGACATCAACACACCTCAGTTTTCTCCTCCATTAAATGAGGTTAATTGTAGGAAAATATTCAGAAGGCCAAAGGTAAATGCCTTAAAAAATTGAAAGTACTATGCAAATAGAAGCAATTAATTATGAAAACAGAAAGTGTTTCTGCATTTGATATCCATTGCATGTTTCAGTGTATCTTACAATGAATGAGTGAAAAGGCTCCCAGACTAGGAATCAGGGTACTTTTTGTAGTAGAGATTTTCGCCTTGTAATTTTCTCCAGTGGTTCCAAGTTTTGGGTAGGCACATGGCAGCCAGTGCTTAGAGGCTACATTTCCTGCCTTCCTTCCAGTCAGGAGTTGCCAAGTGACCAAACTCCAACCAATAGTATATGTGCAGAAATGATTAGTGCCATTCCTAGAACACGTCCTTGGAGATATTTGACCTGGACTCTCTTTTTTCCCTTTTCACTGGCTAAAACACATGTGGAAACCATGTTTAGCATGTCAACGACCTGCCAGTCTGTACTGCTGCCCCACTCACCTCTGGATTGTGAGACACCTGCTTCTGTGTTATTTCAGCCATTGTGTTTTGTTTGGAATATCTAACAGCAGCTTAACTGGCATCCTCCTAGCCAATACATAGACTTAAGTCTCTGAACCTGCCCACATATGGAAGAAGGAGACACTGTCTCCCCTGCCTACCTCACAAAGGGATGGTCAGCATCAAATGAAATATAATGGAAGAATTTGAAGGGCATCATTTTGTCAATGTAAACAGTTAGTAAATAATTCAAAGAATGAAATGGAAATGGAATCATTTTATCCAATGCAATTCACACTATTAAAAGGAAAATTCATCTTCCTTTTAGCTCCCAAAAAACCCACATAGTGATTCTTCTAATTTTGAAGTTAATAAACTATCAGGCCTCACGTAACGATAAACTTTAAAATGCCTCTTCCCTTTTTCTCCCATACCCTGGGCCTCCCTTTCCTCCTTCTCTATTGACAATGGGATGCATACAGTAGACTCTTCACATTTGCAGTTTTGACTATTCTCAAGTGACACTGTCAAGCTCCAATTTTAATCCCTCTCACTGAGAGCAGTGCATAAATTAACTAATGAGGACAGTGAATGCTGACTTTTTATCAGAGACAAGTTAGAACTGAATTAGATACAATTATAGAAACTATACAATACACAAATGTTGCAATTATGAGATTAATATGTGCAAGAACAATCACAAATGTAGTGTGAGGATCCTACCAGCCTCTCAGGACTACCATAGCAAACCAGCTTTATAGACTTACATTTGAAACTGTCTACACTTCGGTGATAGTGGATAATTGGGCCTGCTGCTATGACCTTGAGGTGTGATTTCTGCTTCATGAATGCCAAAGATTAAATGTGCTGTCTCCCATCAAACAGGTCAGCAGAGATTGGAATACTAACAAAGAAATTCCTCTCGATGTGACATATTCTTATCTCTGCAATATTCTGACTAAGTATGTATTTACTTGGAGTCAAGTGGAAATGAACTATTAATAATAGTAACCTCTTGCCCCCTTGAAGTACTTGAGCCACACTGGCTTTCTTTCTATCCCTGGAACTGGCCACGTGTCTCCCCACCTTGGAAACTTTGTCCTTGCTGTTGCCTGTAACTTTCTGACCCAGGATCCCTGACCAACTGGTTCCTCATTTTTTAGGTTCCAGCTCAAGCTCTCCACAATAGTAGGCTCTCCCTTCAAGATAATTTTAAACACATTGACCTTTTAAAAATTTTTGTCATAGCATATATTACAGCCTAAAATAATTATATTAGTTAATTTATTTGTTCATTGTTTCTCTTTATCCCCACTTACTAGAAAGTAATCTCTGTGACAGCAGGAACTCTGTCTGTTCAACACTGGAATAGTACTTAGCAGAGTACTTCAGAAGTACTTGTTGAATCATTTAATGAATGCTTTGTTCTTCCCCTTCCCTTCCTTTCACTGTATGCAATTCCTCAAATATTAATTTGAACACAGGCAATTCCTAGTTATTTTTACGCTTTCAATAAAGGAATCCTGTGGGGATGGAGGGAGGTGGTGATAGATCCTGATACCAGAATGTTAGTTGTAGATAACTGGGCAGAATCAAAAATGTTTCCTTGAGCCATATTAATCCACTCATGATTTCATCATTTGTGCATTGTGCAGCTTCTGTAATTCTGTTTCTCTAATTCAGTTCTCTTCACCTTTTCCTAAAGTCAACATTCACTACCTTACATTATTTATTACTTTACATACCACTTTTGCATAGTTCATTGTTTGTTCATGGTTTCCTCTCATTCCTTCCTTTTTATTCTCACACATCTCTGCTCAAGCTAGGGGACTTTTTTGGGTTGGTTTTTCCCATCTGGATGGAAACTTAGAATTGTTACCTGTCAGTCAGAGGAGTGATCACCAGTCGAGGACTGTTGCCTAAGTATTCATAGAAGTACTGGAATTGGGCATCACAAATATTAACAAAGCAGTGTTTCTGGGTATCCTCCCATCGGTGACGAAGTTGAGACAGCCATGTAAAAGTTTGGGGACTGACAACCTAAAGGCATTGCATAATCATCACACACAGGACACTGGTAGTTTGGGGGCAACAAATTATTAATCTAATCAACTCTACTGCTTCACACTTTATTTCTAAAATTATCACAAACAGGAAATCTCTTGCATGTTATTGCAAATTATAATGGCACATACATGGTTAAATACTTAATAAGAAATATGCATGTAATAAATCTTCATTTTAAACTTTTATATAAAACAATATGAATTTCTTCAAGCAATGCTTTTTACCCCTTTTATGAATCACCCCAGGGGATTAGATAAATTTTGTAACTTTATACTCATATCACTGAAGTCAGATGGAAAAATACACTATCCATATTTAAATGATACATAATCCATAATTTCTGCATTGCAGAGGCATAAATAAACTACACTTTCAACCAAGTTCACTCTGAAACCAATCTGCTTTTAGTACAGAGATTTTCTGCTTCATTTTTAATCACATCAAATAACAGTATTTTTCATTGCTATTCTTTCCCATCTACTCAACCCTAACTATTCATCTCCCAGTTAAAAATCCCTGTCTCTTTCAAGATAAATGTGACCCTTGGATTTCTTGAGAATCAGTTGAACTTACCAAAATTACTGTATACTAATTTGTCTGATGACTACATAGGTTTCAGCATTGCATATTCATGTATATAAGATGGTTGGGAATTAGACAAAAGTATTTTTAGTACAAAATAAAGGACATATTTTAAATCAGAATTTATCCTACTGCAAATCATCAGACTTATAAAACAGAATAAAATATATAAGAAGATACAAGACCATATTAAAGGAGTAGTTATCAACAGTTCATTATTAAAATGAGAACACATGGTAAGTGATGTTTTGCAAGGAAAAGTTTTGGACTAGCAATTAAAGAATATCACTCACTAGTGGTCCTGAAGCTGGATCAAGGAATATTAATGTATGTTTATGGTTTACATGAAGAAGCATTTTCTTGCACTTTATACAAATAATTTAAATTCACTTTGCTTTTAATAAATTGAGAAAAAGAAACAGAAAAACCACAGAAACATTTCACAATACATACAGGCATTCAAATTGTGAAAGGAATTGCCTTGTTTTAGTACTACCAAACAAGCGTAACCCAGTAGACAAGCATATTCCTGACTTTTGTAAATAGGAATACATTTTGGAAAGAAGGATGACAAAATTCTCCTTTCACGTTAAACACTGCCAACACTTAAAGACACACAGACATTTTAAAGATATGTAAAAGAAAGGTTATTAGTATACCAAAAGAATTAGAAAATAACTTCTTACAAGACAATAATCTAGTTGTTCAAGGAAGAGACAAAGGATTACCCAAGTGACAACCTAGAATTATGACCAACACCTCTTTCTTCAAGGGGAAATGTATCAAAGGCACACAGACATGGTTTAAATTACATACACATAATCTTACTGCTTTTGGCTGTGTAAATCACAGAGGTGAGGCTCACAGGCCAATGACCAAGATGGTCACACACAGAGAGATGAACACAGTGATTTCTCATGGTTCTTCCGTTGTGATAAAATTTTTTTGATGATCTGATGTTCCTAACTTGGCAAAACCTTTTGGGATATCACTTGGAATAAGTCTCATCAGGATAATATATTGGCTAACCAAAATCAAATGCACCCAAGTAAACCACAACCTTTCAGGACTAATTAAAACATACAAACTTTCAAAAAACAATGACTTTCTTGGAACTACTCTGGCAATAAACATCACTTTCAGGAAACAATAATGAATACATAAAATTTCTACAAACAACTTGCCTTCTGAGAAATAAGTTTTGCCACCACGTCTCTGGCATGGACATCTATGGTACAAATTGTCATGATCTTCTGTCTGTCTCCAGGTGGAAGTTCTCCCAGCAAAAGTGCAATCAGTGTATTCAGCTGAGAAATCTAGAAGGAATCATTTTTTAAAAAGGAGGGAAGGGTTACAAATATAAAATTTAAGAGCCCCAAATTCTTCATATTTGTAAAGACTGATTCAGTTTGCAAAACAATTTCTTCCTTTCTTTTTTTCTTTTTTGAGATGGAGTCTCACTCTCACCCAGGCTGGAGTGCAGTGGCGCGATCTCAGCTCACTGCAACCTCTGCATCCTGGGTTCAAGCAATTCTCCTGCCTCAGCTTCCCTAGTAGTTGGGATTGCAGGTGCCCGCCACCGCACCCAGCTAATTTTTATATTTTTGGTAGGGACAGGATTTCACCATTTTGGCCAGGCTCGTCTCAAAACTCTTGATCTCAAGTGATCTGCCTACCTCGGCCTCCCATAATGCTGGGATTACAGGCATGAGCCACCACGCCTGGCCACAAAACAATTTCAAATGTGTTACCCCACCTGGTCCTCAAAGAACCTTGGTATAGGAATGACAATATTATTATCCCCTCACACAGATGAAGGACAAGAGAACCTGTGAGTAATGACAAAGCCGGGGCAGACACAGGGTTTCCTGGCTGCACTGAACTGACCCTCTACCCTAATGATAATCTGGTCCATAACATTGTTGAAACAGAAATGACCACAAATCTTAAAAGGCCAAATTAGACTAAAAAAGCATAGTAAGAGCTAAATGACAAATTCTATTTTTCTTTAGAGAAGCATTCACCTAACAATTTGTGTTTGCTTTGGTTTTTAAAAATACAAGATAGTGATGATTACTGAAAAAATATTTAAAATGTAGAGCTGAAGAATGTCCTCCTTTACTCGTATTTACATCCCTATTCTTGTTTAGGTCCGTTGTACTCGTAGATAAGTATTTTTCAAACTGCTGGTCTTTTTTTCATAGAATGGAAAGGAGTAAAATGGAATGCCACGAATGACAATTCATTGAAGTGACTGGAATAGAAAATACAGCATTACAGGTAGTAAGAGAATGTATTGTTTCATGCTGTTTTATTTCTGTTTTGACTACCTACATAAACATATGAACTTGGATCTGATAGAAAATATTTCTTATGGTGAATTGTGGTCAGAGAGGTTTGAAAGATTCTGTCTTAGGTGGTCATTTTGTTAGTATGGTTATTTACACAAAAAGATTTCTCCCTTACTCAAGCCTTATTTACAAAACCAGTATTTCTGCCTTATTCCAGGTATCATACTGTGAAACAATACCATCCCCTTTTCTCTTCAGCTCTGCAAAAGGACAGTCAATGACAAACTGCTAGCACCTGAGAAAGCTGGCGGTAAGTGAATATGACAGGTCACCAGAGACTCAACCCTTTGTAGCCTACTGTCAAATACAGGTTCGCTATTGTACTACTATCACGCCCCGGAAAATGCAAAAGCCTGCACACTTCCCTGAGATTGCTGTGCAGCTGGAGGCCGGAGAAAGTCATACAGCTGGAATAAGAAGGGAGAAGAAAGGCAGGAAGAGACAACCGTAACATGCGCAATTTCCATGAAATGAGAACACAGAAGTGTTCCAGGCACTGACTAAGCACGTTGCTGATCTCATTGCACTTAATCTTAAGACAATCTGTTATCTGAACTTTGCAGATGAGAAAATTGAGTCAAAGGCCTATTAACCACATTTGCCAATCCAGGGAGGGGAAATTCAAATTCCAACAGTCTGACTTCAGATTTATCACACAGACCCTCTCCAGCCTCCACAAGACCTACCCATCCCTTCAGGTCTGAGAAACTGTAGCTGTGCAAGAAGCATTCAGGACAGACTCAAAGTCAAACACAAAGGAAAGCTGGCTTAAAGAAATAAAAATATTATTATATATCCCCTAGACACTCAGGATACACGACAGCTTTATAAGCATTTGTCCTATTTCCCCCACCCTCTGGCTTTATTGAGGTATGATTGAAAAATAAAAATTGTATAAATTTAAGATATACAATGTGATATTTTGATATATGTATATATTGTGAAACTATTACCCCAAGGAAGCTAATCAACATATCCATCAGTTCACATATCTTTTAAGTGAGAATATTTGATATTTACTGTTTCAGCAAATTTCAAGTGTACACTACACTATTATTAACTATAGTTGCCATATGCTACATTAGGTCTCTAGAACTTATTCATGCTATAACTGCAAGTTTGTACACTTTGACCAATATCTTCTGTTTTCCTCCCCCACATCCTCTGATAACCACCATTCTACTGTTACTATGTGTTAGACTTTTTTAAAAAATCCACTTATAAGTGAGATCATGCAGTATTTGTCTGTCTGTGTTTAGCTTGTTTTACATAGAATAACGACCTTCAGATTCATCCAGGTTGTCACAAATGGTGGGATTCCTTCTTTGTAAAGGCTAAATCATATTCCTCGGTGTGTGTATGTGCATGGGTGCTTGCATGAGTGTCTACACATTTTCTTTATCCATCTATCAATGAATACTTGGGTTTTTTTCCACATCTTGGTGATTGTGAATAAAGCTGCAATGAACACGGGAGTGCACATATCTTGTCAAAATAGTGATTTTATTTCCTTTACCTATATATCCAGAAGTGAGATTTTTGGATCATATGGTAGTTCTATTTTTAATATTTTGAGGAATGTTCATAATGTTTTCCATAATGGCTATACTACTTCCTACCGACCACCAAGGAGGTCAAAGATCTGTACACTGAAAACTACAAAACTCAAAGGAAAAAAATTAAAAACAAAAATAAATGGAATTATCCCATGCCCTTGGGTTAGAGGAATTTATGTTTGTTAAAATCTCTGTACTGCCCAGAATTCTCTGTAGACTTAATGCAACTGCATCAAGATTTCAATGGCATTTTTTTTTTTGCAGTTTTAGAAAAAACAATCTTAAAATTTGTATGGAATCACCAAGGACCCCGAATAGCCAAAGCAATCTTAAGCAAGAAAAACAAAGCTGGAGGCAGCACATCTCCTGATTTCAAATTATATTACAAAGCTATAGTAATCAAAACAGTGTGGTACTGGCATACAAAAAGGCACAAAGACCAATGGAACAGAATAGAGAGTTAAAAAATAAAATTTTCAACTAATTGTTAGCATAGGAACCAAAAACAGTGAAGAAAGAAGGCTCTTACATAAATGGTGTTGGAAAAAACTGGACATCACATGCAAAAGAATGAAATTGGACCCTTATATTATACACACACACAAAAAAAAACTCAAAATGGATCTAAGACTTAAAGATAAGACCTGAAACTGTAAAACTCATTTAAAAATGTGGGAAAAGCTTCATGACTTTGGTCTTGACAATGGTTTTTTGGACTTGACACCAAAAGTATAGACAACAAAATAAAAAAATAAAAAACAAGTGAACTATATCAAACTAAAAAGTTTCTGTACATCAACAGAAAAAATCAACAAAATGAAAAGGTAGCCTATAGAATGGAAGAAAATATTTACAAACAATATATCTGATAAGGGGTTAATATCTAAAATATATAAGGAACTCATACAACTCAATGGCAACAAATAGCCTGATTAGCAATGGGCAAAGGACCAGAATAGCCATTCTCCCAAAGAAAACATACAAATGGCTAACTAGTATATGAAAAGATGCTAAAAATCACTAATCATTAGAGAAATCAAAACCACAATGAGCTATCACCTCACACCTACTACAGTGGCTATAATAAAAAAAGTCAAAAGATATTGTTGGTAATGATGTGCCTTAACCTACTACGAGAGTGACATAAAAGAGCACTGATCACAGGCCGGCCGTGATGGCTCATGCCTGTAATCCCAGCACTTTGGGAGGCTGAGGTAGGTGGATCACTTGAGGTCAGGAGTTCAAGACCAACCTGGCCAATGGGGTGAAACCCCATCTTTACTAAAAATACAAAAATATCAGCCAGGCATAGTGATGTGTACCTGTAATCCCAGCTACACGGGAGGCTGAGTCAGGAGAATCACTTGCATCTGGGTGGTCTAGTCTGCAGTGAGCTGACATCACACTACTGCACTCCAGCCTGGGTGACAGAGTGAGATTCTGTCTCAAAAAATAAAAAAGATTACTGATCACAGATCACTATGATAGATACAATAATAAAAAATTTAAATATTCCAAGAATTACTAAAATGTGATGCAAAGACACAAAGCAAGTTCATGTTGTTTGAATGATAATGTCAATGCCCAGCATAGAGGGGGTTGCCACAAATCTTACAAAAATAAAGCAGTATCTGCAAAGCACAGTAAAGCAAATCACAGTAAAATAAGATACACCTGAATTTTAATAAACTGCATCTTTAAAAAGTAGTTAAATGTTTAAAAAGCAGATGTGATTATTGTTTTATGTCTAATATGTTCACTGCTCATCATCCCCTAGATTTTATGTTCCATAAAGTCAAGGACAGCATCTATCTTATTCGGTGCCTTATCCCAGAGCCACTGAAGAACTGTCAGAGTGTGGGTGCTCAATGTGTATCTGCTGAAAAGATGAATTAATGTACAATAACAACCCATGCCTATACAAGTTTCTAAGGAAAATTAATATACACTTTAGTGAGAAAAGAGTTATTTAGGCCTTGGATATTTTCTTACCTGGGTCAAGATATCTGGTCTTTGTAGTATCCAATCTTATACCACTATCAGTATTTGGTTAAAAAAAAAGGGTGATTGCAACAACAGTAATAATATCGTATACCTTATAAGAACATTTATAATTTTAAGTGCATTCACATGCATTGTCTTATCTGAGCCTCCCAACAACCTGTGATTTCTGCATTATTGATTCATTTTTCACAGAAGTGCAGTCAAATGGAAGATGATTAAAAACACAGCTTGTCAACATAATCTGCACAGCATCATATGTTGGGGATCTTATACTGTATATCAAGATTAAACCTTCTCTGATGATACTCTTTAGTAAGTAATAAAATTCTGCACCCATAGTTATGTAATGTAGTTAAAAAATGTCTGTAGTATTTGGGCAGTGGCAACAGGTAGCAATCATCATGGTCAGTACTGTACTTGCATATAAGTTTATGGTATGTGACATATAAAACATTCCTTAGCAACTTTAAGAAAATATACCCTATCGTGTAATCAGTACATATACTTGCCACTGATTGCAATAGTGTTACATGATTTTCTACCGGATCAAGGATGTCTGGCTCAAGTCTACCTACGTCCCTTTGAAACTCAAGTGGCTGTTTTCCTGGTACATCTTGGCTTCATTAGAGTGCAAGTACAGCATATATCTTGAACTAGAAATAAGCCCAACTTAGAGTAAAATCCAAACTTTTGTTCCTGGAGTACAAAGTCTTCCATGACCTCACACCACTCCTTTCCTATCTCACTTCAGTAACCATGCTGGCCTTCCCTTTGTTCTCCTATCACAGCTGCTTTAACGCCACAGCAACCATTTCATGTGCCTGGAGTCATCTTCCTTCTAATCCTTGTATGATTGGCTTCCTCTCATTATTCAAAGTTGTAGTTCAAATTTACCTCCTCAAATTGGCCTTCCCTGGCCATTCTATTTACTATTACCCCCTATTTATTCTAAATGCTTCTATTTTATTATCTTTATGGAACTTATGAGCATCCTACCAATCATGTATTTCTTTGTCTGTCTCCTCCACCCTAAGCTCTAAAGGAGCAAGGCCCATATCGATCTTATTCTGGGCTGTGTTCTCATGCTTAGCATAGCAGCCAGCATAAAGAATGTGTCCAAGTCAACACTCGCTGTATGAATTGATGAAGGAAGAAATGAACGAATGAACAATAGCAACAATACACACCAGAACAACAGTTTTTTGTTCTCTCATTCACTCATTCATACAAGATGACAAATGTGGTTCTTGTTTCCAGACCTTACAGGACAACAAGGAATGCAGATAAATAATTAAAATTGTTTTGCTAGGGCAAGTAGAAAGTACTCTGACAGCACACAGAAATAGGGCTTGCCTGATCTAGGGCTTAGAAAGGCACTTTAGGCCGGGCACGGTGGCTCAAGCCTGTAATCCCAGCACTTTGGGAGGCCGAGACGGGCGGATCACGAGGTCAGGAGATCGAGACCATCCTGGCTAACACGGTGAAACCCCGTCTCTATTAAGAAATACAAAAAACTAGCCGGGTGAGGTGGCGGGCGCCTGTAGTCCCAGCTACTCGGGAGGCTGAGGCCGGAGAATGGCGTAAACCCGGGAGGCGGAGCTTGCAGTGAGCTGAGATCCGGCCACTGCACTCCAGCCTGGGTGACAGAGCAAGACTCCGTCTCAAAAAAAAAAAAAAGAAAGGCACTTTAGAGGAATGTATACTAAGACCTAAAGAATGAGCAGGATTTAGGTTGAGAAGAATTTAGGGGTTGGCCAACAGGGAGGCAGTCGTTAAGCCACCGGGAGCAGCCTGCAGAAAGGCCCTGAATGGACAGGTGGCTCTGTGGAAGAACTGAAAGAGGTCACCCATGGCAGGAGTGGGCGGCAGAGGAAGGACAGGTGTTTAAAGATGCTGCAGAGGAAAGCAAGTGCCCATGTGTGCAGGGCTTACTCAGTTCAGTTAGGACAATGAGATGGTGCTGAAAGGTCTAGAAGGCAGAGTGATCATGAGATTTGTGTTATTAAATGATCTCTCAGGCTATGCTGTAAACAATGAATTGGAGGAAAGTAAGACTGGAAGAAAAAAGACCTGAGAGGAGGATGCTACAATCATTTAGATGAGAGAAGAGAGTGGCTTGGTCTAGGATATTATCAAAGCAGCTGGAGAAGGCAGTGAGAATAGGGATCTTCGGGACAGTTAAAGAGATTTGGTGGTTGATTGGCTGTTGAGCAAAAGAAGAGTCAAGCGGGCTTCTAGTGTGAGCAACTAGTGAAGAATGTTGGTTTTTTTTTTGTTTTGTTGTTGTTGTTATTGTTTTTCCCGCAGCCGGGCACATTGGGAGGCAAGTATGAGAAGAGCGAATGTACACTGGATCTTTTAGGTTGGGTGTGCCTGTGAGACTTCAGTGAAAAATCCCTATCTGTTTCTGGCTGTGCTTCAGCAGAGAGATGCAGGATCACTAGAGTGATCCATCTCTTGATCAGGCCAGCATGGTCAACATGGCAAAACCCTGTATCTACTAAAAATACAAAAACATTAGCTGGGCATGGTGGTGCACATTTGTAACTCCAGTTACTTGGGAGGCTGAGGCACAAGAATTGTTTGAGGCAGAGGTTGCAGTGAGCCAAGTCATACCACTGCACTCCAGCCTGGACGACAGAGCGAGACCCTGTCTCAAACAAAACAAAACAAAACAAAACACAAAAACAGGTCAGGCACAGTGGCTCACATCTGTAATCCCAGCACTTTGGGAGACCAGGGTGGGTGGATCACCTGAGATCAGGAGTTCAAGACCAGTCTGGCCAAGATGGTGAAGCCCCGTCTCTACTAAAAATACAAAAATTAGCTAGGCATGATCACGCCTGTAATTCCAGGTACTTGGGAGGCTGAGGCAGGAGAATTGCTTGAACCTGGGAGGCAGAGGTTGCAGTGAGCCGAGATTGCACCACCTCATTCCAGCCTGGGCGATGGAGTGAAACTCTGTCAAAAACAAAACGAAACAAAACAACCCCCCCTCCCACACACACACACAAACCAAAACAGAATACAGCCATAAGGAACAGGAATATTTAAGGAGCAGGAGGAAGACCAGCCAGGTGAAGTAAAGAGCTGCCCAAGTTTTCTAGTTAGAAAACTAGAATTCAAAAAAAACATGAATATAAAGGAAGAGAGTAATGTGAAGAACTAGGAAGTATTTTCTAAGTTGAAGAAAATAGAAATAAACTCAATCAAGTGGTAGAAATAGGTTGTGGTGATGAGAAAAAGGAAAGAGCAAGTATAGACATTAGGTCAGCAAGCTTGATTATAAAAAAGGTTACAGAGATAAGGCAGGAAATAAAAGATGTGGCATGAATGAATAATTTTTAGTTATTTTGAGTAATGAGGGAGTTGGGCATGTTTATTACTGATGGGAATGAGCAAGAGGGAGAAACTGAAGAAACGGGAGGAAACAAAGTCAGGGCAGCCTTGAGCGAGGTCAGAGCAGAAGGGACCCAGAGCAGAGGTGGAAAAATGCTCTGGACAGTGGAGGTCACCCTTGCCTCCTACCTGGAGGATGGTATCGGGGGAGGGACATCAGCCTGATGGCCATTGCTCTAGTTCCTCTCTGATGATGTCAGCAGATAATAAAAGCACTGACTGACAGGCATTGTATGTGTACATGTGTACTGTGTGTTTTCTAATTTAATCATCACAACTTTATGAAGTAGGCACAATTAGTATTCCAGTTTTACATGTGAGAATATGAGATAATCTGCCGGAGATCACACAGTTATAAATGGTGGAGCCAGGGGCTAGTACACAATTCTAAGATCTTACTGTTTATTTTACAAATACAAAACCTTCTTATGTGGATAACAGGGCATCAGACCAGGCAAGTGCTGGCCTCCAATGATTAAGGTGAGGAGCGAGAGATAACTCAGTATACCCCACCTATGAATTCTCTTATTTATATAAACATAGAAATGCTTCCTAACAAAAAGACAAGATCTTACACCTTCTATGTCACATACCATGAAAAAAAGAAAAAGGAAAAGGCATGATCTTGACCACCACTGGGGTTTATAGGATACACATATCTAAGGGACTACAGTGTTCCCAAAGAGGGTCAGTGAGCGCAGTAGAATGATGGTGGGTTCACCATGTAGGACAATGTCAGACCTAGAAAGTAACAGACTCAAGGTCAGAGAGAAGCAGTGATTCCTGATACATAGTGGTGGCTGGTCCCCCATTTTTTTCCATCCTGGCTCCTATGGCATCATGGTAGAAGGAGGCCATACTGTGAATTTAAAGAGTGTATCCCTAAATAATATAGGTTTAAATCAGGCAACAAAGAAAAAAAAAATCTTCCTTGCAGCAGAAGCATTGCAGTTTTGCCAGCATCAGCCATGGCATATCTCCCAATATGGGGACACCCAAGCCATGGTAGCAAAGAAGCTGGAAGAGGCCATTCTGCAGAAAAGTTGAGATCTGGACATTAGATTTGGTGGCTCATGCCTGTAACCCTTGTGCTTCTGGAGGCCAAGGAGCAAGGATTCCTTGAGGCCAGGAGTTTGAGACCAGCCTAGGCAACACAGCAAGACCCCATCTCTACAAAAAATTTAAAAATTAGCCAGACATGGTGTCAGGCCTCTGTAGTCCTAGCTACTTGGGAGACTGAGGCAGGAAGACTGTTTGAGTCCAGTAGTTTGAGAATGCAGTGAGCTATGATCATGTCACTGCACTGTAGCCTGGACAATAGAGCGAGACCCAGTCTCTTAAAAATAGAAAAGTAGTCTGGAGCTAGAAGTCCTCAGCTTAGCAGATCAAAGTGAACATTACAATATAACTAGTATAGCACCTTGGGGATCAGTTACCAGAACTCTCAATCCCTTTCTAACAGGACATAATACTGAAGTTTTTCTTGTTTCATAACAGCAACAAGGACCTCTAATCTTGAAACCTACCAGTTTCACCTTCAGCAATATCAGAAACAATGAATTTTCATTTCCACCAGCCAGAGCAAAGGAAATGACAAAGAGACCAAGTCCCATACTCTTAAAACTATCAGAACATGGATTGTTGAATTTCAGTTTGTTGTCCTCCTTCCCAATGCTCACTTCCTACTTCTCCTTTAATACTACTGCTAAAACCACTAGTGCAAAATTGAGCAATGAATGTCAGAGATAGTGAGCTTAATTACCTCGTTCTTGACACTAATGGAAATGACTCTAATGTTTCACCATTAAGTATGATTTTCTCTGCAGGTTTCTGGTAGATATTTTTCAAGTTTTAAAAGTTCCTTTAAATGCTTATATTAGAAAAGAAAAAGGTATAAAGTCAATAAGCACCCACCTTAAGAAACTTGAAAAAAAGGAACAAATTAAGCTCAAAGAAGAAGAAAGGAAATAATCAAAATAAGGGCAGAAATAAGTGAAATATAAAACAAACTATAGAGAAAACCAATAATGTCAAAGGTTAGTTCTTTGAAAACAGAAATAAAATTGATAAACACCTAGAAAACTCAATCAAGAAAAAAAGGAGAAAAAAATTACCAACCCCAGAAATGAAAGTAGGACATCTGGGCAGACCTTCCAGATGTTCTGAAGATAATACTGAAATAGCATGACCAACTTACATCAATAAATTGAAAAGTATAGACCAAGAGTGGCCCCTTTTCTGTAAAGGACCAGATAGTAAATCTTTTTGGATTTGTAGGCCATGCAGTCTCTGTCACAGCCACTCCACTCTGCCATCATGATGTGAAAATAGCCACAGACAATAGACACTGGGCCAGATTTGGCCAGAGGTCTGTAATTTGCCACATGCTGAATTACTTAAAATGGGCAAATATCTTGAAAAATACAAACTTCCAAAACTGACACAAGAAAAGAAGAAGCCCAAAAAAAACTAAACAGCTGCATATGTATAAAAGAAATCAATTTATAATAAAAAATGTTCTACAAACAAAACTTCAGGCCCAGATGCATCACAAGTGATGTCTATCATAAACTCTTTCACAAAACAGACATAAATGGATCACTTTCCAACTCCTTCTAAGAGTATACCCTGATTTCAAAATCTGGCAAAGATATCATAGAAAAAGAAAATTACAGACAAATGTCCCTGATAAACATAAATGTAGAATTTGTTAACAAAATAATAGCAAATAGAATCCAGCCAAAGATACACACACACACACACACACACACACACACACACACACACACACACACCCCTACACACTTAAAGGATAATTCATAACCAAGTGTTTATTATTCAGGAACGCAAAGTTGGCTTCACTTTCGAAAATTCACCACAATAACAGAATGGCATGGTCATCTCGTGAGATTTGAGAAACCTCAATGCTGATTTAAGATGCAAACTCTCTGCATGTGGTAATGGAAAGGACTTTCCTCTATCTGATAACGGGCATCTCCAAGAAACATTCAATTAACATCATATTTACTGGAGAAACATTATTCTTCCCAAAGAATGTAAATGGACAAGGATGTCTCACTACCTCTATTTAACATTGTGCTGGAGGCCCAGTCAATTCAATAACTCAAAAAAAGGAAATAAAAAACAAAAGGAAAAAGAATGGAAGAGAAGAAAACTGTCATTACTTATAGATGATGTATTTCTGTACATAGGAAGCCCTGTAGAGTATACATATATATATATTTAAAAACTACTAAATGTAGTAAGTAAATTTAGCAAAGCCCCAAGATATAAGGTGAATATTTAAAAATCAATAAATTTCTATATACCAGCCAAAAACACTGGGAAATAAAATTTAAAAATTAGTATGTAAAATAGAATAAAAAACATATCAGCTACCTAAAAATAAATCTAATGAGAAATGTGCAAGACTTCTACATTGAAAACTACAGAAAACATTGTTGAGAGAAGGTAGAAAAAACTTATATAAAAAGATATACCATGTTCTTGGGTTACAAGAACCATAATTATTGAGATGTTCATTCTTCCAAAATTTATATTTAGAGGCTGCCCCAGTCACAATTTAATTAGGCTAAAAATTAATTTGATTTGTAAAAATAAACAATGTGATTGTAAAATTTATATAGAAAAGAACCTCAAACAGTCAAAACAATCTTGGGGAAAATAATGAACAAAGTTGAAGGATATATATAAAATGACTTTAAGGATTACTATAAAGCTACGGTAATTAAGAAAGGTGGATTTGGCATGAAGGCAGAAAAACAGATCAATGGAACAAGAGAATCTGAAAATAGACCCACATAAATATATAGTCAGTTGACTGTTGACCAAGGTGTCACATTAACTCAATAGAAAAAGGAAAGAGGTAAGGATTGTAGACCTAATGGGAAAAACCCAGAACCATGAAGCACCTTGAAAGAAACAGAAGTATATTTTCATGACTTTTGGACAGGCAGTAACATCTCTCTCTCTCTCTCTCTCTCTCTCTCTCTCTCTCTCTCTCTCTCTCTCTCTCCCCCCCCGACACACACACACACACACACACACACACAACACACAGAAAGAAAAAAAATGTTTAAAAAGACACAAAAAGCACTAGCCATGAAAAAAAAAAATTTGATACACTACACTGCATCAAAATTATACCTTTCTGATAAAATATGCCATTAAGAAAATTAGTCCATTTTGTAACAGAAAACTTGTATCCCAAATAAATAAAGAAATCCTACAATCAACAATTTAAAAAGACCAGGCACAGTGGCTCACATCTTTAATTCCAACACTTTGGGAGGCTGAGGCAGGAGGATCACTTGAGGTCAGGAGCTCTAGAGAGCCTGGGAAACATAGCAAGACCTGCAAAAAGAATTTTTAAAATGTTTAACTGAATATGGTGGTGCTTGCCTCTAGTCCTAGCTACAAAAGAGGCTAAGGCAGGAGAATCGTTTGAGCCCAGGAGTTTGAGGCTGCAGACCATGCCACTGCACTCCAGCCTGGTTGACAGAGTGAGACCCTGTCTTAAAAATATATCAGGCAAATCATCCAATTACTTGAACAAGGAGCAAAAGATCAAAAGATCTTAATAGATGCTTCACAATAGAGGATGTATGAATGCCCCCATGAGAAGTTGCTCAACATCTTTAGACATTAGAAAAATGCCAATTAAAATCACAATGATATACTATTTTATACCCACTGGAATGGTTGCAATTATAAAGACTGACAATATGAATATGGGCAAATATGTAAAGCAGCTGAAATTCTGTTACATTGTTCATAGGAATATAACAATAGAGAACTGTTTGGCTGTTTCTTAAATGGTTAAATGTATACTTTCTCTGTGATCCAGCAATTTCACTTTTAGGTTTCTACCCAGGAGATATGAAAATGTATGTTCACAAAAAGACTTTATCCAATAATGTTTAAAGCAGCCTTAGAAACAATAACCTCAAACTGGAAACCCAAACATCAAGTAACAGGATGGGTAGAAAAATTGTGGTACATGTATACAATGTAATATTAGTAAGCAATAAAAAATAATGAACAGCAAATACATGCAACAACAGACATGAATCTCAAAAATATGTTCATTGAAAAATGTGAAGGGTCTGAAATTTTATCCTACTTGCAGGCTAACAAGTCATGGATGCTGGCAGAAGACATGAGACTCCTGGGTCAGAGATAAAGGACAGTTTATTACAGCAGTATCACGAGCAATAGTAGAACATTAGCATTTGCACTATCTCTGAGTACAGATTTTCAAAGGATATTCAAAGAGGGCTAGCACATGCAGTGAGCTGTGTTACAAGAGAAACGTTCTGGATTTAGGGAGTGCAAATCTTTTATAAAAGACAGCATGTCTGACATTTGCCCCAGGAAGAGATATTATTTTTATTATACGAAATAACAAGTCAAAATGCCCTTTGCTCTGGAGAGAGATACTGTCTCTATTTTCAAGAATGTTCACTATAAAAATATATCTGGAACAAAGGGCAGTCATTACCTCTGTTCATAAGATGTATACAAATGTAAGACCCATAAGGACTGTCTCCCAATATTAAGTAAAAAATCCACACAAAAAAGAAGATATGCTAACTTAGGAGATTTGCCGAAAAAACTTTCCTTTGTATTTTATCATTGTGTGGTTTTTGTATTAAGTATATTAGAACTTTATAGAAGGAGTGGAAAATCCTTACATCTCTGTTTACATTCCAGAACAGTTGACGTAACATGGTGTTTATCTTTCCCATGATAAAATCACTGAAAAAGGGTCCTTTTTAGGAAGGAGTGCCCATCTTTGACTACCATGACTACCATTTCAATTCTTCCATTGTCAATGATCTGCTTGAGTTTTCTAAATTATTTTGATTCAATTCTAGAAAAAGTATTCATAGAAAAACATCCATTTATTTTAGATTTTGACTTAATTACCAAAAAAAAAAAATCACATACTTACACAGTCATTTTAAAATCTGTTACTTATAGGGATGTTTTTTCCCTATCCCTTTATTGTATTTTTTTTAATTTCTTCTCCGAACTGCAAAAATTTCTTGGCATTATTGGTCTGTTCAAAGAACCAACTCTCATGTTAATGGATCATATTGAAATCAAACGGCATGTATGGGTGACAAATCCTTTTTTCTCTTACCTCCATCTCTCATTGTGGGGATTTTCAGTTACTTCAGGATTTGTTCTGCTTCTTTCTCTAAAGCAAAGGTGGTAAACTATAGGCCATGAACCAAATTTGGCCCACCACCTGTTTACGCAAATACCATTTTATTAGAACCCAGCTATACCTATTCACTTACAAATTACCAATTGCTTCTTTGCAACCACCACAATAGAGATGCATGCATGCAGAAGACACTATGTGGCCTACAAAGACAAAAATAATTACTATCTGATTCTGCCCAGAAAAAGTAGGCCAACTCCTGCTCTTCAGTCGAGACATATTCATGACAGAAGCCCTCTATAAATGGCTCACTTTGCTTGCAAAGCATTTCTCAGGGCTTTGTACTGGGGACAAACACTTCTACTAATAGCCTCTTGGGATATACAGGGGAGAGAAGCGGCTCCAGTTGTCCATTTCTTCTAGATTTAATCCTTATCACTAACCATAAATTCCACGTTTCTTATATTTGTTTAAGGTGAGTTCATAATTTATCTGAAATTTTCCTGGGTGAAAATTGGCTTTCCATTGCAATAGCTTCCTCTTTTTATAGGTTTGGACTGATTTTCTCTGTTCTTAGTCAGCTATCAAATCAATTTCATATGTTCCTGGCATTCCTCAAATCATATATTCCTGTATTTCTAGGAACAATATGATTTTTTTTTCATATATCTTACCTGTCATTCAATGTAATATTTGATGAGAGGGGAGGTAGGGAGTATGTGTTCTACTCATGATCTTGTGAGTTACTGCTGGATTATAAAGCATAAAGATATCAGATCATGTTGTTATATAAAGGTCAAAAAAAAAAAAAATACTTGTGTCCAGTATACACTTCGTAGCTCCAGACTTGACAGGCCTCTCTATTCAGTAATAGGGCTGAAACAAGATAAGAATGCTAGCAATATTGTATCCAAATTTTTTAAAAGAATTTCTTAGCAACTAAAAGTGAGGCCAAAAATTGGCTTTCAGCAGCAAAATGAGGGTCTCTTTCTTATATGTATACTGGTATTTCTGAGTTTTGTTGAGAGGGAGAGGATGGTTAATGAGAAAAGTTTTATATTATTTATCATGAGTTCTTAGCAAAAGTCTCTGGGTAATGTCCCTGCACACTACAGATATTAATTTTTTCAAGTTTAAAACACTTCTATCTCTCTTTTGATGATTTTCACACAGCTCAACAATAAAAGTGGAGTAGAGAAACTTTCTTACCATATCCCAAGCCTCCAAAACAAAACACTTTCACCAACGAACCTTCAAATCTGAGAAATTAAATTGATCATACTTGCCACTTTTTTCAAAGACTCTGACAAGGCAGTGTGTGTGTGTATATATATATATATATATATATATATGATCGATATATATTCAAAATGCAGTATTTTTGCTTTTAATCGCAATACTAATATGCAATCACCATAGATCCAGGGGGAAATAGAGTTTAAAATTATTACCTTGGTTTATTTATCTCACTACAATTTGGGATAACCAAGGAAAGGAATTACTTATAATCATCAATTATATACAACTCTGATACAAGTTTTAAAATTAAGTTATTTTAAATGACTAAAGCTCATTAAACAAACTGCTTGCAGTATTAGTAAGAATAATTATAATTAAAAGTACACTCCAGCAGATGGTTACATTCATTTTGAAAGGAAGAAAACGGAAAAGGTTTCAACTTAGATGCAAACATTTCTCATGACCCAAACCACAGCTTTAGTAGAATTCAAATGTTAGCTTCTGTAATATACATGTTAGTGCCAGTCACAAAACTGAAACACTGTAGTAAAGGCATCTGTTTGTCTGGTCTGTCAAACACTTCAATTCATGCGAGAAGTGTTTTATAATTACGTGGATAAATGCTTTCTTCACAAATCATCCCCTTTCTCTACTTCTCATCCAACATGAAAAAAGAAGCACTGTATAACTTTTGAACAAAGTAGAAAACTTTTAAAAGATGTTAAGAGACAAACACTAAATTCCATGAGTTAGTTGAACAAGCCAAAGCTACTGGGATATGAATACCTTTATAAGAATGAGAAGAAAAAAAAGAACCAGTCCAATGTTGCTGACAGGGGAAGGAGTGGACACTTCTTATACACTGATATTGGGAAAGTAAATTTGGCACTATCTTGCAAAGGCTTTGATCTAGCAATTTGACATCTAGAAATTTATCCTGAATAAATAAAAACGCATGTGACATGTCTATACAAGGCTCTTCCTTGCAGTATTATTAACGATAACCAAAAATGAAAAAGCAACCCAACTAGCCAGTATTATCAACAATAATAATAATCATAATAATACGTGGTATTGCAATATATTAGATTAAATGAACATGGACAATTTGTTAACACAGAAATATTAAATAAAACAGAACATACCTAAATATAAAGTACATAGCCAAACATGAGAAAGGTGGAAAGGGAGAGGAGAGAGAAAAA
Organism: Macaca mulatta; assembly: GCF_049350105.2. Taxonomy (NCBI): domain Eukaryota; kingdom Metazoa; phylum Chordata; class Mammalia; order Primates; family Cercopithecidae; genus Macaca; species Macaca mulatta. The sequence goes on from NC_133408.1 coordinate 106,648,512, forward strand.
GGGGGAGTGGTCAATAGTGGAGTGAGAGAGAGAGAGTGAGAGGGAGGGAGGGGAAGAGAGAGTGAGTGAGTGAGAGAGTGAGTGAGTGAGAGAGTGAGTGAGTGAGTGAGTGAATGAGAGAGAGAGAGAGAGAGAAAGGAGATTGATCCCTTCCTGACAACAGGAACGGGCCTCAAACTGAAGAGGTATGATGAGGTTGATAAGTGAATGCCATGGCAGCTCAAAGAATTTGTATAGAGAGCCAAACATCCGAAGCTGAGGTTTAAACTGCCACATGGGAACAGAAATGTTCCCATTTCAGTTGTGCCTCTCATACTCCCTCGAGCAAGGCAGAAAGTTGGAACTGAGACGTTGAACATAAACTTGAGATACTGAAAGTGTTACAATTCTAGAAAAACTCTACCTGTCAGCTCAAGAAGCAACATGAAAGCTGGAAGTATCTGGAGGCTTTGGACCAGAAAAAATCTCTTAAAAGAAATCAAAATCTCACATTTATACCATGTGAAGCTGTGGCATCCAAATTAACCCTGCTAATGTGATCAGAAAATCCTAAACTGAGTAACTGCAAAATTAATCTACAACCGGCCAAGGCAGTGGCTCACGCCTGTAATCCCAGCACTTTGAGAGACTGGGGTGGGAGGACAGCTTGAGGTCTGGGGTTTAAAACCAGCCTGGTCAACATAGTTAGACCACCTCTCTACAAGAAAAAAACAAAAATTAGCTAGGTGTGGTAGTATGCACCTGTGGTCCTAGCTATTCAGGAACATGAGCTAGGAGGTGGGAGGTTAGCTTGAGCTCCGCAGTTTGAGGCTGCAGTGAACCATGATCACTCCACTGAACTCCAGCCCAGGAAAAAGAGCAAGACTGTCTCAATCATAATCTCAATCTCAATCGTAATCCTAACCAATCATCATCATCCAGAACTTACGAGATCTATAGAGACCTGAAAGAATTGCGGGGCCGGGGGAGGGGAGATACACTGTAAGGATATTTGCTCAATTTAGGGAAGAAAATTCCTACAGAAAAAAAAAAAAATAAAAAAATAAAGATAACCTTTAAAAATGAACATTAAAAAACAATCAAATTTAACAGGAGATCCAGCCTCAGAACTAGAGCTAGTAGAACAATCTAAGTAAAACTATTAAACATCTTTTTAAAATAATTAATGAGATTAAAGGATAGAAACCACAATGACAAGATAGGTCATCATAAAATTGATTTTTAAAGAAGCAAAACAAAAAACAAACAAAAAAAACAAACATAAAAACCAACTTTGGGAAACTGAGATATAATAACTGAACTTAAACTGAAGAATTGGGTATGTAAACTGAAGTGTTTGAAAAGGGAATCCTTGTACACTGTTGGTGGGAATGTAAGTTAGTGTAGCCATTATGAAAAATAGCATAAAGTTTCCTCAAAAAATTAAAAATAGAATTACCATATGATCCAGCAATCTGACTAATAAAGACACATACCAGAGAACTGAAATCAATATGTTGAAGAGATGTCTGTATCTCTTCAGCATTATTCAGAATAACCAAGCTATGGAATCAACCTAGGTGTCCATCAATGGATGAATAAAGAAAATACGGTAAATATGCACAATGAAATATTATTCCACCTTTTTTAAAAAAAGGAAATCCTGTCATTTTGTGACAACCAGGAGGACATTATGTCAATTGAAATAAGCCAGGCATAGAAAAACAAATACTGTATGATCTCACTTTTATGTGGAATATAAAAATGCCAAACTCCATAAATAGACATTTTTCAAAAGAAGATATACAAAAACCAAAGGACACACGAAAAAATGCTCAACATCCCTAATCATCAGGGAAACGCAAATTGAAACCACAATGAGATATTATAACAGACAGAATGGCTATTAAAAAGACCAACAATGACAACAACACAGATGTTGGTTAGGATGCAGAAAAAAGGGAACTCTTATACACTCTTGGTGAGAACATAAATCAGTACAAGCCCTGTGGAAAACAGTACGGAGATATCTCAAAGAACTAATAATAGAACTAGCATTTGACCCAGCAATTCCATTACCAAGTATCTACTGAATGGAAGATAAGTCATTGCATCAAAAAGATATCTGCACTCCTACGTTTATTGTAACACTATTTACAATAGCAAAGTTATGGAATCAACCTAAGTGGCCATCGATGGATGAATGGAAAAAGAAAATGTGACATATATACACAATGGACTACTACTCCATCATAAAAAAGAATAAAATCACGTCTTTTGTAGCAACATGGATGGAACTAGAGGTCATTATCTTCAATGAAACAAGTGAGACATAGACAAATATCACATGTTCTCACTTATAAGTGGGAGCTAAACGATGTGTACACGTGGATATTGAGTGTGGAATGATAGATAATGGAGACTGGGAATCGTTAGGGGGTGGTAAGGAGTGGATGATGAGAGATTAAAGGACACAGTATACATTGTTCAGATGAAAAATACCCTAAAAGCCTTAAATTCACCATTACAAATTCAATGCAGGTAGCAAGATTGCACTTGTACTTCATACATTTATGCCAATAAAATTTTTAAAAATTTTAAATGAGAAAGTCCAATTTATATAAACAGCAAAATAGTGGTTACCAGAGGCTGAGGGGTAGAAGGTCTGGGGAGAGATTAGTCAAAGGACACAAAATTTCAGATGGGAGGAGTAAGTTCAAGAGGTCTATTGTACATCACGATTACCTCAGTTAGTAACAAAATAACATATTTTTGAAAAGTGCTAAGAAAGTACCTTTAAACATACCACACAAAAAAGTATGTGAGGTAATGCATATGTTAAATACCCTGATTTAGGCATTCCATGATACATACAGATATCAAAACATTATGTGTACCCATAAATATACATGGTGTTTACCTTTCAATTAAAATGTAAAATTTTAAATAATGAAATATTTAGGGGTAAAGATTATGGTATCTGTAACTTCCTTTGAAATGATTCACAGATACAAAATGAATTGATGGATGGTTATAGGGTTTGATAAATGACATGTGATAAAGAAAATAAAACAAGATAGTAATTATAGAATCTAATTATAGAATCTACATGTTACAAAATTCTTTCAGCTTTTCTGTATGTTTGAAAACTTTTATTACAAATTACTAAGAAAAATCTATTAAATGAGTTGTGTATCACACTGGACACCATCGTCATTATTATCATAGCATTAACAACAGCAGCAATAGCCAGTCCTTATATAGCACATCAACACTATTTAAAAATAGTATTTGGCTGGGCACGGTGGCTCACATCTATAATCCCAGCACTTTGGGAGGCTGAGGCAGGTGGATCATCTGAGGTCAGGAGTTCGAGACCAGCCTGGCAAACACAGTGAAACCCTGTCTCTACTAAAAATACAAAAATTAGCTGAGCATAGTGGCAGGTGCCTGTAATCTCAGCTACTCAGGAGGTTGAGGCAGGAGAATTGCTTGAACCTGGGAGGCTGAGGTTGTAGCGAGTCGAGATTACACCATTGGACTCCAAACTGGGCAACAAGAGTGAGTGAAACTCTGTCTCAAAAAAAAAAAATTATTTTCCATATACTAACTAAGTAATCCTTCTAATGATCCTATGATGCAAGTACTGTCATTGTCCGTGTTTTGCAGATGATGAAACTAAGGCACAGAGTAGTTAAATAGCTTGTCCGTAGTCACACAGCTAATAAATAGTAGAAGCTGAGATTTGAGCCTACTTAATCTGGCCCTGGATTCCTCTTTCTTCTTGATCATATGCTACAAGGAAAAAAAGTTTTATCAGAACCACAAAAAGAAAGAAATCTTAAAATTATCCCAAAACAAGACAGACAGCTTATAGTGGAAAAATACTTTGAATGACATAAGATTTTACAATAACAACAATAAAAGCCATAAGATAAATGGAAAAATATTTTTAAGGTATTAAAAAAATTATCAACTTAGAATTATATACCCAGCTACATTATTAAAAAGGACGTCAAAATAAAGACAAGGAACCAGAAATTTTCCTGTAACAATTCATCACTACACAAACTGCTAAAATATATTCTATAGAAAGAAAAGAGCTGAATTCGCAAATAGGGAATCAGGTGAAAAATAAATAGAAAGTGAGCAAAGTCATTGGTAAATATGTTGGTGAATCTAATTAAGATCTGAAATAATACCACTCCCACCCTAATTAATGGATAAATTTTTAAAAATAAGGTTTAAATGACTGCATGTAAGATGGGGATGGAGAAGAGAGTAAATGATCCTAAGATTCTTGAGGAGAGACGTAAGATCTATTAACAATTAATTAGAATGTAAGTGTCTGAGTAGAGGAACATCACTGCTAGAACCACAGAACCTAGAACAGTGCCTGATAATAAGTTAGAGAACCAGAGTAAACCGAAAGAAAGGAGAAGAAAGAAAATGAATTCTGGTATACCTATATAAAGAAATAATATTCAGTCACTTTTAGTGTGGATCGATGTATATTTATGACAAGAAAAAATGTAGATAATATATTGAGTGAAAATATACAGTAATCAAATAAATGTATGGAATGTAAAAGAATTTTTAAAAATGTATATCTATAGACACAGATACATAGCTACATAAATAACTAGACTAATATATAAATAGCTAAAGATTTACACATGCTTATACCTATAAATAGGGATGTCTATACATACATAGGGAAATACAGATAAAGATAAACAGTAAATAGAGAAAAAACTTTTGATGTTTGCATGCCAAAATGTTAATAATTTTTCTCCTGAAAATGAATTTATGGATGTTGTTTGAATGTTATGTCCCTTCTTTTCATTTTCTGTGACTATTTTTGCTTTATCATCTTTAACAGCAAACAATAACAAAGAAACCATAAAATAAAAATAAAGCTGACATAAATAATACCCATAAAACATCATTTAACCTTATAAGCAATAAAATAGCAACAAAAAAAGACAAGTTGGAGATAAGAGTTAAGAGAAAAATAACAGAGTAAAATAAGTAGGAATATGCTTATAGAAAGATTTAAGTTTGAGCAATGATTGATAATAGCTGAAATTTAAAAGAGGATATTATTTTAACCAAGTATTTTTAAATGTCCTTAAATGCATAATGTAAATGGTCATAATAAAAGCATAAATATCAATAAATTAACCAGAGGCTATTTTATAAGAAAGGCATAATAGAATTGCATTTAATTATCTCAGTTATTTATGTCCATGAAAAAAAAATTTAACTACTCAGCTTCAGCAACCAAGTGGCAGTTACTAGAATTGCAAAGATGGCACCCTAGGAAGAAACCAGCCACTTCTTTAAATTGAATCCTGTAACTTCAAGTCTATTAAACAGAAACCATTACCTTATCTTCCTAAGAGTGTAAAATCAAGAATTTCTTTTTCTCCAAAAGTAAGTGGTACAAAAACTTCTTTAGTATTATAAATAAGCTGGGTGGTCACTATGCAAGATTGAAAGAGCAAAATTAAAAGGAATAATCTACACTTGAATCTTCAAATGTGTTAACAATACAAGGATCACTCGCTATCTAAATCCATTTGATTCTTAAGGTATTGAAGTAAAAGTACTGCTAAGGCAGAAAAGGGGTGATGGGGAACATTGGGAAGCATTTTAACTCAGTACCAGGAAGAGGGTGCAATCCTACCAGGTTTACTTATAAACTGTGCAACATTGGGAAAGCCACTTCATATTTCTGGATTCAGATTTTATCCACTGATAACCAGAAGAGTAGACGAACTAATACTTAAACTCCTTTTCAAGCCTAATATACTCTGATTCTATAAGCTCAAAGAAAGACTACATCTCTGAACTGTTATCTAGCTCACAGCACATAGTAAGATGAAAGACTTAAGGAAAGGTCACAGGGTAACTGGGATCAACAGAATTCAAAACAGATTATTTTTCAAAGTTCTCATCTGTAATTTATAATTAACAGAAAACCAAAGCCCATGAAAATATTTGCTCTTGCTAAGCCACCCTCCACCATTTTGAATAATGCAAATCATGCACATGTTTTCTAATAAATACATGATCTGCCTAGTTGGAGAGTCTTACAGAGAAGAAAATAAGTATGTACAGTATCTAGGATGAGTGCTATCCTAGAGTCTTAGAAGACAATAGACATGATGTACTTTTTAAAAACCCATATAGAAATTTAGAAGGATACCACAAAGGTAAAAAATGATTTAACAACTGATTGCTAAAATCTTCCCAGCATAGTATTTTGCACACAGAAGACACTCTGTAAATGAATGACTAAAAGAATGAATGAAGCAAGCTTACATCTTGAAGTTCCTTTATGTCTCAAAATCACAAATCTATAAAATACCTGTTTTTTATGGAAATCCTTCAGGGCTGTTTCGTAGCCTTCTTCCAGTCTACTGAAGGCTATTCCTACATCTGTGGTCCACCATATTTGTGAGCTGGTTAGTGCAACTTGAGCCGGGAAATCAAAAATCCACAGTTCCCTAGGTTTTTCCTCATAGGCCACTATGGCTTCTGTGATAGAATGACGCACTGTGTCTTGCATAGTCTGTTCAAGTTGCAGAAGCCATGTTTCCACCTTTGGAAGCAAGTTGAAATGTTATAACACAGGATTAACTACGGAAGGATAATTTCATCCTCCTACTGGCTCTAAGGCCATGCAGCGGGTAATGCCCCAGGTGGATTCATTTTAAACCCAGGTAGAAAACTGCAAGAGGGATAACTCATAGAGGAAAGTGAACTGATGGTGAAATCTTTCTCCTACATGAACCTGTCTTCTCTCAGGAATAATGCTCATCTTACTTTACCCACCAGCTGGCTAACAACTTTCAACAGCTTAAACAGAAAAGGGGTTCTCCATTACTCATTTCTCAGCTTTGAAAGCAAGGAGGTTCTAGACCAAGATTCCCCTCTGGTAACACACAGTGTTTTCAGAAACCAAATGTCACAGACACCTGTAGAGGTATGAGTCATATTCTAGAGCTTTAATAATACAAATTCAGTTAAATTTTTTTCCTATTAATTTTTAAATCTACTGAACTCTTCTCTAAAATCTTCATAATTCATAATTTTAAGATAAAATGTTTTCAGCAAGTACCTTAATTATATTCCCTACTGGTTCTAATCTTCACACTTGTCAGAAATTAGACCACAGGAGAGTATGAGAGATAGAACAACTGCTGACTTGTCAAACTTAATCTTTTTTTTTTTTTAATTGAAGCTTACTTTGCTCCCACAAATACAACTTAGCCAGTTTTCCATCCTGTCAAATGTATTTTGTTATATTAATCCAGGTATTTGTTTCCTTGGGATATCATATAATTAAAAGGATACATATATTATTTGCAAATAATTGACCATAGCAATAAAAAGTGACTATAATAAATAAATACCAAGAATCACATGAGATTCTTAAGATGATACAACTGATTTCTTCCTCCACCCCTGTGAAGAGAGCAGCAGCATTCCTAGAACCTCTGGAGAATTGGGATGGAGTAATATGTGGTTAACAAGCTGACAACCTCTTCTCTTGAAAGAAACAGGAAACACTGCCCTGGCAACAGCCTCAGTATCTCTTCTTAAGGGCCGTCCCTCTGGCTTCACAACTGTGCTTTGTTAACAAGCAGGAGTTCAGATTAATCGAATTAGATCAGGTTGTTCTGATCTAACCAATGGGGTCTGGTATCTCTGCCTTAATAACTAAGGGTAACTCTTAATGTCACTAATCAACAAGTTCCCTCACTAATTCAGTCATTATTGTACGTCTCCTGGATACCCTGGGATCCACATCCTCCACATGGCCACCTGTTCTCAAGAACTCTGCAGTCCATTTGGGAAGACCAAACACACATATATGTCAATATGTCAGCTCACGTACAGATGACTGTGCCAACAATGACAACCTAACTCAGTATGCTTTGAGAACTAAGCTCTGATGAGGTGCTTGCTGGATCCTTCCCTTTTTGGTACTTCTCAACCAACCCCCATAACAACAATTGCTGCCTCCATTATTATGTGCATATCCATTTTCTCAATGGGCCTAAGAGCTCCTCGAAGACAAGGGCCATTTCTGAACTCCCAAAAGCCTGACCTAGCATCTGACGCACAGTAGGTATTCAACACTTGCTGAAGAATATACTAATGGACTAAATTGGGGGGAATCCAATTAAAAGAGTGCAGAAATACAAAAAAAAAAGCACCAAATTAAAAGCATCTTTTTATAAAAGGAAGGCAATTAGAGGGTGAATTTGTATATGTTTACAAGTCTCTAGCATAAGTTGCTTATACAGAATAAATTAGAGCACTATAAAAACTTTCAATATCAAGGGTTCCTGCTAGTGACAAACACATCCATCAATTGGACTACCCCCTCCGGGCATCATGCCAGTCAGCGAGCAGTTTGCTGGGAGGGAGCAGACAGCAACACACTTTTGTCAAGAGAGTTTATGGCAACTTTTTCTAATCATTATAATATCATCCTAAAAAGCCCAAGAGATCAAAAAATATATTTTAATCAAAGTATTCCACCATCTGCTTCTCCTTCATTTGGCAGGATTTTTGTGGTACAATATTAAAAAGGAACAGAAAGGAGTAAAGAAAACCCTTGTAAAACAAGGTTGCAACTCGCATTTCTGCAAATACTTTAAGGAACCCCTGCCACAACCCAAATGGTTCTCCAATAGACGCTATTCCTTCAGTCACTCTGTGGATTAACCCAAGCTATGCGATCATCATCATAAAAAGATGCAATTCCCCTAAATCAGATGAAAACACCAGAAATGCTTTCATAAATCATAATGAGCCATTCTTGTGGATAACTGTTAAGAATATTTTTGAGGTATTTGGCTGCGAGAGGAGAGAATATGCTAACTTAATTCTGTGCACATGGTAATTAGAGTATAGGACATCAGCTTGCTAGACTCAATCAACTGCATTTACGAGGAGCCATTTATAACATTCACAATGGACTACTGAACCACAAAGCCTCTTTAAAACAAGCTTTATTGCAAGGTGCTGCTTCACTATAACCCTTCTCTGTTCTCTGAGCAGTGGTGAAAACAGAATACGCTTTGTAGGAGACTCAGTCACTGAGCTGCATTTGCCACTAATTCTGGGGTCACTCATTCAATCTGTGACAGTTGCTTCCGTCTAGTTCAATTCCTAGCATCTCTGAGACCCTGCTGGGTGCCAAAGCCACATGAGTAGAAACTGGGATGCATGGCAGAAGAGCCCTCTGTCACAGGGGATACAGGTAAAAAGGAACCTCCCAGCCCAAAACTAAGCAGAGCCTGATTTGACCTGAGTTGAATTTTTTTCTTGTTTAATTCAACCTTCTAAGAGTATGCTGAAAATACTCCCCTAACATGGAAAATCTCATAATCAAATCTTACATGGCCCACACATTCACACTCGGCTTGGAATGGGACATACTCCTTTTCTTTGCTGTACATTCCAACTGCCCTGTGTGCGGAAACATCCTGATTGTCTTCAAACTGCAGATCTGCAATGCTGTCGAAAAGTTTGGCAAGGTGATGTGTTACCTAAAATGAGAATATTAGAAAAGATAAGAGCGTTTCTTACTGTAGGTGTATTCTGATAATCTAGAGATGATGCAATATGAAGTCATGAAACTTTCTGGAGTTAGAGTTTTCTCAAAATGTTTTCCCTCAAGATAAAAGTTACTTCTAAAATATCAGAGCTTGAAAGGATCTTGGTGGAGAAGTGGCCAGGCACTCTGGTCAAACCATCACATATTGGCTGACGAATGCTTACCATGAAAAGTGATCTATTTTCTACTTGATGACTGGAGGATTACTGACTTCTCTATCTCTACCGTATTCCTGTAGACGTGCATCCTGCTGGGCCTTCTGTAGTCAACTTTTAAAAATTCAAATTCACAGCATTAGTGTACACTATGAAAAAGCTATTAAAGTGTCTGAAATGAAAAATGTCAATTAGAAAGAATCTTACTTTTTTTTGAGGGCGGTTGTCTGTTAACATGCACTTGCCTTGATACTTTGGTGAGCCCCACAGTATCCTTGGTACATAAGAAAGGTGAGTAGGATTTCCCCCTTTTCATTGATAAGGAAATTGAAACTAAAATATTAAGTAAATTCTCCAAGTTGACATATAAAAGTAAGTGGCAGTTAGACATTGAATCTATAATTCCAGGCCACACCTATACAGATCAAGTTCTTCTGGTGTCATAACCTCTTACATCCTAAGTTTTGCATTCTCCAGTAGAAAACCAGTAAATAGTACATTGAACTCTATGCAGGTTCCAGACAATTTGGGGAAAGAAAAAAAAAAACAACAACAAAGATCAGATGAAAGACAAAATATTAGCATTTATTTTGCAGAAGTCAGTTTGAAGAACAAAATCTAACTGGCCTCCAACCGCAATCCCAGCATGTACAACACTTATTCATCTCGTTACATCAGTACAGACCAGAACAAGCCTCCTCTGGGGACCGCTGCCCTATGTTTTTGTCATGGAGGAAAGGAAACAATGACATGTGTTGCGTAGGTAAATTCACACCCAAGGGGACAAAAGAGAACAGACTTTACTAATCAGGGAAGTTACTCTATCATCTCTCTTGGGGTAGACTGAGTCAAGGGCAGGGGTCAGCCCAGAAGAAGTATCAGAAATGGGAATACATGTTCCCTTGTTATCATGGTGCAAATAAAAGCTGCTAAGTGGAAAACAGTTTTGTGGTTCCTCAAAAACTTAAACAGAATTACCAATGATCCAGCAATTCCTCTCCTAGGTATATACTCATAGAGGTGAAAATAGGAACTCAAACAGGTATTTGTACATCTCTGCTCATTGAAGCATCATTCACAATAGCCAAAAAGTGGAAACAACCTAAATGTCCATCAAATGATGAATGGATAAACAAAATGTGGTATATCCATACAATGGAATATTGTTCAGTCATTAAAAGGAATATTACTGATACACGCTGCAACTTGGATGAACCTTGAAAACAAGCTAAATGAAAACCAGTCACAATATACTACACGTCATATCTTGTATTATCCAATTTATATGAAATATCCACAGTAGATAAATCCACAGATACTGACAGCAGATTGGTGGCTGCTAGGGGCAGGAGGGAGGGGTATGAGAAGCTACTGCTTAATGGATAGGGGGTTTTACTTTCTGCTTGATAAAAATGTTTTGGAATTAGATTAAAGGTGGTTGCAAGACACTGTGAATGTACAAAATACTATTGAATTGCATACTTAAAACAGTTAATTTTATGTTAAATTTTACCTCAACAGAAAAAAATATGAGCTGCTGATAACCAGAAGATAGGGTGAAGCAATACAAAACATTTCCAAGCATATAGTCTCCATTGCTGTAACAAACTTTTCTTGAAATGCAGTTTAACCGGACATGGTAAGTATACCATAGCAGCTTCTAGAAACAATAGCAACCTGCCTAAATTTTCCGCATGACAAGACCAACACCAATATTGGTAAGGAACTTCTTTAGGGTGATTTAATCTTTGAAGCTTTCAGCCTTTTCATTTTTGCTGTACATGCAGTTTTAGTATCAAAGAAAATCACAGCAAGAAGTCCTCTGAGTTTAAAATAGATGAGTTTTTGAGACTCTCGCTTACTTTAAACACAGATAGTGTGGTAGCTGCCTGATCACAGCTTGAGTTCTGTTCTCCTCCATCCCTGTACATTACCCAGAGGATATTAATATAGAGAAAGTCTCCAATAATCTCATAAATCACTCTCACAGCTGAAGTGGCCAGGAAGTACACAGATGTTGAATGGCTTCTACTGTGTAATGGGCCTAGATAATATTCAACTGAAAAGCCTTCGGATAAATGAGACTTCAGCCATCAGACACCCTCACACATTATTGCTTGGGTGAGAAAATAATTCTGAGAACTTCTAGCTCTGTAGTAACTCAATGACCAGGAAACACAAACCTTAGGCAGAGTTCTCCTATTTCTTATATATGGCATAGTTGAAGTTAGATGTTTTCGTATTGTCTTCTATTTAAACTTTCTGAGGGAACAAGACTATTTTTTTAACTAGTGTGGACCCTGTTGCCCTCAGATTTGTTCTATTTTTAATGAGATCTCTTTGTATTTGTTAACCCAAAATTAAAATTCCTTCTTCCCAGTGAGCTGTTTGGAAAGGCCTTTCATTTTACAACTAAAAAGAATAAATTAGGCTGGGTGCTGTGGCACATACCTGTAATCCCAGCACTGTGGGAGGCCAAGGCGTGTTTATCACCTGAGGTCAGGAGTTCAAGACCAGCCTGACCAACACGGTGAAACCCCGTTCCTACTACAAATACACAATTATCCAGGCATGGTGGCGCATGCCTGTAATACCAGCTACTTGGGAGGCTGAGGCAGGAGAATCACTTGAACCCGGGAGGCGGAGGTTGCAGTGAGCCGAGAAGGCACCACCACACTCTAGCCTAGGCAACAACAGCAAAACTCTATCTCAAAATAAATAAATAAATAAATAAACGAAGACTTCGTAGGCCCCTCTTTTGATAGAGAAAGGAAATGAGCACTTCAAATCATTTTTTAAAAAGAACCAACAACTCATCATGTATTTTAAGTAGGTTTCTAAAAGATTAGTGCAAAAATTGAATACACTTAGTCCTGGCTTTGCAGAATAGTACAAAATCATAAAAATGACCACACTGGCTGAAATCACATTATGCAATCTGAATGATCAATGGGAGTAACCTATGATGGGACAACAACCTTTACAAATTTTTGTCAAAACATATAAAGCTTCTGTTTGTTATAAACATACAGGGTGATCAAAAAAAACCATCAACAAATATTTTGTCGACTGCATTTTAAAACACTAAACAGTTTTCTCTGCAGAAAACTTAAGTTATTTGAATAGCACTTGCCTCCTTCTCATCTTACTACTTAAGGTCCAGAACAAGCATCTTTTCTCTGCCTTGACAAACTCATACTCCCTTTGAATTTGTATCCGGCCATCAACATTTTATCTCTCAAGCATTCAATGTCATGAAATTTCTTGTAAATCTCTTTAATGTGAAGTCAGTTTTTGTTGTTTGGGGGGGTTTGTTTTATTTAATGTGTTTGTTTTTGCTGGCATCACTTTCTCTGGTACATTTTCATCCTTTTTGTCGAAACCACTGTTGTCATTCATGTTCCCAAGTTTATCTTCACTAAGTTCCCCTGGCTGCATATCACTCTCTCCAGTGGTGTTCGGTCGTCACTGCCCATCATCTCTCTCTTCTGTGACTCCCATCTACGTTCGATTCCATTTTTGCTTCTAGCATTATCAATTTTCATTTCTTTGCTATACTTCCAACTTTGTTACTATTTCCTTCTGTCCATTAACTAATGAAAAATGTCATGTAGGTTCATCATAGAACTAACTACAAGCTTAGCTGCCTGTGTGTGAAGTGAGTAAAAGCAGCACAGTGGCTGATCACTGACAGAATTAGAAAGATGTGACATGACTGTCACTGATCATGATGCACATCTGTTACTTAGGCAGTGATTTCTGTGGGCTGAAGAGTGAGTAATCAAGTATGTGCTTTATGCAATCACTCAGAGTTAACATACCGTAGTATCTGAAATGTGAACCGTGTTGTCAGGGCACTAGCGGTATTTAACCAAACCTTAGTAACTGAAATTCATAAATATCAGAACTGTGCACAGGGAGAACCTCTTATGAAATAAAAGAACTTACATTTATCTAATTGTAACTAACTGAAAATACTTAATCACTAGGTAATTTTATAATTTAAAATGCATACCGGTACAGTGATCAGTTAATCTACCTTCATGACTTACAGCTACTGTTCACTTAGAAAACAAAGGGAAAAAAGATGAAATTACAATAGCTTACAATTATATTCTCAAACCTTAATGCTTGCTTTCTGCCTATATCTAAGTTCGTATTTGCCCTATCTACCTAAAGATGTAGCTGCTGCTTATAAATGGGATAAAATATACACCAAGTCTAGTGCCACTCCTGGCCTGGTGAGCACCTTAGGACTCCTTCATATGTCTTCATTAACTGATTTATTCATAATGGCAATACTCACAATAATAATATTTGTAACAATATAAATCATGACCAAAATATGGGCAACCCTGGTCTTTTGTGGATGATATTCTCTAGAATGAGATAAAGTGAGTCCATGATTTTTACATGTGTAAAAACTTAAGTCAATGTGTCAAAATAGTAAATGGTTGTATATGTGTGTGTGTGTGTGTGTGTGTGTGTGTGTGTGTTTTAAATAACAGTTTTGGGCCGGGTGCGGTGGCTCACGCCTATAATCCCAGCACTTTGTGAGGCAGAGGCAGGTGGATCACCTGAGGTCAGGAGTTTGAGACCAGCCTGGCCAATATGGTGAAACCCCACCTCTACTAAAAATACAAAAATTTGCTGGGTGTGGTGGCACGCACCTACTCTGGAGGCTGAGGCGGAGAATCGCTTGAACCCGGGAGGCAGAGGTTGCAGTGAGCTGAGATTGCACCACTGCACTCCAGCCTGGGCGACAAGAATGAAACTCCATCTCCAGAGAAAAAAATAATAATAAAATAATAAAATTAAATAACAGTTTTGGTCATGGTACAGGGAAATAGGCATGCAATACGGTTAAGAGACTAAATCTAAAAAAAAAAAAAAAAAAGCCTTCTAGAAACTAGTTAAATCAGTATGGCACATTCATAAAATGAAACCTCTTATAGCTACAAAACATCAAATGGTAGAGGAATATTACAATTTTGATTAAGTATATATGTTATAACTCACAAACACAGACACATTTAAAAAACTATGATCACTCAAAAATAGCAATGAGTATATTAATCTCATTTTTAATGTATTTCTATATTTTTCAAACTTTCAATAATGAACATGCAATTACTTACATAATTCAGATTTGCTTTTACCAAAAATAAAATCACAGTATAATATTTTGTAATTTGATTTTTCACTTACTACTGTAACTTAAACATATCCATGTATCATCAGTGCATATAGGATTGATTTTGTGTTTCTTTCATAAAATGTTTACATGCATGAATTATATAATTTTGTATAAATGTGTTCACAACACAAATGCTGGCTTTTTTAAATATTTGGAAATTGGAATACATATGCAGAAAAACAGGAAAACATCATGTGTGTACAACTTAATAAATTTTAACAAAGCAAGCACAACTCTTGTGATTACCACAAGATTAAGGAATAGAATAGTGGCTGGGCATGGTGGCTCATGCCTATAATATCAGCACTTTGGGATTACAGGCCAATGCAGTCAGATCACCTGAGGCCAGGAGTTTGAGACCAGCCTGGCCAACATGGCAAAACCCCGTCTCTACTAAAAATACAAAAATTAGCTGGCCGTGGTGGTGCACAACTATAATCCCAGCTACTCAGGTGGCTGAGGCATGAGAATTGCTTGAACCAAGGAGGTGGAGGTTGCAGTGAGTCGAGATTGCACTATTGCACTCCAGCACTCCAGCCTGGGTGACAGAGTGAGGCTCGGTCTCCAGAAAAAAAAAAAAAAAAAGAATAGGATACCAGCACCCATAAGACTCCTCATGATGCATGCCATTTACTATTTCTCTAAAAAGGGACATTATCTTTACAGAAGTGAATTCACATAGTATGCACTCTTTTGCATCTGCCTCCTATGGTTCAATATTATGTCACTTGAATTCATTCATGTTATTTGGTATAGCACTAGGTTTTTTTCATTTTTATTACTATATGGTATTCCACTGTATAAAGACAATACAATATATACAATATATTTAGCCATTCCACTGTTAAGGGACATTTAAATTGCTTCCCGTTTGGGACTATTATAAAAAAGCAGCTATGAAAATTCTTGTATACTTCTTTTGGTCCATCTATGTAAGTATCTCTGCTGAATGTACACTGAGAAGGTGAACTGCTAGATAAAAATGTATGATATATTCCTATTTAGAAGATGCTGTTAAACAGTTTCCCTAAGTAGTTGTATTAATTTATAATCCTGATGGCTAGATATGAACATTCCCATTACTCCACATCCTATTGTTTCGTGAGTTTTAATTTTAGCCTTTGGTGAGTTTGATCTTGATATCTCATTGTATTAGCAAGCATACGTGTTTTTTGAATCCCAAATCATATTAACAATTTAGGAAATATCCACGCAAATTAAAAAGAGAAGGGAAAATTAATACTAGGCAGAGTATTTCCGTCTAGTAAAGAGAAACACATTAACTTATGCTGTTTTCCCCAATCTTCCCAAACTCACTGATGTCAAAACAATGATATCAATGTATTCAAGAAGGGAAAAAATAAAAGAAAATAAAAACTTGAATTAGTACTTGATTTTAATAAATTTTTTGCTTTGTTTTTAAATTTCAAGTAAAATATTTTAAATCAGTAGCACATAAAGTCTTTGATATTGATGAATATATATCCACATACACATATATAAATATGTAAACACATAAAGAACATATATTAATTAACCTTGCAGTATAACAAAATACCCCAAGATTTACTGGCTTCTTCATGAGCCACAATTCTGTGTGTTGGTTTTGGGTTGCCTCAGCTAGTCCAGCTGGGCTCTTCCACACATTTGTAGTCTGCTGGTGATCGATGGCTTCTCTCACATGTGTGATGGTTGCCCAGCTGGTAGCTTGGGTATGGGCATGTTCATCTCATTATCCAGCAGGCTAGTGTTGACTCATTCATGATGGGGTGATTACAGGTTTCCAAAGAGCAGCAAAAGGGCAAGTGCTGGCATACAAAAACTTTTCAAGCTTTTGCTAATGACACAGTGGCCAAAACAAGTGATATGGCAACCCAAATGGAGAATTAGTATCTAGCCTTGATAAATACTGCCACACCACATTGAAAGGGCATGGATACAGGAAAGCAAAGAATTTGTGGCCAATTTTACAATATTATATGTTATGTACTTTTACTGGTTCTTTATGCACTTTGTTTTGCCTGTTACTTAGAAGCCAAAGAGATAATACCTAATGCTTTCCCCATTTGGTATATAAGGATATTGAGGTTCAGAAACGTTAAGCAATAACATTGTCAGTAATCAATAGGGCCAGTATTTAAACTTACATATATATTATTTCAATGTTCCTATTTTTTTGATACCATTCCATCTTCTAGTGATTGGCTAATGCTCCAATTTTGTCTACTTCCATACAGTTGACATTTCAGTGTTCATAATTTTTTGGTATAGATCCAAATTTCCATCTAGTGTCATCTTCCTTTTGCTTGAAGAACTTCCTCTAACATTTCTTGTAGTGCCAGTCTGGTGGTGATGAAATCTTTGAGTTTTTGAATGTGTTAAAACATCTTTATTTTGCTATCATTTTTTAAAAAGGTATTTTTACTGGGTATAAAATTCTAGGGTTACAGGTGTTTTTTTCTTTCAGTACATTGAAATTGCTACTCCACTGTAGGCCATGCATGGTGGCTCACATCTGCAATCCCAGCACTTTGGGAGGCTGAGGCAGGTGGATCACAAGTTCAGAAGATGGAGACCATCCTGGCTAACACGGTGAAACCCTGTCTCTAGTAAAAATACAAAAAAATTAGGTGTGGTGGCGGGTGCCTGTAGTTCAAGCTACTTGGGAGGCTGAGGCAGGAGAATGGTGTGAACCTGGGAGGTGTAGCTTGCAGTGAACTGAGATCGGGCCACTGCACTCCAGCCTGGGCAACAGAGCGAGACTCTGTCTCAAAAAAGAAAAAAAAAGAAAATAGAAATTGCTGCTCCACTGTCTGCTCACTTGCATTGTTTCCAGTGTGAAGTCTGTTGTCATCCTTATGTTTGTTCACTTGTATAAAATTTGGTTTTATGGATGATTTTGAGAATTCCATATTGTTTTGACCAATTTGAGCAATTTGGTGTAGTTTTCTTCCTGTTTTTGTGTGTTTGGGCTCATTAAGTTTCAGGCAAGAAGGTAAATCCAGTTCCTTTCATCTTGGCCAGAAACAGAAAATATACCTCTTGTTGTGGTTTTAATTTGCATTTTTCCCCAATAACTTTTGAAGTTGAGCAACCATTCTTATGTTTACTAACCATTAGAATCTTTTTTTGTGAACTGTCTAAGGATTCTGCCCACTTTTATATTAGATTATGTGCCTTTGTTCTTTTGTAGGAATTCTTTATATATTCCATATATGAGTCTTTTGTTTGTATTGCAAACACCTTTTCCCACTTTGCAGCTTGCATTGTTATTCTCTTAACAAGTATCTTTTGATAAGCTAAAGTTTTAAATTTTTAACATAGTCAAATTTATCCAATATGTCCTTTGTAGTTAGGACTTTTGTGTCCAGTTTAAGATATTTTGCTTATTCCAAGATCATGAAGATATCCTTCCTCACACGTTGTACATTGTTTCATTGTTTTACTTGTCACATTTAGATCTACATCCATCTAGAACTGATTTTTAGATATGGTAGACATCTAATTTTTAGATATCTGATTTAGATATCTAATTTTTAGATCTAGTAGATTCCTCCTCCCCCAACCCTGGTAAATTTCTATCCAATCTGCCTTAGAGCCATTTCTTATTATTGTTTGATTCTCTGTATAATATCCTCCTTAACGGGGTCTGAGTTCCAGTTTTTATTTTATTTTCCTCCTTCTTTCAATTTCCATGAGCCTCCTGAAACCTCTGATCAGCTTCTCATGCCGTTGGCCACCTCTATGAATTATCAAATGTCTCAAGGAGAAAAGCAGCATCAAACATTAGGCAAATCTCTTTGTGCCTTCTTCTGCTGCTATCTTAGCCCCTGAAACACTAACTTCTTCAATGCTCTTTAAATGTTCTTCAGTGCATTTAAACAGATTTAGTTAAATATTTTAGCCACTTTTCTAGTTGTTCCCAGAAAGAACGGTACTCTGTTAAAAGCTAATTTGTTATAGCTGGAAGCTCTACCCACTGAGTTTAAGCTGGAACTGGACAACGTTCATCAAGTGGCATCAAAGCGAGGCTGAGACCAGAACAATTTCATATTCCATACAAGGGCCTAGAACTTCTTGCTGGCAGGACCCCACGTTCACAACATTTAATTTTTGGATCTCATAACATCGAAGTGATATTTTACTTTAACCGCACATTGTAATAACCCTAATGCTGTTGTATAACTTATACATTGGCCATGGAGAGAATTCCAAAGGGGCTACAACAGAATGGAATGCAGTGGCAACACATATGCAAAATGAAGAAAAAATTGTGCATATTGTTATATAATTTGTGATTAACCACATATTTATCATTTTGAGAAGATAATCAAGGATAATCTCCATGGGATATAAAATTTGACATTTATTTTGAAAGTAGATTCTCTATTTTCTTGTCATACACCTAAATACCTGAACCTCTAAGTGAATCAGGCTGCATTTTTATTAAGGTATCCATTTAAAATATTACACATTCCTAAGTCATGACAAGTAGAGTTGCTCTTATGCTGCACTTTCTGTGACAGACTACCCTTTCACGAGCAGCTTCCATTCCTTGCTCCTCAGCTGCAGGTACATAGAGCCAATGGCAAGATGGTCAAAACCACGACCCCTTTTCTGTGCCCTTTTGCTCCTTCTTTCTCATTCCTTCTTCAGCCCCAACTTAAACTCAGGAGCAACCACTTCCTTCACTTTAGACACCTCATATCTTTCCAGCTTTCTACTTCCTTTAGGAAAATTAGAAGTTTTATTTCATTTTAACTAAAATTCATTCTTGCATGCCCTCAACTTACCATGTACATTTTGCATCCTTTTCCTATTAATTTTCTAAAGAAGAATCTCCTCCTGTCAGCGAAGGTTTTGGCATACTATGAGTGATCATTGAGCTCCATCCTCTTGAAATTCATATGCTGAGACACTTTTACTTTTACTCCATCAGGAAGATAACCAAATGGAAGCTCTGCATAAAAACATACTGTGCTTGTGGGAATGTGGGGTCCAGATATTTGCTCCTTTAAGATCCAATGGTGCTTTTCATTACCTAATATAAAGCTCATTTCTCACAAGCACCTTTTTGAATGCCAATATTTACAGTCTATTAGAGGTATCAGTTGAGTACCATCTGTCTCATCACTGCAATTTAGGAGATTTCTCCAAAGACAAGTTGGCAGATTTCCTTGTGTGTAGACTGATGCAGATGCCCTTGAAGGGCATTTCTTCATGCAAACATTCAGCATTCCTGAGTGTATGTATCTTGTCATTTTAGAGAATGCATTGTGGCTTCAATATGCACAGCTACAACCATCTAACAGCCACATTAAGTCATATTTTTAAAAGGTGAAATTAATTTTAATGTATATTTAATCCAGTATATCCCAAAATATTATCATTCAACATGTGAGTAATACAAAAAGTGAGATCTTTTCCATTATTTTATTTGCGGCAAGTCTTTGAAACCAGGTATGTATTTTATATTTACAGCACAGCTCAATTTGGATTTTTCATCTGAAAATGCTACACCTGTATTTTCATTTCATAGAATACGCAAGGGCAAAGGTAGATTCACACACCCAAGTTGTTTCAAACACACAATGTTTTCCGATAACTGAATCAAATATCAAGGTTTAGATTTAAATCAATTGCAATTCATTACAATAAAAAGTCAGTTCCTTAGCTGCCACATTTCAAGTGCTCAGTGGCCACGTCAGGGTCACAGCTACCCCATTAGAAGCACAAGTAGAGCCGATCACGTTGACAGCAAGTCTTTCTTTAGTATAAGCTCCATTGTGGGTTAGCTTCTCCAGACCTCACCTTCATGAAGAAGTTAAATGTTTCATAGACGAGAGAAAGAAAATGTGCAAACTGTTCTCAGACAAAAAGACCTTTCACATTAGGAATCAGTGGCTACAAACACCTTGATTGCCCAAAGTTTTCAGTTATTTTAAGGTAGTATATAACAACCTGAAAGGGTGCAAAGGGGTAAACTGATATTATTTTGTCTAACTTTAACCACTGTACTAATTCAGTTAAAAAATACAAATTTTTTCTGAAAGGGGAAAAAAATACCAAAGAATGTTAATACTGAATCCCATAAGGACTTCAGGTCAGTTGTCCGTAACTATTGTACCACATCAATGAATCCTGCAAATACACCTTTAAGTTTTATTTCTACAGCAACTACGAGAGAGTTTGACCACTGAAGTTAAGCAGCACCTGTATCCACCATCCTTTAGTTAACTGATAACCTTGGGAGGTCAGGCTGAATTTGGGGGGAAGAAAATTTTTAAAACTTGATGTTAACCAAACTTACCAAAACCTAATAATTACTGACAGCATTCTAGACACACCAATTTTATCCCTCTACCATTCCAACTCTTGTATCTTAAACTGGGGGTTTCTGCTTACAGAATTCGGGTTGTAGTGGTTATCAGACCTCCCTGGCTGGTCTATTCAAGCTGATCACATTCCACAATTAACTACAGAAACTCTCACTTGGACCAACACTCTTAAATGGAGTGTGGGTGGGTAAAGGAGGGGGGCCTGGAAAATTCAAGTCATTCACAAGATGTCAAGATGAGTTATCTATCCACAAAGGGCGCCTTTTATGGGGAAATTGCATTGTTGCTCCACAAGCTGCAGTTGCCATGTTATCTTGGTCACACTACAGGGAGCACATTCAGGAATGTTAGCACACAAGGCATAGACGGAAAGACTAAGTCTGGTGGTCTGAAACTGATTCTAATAATGAAAAGAGGGTAAGAGAGTGTGGCAAGATCACACTATCTGGCGTTAACAGCCTGTAGCATTAACTATTCCATAGTTAGTGAGCAAGAATTAAGAATGCATGTTGAATTTGCAGAACCATTTCTTTCAGGGAAAGAAGCCGGCTATTCCTCTAGATGACTCAAATGACCCTTAGCTCCTTTTCAACAAGTCACTTTTGGATAGTTATTTGTACCACAAAGGCTGCTAAACACTTCTTCTAATAATAGACCTTTAGTAACAGTGTGATAGCATTTTATGCAAATTTTAATTGTTCAAAATTTAAGTAGCGTACACAAAAAGACCTCAATGAAATCCCATTTTGAGCACAACTTGAAATACAAATTTTCTCAAAATTTCAAAATACATCAAAAATATATCCAACCACTTCAAATCTGTGTGTCAGAACTGTAAGCATGTTTATACTGTGGCCACAGGGCTAGATCCTATTAGCTGGCAAGAAGAAATACCCACCTCCCTTTGTTAGCATGGTGGCATTTATCAGCACAGCTGTGAGGGAGTTTGGAGAGCTCCATGCTGTGATTTTAACATTCAGCTTCATCATAATTTCAAATGTTTCAAAAGCCTTATATAATCTAGTCATTCATTAAGGAGGGGTACTAGTACTGAGCAATGTACCTGGAATTCACGGATTTAGAACTCATGGCTAAAATGCTATGAATGGGGTAGGCGAGGACACATCCACAGTAAGTCACACTGATAAAGGAGAAGATAGCACTCTGTAAAATACCAAAGTCATGTTGTGAAAAATTTTTTAAAGGGTTTACAAAGCACATCATTGAAATCTGAAAAATAAACTGGCATCAGGGATGCACAGACTGTGAGTCAACATGTAGTTTAGCTAAGGCACGAAGGATTTTTTTGAGGATTTAAAAGGAGGGTGAACAGAGTTGGTGACAAGAATTCATTGAGAGATCTTTTCCTCTAGCACAGAGTAGGACTTCGATTAAGGACAAAGAGGAAGTGAGTATGTGCACATTCTGAAGGTAACGGATGTGGGTTAGGACAGTTAGTCCCTCCAGGGTTTGGTAAGACACATCTCAATACCCCACCCTCCTCTACCTTCATGCACGCCTTCTACAGAAAGTACCATAGGGAGGAAGAGGGCAAAGGAGGCCATCTGCACAGTGTGAGTTATCAGCCACGATGCGGAGGCCATGGCATCTCCCTCCCCTTTTGTGGGTAAGATAGAAGACTGGGTCCCCCAACCTCCACTCTAAGGTCAAGCAAGAGGAATAGGAGAATCACTCATAAAAACTCTGGGTACCAGTAGGAAGTGAATCTTTGATGTGCCCCTTGTTTGGACACCTGCCTAGGTAGAAAAGGAGAAGGAAGATGGAACCAGGTGGCTGGATACACTGCCAGGAGCAAGAACTGGAAGGATTAAAGTGGGGGTGGCTCTGGCATATACATCCCTGGGGAGGTTCCCTTTGTCCAGAGGACCTGCACACATGTTCCACCAGAAACCCAGCATATGGATCCTTGCTGTTAAGGGTGAAGATGGACAGTCACTGCTGGTGAGGGAAGCAGGAGCAGTCATTAAGAAAGGGCAACAACAGAGAGATCACACCCCTAAACCCCTCTCCATGATAAATGGGCAGAGACAGGGGAGGAAAGGGCCAAAGTCTCCCTCTCAACCCCAAGTTATTAAATGACAGCTTAGTCTTGACATGGAGTGAGATGGAAATTTCCAACTAGAATATGATGAGTTGCTTTTGGTTTATTTTTTAAGTTTTTAATAAGAAAGGAAGACCAGGAAATTACAATACCTGCCCGAAATATTATAAAGGGGTCTGCTACGGGTGCAAAGAGATTCAGAAGGGCACATGTGAGATTAGTAATTGCAGAAAGATAAAACTGTTTCATGACTGTTATTCCATGAAATTAATATTATTCAATAAACCAGTCACATTAGTGTTCGTTCTGTTTAAATAATATGATTAAAAGAAAAAGAATGCTTACCTATTTACAGATTTATGCACCTCTCTGCTAACTTATTGAAAATTCATTTGGCATTGTAAGCATGTCAGATTTGAAAAGTATTCAGAAACATGTACTTTAATGAAATATAATACCTGCTACCCTCATATAGTCACCCTGGCCAGAGGGTTCAGCTGCTGGTCATGAGGATGCCCTCAGGGGCTTATTGAAGCATAGTGTAGTTACAACTATTATGTTTCAAAATAGTTTTTTTAAAGATATCTAATTGTGTGCTAATAAGTATGTAAAAGACGGATATAGTAGATTCATAGTCAGTTTAATCACAGAGATTTTATTTGCAAAGCCATCTGGAAATTAGCATGAATATACAAAACAATACTACCTGAGTGGTGACCCTGAACACGTTGCCCAAACTGTCCAACAATTCTGTTACTAATAGCACAACCGCACTTATATTAGCAACAACAAGAATAGCCAACCAATTGAATTTAGGTTCAAAGTTAAATGATGAAGAGAGAAATCATTAAGATAAATACTGCGCCCAAAGAACAGCAAAATTCAGGGAACTGCAGTGTAAAGAGACACACATTCCAAAGGAAATGGCATAAAAAATATCTAGAGAAAAATTTTTCCAAGAAAAAAAACTGGAGAAAACGCCACAATTATATAGCACAAGCTTGAGTTTCAAAATAATCTGTAATACACAGTCAACTCTAGGAGCGCCCAGCTACATCAGCCACAACAACTGTAAGATCTTAGTGAACAGGAATGATTGAGTAGGTCTAAATGAAAGACAACATTCTCTTAAAGTTTACAGGAAGTAGTGCTTTGGAATTTGTACAAAGTTTGTCTCTGATCTGAGCTTTCAGATTACACACGATAATATCTGTTTTGATTTGCTTTAAATATTGACGTGGGAATCAGCAAAAAGGTGATGCACTATTTTTGCACAGATAGCGGAGAATTCGAGGGTTAATTCAGGATGATCCTGAAATTACACAAATCTAACTTGGACAGCACTGAAGATTAGCCCAATGTCGTAATTATGAAGGTGACTCTGGAGGGAGGAGTAAGAAGGTACCAGCCATGATCTCTTTCCAAGTGACCCTTTCTCCCCTAGGAAAGCTGCTAACCAGGCAATGGATGCCCCAGCTCTTGTCCCAGAATTCTGGGGGATTTGGTGATAGTGTTTCTTTCCATCAACTTCTTTCAGCACTGTAAGCCTTACACATTTAATATCGTTCCTCTTTACTGAGCACCAGACAGTTATTCTTCCCACTCCCTTTCGCACAGCCTCTGACATACCTCTGGTGCTGCATTACAAATTTTAACTGCAGATTTTCTAGTTCCTGGCCCACGTGACATGACAGGTAGCATCTGACAATGATAGAGACACTATGACTTTCCTCTGCTAACACAGTATAATACGAGACTTTCAAAGAAATATTACCTGTTTAGGCTGAGCTCCTTTTGAAAGAATGTCAAGTAAATCACCAGAAGAGATGAAATAGAAGCGAGGAAAGGCTATGCGCTTGGTTTCCAAGTATTCAGTGAGAGCTTTTTCACAAAGAGAAAGCCTATATGAATGAAAAATCTTTTTAAGCATATCTTGTCCATTCAGTCATTAAAACTTCAGCAAAACAAAACTCAAGTCCTGTCCATTCATTACAGTAAACTTACTGTTTAACAGGTAGCTTACTTCCTTCTTTTTGACACCATCATCTATCTTGCTTATGACTAATATACAAGTTATGCCAAGTAGAAGAGGACTATGCCAAATACACACACACACACGCACACACACACACACCCCATTAGTTGTGGCTAAATATGAATTAGACTTAGGATTACGTTATTCACTGCTTTTCTGAATGACACTCCTAAGCAGCAGTGGAGAAGACCACGTTGCCATCCTTCAACCTGAGAGCAAAATGCACTAGTAAGATGTAATTGGTTTACAGTCTTCTTTTCCCCCACTGGATGTCTACAAAACACAAGTGACTTCCCTCCTGTCAGGTATTCAGAGGAGTCATAAGATCCAGAATTGGTTCCACTTTATTGCCCTCAGCAGAGCAGAAATGACCCAGAGGCAGAGCCCCGAAGCCCCAAAGAGCATCACTCAACTGAAATAATTAACTTTGCCCTTTTCATTACCAAAAAAACTTTCAGACTCTAAAACTGCTTTGTTTATGTAATATAAAATTTTATTTAGGTCTTTCCTTACCTTGCAATAAAAAAAGGATCGCAGTTCCACAACCCATCATTTTAGTAGCAGATCTGACCATTTTTTATCAAAAGCCAGAATTAAATGTGAAAATTATTTTACAAATGGCCCTTGGGACCATGATTTCAAAAGTGCTACTGTGCTGCCTCAGGATAATTTCTAATCAAATGAAACCGTACAGAAATTAAAGGACTACATTAACAGAGTGCAATCCCAGTTCCTGGCACACAGTAGGTGCTCAATCAATATTTACAGGATAGTTTGATGAAAGAATTGATCAATCAACCATGTCAATTATCTTGATAAGAAGATATATTAGCATAATACTCCTTTCAGAAAACAAATATTTTTGGATTTATTTACATTAACTTACTATATGTATGTTCCATGTAATATGTATGAGACAACTAGACTATTATAAGCAAAATTACAAAATAATTTACAAGAGGTTGCACCTCCATAACAGAGTATTAAACACTATTTGGTATGTGAAAGGGACTTCATAAAATTACAGTAAACTGATCATCTTCGATAGCTTTATTCTTACCTGGACTGTAAATCTTTAAGTTTTTCATAGAGATTAGGTCTGCATGTTGCTTCTAACACATTTTCTACTTTGGCTGTCTTGAACATTAACTCCTGTATGAAAGTGCAATACGGAGCCGTGGATATTAGAACAATATTTTCTAAACTTTTAAACGTTTCGAGAATTAAAAAATGAAGAACAAAGAATGAAGAGGCAAGGTTAAAGATACTTCTAAGAATGTCTGACACCACATCTGTTTACTTTTGCTTTTCAACTCTTAGATGAAGATCAAAAGCATGTACAAGCACACCGCTTTTATCAAAATAAATGTGAGAAGCTCTGTCACCACTTTAGGCCCAGAGAATTTTTCTCTTCTAAATCAAACGAAAAAGAATAAAGAAAGGCAAAAGGAGAAAGGGAACGGAGAATGGGAAGAGGAAAGAGAAGAGAAAGGGAGACAGGTAGGAGCAGTGTGGGGGAGGAGAGGGAGAGAAAAAGGGAGAAAGGGAGAGAAAGAGAGAGAGAGAATGAGAGAGCGCCCAGAATCTTAAAAAGCACACCTACATATAAAAATGAGAGAGACCTAAACAATCTATTTTTTCTTCCTCAAAAGTGAAATGAATTAAAATTTATCTGTGACTTCTATTTTAGGTAGAAAGAAAAAACATTTAATCTCAATTTTTATGAGAAAGAAATAGTCATTATCCTTTGCTAGAAATCTTTCCAATCAATTATCATTATGTGCACCATGCCACGTGCTTTCTATGGCTTTTACAGAAAAGAAAAACCGAAACTAGTAGTAGTATTTTCTACCTGTTGTCTTTTCTGTCTTTTACCTCTAAGGATGAATCTGTTTACCTTTATTACCACAAGGGTTGGCAATCTATGGTACCTGGGACAAATATGGCCTGATGATTGTTTTGCATGACCTAGAAGCTAAAAATGGTTTTTACATTTATTTTGGAGACAGGGTCTCATTCTGTCACCTGGGCTAGAGTGCAGTGCTGCAGTCATAGCTCACTGTAACCTCAAACTACCTTGGCTCAAGTGATCCTCCCACCTCAGCCTCCCGAGTAGCTAGACAAGTGTGGGCCACCTTGCCCAGCTAATTATTACAAAGTTTTTAGTAGAGAAGGGGTCTCACTATATTGTCTAGGCTTGTCTTGAACTCTTAGCCTCAAGTCATCCTCTTACCTTGGACTCCCAAAAGGCTGGGATTATAGGTGTGAGCCACCGAGCCTAGCCTACATTTTTAAATCACTGAAAAAAATAACCGGCTGGGTGCGATGGCTCACGCCTGTAACCCCAGCACTTTGGGAGGCCGAGGTGGGCAGATCACAAGGTCAGGAGTTCGAGACCAGCCTGGCCAATATGGTGAAACCCTGCCTCTACTAAAAACACAAAAATTAGCCAGAAGTGGTGGCGGATGCCTGTAGTCCCAGCTACTCAGGAGGCTGAGGCAGGAGAATCGCTTGAACCAGGGAGGCAGAGGTTGTAGTGAGCTGAGATTAGGCCACTGCACTCCAGCCTGGGAGACAGAGCAAGACTCTGCCTCAAAATAAACAAATAAATAAATAAATAAAAATAAAAATAAAAAACAGTATATTTTGTGACACATGAAAACTATGTGAAATTCAAATTTCAGTATCTACAAGTAAAGCTTTATTGGCATACAATCATATCCATTTGTTTATATATTACCCATGTCTTCTTTCATGTTATAATAGCAGCATTCGGAAGGTGTTACAGAGGCTGCATGATCCACGCAGCCTGAAATATTTATTACCTGACCCGTTGCAGGAAAAGTATCCTGACTCCTGCTTACTCACACAAAAATATATTCATTTTTATAAATACGATGCTCCAAATCATGTTTCTTTACAAAACTTTGCTAGAATAGCATACAACCTGTCTTTGACAAACCTTAAATTCAGCATCCACCCCATCAAATCTTCTAGCATCTTTCACAAGCTGGATTCGAATATCTTCTGAACAGACAAAAATGCTTTCCAGGTGAGACCAAGTTCGCTGGACTTCCATCCAGGTGAAGATGACCGAGTCTGCTATGTTTAATTTATTTTGCCAGCTTAACACTTGCTCAATGAAATATTCTACATACTTGCTTTGAAGAAGAGTCTGCAACTGAACCTAAAATAAAGGCGAAGAATTTTAAATAGTAGCTAAATTTAGTAGAATGTGAGTGCTATGAGGGAGGCACTATATCTGTTTATTGCTGGATTCTTAGACGTAGCATGTAATATCTGGAACTGGCATTTAATAAGTTTTTGCTAAATGAGTGAATGAGTGAATTAATGGTAGTAAATATTCATATTAACATTTTTCCAAAAAGAGAAAAGGTAAATATAAGCAGCTGTATCTCATATGTCTTCCTCAAAAAGGCCCAGGATCTACTGCCAGCAGAAAAAAAAATTGTGTATCGGGGTTCAGCATTGGGAATTAAACTGTATTCTTTCATTGCTCTTCCCCTCATCCCTGCCTATTAGTCATGCCAAGATTGTGTAGGTATATGTTTATTAATCTTAAAAAAATAGGCTGGGCGCGGTGGCTCACGCCTGTAATCCCAGCACTTTGGGAGGCTGAGGTGGGCGGATCACAAGGTCAGGAGACTGAGACCATCCTGGCTAACACGGTGAAATCCCGTCTCTACTGAAAATACAAAAAATTAGCTGGGCATGGTGGCGGGTGCCTGTAGTCCCAGCTACTCTGGAGGCTGAGGCAGGAGAATGAAGTGAACCTGGGAGGCGGAGCTTGCAGTGAGCCGAGATCAGGCCACTGCACTCCAGCCTGGGCGACAAAGCGAGACTCTGTCTCAAAAAAATAAATAAATAAATAAATAAATAAATAAATAAATAAATAAAATAAAATAAAATATAATAAAACAAAACTGCCCCCCACCAGCCTGCTAGGCCCTCGAGCTTCCACTTTCCTCCCTTTTCAGTTACTGCTAAGCTCCACAGCTCTCCTATCACCAGTGCTTGTTTTTGTTTTTTGGTTTTTTTCAATTATTGGTTGCAGTTTTATTTTGAAAAGAATGCTATAATTAATGTGGTTTTTGTTTCTCATGTTTATATTAAAAGAAAAGCTAACAAATTATATTTTAATTAAAATAAGTCTAGTACGTCTGAAACGCTTCTATCACAGAGCATTACGTATCTGCCTAACTTAAATGTTTTAAGTCTGTCCTCATATGTCTTTTTTTCCCTTCCAATATTTATTTTGGGTTTGGGGGGCACATATGCAGGCTTGTTACATAGGTAAATTGCACGTTGTGGGGGTTTGGTGTACAGATGGTTTCATCAGCAAGGTAATGAGCATAGTACCTGTCAGGTACGTTTTTGATCCTCACCCTCCTCCTGCCCTCCACCCTCAAGTGGGCCCCAGTGTGTATCATTCCCTACTTTGTGTCCATGGGTACTCAATATTTAGCCCAGCAGCACTTGTTTTAATGCCATGCAGTCTAGCTAGTACTTCTCACCATTCTATGATATTGAAATCTCAGAAAGTCACTGAGTAGAATGACCTCTATTCCTCATTTTTCTCTACTCTAGGTATTTAACATTCTTGACTCTTCTTTGAGGGAAAACCCTTATCCCTTGACTTTTCTATAATAGTACAGTATCCTATTTCAACTATTTCTCTTACCACTCTCTTGCTGCCTCATTTTTGTCTTCTC
Source organism: Macaca mulatta (assembly GCF_049350105.2). NCBI lineage: Eukaryota > Metazoa > Chordata > Mammalia > Primates > Cercopithecidae > Macaca > Macaca mulatta. The sequence continues at coordinate 106,678,648 of NC_133408.1, forward strand.
CTCTTGTTCACCAAATTCAGCCTTTTCCAATGCTCTATCCTCAGCTGGCTTATCTCCTTTACTCTCTATCTAGTTCATCAAGTCTCAAATACTGACAGTGAACTCCCAGACACCAGTTCTTGGCTGAACCTCTGTGTTGAGCTGTGGTCTGGTTTCACCTTTGCATAAACGGCTCTCACACTGAATGAACCAATAACAACAGTGTCATCTCTCCAAACCAGTTTCTTTTCCTAAATATCTCACATCTAGTAATAATACTACTGTTATTTCCTCTGAATAGTTTGTCTCTTCCACATTTCTTCTCATGTCTGAAGAGACGCTAACACCTACGATTTTAGAATTCAAGACCATACAGCACGTGCTCAGACTATCTATCCAGGCCTACCTTTCACTATCCCTATAAAGAAAATCTGTATTTCAAGGAAACTAAAGTCTTAACATTACCTTTGAACGCTAGAGACATCCTGTCATTCCAAGGTGCTACTAATATTGTCCTCATTGCCTAAACACCCTTTCCTGACTGTCATTTTTTGAAGAATAATAGACTGAATAATAGAGTATCTGTCAAGTCTCAGCATAAGCACCATCATCTTCTAAGGCCCTCCCTGGGTCTTTCACCCACCTTAATCACAAAGCCTCCCTGTCTCTTCTGAGACTCCTTGGAGTCCTTTTGCTTGTCTCCCTACTCAAGTGCATCTTCCTAGAGAACAAGTGTTCATAACTTTAGATCACAAATGGTATCATACCTGGAGCCGGTAACAGTTAGATGCTCAATGAATAAATAAATACATGTTGAGTATTAGAACTAGAAAAAAGTAAAAAATCACAATTTAAAATAAAATCTGATTTAAACTGCATATGTAACCAACATCAGAGAACCTAAATATATAAATCAAATATGAACAGATCTGCAGTATGAGATAGACTGCAATATAATAATAGTAGGGGACTACAATATTCCACTTTCAACAATGAATAGATCATCTGGACAGACAAGAGAGAAACAGTGGACTTGAACACCTTAGGCCAAATAGACTTGATAGACACATAGACAGACTATTTCATCCAATAGCAGAATGTAGATTTTTCTCAAGTGCAAATGAAACAGTCTCCAAAACAGATCATGTGTTAGGCCAGTGATATGGTTTGGCTGTGTCCCCACCCAAATGTCATCTTGAATTCCCATGTATTGTAGGAGGGACTCAGCGGGAGGTAATTGAATCACAGGGGCAGGTCTTTCCCATGCAGTTCTCATGATTGTGAATAAGTCTTGCAAGATCTGATGGTTTTAAAAAGGGGAGTTTGCAGGCACATGCTCTCTTCTCTTGTCTGCCACTATAGAAGACATGCCTTTCACCTTCTGCCATGATTTTGAGGCCTCCCCAGCCACATGGAACTGTAAGTCCAATAAACCTCTTTCTTTTGTAAATTGCCCAATCTTGGATATGTTTTTATCAGCAGCATGAAAACGAACTAATACAATAAACTGGTTCCAGTAGGGTGGGATGCTGCTGAAAATATACCTGAATATGTGGAAGCAACTTTGGAACTGGGTAACAGGCAGAGGTTGTAACAGTTTGGAGGGCTCAAAAGAAGACGGGAAAATGCCCAGGCAGAAGTTTGCTGTAGGGGCAGTATCCCCATGGAGAACCTCTGCTATGGCAGTGCAGAAAGAAAATGTGAGGTCAGGGCCCCACACACAAAGGGAAAGTTTGGAACTTCCTAGAGACTTGAATGGCTTTGACCCAAATGCTGACAATGACATGGACAATGAAATCCAGGCTGAGGTGGTCTCAGATGGAGATGAAAAACTTGTTGGGAACTGGAGCAAAGGTGACTCCTTTTATGTTTGAGCAAAGAGACTGGTGGCATTTTTCCCCTGCCCTAGAGATTTGTGGCACTTTGAACTTGAGAGAGATAATTTATGGTATCTGCAGAAAAAATTTCTAAGCAACAAAGCATTCAAGAAGTGACTTGTGTGCTGTTAAAGGCATTCAGTTTTATAAGGGAAGCAGAGTATAGAATTTCAGAAAATTTGCAGCCTGACAATGTGATAGAAAAGAAAATCCCATTTTCTGAGGAGAAATTCAAGCTGACTGAAGAAATTTGCAAAAGTAACCAGGAGCTGAATGTTAATCCCCAAGGCAATGGAGAAAATGTGTCCAGGGCATCAGAGATCTTTATGGCAGGCCCTCCCATCACAGGCCTGGAGGCCTAGGAGGAAAAAGGGGTTTCCTGGGCCAGGCCCAGGGTTCCCATGCTGTGTGCAGCCTAGAGACTTGGTGCCCTGCGTCCCAGCCACTCCAGCCATGGCTGAAAGGGGCCAATATAGAGCTCAGTATGTGGCTTCAGAGAATGCAAACCTCAAGCATTGGCAGCTTCCAAGTGGTGTTGATCCTGCCAGTGCACAGAAGTCAAGAATTGAAGTTTGGGAACCTCTGCATAGATTTCACAAGATGTATGGAAATGCCTGGATGCCCAGGCAGAAGTTTGCTGTCGGGGCAGTATCCTCAAGGAGAACCTCTACTATGGCAGAGCAGAAAGAAAATGTGGGGTCAGGGCCCCCACACAAAGTCCCTACTGGGGTACCACCTAGTGAAGCCATGAGAAGAGGGCCACTGTCTTCCAGATCTCAGAATGGTAGATCCACTGACAGCTTGCACTATACCCCTGGAAAAGCCACAGACCCTCAACACCAGCCTATGAAAGCAGGTGGGAGGGAGGCTGTACCCTGCAAAGCCACAAGGGTGGAGCTGCCCAAGACTGTGGCAACCCACCTCTTGCATCAGCGTGACCTGGATGTGAGACATGGAGTCAAAGGAGATCATTCTGGAGCTTTAAGATTTGACTGCCCTGCTGGATTTCAGACTTGCATGAGGCCTGTAGCCCCTCTGTTTTGGCCCATTTCTCCCATTTGGAATGGCTGTATTTACCCAACAGCTGTATCCCCATTTTATCTAGGAAGTAACTCGCTTTTGATTTTACAGGCTTATAGGTGGGAGGGACTTGCCTTGTCTTGGATGAGACTTTGAACTATGGACTCTTGAGTTAATGCTGAAATGAGTTAAGACTTTGGGGGACTGTTGGGAAGGCAAGATTGGTTTTGAGATGTGAGGACAGGATTTGGGAGGGGCCGGGGCAGAATGATATGGTGTGGCTGTCTCCCTACCCAAATCTCATCTTGAATTCCCATATGTTGTGGGAGGGACCCAGTGGGAGGTAATTGAATCATGGGGGAGGGCCCTTACTGTGCTGTTCTCCTGACTGTGAAGAAGTCTCAAGAGATCTGATGGTTTTAGAAAGGGAAGTCTGCCTGCACAGCTTTCTTCTCTTGTCTGCGGCCATGTGAGACATGCCTTTCACCCTCCACCACGATTGGGAAGCCTCCCTAGCCACATGGAACTGTAAGTCCAATAAATCTCTTTCTCTTGTAAATTGCCCAGTCCTGGGTATGTCTTTATCAACAGCATGAAAACAGACTAATACAGCCACAAAACAAGTCTTAACAAATTTAAGAGAAAAAAGAATGAAAAGCAGTAAAGATTATCTACAAGATAAATAATATTAAAAACTTTTGAAAACCTGAGAAAGATATAAATATTCAGGTACAAGAAGGTCAGAGAACACCACATAGAATGGACCCAAATAATACTACTCCAAGTCATATAATAATCAAACTCTCAAAGGTCAAGGACAGATAGAGAATCCTAAAGCAACAAAAGAAGCGAAGCAAATAAGATATAAAGGAGCTCCAATTTGACAAGCTACATCTCAAAAGAAAGAATACAGGCCAGCAGAGTGGAATGACATTTTCAAGTGCTAAATGTAACAAAAACACAACGCTGCTAATCAAGAATACTGTGTCCAGAAAACTTATCCTTCAAATATGAGGGAGAGATTAAAGTCTTTTCCCCAACAAACAAAAGCTGAGCTAATTCACTACCACCAGACTAGTTTTACACAAAATGCTAAAGGAAATTCTTCTATTTGAAACAGAAAAACACTGACATTAAACAATTTGTTTAAAGCCATAAAACCCAGTGGTAAAATTAAATACATGAATGAACATAGGATATTCTAGTACTATAACTATGGTGTGTAATCCACTCATACCTCTAGCATGAAGCCCAAAAGACAAATCTATCAAAAACAATAGCTACAGCAAACTGTTAAGAGGTAGATGATATTAAAATATGCAAATTGAGACAACTAAAGCGCAAAATGTGGGGTAGGGGGAAGGAATGGAGTTTCTTCTTCATTTTTTCCTTAGTTTTTTTTTCTTTGTGATCTAACAGAAGTTGTCATCTCTTTAAAATAACTTGTTACATTTTTTCTAAACCTCGTGGTAACCACAATGCAAAAACCTATAATAGATTCACTAAAAATAAAAAGCAATTAATTAAAACATACTACCAGAGAAAATCACTTAACCATAAAGGAAAACAGTAAGAAAGTAAAAAAGAGGAATTACAAAGCAACGAGAAGATCAGTAACAAAATGGCAGTAATAAGTCTTTAATAACACTGACCATAAATGGACTCAATTCTCCAATTAAATGCATAAAGTGGCTGCACAGCTAAAGAAATGTAACAGAACTATACAGTGCCTACAAGAAGCCCACTTCACCTATAAAGACACACATAGACTGAAAGTGAAAGAGTGGAAAATGATATACCATGCACCTAGAAACCAAAAAAGAGTAGGAGTAGCTATAATTAGATCAGATAAAATACATTACAATCAAGACTGTAAAAAGAGACAAAGAAGGTGACTACATAATGATAAAGGAATCAATTAGGCAAGAGAATATAATAATTACAAATATTAAATATCTGTGCACCCAACACCTAAACTCCCAAGTATATAAAACAAACTTTAATAGACCTAAAGGGATAAAGGGAAAGATAGACTGCAACACAATAATAGTACAGGACTTTAACACCCATTCTCAGTAATGGACAGATCTTCCAGATTTCAAAAACCAACAAAGAAACATCAAACTACACACTAGACCTAGTAGGCCTGACTGACACAGAGCATTCTGCCCAACTGCTGCAGAATACACATTCTTTTTGTCAGCACATGGATTCTCCAGAATAGATTATATCTTAGGGCACAAAACAAGTTCCAAAAAATTCTAAAAAGTAGAAATCATATTGAGTACCTTTTCTGATTACAATGAAATAAAACTAGAAATCGTAACAAGAGGAACCTTAGAAACATCACAAACACATGGAAATTAAACAACATGCTCCTAACCAATAAATCAATGAAGAAATTAAGAAGGAAATGTACAAATTTTCACTCTTCATATTCAATATAGTACTAAAAGTCCTGGTCAGAGCAAATAGGCAAGAGAAAGAAATAAAAGGCATTCAAATTGGAAGGTAGAAGTCAAATTAGCCTTGTTCTCAGATTACATGATCTTGTACCTAGAAAAACCTGAAGATTCCACCAAAAAAACTGTTAGAACTGATAAACAAGTTTAGGAAAGTTGCAGGATATAAAGTAGACATACAAAAAACAGTTGCATTTATATGTACCAACAGAAAACATTTGAAAAAAGAAATCAAGAAGACAATCACATTTACAGTAGCTACAAATATCAAATATGTAAGAATCAAATTAACCGAAGAAGTGAAAGACGAAAAGTGAAAGTTTCTATATGAGAAACATTATGAAACACTAATGAAAGAAACTGAAGACACACACAAAAAACAGAAAGATATTCCATGCTCATGGATTGGAAGAGTATTGTTAAAATGACAATACTACCAAAGCAATGTCTAAATTCAATGCAATCTCTATCAAAATACCAATGACTTTTTTCCCACAGAAATAGAAAAAGTTTCAAAATTTATATGGAATCATAGAAGACCCTGAATAGTCAAAGCATCCTGAGCAAAAAGAACAAAACTAGAGGCATCAAACTACCTGTCTTTGAAATTTACTACAAAGCTATAGTAGCCAAATCAGAATAGTACTGGCATAATAACAGACACAGAGACCAATGGAACGGAATAGAGACCCAAGATATAAACCCATACATTTACATCCAATTAATCTTCAACAAAGGTGCCAAGAACATACAATTGGGGAAAGGACAGTATTTTCAATAAATGGTGCTGGGAAAACGGGATAACCATATGCAGAAGAATGAAACTAGATTCCTATCTCTCAATGTAAACAAAAATCAAATCAAAATGGATTAAGAGTTGAATCTAAGACCTGAAACTATAAAACTACTAGAAGAAAACACTGGAGAAATGCTCCAGGACATTGGTGTGGGCAAAGGTTTTTGTGTGTGTAAGACTTCAAAAGGCCAGGCAACAAAAGCAAAACTGGACAAATAGGATCATGCCAAGACAAAATGCTTCTGCACAACAATAGAAACAATTAATGAAGCGAAGAAGCAACCTACAGAATGGGAGAAAATATTTGCAAACTACTCATCTGATAAGGGATTAATAACCAGAATACATACGAAATTCAAACAACCCAGTGGCAAAACAAAACAAAACAAAACAAAATCCTAATCTGATTTAAAAATTGCCAAAAAATTTGAATAGGCATTTCTCAAAAGAAGACATACAGGCTGGGCTCGGTGACTCACACCTGTAATCCCAGCACTTTGGGAGGCTAAGGCAGGCAGATCACAAGGTCAGGAGATCAAGACCATCCTGGCTAACACAGTGAAACCCCATCTCTACTAAAAATACAAAAAATTAGCCAGGTATGGTGGCGGGTGCCTGTAGTCCCAGCTACTCAGGAGGCTGAGGCAGGAGAATGGTGTGAACCCGGAAGTCGAGAGCTTGCAGTGAGCCGAGATCGCGCCACTGCACTCCAGCCTGGGCGACAGAGCGAGACTCTGTCTCAAAAAAAAAAGACATACAAATGGCCAACAGTTATATGAAAAAAATGCTCAACATCACTAATCATCAGAGAAATGCAAATCATAATACAATGAGATATGATCTCACCCCAATTAAATGGCTTTTACCAAAAAGATAAGCAACAATGGATGCTGCTGGCAAGGATGTGGAGAAAGGGAAACGCTTTTACACTGTTGGTAGAAATGTAAATTAGTATAGCCACGATGGAGAACAGTATGGAGAGTTTTCAAAGAACAAAAAATTTAATCCAGCAACTCCACTACTAAGTATATACCCAAAAGAAAGAAAATCAATATGTTGAAAAAACATCTGCATTTCTATGTTTTTTTGCAGTACTAATTTATAATAGCCAAAGTATAGAATTGACCTCAGTGCCCACTAACAGATTCAAGAATGGTATATACAATAGAATACTATTCAGCCATAAAAATAATAATGAAGTCATGTCATTTGCAGCAATGTGGATGGAAATTATGTTAAGTGAAATAAGGCAAGTATAGAAAGATAAATATCACATATTCCCACTCACATGTGGGAAATTTTTTTAAAAAGTGGATCTCATAAGACCCACTGTTAGATAGATCAGTAGGGTGACTACAGTTTACAATAATCTATTGTGTATTTCAAAAGAGCTAGAAGAGAAAAATTCCAATAGTTTTAGCACAAAGAAAAGACAAATATTAAAATGATGGCCATCCCAATTATACTGATTTGATCTTTATGTTTTATATGAATATATTAAATTATCACATGTACCTCCAAATTATGAACATCTCTTATGCATCCATATGAAAAAACATAAATGTTTTTTAAGTCTGCCAGATAATCTTAGATAAAAACTTAAGAAGATCAAAAATAACATGAAGTATTTTTCCAATCACAGTGGCATAAAAGTAGAAATTAATAACAGGAAGAATTTTGGAAACTCACCAATACATGAAAATTAATAACATGCTCCTGAACAACCAATGAGTCAAAGAAGAAATCAAGAGAGAAATTTTTAAATATATTGACACAAATGAAAACAGAAACACAACATAGTAAAACTTATGGAATGCAGCAAAGCCAGTTCTAAGAGGGAAGTTTTTAGCAATGAATGTTTACAACAACAAGAAAATCTCAAATAAACAACTTAATGCTAACCCTTCAGGAACTAGAAAAAGAAGAACAAACTAAGCCCACAATCAATAGTAGGAAAAAATGATAAAGATCAGAGCAGTAATCAATGAAATAGAGACTACAAAGACAACAAAAAGACCAATGGAATGAAGAATTGGTTTTTTGAATAGTAAACAAAATCAACAAACCTTTAGCCAGACTAAGGAAAAAAGGGAGATAACTCAAAATCAGAAATGAAAGAAGAGTTATGACAACTGATACGACACAAATGCAAAGGATCATAAGAGACTACTATGAACAGTTATACGCCAACAAATTGAAAAGGTTAAGTTCCTAGAAACACACAATCTACAAAGTCTGAATCAAGAAGAAATAAAAGGTCTGAACAGATGAGTAAAGACACTGATTTGATACTAAAATATTTCCCCTCAAAAGAAAGGCCTAGAACAGAAGGGCTTCATGGTGGAATTCTGCCAAACATTTAAAGAAGAACTAATACTAATCCTTCTCAAACTCTTCCAAAAAAACTTGAGAAATACTTGCAAACTCACTTTATGAGGCCATCATTATCCTGATACCAAATCCAAAAACACTCCACAAGAAAAGAAAATTAGAAGCTAATATCCCTGATGAACATACATTTTAAAAATCCTCAGCAAAATACTAGCAAACTGATTTTAACAGTACACTAAAAAGGATCATTCACCACGATCCATGGGATTTATCTCAGGAATGCAAGGATATGCAAATCAATCAATGGGATATACCATATTTAAAAGGACAAAATGAAACGAACATCTGAATATATGCAGAAAAGGCATTTGATGAAATTCAACATCACTTCATGATTAAAAACTCCCAACAAATCTGGCATAGAAAGAATGTACTTCAGCACAACAAAGGCTGAACAATGAAAAGCACACAGCTAATATACTCAACGGCAAAAAATCGAAAGCTTTTCGTCTAAGGGCAGGAATAAGAGAAGGTTGCCCACTCTTATGCTTCTATTCAATACAGTACTGGAAGTTCTAGTCAGAGCAATCAGACAAGAAATAAAAAGCACTCAAATAGGAAAGGAAGCAGTGAAATTGTGTCTGTTTGCTGATGATATAAGCTTCTATTTAGAAAATCCTAAAAGCTCCACCCTAAAACTGTTAGAACTAACAAATGAATTCAGCATACTTGTAAGGTACAAAATCAACACACAAAATCAGCATTCTTTTATACTAACAACAAACTATCTGAAAAAGAAATTAAGAAATCAATCCCATTCATGATAGTATCAAACAATAAAACACTTAAGAGTAAATATAACCAAAGGAGGTGAAGTATCTGTATAGTAAAAACTACAAAACATTGATGAAAAAAATGTAGATAGTACCAATAAATGGAAAGGTATTCAATATTTAAAGTTATCCCAGTATTTAATATTGTTAAAATGTTCATACTACCTGCTATTTATTGTACTACCTGCTATTGTGTCTCAAAGCTCATGTGTTGCAAACTTAATCAACAATGCAACAGTGTTTGAGGTGGGACCTTTAAGAGATATTGTGAGGGCTCTGCCCTCATTATTGAATTAGTTATATTAAGAAAGTGGATTCTTGTCAGTCACCATGTGCAAAAAAATTTTTAAAGAAAAAAAACATGTAAAAGAAAGTGGGTTCATTATCATGACTGGGTTTGTTTTAAAAGTAAGTTCAACCTTCTCTTTCTCTCTCACCACGTGACGCCTTCTACCATGTTATGACACAGCAAGAAGGCCCTTACCAATGGCAGCCCTTTGATCTTGGACTTCTCAGTCTCCAAAACAGTGAGCCAAATAAATTACTGATCATTGTAAACTACCCAGTCTGCGGTATTCTGTTGTAGCAGCATAAAACAGACTAAGACACTACCCCAAAGAGATCTACAGAATCAATGCAATCCCTATCAAAATTCCAATGTAATGTTTTCCAGAAATAGAAAAAAAATTCTAAAATTTAGATGAAATGACAAAAGACCTAGAATAGCCCAGACAATCTTGAGCACAAAGAACAAAGCTGGAGGCATCACTCTACCTGACTTCAAAATCTATTACAAAGCTATAGTGATCAAAAGAACATGGTACAGGCATAAAAACAAACACATTGACCAATGGAACAGAATACAGAGCCGAGAAATAAACTTACATATTTATGGTAGATTGATTTTGAACAAAATTTAGAAGAACACACAATGGAGAAAAGACAATTTCTTCAATAAGTGGTGCTTTGAAAAGGGGATATCCACAAGTAGAAAAATGAAATTGGACCCTTATCTCACACTGTATAAAAAAACCAACTCATAATGGATTAAAGACTGAAATGTAAGACCTAAAACTATAAAATTACTAGAAGAAAACTAGGGGAAGTGCTCTACAACATTGGTCTACAGAAAGATTTCTTGAATATGACTTCAAAAGTACAGGCAAAAGCAAAAACAAAGAAATGAGGTTGCATCAAACTAAAAAGCTTCTGTACAGCAATGGGAACAACACAGCAAAGCTACAATGCATGGATTGGGAGAAAATATTTGCAAACCATAGATATAATAAGGGGCTAATTTCCAAAATATATAAGAAACTTAACTCAAAAGCAAAAAACCAAGTAACCTAATCAAAACAATGGGCAAAGGACCCAAACAGATACTTCTCAAAAGGTGACTTATAAATGACCAACAGATATTTGAAAAAATGTTCATCATCCACAATCATCAGGGTAATGCAAATTTAACACAATAAGATATCACTTCACACCTGTTAGAATGGCTATTATCAAAAAGACAAAAGATAAGTGTAGGTGAGAGTGTAGAGAAAAGAGAACCCTTTTGCACTGTTGGTAGGAATGTAAATTAATACAGCTATTACAACAAACAGGATGGAGGCTCCTCAGAAAACTCAAAATAGACTTACCATATGATTTGACAATCCCATCTCTGGGTATATACCCAAAGGAAATGAAATCAGTAGACTGAAGACATATCTGTACTCTCAGGTTCATTGCAGCATTATTCACAGTAGCTAAGATATGAAAGCCACCTAGGTGTCCATTGTGAGATGAATGGATAAAGAACATGTGGTATATAAACACAATGGAATACCACCCAGCCTTTAAAAGGAAGAAAATCCTGATTTGCAACAACATGGATGACCCTAAAGGACATTATGCTAAGCAAAATAAGCCAGGAACAAAAAGACAAATAATGCATGATGTCACTTATACATGAAATCTAAAAAAGTTGAACTCATAGAGAGTAGAATGATGGTTACCAGAGCCTGGGGGAGGGGGAAAGAGGAGCTGTTGATCAAAGGGTACAAATTTTCAGTTAGACAGGAGAAATAAGCTTTAGTGATCTATTGCACAGTTGGTGACTATAATAAATAATAACACATTGTATGTTTCAAAATTCCTAAAGGAGATTTTAAGTGTTTCACCACAAAAAAAAAAATGTTAAGTATGTGAGACTGATTTAATCACTTCACATTGTAAACATGTATCAAAATATCACTTTCTACCCTATAAATATATACAATTATTTGTTAAATAAAAATAAAATTTAAAAAACATGTGCAATAAAAATATCCATCTTACTTGGTTATGCTCTAGAGTTTCAAAAAGTTGTTCATCAGACTTTAGTAATGGAATGCCTGTTCGATAGTGAACTTCATAAGAAAACTTCATGGTTGCCCAGGTCTGACTGATTTCATTAATAACCTAGTAATCAACAATATAAATTAATTAATGTGCACAAAATTTAATTGAGAATCAACATCTAGGCTATTATCTGGAATTAATTATTTTTCGATTTTCAAAAATGCAAACTGATATCAAATATTATTGGCTTCAGTTTTTTCCTCCAAGTAATTCACAGTGATGGGGTTTGAAGAATGAATATTATCACATCAAAGGAATGAGCATCACACGGATATCAAACTTCTATTGAATGTGAGTTTATCATCCCTAACCAAAACAGAATTTGAGAGCAAGAAGGGACTTAAATGATTACCTAAATGTTTGGTAGATATTATTTACAAATTAGCCAGCATGAAATAGCTAACGCCTTAAATGTGAATCTCAGTGTTCTGTGTGAATCTGGGTAAGTTAATTACCTCTGTATACCTCAGTTTCCCCATCTGTAAAATAGAGATACTATTACTTACCTCAGAAGATTAAATGGGTTAATATAAATAAAGCACTTAGAGTGGCTTTATTTATATTAAGGATATGTAAGTATTTTCTGCTATAATCATCATCATCAACAGGACCAATCCTCCTGTTTTACTATCGCTTAGAATGATCCTAGTTCCTGCTCATCCCACACCTAATGAACAGCAAGGAACAAAGTGGGACTCATCTCTCCAGGCTCCCAGGACATCAAAAGGACTTTTCTCTAAGTTGGCTTCTATGCAAATACCCAAAATTAACCAAGTAGAAATGACCCAGCCCAAGGACACTACCTTCTCAGTCCCCAGCTCTTTCACTGCTTTGTCCACAATCCTTCGGACATCATCTTCTGCTCTGTGTAACTGCAGTGCTAACAAATCTGCCAAAGTTGTGGCTTCATTTATTAAAAACTTGACCTGATTGGGGTGAAAAAAAGATAGACTTTATATTCCACATACATTAACGGTTCCTTTTGCCTAAAGGCTGGTAAAATGAATCCTAACTAAAATATACTCAAGTCAGGTGCTGAATACATCTCTCGTCTTGAAAGATGTGGACAATCTAAGACATTCCTTTTTAACTCACAATTCCTGAGGCATCACCTGCCAGAAGCAAGGGCCAAGGTTTAGTCACTTTTGTGCTACCCTATTTTCTTTGTTTCATATCTTTCCCTTGTCAGCACGTTTCTTAGCTCCTTTGCCCACAAAACCCATTTTTAAAGAGAATCTCATTGTTCATTTATTATAATTTGGTTGAAATCCCAGGAATCAGATAGTGGCTCATTTGTCTTTTCTTCCTAAAGAACCCTATTCACTGAACATAATTCCCAGCTGCTTCTGTGATTTAACCTAGTTTTACCACTAATTTAATCTCAGTTCATTGGCAAAAAATACTCTTACTCATAGTGTCATTCTTCATATTTACCATGTGAAAAATAATTCTCATTTCCACATTGCCTTGTGACAATGACTCCTCTTCTCTCACATTGACTACCCTTCCCTACCCTATATTTGGTCTTGAAGACATCCTCAGCTCTTTGACATACCCAAACTCACTCATGTCTCCTGAAAGTGAAGAGTTGAGACAGCCACAGGGTTGCAGGAAAGCCATCTTCTTTCCTGCTTTTGCTAAGAATATCCAGAACTGCTTCTGGGACGCTGCCACTGTCTGCTCTGCCCCTCCCTACCCTCTAACATTCTTCAGTACCATCCATCCCTCTGCATAAGAGGACCAAACGCCCTCGTTTGCTCAGGACTGAGGGGTTTCTAGCAAGTGGATTTCAGGGATGTAAGACTTTCAGTGCTAAAACCTGGAAAGTCCTGAGAAAACCAGATGAGTTTTGCCAGGCTATCTCTGTGTCAATTTTGGCCTCACTCTAGAGTTGCTGGGACCAGGGAGCTAGGTCTGCCCTTGAGAAGGAATGAGCAGAGATGTGTAATAGGGCCACCCTGATTAGTTGTGCAATTTGTGTACTGAACATGGACACCAGCCCAGATGACAAATGGAGATGGAATCCAGCCTCTGCTCTGCTGTCCTGGGGACAGCCTGGAGGAGGGTGCCTTTTTCTAAATTGTCTGTCAGAGCAGGCGACTTTTTCTAGCTGGCAAAAAGGCATAACACAGGCAAGTAGAGGCTATGCTGAGACAAAATTTTATGGGCAGAAATATGAGAAGGGGATGGGGAGCAGAGCACATAATCTACTACACATTCAAAGATTCGATACAAATTTTCTGAATGCACAAATTAATTACAAAGTCTAAATAGCCAATGTCTAAAAGACTCTATAAAAAGTACAATAGTGACAATAGCTTCAGAGACCCATTTATTAAGCACTTACTACATACTAGGTCCTTTATATATAGTCAATCATCACTTAACAATGGGGATATGTTCTGAGGAATGTATTGTTAGGTGATTTTTGTCATTGTGTGAACACTATGGAGTGAACTTGCACAAACCTAGATAGCATAGCCTACTATGCAACTAGGGTAGATGGTGTGTAGTAGGCTATGCCATTTATGCCATGCTCCTAGGCTACAAACCTATACAGCACGTTACTGAACACTGCAGGCAATTATAACACAGTGCTAAGTAGTTGTGTATCTAAACATACTTAAACATATAAAAGCTACAGTAAAAATACAGTATCTTTTTATGGGACCAGTATAGTACATGTGGTCTAGCACTGACTGAAATGTCATTATGCAGTGCATGACTATGTGTATATATGTGTATGCATATGTGTGTTTTAAATATATGTGTATATATGTGTGTACATCTATATTTTATATATTATATATATGTATGTGTATGTGTGTGGGTGTGTGTATATATACACACATATATATAAAATTTCCAATGTGTTCACCCAGTCTGCATGGGAAGTATTACATTTATTTTATAAAAGGGCCAACCGAGTCATAAAGAACAGGCAACTTGTCCCAGATTCCAGAGCTGCTAAGTGTTAGGGTTAGAACCACAAAGCCCAGGCTGTCCCCACTTCTCCACAATGCCCTTGCCCGTTTTCCTACTCTGCAACACCCTTTCACATCCTGAGAGTCTTTCTTCAGTGTGCCCCTCAAACTCTTGATTTGCTTAATGAAAACATACACATATTAGACTTTTTATATATTTTAAACTCATAAAGGTCATCTTCCGTGAAGAGTGCATAAGGTTGTTATATTTGCTTTCAATAGACATAGAAAGGCAAGAAAATAGAAGCTCAAGTGGCCTGGACACATGAGAAACCACTTTATGCCCTGCAATAAAATCAAAATCATCAAAAGACCATGAAAAAAAGGCACCATTATTAAATGAATTATGGGTGAAAAAGAAATCACAATTTTGGATTCCTTTTTCCCACAAATTCACTTTTATGCTTTGTGAGCCTTTCCATAGAAAGATTCTTTGCAGCCATCTCACCAGATGGCTAGCTCTATAAAATGTTTTCATATTATCTCACTTATTCCTTGCAAGATACCCCTAATGTAAAAGAGCAGATAGCATCCCTTCCCATTTGATTACTAAAAAGCAAAACTCAAATGAAAGAGGTTAAGTGACTTGCTTAAGGTCACATAGCCAGTAAGAGAAAAAAGGGGAGCAAGAACTAGGACCTTGGGCATCCAGACCACTGGTCCCCTCAAAGAGCTTGATCTCCTACGTCTGACTAGAGACCTTTTCATAAATTACACTTCATCCTGGATGATGCAAACCAAGAAGCAACACTTCACAGTCACAAAAATATTCAATTAGTGAGACCGAGGATACTGACCCCAATAGCTTTCATCAGCTGGTGCCAATGCCTGTCCCTGAGGGCAGGGCTCTGTAACTCTGTGATGGCCCTCAGGGAGGCTGTCATATCCTTAACCGTGCCTTCCAGGCCTGTGTAAGCATCCCAGATGCGGACTTCCTTGTTGAGTGACCCAATTTCCTAAAGAAAAGTGGAGGATAAAACCTGGCTCCAAAGATATAACAACAAGTATATATTAATAATTTGCCTCCTTTGGAAGAATAAACATACATTTCCCAACTCCCGGATTAGAAAAGAGTGAAAGCATTTGAACTCCTAGACCAAGGACCAAAACCAGAGAAACGGAAAGGGATCCACTCATTTGTACATTGCAAGTCTACTATGTACAAGCCACTTGGATACATTGCTTTCTCATTCACAAGATCTAACTGAATGTCCCATGAGGAAACACAGGTAAGTAACAGAGTTCACAGGACACGTGCAATAAAGAATGTTTCCTCTATAAACATAAATAAATGAAAACAGACTGTTATTGGATTACTAAGATCTCCTTCGGAATACATGACTCATTTAAACAATAGCTTTGGAATGATGATTACCTTTGAGTGCCTGTTTCTTGAAACTTAAATATTTCACCATCTTAAAATGCCAAATAGGTCCCTTGACTTGGCTGGTCCTCTCAGCCCAAGGAACGACATCAGCAATTGTGAATGAGAAAACCCATAAGAAAATAACTAGAACTCAGCACTAAATAAAGGGCAATGTGACCCCATGACATCCAAAAGAATGAAGGGACATTTTCGTTTGGGTCTTTGGGACTGGCATAATATAGGGGAAAATACAGGTGAGAGTGGGTAGGAGCCGAAGCAAAGAAGCCCTGGGGTGGAAAAAAGCAAATGGCCCTGTCACTTTTAACTGCCTTTCACTGATATGCATTCTGGCTTTATCCAAAGATGCTCTGTCTTCAGAGGGCATACTGCTATGCAGAAAAGATATCAAAGTCCAGTAAGTACCAAATTACAATCAGCTCAGTTCTGTAATATGTTGAGCTCCCTTGGGATACCAGAGTCATTAATAAGAACAGAGATCACAGTATTCCACATAAATCCAGAGGTGGCATATTCCTATTAGTTGCCCAAATTCCAGAACCAAAAGGTACCTTTTCAGATACAAAATGTTTATGGTTGCTAAGTAAAGAAATCAAAAGCTTTCAGAAGTCTGACCCCTTGGCCCTGATAATGTTCCTCTCTGTTCTAGGAAGCTGTAGGAAGCTCATAATTAGAGTAGCTTCTCATAAATTCATTAACCCTAATATGCTTCTATCAATTCACTCACAGAAAGGCAGGCTTGATTAGAAGTGCAACTGACTAAGGGTGAAAAAAACACTGTCTGTTATCACTCTGTTAGAAGTAAATAAGTACATGCAGCCCAATACACCAGATACTAGGTTAGGGGAGATGGAAGGAGGTGGTGCTGAGAAAGATAAATTGTTGTAATAGACAGTTATGGAACTCGCCTTGGCAAACCTTCTGAGTTCTACATCCATCTGTTCCACATTAATCTGTCTCCACTGGGTTTTAGTCCAATTATCAATGCTTCTCTGAAAACGCAAAAGCAGATAAAAGTGTCAACAACATTTGGTGAAAGCAAGTCTCTGCAGCAAAATATATAAACTGATGATACACAGTAACTCTATCATCCAGTGGAAAGTCAATTTTTTAAATATTAACTGCACTTGTCAAAACTTCCCTATCACCAAAACAAAAAAGTTGTCAGAACATGTCAAACTAAAGGCTAAAACATTATGATATATTAATTTCTAGTAGCGATGATAAATTCCATACACATACCATCATTATCACTTAATCCTGTGTACTTTGAATAAACTGATAAGTAGATTAAATAACAGACTTTTACAATTCTACATGTAATAAGCTTTCACATGAAAATTTTCATCCATTATAAACAAAACTCTCATTAACCATTTCTTGACCATATTTTATAATTATATTTCTATATGGCTTTCAATTACCTTAAAAGATTATAGTGCTTGTTGCAATATGCCTCATTCCCTAGAACTTATTTTTTCACTTAAGTTTTTAACTTAATTAACCATATACAAATTATTTCTAGTAAGGGTCTGTTTGTATATGCCCAGGCATGTAAGTATAAGCATAGGTATATGTATGAGTTGGTATGCACAGATGACTATATGTGTAATATATATTTATATATTAATTTTTATTTATATTCTATACAATCTCCCCAAAGGATTTGAGGCAGTTAGCTTATTATACAAAGTTTCATCCTGAACTAAAAATAAAAACAACTGCTATTCAAAGAATAATAATCCACTAACAGAGATATATGAATTCTAATTTGGGGCTGGGGTGGGGACCTAATTTCCACATATTTCAAGGCATTACAAAACCCAAATAGAATGCCCAGGCTCTACAAACTGCATATATAAAAGAACTACTAAATAAAAAGCAGATTTTGAAAAAGTACATCTTACTCGAACATAAATGATGACATCCCACAGTCCCTTGAGCAATTTTATTTCTTTGCGACACTGTTTCATTTGTTTGTACTCTGGAAGAGCCACTTCAAAAAGACGAGTAGATTCTTGCATCTGCAACATTTCTTCTTCTAAGGCCTCGAGCTCTTGATTTGCCTAAGGAGAGAACATAAACACCTGCATACAAACTGCCAGAGAAAGAGAAGACACACAGTTCTGGAGTTCTGGTTATCTCGACATTTCAATCTTTGTTTTTAAAAGGAAAATAAAAAGAAATCTGCAGCATAATTATTGGCAAAATGTAGAAGGTTTTAGAAGAGCAAACTCAGCTACTCAAAGTGAGAATAGACTACTATTCAACACAGTAACTTAACAATACTCTCCCTATACACGTATTTTAGCAAAATTTCCTCCTCATCAGAGTTCTCTGAATACAATTTGTCCTCTTGGTTTTTGTACTGAGAACTGGGGAATTCTCTGAGGAACAAAAGGTGGGGCTCTAGAAACTTCCACGTAAGAATGAATTATCTTTTTAATAATGACTGTTTATTAAAACTTTCAGATTTAAAAAATACCCTACAGATTATCAATAATATCAAATGCACTGAAGAGAATTTGTGAAATAAAGCACAAAGCTAAAAACACAGCCCAGTATGAAAACATCACCATATGACTATCTTTATCAAGGTTCACTTATATATGCCATCGATGTAGAACAGTTTACATTTTACACCACACTTAAATACTGGCATGTTTTTTCTTTTGTGATGAACCAACTCTTAATTTTCATCTTTAACTAACAAAATGGTACTATGTTTACATGGTAAAAGTTCAAGGTGTAGAGGAGCATTTGCAAGGCAGGAAAGCAATCCTTCAGGTTCACTCTCATTCTTTCGGATGCTATTTCTGTAACTCCCAATTCTGTGCTCAAGCTGCTCTCTCTTGATTGATCATATTTAGACATTATATTAGGTTACTACTGGCTTTGCAAAAGAAGGATTTGACTTTGTTTTTCCACTTTCTATTTTCTCCCATCCTCCTCCCAAGACTCAACAATTGTATGGCTTCAGTTTCTTTGAATTTTAAATACCCATACTTAATGCTTTTGTGTTCCATCAACCTTCAACTCTTTTTCAATTGACAAATAAAAATTGTACATATTTATCACGTACAACATGATGCTTTGAAATTGCGAGACCGGACACAGTGGCTCATGCCTGTAATCCCAGCACTTTGGGAAGTCATAGTGAGTGGATCACTTGAGCCCAGGAGTTTGAGACCAGCCTGGACAACGTGGCGAAACCCCATCTCTATTAAAAGTGCAAAAAAATAAAAATAAAAATAAATTAGCTGGGCATGGTGGCATGTGCCTGTAGTCCCAGCTACTCGGGAGGCTGAGGTGGGAGAATGACCTGAGACCAGGGAAGGTTGGGGCTGCAGTGAGTTGAAATCGTGCCACTGCACTACAGCCTGGTCAGAGCGAGACTCTGTCTCAACAAAACAAAACAAAACAAATCTATATATTGTGAAATGGCTCTATAGAGCTAATTAATATATGCATTACCTCACATACCTCATCACCTCACACTTTTTATGGTAAGAACACTTAAAATGTACTCAGCAATTTTCAAAATACAATATGTTGCTATTAACTATAGTCACTATGTTGTACAAGAAGTCTTGTGAACTTATTCCTGAAATTTTCTGCCCTTGCCTAACATCTTCCCAACCCCAGCTCTGCTCTCTTCATTTCCTACTATGTAAAGAAGAATATTAGTATCCTGCTTTCATTTTCACAAGTTATATCTTCACAAACAAGAACTGCAATTCTTAGTTTTAAAATGTTTTATTATGAAACATTTTATACACGTAAAATGATATGAGTTTGCTCCCCATCTAGCCTAAGAAATATGACTAATAATTTTTAATGCCTTTCTCAATTTTATCCCTTTTCCCTACTATTTAACCACAAAACCTAATTTTTTATGTAATAGTCTAATTTTTATATTTTCACATTAATGTACTGCTAAATGCTAGATATTAAAATTTATGTTTGTGAAATGTAGTTTACTACATATGTCACGTTTCAATTGATATTTATGTTCACTTATATATTCACGATGATGTGTGTGAAGCTCATTTCCACTACTGCACAGTACTACATTATATGAATATGCACTTTTTTTTTTTACTTCTAATAGTCATTTTGGCTTTTCCTATATTTCACCCTTATTACTAATGCTACTAGGAACTTTCATGTTCCCTATCGTATAGTATTTTACGTAGAGGTTTAATTCTTTTATTAGGTAAAAAATGTCTTCTAAGTGTTTCTATCATGAATGAATGTTGAATGATAGCTAATGTTCTTTTGGCATTTCTTGCGATAATCATATGATTTTTTCTTCCTAATTTGTTAATGCAATTAATTATACTGATTTTCTAATGTTAAGTGAAACTTATTTTCCTTAAATGAAAACTTGTATATTGGTATTTGATTGCTTTGTTTCGTATGTTTGTATCTACATGTACATGAGAAAGACTGATCTATATTTTTTTCCTTTCTTATACTATGGGTTTATAAAAATCAGACATGCTTCATAAAATAATTTTTGAGTGTTCATTCTTCTTCAGGTTGCTGGAATCTTGTGAATGGGATGTTTCTTGAAAGCTTCTTAAGATTCACCTGTAAAGCCATCAGGGCTTCTTAGTCTCTCTCTTGAAACTTTTTTTTTTCCGTGTTTTAATAACTGGTTAATATTTTTCTTTTTATTTTCGTGCTGGCTAAGTTTGAATAGTTATATGACTACTCAGATTTACTGAGACCTATATAAACACCTATATAAACATTATACTAGCATTGACCATTTCACTCCTAGGCATATTAACCTACCGCTCACACCTAGTAGCTTCTCTCCTGTCTAGAGGGAATAATGATATCACTCTTTATCATAGTTGCCCTTATTGCCTCGAACATACACTTCCCTCTAATCAACATCATACCCATTATCCTGCTAGTATTTGCCGCTTGCGAAGCAGCAGTAGGTCTTGCCTTACTAATCTCAATCTCCAATACATACGGATTAGATTATATCCACAACCTAAGCCTGCTTCAATGCTAAAAATAATTATTCCCACAACCATACTACTGCCTATAACATGACTTTCCAAAAATAATATAATCTGAATCAACTTGACCATATACAGCCTAGCTGTCAGCCTCATTCCCCTATTATTCTTCAACCAAACCAACAGCAACCTCCTTCATCATTCAACCTACTTATCCTCTGACCCACTAACAACAGCCCTCCTAACGCTAACTGCCTGACTCCTACCTCTCATGATTATAGCGAGCCAATATCACCTATGCAACGAACCCCCATCACAAAAAAAACTTTACCTTTCCATAATAATTTTTCTACAAATCACTTTAATTCTGACATTCATGGCTACAGAACTAATTATATTCTACATCCTATTTGAAACTACCCTTATTCCTACCATAATTATCATCACTAAATGGGGAAACCAAACAGAACGTCTCAACGCAAGCACATATTTTCTATTCTACACGCTAACCGGCTCCCTACCCCTACTCATCATACTAAACCATACCTATAACAACACAGGCTCATTAAATATTATACTACTAACACTCACAGACCAAAAACTAACAACCACCTGATCCCACGACTTTACCTGACTAGCATGTATAATAGCTTTTATGGCAAAAATACCCCTATATGGTCTATACCTATGACTTCCCAAAGCTCATGTTGAAGCCCCTATTGCAGGATCAATAGTTCTTGCCGCAGTACTCCTAAAACTAGGTGGCTACGGCATAATACGACTCACTTCCATTCTTAACCCCTTAACAGAAAACATAGCCTACCCATTCCTCATGTTATCCCTATGAGGCATAATCATAACAAGCTCAACATGTCTCCGACAAACAGATCTAAAATCACTCATCGCATATTCTTCTGTAAGTCACATAGCCCTAGTAATTGTAGCCTCCCTTATTCAAACCCCCTGAAGCTTCTCTGGCGCAACCATCCTTATAGTTGCCCACGGACTCACCTCCTCCATATATTTCTGCTTAGCTAATTCAAACTATGAACGTACCCACAGCCGTATCATACTACTATGCCGAGGACTCCAAATCCTACTCCCACTAATAGCCTTTTGATGATTCACAGCAAACCTTACTAACCTTGCCCTACCCCCCACTATCAATCTACTAGGCGAGCTCTTCGTAATCGCAACCTCATTTTCCTGATCCCATATTACCATCATACTAACAGGACTTAACATACTAATCACAGCTCTCTACTCTCTCCACATATTCATCACAATACAACGAGGAACACTTACACACCACATAATTAACATAAAACCCCCCTTCACACGAGAAAACATATTAATATTCATACACCTTGCTCCAATTATCCTCCTATCCCTCAACCCCAACATCATTCTAGGGTTTACTTCCTGTAAATATAGTTTAATCAAAACATTAGACTGTGAATCTAACTATAGAAGCTTACCACTTCTTATTTACCAAGAAAACTCGCAAGGACTGCTAATCCATGTCTCCATACTTAAAATTACAGTTTTCTTAACTTTTAAAGGATGACAGCCATCCATTGGCCTTAGGAGCCAAAAATATTGGTGCAACTCCAAATAAAAGTAATAACCATGTACACTCCTATTATGATAACAACCCTCATCTCCCTAACTCTTCCAATTTTTGCCACCCTCATTAACCCCAGTAAAAAATGCTCATACCCAAACTATGTGAAAATAACCGTAATATATGCTTTTATTACTAGTCTTCCTTCAACAACTTTATACATCTTCTTAAACCAAGAAACAACCATTTGGAGTTGACATTGAGTAATAACCCAAACATTAAATCTAACATTAAGCTTTAAACTAGATTACTTCTCCATAATACTCATTCCAATCGCACTATTCATTACCTGGTCCATTATAGAATTCTCACTATGGTACATAAGCTCAGACCCAAACATCAACCAGTTCTTCAAATACCTCCTTATTTTCCTCACTGCCATACTAATTCTAGTCACCGCCAACAACCTTTTCCAACTCTTCATCGGCTGAGAAGGTGTAGGAATTATATCCTTTCTCCTAATCAGCTGATGACACGCTTGAACGGATGCCAATACAGCAGCCATCCAAGCAATCCTATACAACCGCATTGGTGACATCGGTCTTATCCTAGCCATAACATGATTTCTCCTACATTGCAACTCATGAGACTTTCAACAAATATTAGCCCTAAATTCTAACTTAAATCTCCTTCCACTAGCAGGCCTCCTCCTAGCAGCAGCAGGAAAATCAGCTCAATTTGGCCTTCACCCCTGACTACCCTCTGCCATAGAAGGCCCAACTCCGGTCTCAGCTCTACTTCACTACAGCACAGAATTTGGTAAATTCTGTTTTTCTAAAAATTTATCCATTTTGTTTAAGGTTTTAAGCTTCTTGTTAATAGTGCTCTATATTTTTGAATGTCTGCTGTTTCTGTACAATCATTCCCTATTTTATTCTAATACTGTTAATTTTCCTTTTTTTCTGTTTTTCCCTTGATGATTTCACCAGAGGTTTGTCCACAGAGTTAGTCTTTTCTAAGAACCAAATTTGGCATTGTTTGGAGTAAAACTAGTTATTCATCACTATAAATAACTAGAGCTATTTTAGTGATGGTTCACTATAAATAACTAGAGCTATTTTAGTGATGGCTTATTGGTGGTAAATATGTTACATTTTTGTTTACCTGAAATATCTTCATTTCACTGTTATTGAGATATAATTTTTCCCAGTAGAATTGAAAGACATCATCCACTACCTTCTGGCTCTCATTTTTGCTAATGAGAAGCATGCCCTTCGCCTAATCATCATTTCTAACAAGTGACCAGTCTTTTCTATCTGGTTGCTTTGAAAATCTTTTTGCTTTTGGTATTCTGCAGTTCACTGTGATGTGTCTAGATGCAGTCTTTGTATTTATCCTGGTTGGGAGTCAGTGAATTTCCTGAATCTATTGATTCATGTTTTGACCAGTGTATTAGTCACGGTTCTCCAGAAAGATAGACCCAACAGGGAAAAACAAATAGATATATGAGGGAAGTTTTATTAGGGGTATTGGCTCACACGATTATGAAGGCTGAGAAGTCTCACAATAAGCCATTTGCAAGCTGGAAATCCAGTAGTGTGGCTCAGTGCAAGTTCAAAGGCCTCAGAACCAGGAAAGCTGATAGTACAATCCTCAGTCTGGGGCCAAAGGCCTAAGAACCAGATGCTGAGGGTGGGGGGCTGTAGGTTCAAGTCCAGGAGTCCAAAGTCCAGGGACACTGGAATTCTGATGTCCAAGACCAGGAGAAAAGTATTCCTTTTCCAGGGGAGACAGTGAATTTGCCTCTCTGCCTTTTTCTTCTATCTGGGCCCCCAGCCAATTGGACAATGCCCACCCGCACTGCAGGTGGATCTTCCCCACTCAGTCCACCAACTCACAAACCAGTCTCTCCTGTGTCCTCACAGACACACCCAGAAATAATGTTTTACCAGCTCTGTAAGTAGCCCTTAATCTAGTCAAGTTGACACCTAAACTTAACCATCACAACTAGTCTTTAAAAGTCTCAGCTATTGTCTTGCAGACTATATTCTGTTCATTCTCTTTTCCAGGAAGTACCAATAGAAGAGCTGGATGGCATTCTAACTTCTGTGTGTCCTTTAAGCTCTTTTATATTTTCCATCTCCTTACACCTATTCCTGCATTCTAAGTGATTTCTTCCAATGTAATTTGTATTTCACTAATTCTCTTTCCAATTTTAATGAGCTCTTTAACCCATCTGCTGAGTTGTATTTTTTTTCACAACTGCATTTTTCATTTTCATAAGTATCTGGCCCTTTTTCAAATTTAACTGATCACTGTTGATAGTCTCAAAACTGAGAACTTGCTCATTTTTTTCAATATTATCTTTTATTTCCTTCTAATATCTAAAGCTTTGTATGGATCCATATCTGTAGTTTATTTCAACCGACTCTTATGTGTAATGGTGTGTTTATTGTTTTATTGTGGACTCATATTTTACTGAACTTAATCTGTTGGACCCCCTAAAGAGACTGAATGAGAGTGCTTTTTTCCAGAGATGATTTAGGTTTGCTTCTACTAGTTGCTAGGAAGATACTTGTAACCATTTCAATTTCCTGGCTTAGAAATTCCTTAATCATACGGGTAGTATAAAACTGGACCATAGACCCTTGTGAGAACAGGAATATGTTAACAAACTCCCAGAGCATCATTTTCTGTTTTTTTCACCCTACTCTGAGCATTAGTGAAGACCCATAGAGACTCATAGGCTTCCTTTGCAGGCTGCAGACCTTCCCTAGCTCACTCTCCAATGAGGGTATCACCCTTAAGAGCATCTTCTATTTCTCCATGAGAAACTTAATCTCATAGTTCTAGACTTCTGATATTTTCATTTTCACTACAGCAGCACAGGCTTCGGCATTTGCCTCTACTTTTTCTTGTCCTTTAGAGATTTGTCTTATGTTCTTGTGAGCTCAGCAATAGATTAAAAATTACACATTTGTGAGTATGTGTTCAGCATCTGTTTTGTGAAAGAGGGCTTTTCAAAATGTCTGGTCTACCATAATCTCCAAAGTCAATATCCCTTTGATTTATTTTTTAATCATTTTTTTTCCTATTATGTATACTAATTCCATTATTCCTAGAAATATATACCCAGTTATGGCCGGGCACAGTGGCTCACGCTTATATTCCCAGCACGTTGGGAGGCTGAGGCAGGCAGATCACTGGAGGTCAGGAGTTCAAGACCAGTCTGGCCAACACGGCAAAACCCCATCTCTACCAAAAATACAAAAATTATCCAGGTGTGGTGATGTGTGCCTGTCTGTGGTCCCAGCTACTTGGGACGTTGAGGCAGGAGAATCACTTGAACCTGGGAGGCAGAGGTTGTAGTGAGCTGAGATCATGCTGCCGTACTCCAGTCTGGGCAACAGAGCAAGACTCTGTCAAAGAAAGAAAAGGAAAGGAAAAGGAAAGGAAAGGAAAGGAAGAAATATCCAGTTATGTTAATTTAGCTGGTTATTAGATGGTTACTATATCTTTGGCTGTGAAGAAAAGGTAGCACTTTACCACCGAGCCTCATTTTAAAGGGAGGGATTCACTGCACTGTTCCCCTTATTTGTGGAAAGTCAGTGGTTTCTGTCTTGTGGACTGAGATGCCTTCAGTACCAGGGTCCACTATACCAGCCCAGAGCAAGAATTCATACGACTTTCGCTGAGTCTAACTAGATTAACATTAGATATGTCTGCTGAACAAATACACCAACAACATGACTTTAAGAAAAAGTTCACCCAGCCCTACTACATTCAAAATATTCCTGTAGTTACAAGCATAAGCATCTCTGACTTTTCAATATGTAACTATATGCTGTTATAGTATAGCAGGAACATGATAAAATTCAATAAATAACTGTAGTAAATGTTTACATACAGCATGTTGGTTAGTCAAGTAAAAACGTTTCCCCATCCACAATCTGTTCAGACCACCTGCAATTTAGACATAATCTTAAAAAAATAAAAAATAAAACCAAGTATATTAGCATACTCTAACCTACTCCCTTTTCAATGAATATGTTAACCAATTTCCTTCTGCCAAGTGAAAGAGGCAACATGATGCTATAGAATGGTGTTTTCTGAATAAGTTTAAAGCAATTAAATCTAAATTCAACCCAAAATTTGGAAAGAGAGGTAAGGGCTCTGTCAGCTGCACCCGGCGAAGGAGTTAAGACTATCTCCAGCATGAAGTGAATTCAGGATGACAGGCTAGATGAGCAACACAGAAAGGTGCCCAGCTCCTAAATCTAAACTTCACACAATTATTTTCTTATTTTGGTTGCTAGGTAAAGTTCCTAGAGAAACAAAGACACCATTTTTCTAACAAAATTTTAAAACATCTTTTTAAGTGTTCTGTGAATTACTTATCATTTGGATTCTTTGCCCACCATATTCATTCTTATAGTCAACTATAATAAAGTACAGTTGCTCATTATAAACTAGGATTGAATGACTCAACAATCTTCATATCCAGGGTTAAGTATAAGTTATGGGCTTCCTTGACTATGGTTAAAAGTTATAAGTAAAAGAATCACAAGAGAAGGGGTATAGTGTTTAAAATTTCTGATTAAAAAAAAAAGAAAAGTTTAGATAGCCAGAATGTTAATCCTAGTTCTGTCACTTACTAACAGAAATCTGTAAGGAATTACTTAATTATACAAGCCTTTTTTTTTTTTTTTTTTGAGATGAAGTCTTGCTCTGTCACCAGGCTGGAGTACAGTGGCGCAATCTCGGCTCACTGCACCTCCACCTCCCGGGTTCAAGCGATTCTCCTGCCTCAGCCTCCTGAGTAGTTTGAATTACAGGCACCCACCACCACGCCCGGCTAATTTTTTTTTTTTAATATGTATTTTAGTAGAGACAGGGTTTCACCATGTTGACCAGGATGGTCTTGATCTCCTGACCTCGTGATATGCCTGCCTCGAATCCCAAAGTGCCTGGATTACAGGTGTGAGCCACTGTACCCGGCCACAAGTTTGTTTTTTTATTTGAAATAGGAAAAGTAATATAAGCCATATCATAAGGAGACTGTGAGAATTTAAAAGAAATAATGTAAGTCATATGCTTAACAAAATTCTTGACATATAGTAAGGACTCAAAAAATAGTAGTAGTTGTTACTCTCTCTAGTATGATTACTACGATGATTGTGATGGTTAATACTGAGTGTCAACTTGATTGGATTGAAGGATACAAAGTATTGTTCCTGGGTGTGTCTGTGCGGGTGTTGACAAAGGAGATTAACAATTGAGTCAGTAGACTGGGAGAGGCAGACCCACCCTCAATCTGGGTGGGTACCATCCAATCAGCTGCCAGCACAGCTAGGAGAAAGCAGGCAGAGGAACGTGGAAGGCCTAGACTGGCTGAGTCTTCTGGCCTCCATCTTTCTCCCATGCTAGATGCTTCCTGTCCTCGAACATTGGACTCCAAGTTCTTCAACTTTTGGTCTCTTGGACCTACACCAGGGGCTTGCTAGGGACTCTGGGGCCTTTGGCCACAGACTGAAGGCTGCAGTGTTGGCTTCCCTACTTTTGAGATTTTGGGACTCAGAGAGGCTTCCCTGTTCCTCAGCTTGCAGATAGCCTACTGTGGGACTTCCCCTTGTGATGGTGTGAGTCAATACTCCTTAATAAACGTCCTTTCATATATACATCTATCCTATTAGTCCTGTCCCTCTAGAGAACCCTAATACAATGATGATGATGGTTTTGGGAGGCATGATTTGAAATACAATACAATTTACTTAAGGGGAAATTGCTTATAACTGGGTTTTAAATAAATCAATTCCTATTACAGCAAAATAAAGACAAAATGTGGCAGTATTTTGTGTCTAAACTTACATTTTTTAAAGTAGCTATTTTAAGGCACATAGGATATTTGAGATCTGTATTACCTTATCAAGTGCTGTGTATGGATTTTCTGCATTAAATCCAAGAGGGGCATAGCATCTGAATCTCTCTCTGAACTCGGCCTGCTTTCCCTGATCAGTGCAAAAACAAAAAAAAAAACAAAAACAAAGTGAATTTCAAACAAATACTTCAATTATCGTTGTAAAACCTTTCTTAAAGCAAAAACTTGGTAACTAGCTTACGTCAAACAAAATACATTTTTTCCTTATAAGAGTGACTTCCGCATTATGGAGAGGCGAGACTTCCTGTCTGACAGCTGCTGCGACCTTTTTGGTAGTTTCCCATCTTTCAGGTAATTCCTGCAAAAGCAAAGGTACAAATGAGAAATTACTTCAATTCCTAAAACAAATCAACCCTATAGGATTAAATTACTCTAATTTCTTTCTTTTTTTTTCTTTTTCCTCTTGCGATGAGGTCTGGCTCTATCTCCTAGGCTGGAGTGCACTGGCATGATCTCAGCTCACTGAAACCTTCGCCTCCCAGGCTCAAGTAATCCTCCCAGCTCAGCCTCCCCAGTAGCTGGAACTACAGGCAGGTACCACCATGCCCGGATAATTTTCATATTTTTTGTAGAGACAGGGTTTCAGCATGTTGTCTGGGCTGGTCTTGAACTAGTGAATTCAAGCGATTCACCTGCCTCTGGCTCCCAAAGTGCTGGGATTACAGGCATGAGCCACCATGCCCAGGTAAATGATTCTAATTTCTTTACACTAACCCATGACATCTCTTCATTCTTACATAATGAGTTTATGAAAAGAAAAAAAAAAAAAGGATGAAAGTGATGAAAAGGCTTAGAACCAGGGCTGCAGTACAGGCTGATTCACTGGCACTGCTGGGTTCAGAACTCCAAAACATGTACCAGAACTGTTTTCATCTCAGAATCCATGGAAATCTTTTTAAAATAAACACAAATCACCCAATTGCTTTGCTGCTGTGGGAATAAAATTAAAGTGCTCTGGAAATGACTTTGTTGATCTCTAACAACTAGAAATGGAAGCCAGCCATATTTAGTAATTTAGCAAGTGAAAAAAAAAGATGCTTTGAAAATGCTGGGCAAGGATGAAAATGTGAATCAATCTCATCCTCAGCTTTTCTCCAGCTCCCAAAGCTCTGTACATTCTCCTTCTTGTTGGAGAGTTTGAGGATTGAGGTTGGGTTTATTTTAGGGGACTAGGAGTTTTTGAAGGGAGAAGAGGCAAAGGGAAGAAAGGTGAATTCCTACTCTATGTAGGACAAAAGACACAATAAATAGTTCAGGTACCAACTCAACTCTGCTCTCCCTGCCTACAATGCAAATAGGACAAAATCAAGTTATTTTCTTTGAGGAGCCATGCATGGGGCATAATTACTGTTGAAAAGCATTCCTTGTGTCCCAGCTAACAAAGCACTGTTCCTCTGGGTCATCTCCTGGGACACTGAAATTGTTTTGTCATACAAAACCACCCATAGTGATGGAACTCTACCTGTGTAGCTGAAGTGCAAAACTCAAAGGTTCTAAAGACTATTTTGTAACCCTCAATAAATATTTGATGAATGATTCAGTAACTGCCAATTATGAAGAACGCACTGTGCTAAGTCTAAATACTATTTGTGTGGCGAACAGGGTGCTAAAAAGGCAAAACACATTCTCTGATTTAAATTGTTTTATAATTTGTCAGAGTGAGCAGGAGGCACACACAGTAACTATTCTACACAACAAAATGTTTTAACTATCAGGATGTCTATGTGTTATGGAATCAAAACAGCTGGGAGACAATATGGTGACATGACAGGAATACCAAACTAGCTCAGGAAACAAGGGACCTGGGCACTAAACCCCCTTGTCCTTCCCTCTTGTGGCTTCTCATCAAAACTCTGCATTCTCCCTCTGTACAGAGTCTCACTTTGCATTTCCAATTCCATTCCATGGAACCTAAGTATTCCATGGAGTCCCTCAGAGGCCATGGCTGGGAAGCCAGGAAGAAGTTACATCCATGAGCTCATGCCCCCTTAGCCCTCTTCAAACACAGCAAATCTGCTTTATATTTGGGGATCCCAAACAAGTTTTACTTGATAAAAATAAATTTTCTTGAAACCCAAAAGATCAGATGATCTCCAAAGCCTCCTGAAGTCAGATGATCCACTCAAGGAGGAGGTAACATTGAAACTGAGGCTTAACGAAATGACTAGGTTTCAACAGGCAGAGATTAGGGTGAGATCCCTTGAGGTATGACGACCAATATAGGATGGTGTGAGTGTGTGAGCTCTTATGGAAGCTGGACAGCATTTGGGAAGTTAGGGGCAGTTAGTGAAGGTTTCTGAAGAGAAAAAGGACTGGATAAGTCCTGCAGATTAGAATTCATCTTGTTTCAGAGTATATTGTGGGTGAGGTGTGAGGAAGAATGGGATGCATTAAGGAGCTATTGCTGGGAGGTGAGAAGTAACAAGAGCTTAAGTTAAATTTAAAGCGGGTGTAACAGCAATGAAAAGAGGCAAAAGACTGAAGAGATGCTCCACCAAGAGAAAGATCATCTTGCTGGTGGTGAGTCCCCATGACTTTAAGGAAGTAATACTTCAACTCTTAATAGGCACAGCCAGACTTTAGGGTGTTTTCACACAGAACTAAGCATAGACAACTATTTGGAAAATGTTATGACTTCTCATAATAATAAAGGAGAAACTGAAAGTAACTATCACTTGAAGTTGCTTAAATTAAAATAAAATTGGGCCCCGTCACCCTCCAAATACACCACATACCACCCATGAATCTTATTTTTCCTCCTGACAAGTCTAAATTACTGACACACAGCTAAAATTGTACCCTGCTTCTGAAATGTTGAAAAGCCTAATACTTTCAAATACTACCATCACCTGAAGGAGTGAACTAAACTTTTATAATACAAATTCTGGAGGCCATATCTAAACTTCCCTCATCAATTACTTATGTTATGACTACTTCCTCTATGATATATAGTTTAAGGTTCAACATCTGATTCAAGGAATATATAAGTCTTCCTAGAAACAAGAAATATTTATAATTGCTTCTATTGTGACTGTTTTATCTCTTGGTCTTGTTATGTATCTATCTGTCTAGAACTTGTCATCTTGCTCCATGTCTAACTGGCTTGCAAGCTATAAGGGCAGTTTCATACTTAAATAGAATTTAACAATTCACATACAGTAATTCTCATAGTCTTTATAGTCAAGAGAACACTTGTAAATACCCTGCTGCATTTAATCCTCACAAAGCAAAATGACAGAATATAAAACAAAACAGCCACTGTGAAAAATAGCTTGGCAATGGCTCAAAAAGTTAAATATAGAATTACCAGATTACCCAGCAATTCCACTCCTAAGTGTACTGAAAAGAATTGAAAACAGATACTCAAATAAATACACACCAATGTTCACAGCAGCACTATTGACAATAGCCCAAAGATGGAAACAACCCAAATGTCCATTGACAGATGAGTGAATAAGCCAATGGTGGTATGGACATACAATGGAATGTTATTCAGCCATAAAAAGAAATGAAGTACCGATACATGCTACAATGTGAATGAACCTGGAAAACATTATACCAAGTGAAAGAAGCCTAACAAAATAGGTCACATATTGTATGATTCCATCTATAGGAAACATCTAGAGTAAATGAACCCATAAAGGCAGAAATAGATTGGCAAATGCCAAGGGTTGGTGGGTAGGGCTTGGCAGGGCTTGGCAGGGCATGGAGGAGGATAATGGGGAGAGACAGAGAAGTGGTATGGGATTTCTTTCTGGGAGTGATGAAAATTTCTGGAACTAGATAGAGGTGGTAGTTACACAATATTGTACTAAATTGTACATTTTATAATGGTTACTTTTATATGTTATCTGAATAGTAAATTTCACCTCAATAAAAAAAGAAAAAAACGGAAATTGATGGGAGCGAGTATAGAGAAATTGTTTAAATGAGCGATCATGAGGCATATTTTACCAAAAGGAAGTGTGGTCTCAGACATTAACAAACTTGCCAAGGCAAGCAGAAAAGATGAACTCATACAGTACTTCAAAACAAATCTAAATTTGAGTTCTGTGCTCTGACTACTAAACTAGATCAACTAGAATCCAGTGAAAGCTTTTTGGTTAATGTGTCCACTGATCACACTTGCAAAATTCAAGTACCCATGTGTGTACACACACACACACACAATCTATAAAATATCAATATTGGCATACAAAAAGAACCTCAATTGTGAGACTGTGGTTCATGGTTTCAGTTATAATTAAAGAAACTTTGTTGCTAAAAAGCCCCCAAATCTTTCCACAGCATGGAAACAGGTGGATGGCATAGAAATCTGTTCAGAAAACACAGTGATTTCCCCATCCAAATTGAGTTTCATTTACTTATTACTATTATTGTGAGACACAGTCTCATTCTGTCCCCATGCTAGAGTGCAGTGGTGTGATCTCAGCTCCCTGCAACCTTCACCTCCCGAGTTCAAATGATTCTCCTGCCTCAGCCTCCTGAGTAGCTGGACTACAGGTGCGTGTCACCATGCCCAGCTAATTTTTGTATTTTTAGTAGAGATGGGGTTTCACCATGTTGGCGAGGCTGATCTTGAACTCTGGACCTCAGGTGATCTGCCTGCCTCAGCCTCTCACAGTGCTGGGATTACAGGTGTGAGCCACCACACCTTGCCTATTTATTCTTTATTAATGTGTCCATGATATGTTTGCAAGACTAGGACACTTCTTGACTGATAGGTAGTTTTTTTGAACGAAAAAAAAGTATGGATATATTTCATATGCGAAAATGATGGTAAAACTGAACTCAAAAAAGCAACTCATAGGTTCTTTACAATCTACATTCTTTCTAATAAGAAGGCAGTGGAGCACAGTGGTTAAGAGTATTTTGTCATAAAACACACTTAGAATGTTGGCTGGCTTTACTATTTGTGTGACCTTGAGAAAGTTATTAAATCTCCTTAAGTATCAGATTCCTAATTTGTACACTGAAAACATCAAATGTGTACAGTATAGATTGTTGTAAGGACATCATAAGGGAGTACATGTAAAGTACTTTAATAAAAGAGATGCTCAATTTATGGTAATTACGATTATTTCACCTCTGCACTTACCTCTAGCTGAATATAGACTTGCTCAGGCATCTTCTGGCCATAGCTTTCCAAGAGGGTGATGGTTTCTTTTAGAGGTTCAAAGAGTTCATCAGTAGCTCTCTGTCGGCTTCTTACAGCCAGAAGATTCCCCATGATGTCAACTAAACCATCATGATCACCTTCATTTAATTCTCTTTGAAGTCCTGCATCTGTCTCCTTTATAAATTCTTGTAGCTCATTCAGACTATTAAATATATATGTACATACACAAAAAAATAAGTTTATTAAAACATTTAGTATAAGACTTCTGATTGAATCTTATTTTCATTATGTACCTGATTAAACGTTATTTATCTCTATCATGAAATTGGCAACATTAACACTCTTAAAAGTAACATCTCAGTTTTAGAAAGCAGTTTAGAAAGTTATAATTCCAAATACCAAAGTACAAAGGCTACCTGTCAATGACAAATCTCAAAAGATGCTCCTGAAACATCCAGCTCCATTTCTTAATTATGGTTAACAAGCTCACTTTGAAAGGCTTCATGTCCACCTTGAACCAACTATCAAACACTCTGAAGTCATCAAATTTGCTCATCTGAGCGTACAAAGCTTCATAAATGTCGATCTGTAGTTAGAAAAAAATTAACTAGAACAACTCAATGAAAAGCCAGTTCACTGCATTAAATGCTAAGAGTTTTCCTTGCCTGTTCTTTGAATTGTTCAAGAGTTGGTGGTTGTTTGGGAATGTCTTCATTTGCACGAGCATCCATTTCATCGGAAGATACAGCGTGGCACAAGAGAAAATGCTTCATAAACTCAGCTCGATCATCCACCCAGAGGTAAGCATGGGTCTCCAGGGTGTTTCTGAAATCTAAGACTTTGTTGACGACATTCGACACTCTGTTCATGATCTCTTGCCTGACCTCTGCCAGGCCTAACATGTTATCCATATCATTCTAAATGAGAGGAAAACACAGCACTTATTCAAACCAACCTTGCTTTATCAATTATCTACAACATAACATTACCAAGGTAATTCTTCAAAGGGAAAGTAGTTAGAAAAATTAAAAATCATGTTGCTTTTTCCAACTTCTTTTTTCCCTGTGCTTACCATTATTCTAATTTGTTCTGGGTTTTGTTTTCTGGTGTTTTTTTTGTTTTGTTTTTTTTGTTTTTTTTCAGACAGGGTTTCGCCTGGTCGCTCAAGCTACAGGGCACTGGCTTTATCACAGCTCACTGCAGCCTCTAACTCCTGGGCTCAAGAAATCCTCCTGCCTGAGCTTCCTGAGTAACTTGGACTACAAGTGCATGCCACCATACCCAGGTAATTTTTTCATGTTTTGTAGAGACGGTCTTCCTATGCTGCTTAGGCTGGTCTTGACCTCTTGGGCTCAAGCAATCCTCTTGCCTCAGCCTCACAAAGTTCTAGGATTCCAGGCATGAGCTACCACACCCAGCCACAATTTGTTTTTGAATCATTAATATAAAAGCTAAATACCCATTAACTAAGAAAATACCTGATAATTTTTAATTTCCAGGTGTGTTGCTATTCGGTTCATCTGGGCAGATATTCTAAAACTATTGCATAACATTTCTTCTACCAGATCATAGAAGCCATCCCCAGCCTCTCTGTCTAGAGAAGGTTTAAACACAATCTCAGGAGGCAACAAGATCATTTGTGCTTGAAAAAATGGTGCTGGTTTCAACTGTTTCTCTGTATTCTTCAGAAAGAAGTCTAAGTCGTGCATTATAGCCTGAAAAAAGCCTTCCACCACAATGTCATCAATGAATTCTACATAAATTTTCCAGTTATCCAGAGAGGGATCGGCTTTGAAGAGCTTCCTATTTTCCTAGAAACAGACAAGTATTAGTAGATGAATATAAACAAATAATTGGCATAAAATTAAAACTTTCCATTTAAATCGTTTGTAAAAGAAGAGACTGCATTTTTGTGCACAAGACAGGAATATTCAAATACTAAGTTGCAGAACCTTAAGCTAGATGTCAAATATCTAAGCAGGAATTAGAACATTAAGTTCACACATGAAATACATTCAAAAGTCATTTTTTCAAGGAAAGTTCTCTATGAAGATTGCTATCTTCAGATGCAGACAGGAAATACACTAGTTCCCAGTGAATTCTAGACATATCGGACCCGGGTTCTAGTTCTTGCTCTGTCACTAACTCTGTGTCTTTAGACTTTGTCTTCCAGGGCCTTCCCTATCATAAAGAGATCTGTTGAACTGGTCCTTCAGAGAACATTATTCTGGAACATCTGAAGATTATCAAGTCAGGAAAGTACTATGTACTCTATGCCATTCTTGGAGACTCACAATGTATGTATTCTATTAAAGTCCATTGAGGCTATTATTAAAAAGTCAAAAATAACAGATGCTGGTGAGGTTGCATAGAGAAAAGAATGTTTATATACTGTTGGTAGAAGTGTTAATTAGTTCAACCACTGTGGAAGACGGTGTGAAAATTCTTCAAAGACCCAAAAACAGAAGTATCACTTGACCAGCAATCCCATCACTGGGTATACACCAAAAGGGATATAAATCATTCTATTATAAAGACACACACATGTATGTTCACTGTAGCACTATTCACAGTAGCAAAGACATGGAATCAACCTAAGTGTCTATCAATGACACACTGGATAAAGAAAATGTGGTACATGTACACCATGGAATACTAACTAGCCATAAAAAAGAATGAGATCATGTCCTTTGCAGGAACATGGATGGAGCTGAAGGCTATTACACTCAGCAAACTAATGCAGGAGCAGAAAACCAAATACTGCATTTTCTCACTTATAAGTGGGAGCTAAATTATGAGAACACATGGACCCATAGAGGGGAACAACATGCACTGGGATCTCTAAAGGAGGATGGAGGTTGGAAGGAGGGAGACGATCAGGAAAAATGATTAATGGGTACTAGGCTTAATACCCGGGTGATAAAATAATCTGTACACCAAACCTTCATGACACAAGTTTACCTATCTAACAAACCTGCACATATTCCCCTGAACTTAAAAGTTTATTTTACTTTTTACTTTTACTCTAAGTCCATTAAATGTGGTTTAGCCCAATTGTTTTCAGACCTTGTTTAAGCACAAATATTTTGTTTGTATATATGTATATATGTATGTATGTATGTATGTATTTACTTTGCAAACCATCTGTAATAAGCAACCTGTGGAATAGACCCAGTTTGGAAAACACTGGACTGGGGAAGTTCTAAGCTCCCTTTTGCATCAGCAATATGAGATTCTTGCACCTTAGTGTCTCCCAAGAGTTTGGGCGACATAATGGACAAGTCAGTTGGGGCAAAACAGGACCTGAAGGCAGAAGTGTGGTTAAAGACGACTACAGGCTGAGCACGTGGTGTGCATGGCCCAGAGACACAGGTTTCAAAAGGTCTGGTGGGCAGCAAAGTTGATTCCAGAGAGGCTATCTGAGTGGCTAAACTAGTCTATACAGATCAGACAGCAGATGCCCAAGGGAGGTAGTGTAGCACAGAGCAAAGAAGACATTGGAATAAGATCTGATTATAAAGTGGACTATACTCTGTTTTGATTATTCTTTACTATGGATATATGATCCAGGATGCAAAGGTGTATGCTTTAAGCAAGAATCAGAACTAGAAAGGTGAGTATAGATTCTAATAAGGCAGGGCAGAGATGAGAGAATCCTAGCCTTGAAACAAATTTAAGAACTGCTCCTTCTCAGGAATGCTGTGTTGCCCATCAGCCAGGTGGAACCATTCAAATCTGGGTAATCATGTGACATGCACACCTGGAATTGTGCAGTACACATCCCAGGAAGTATACACAGCTGTCCTGGCCCCTATGTAGGCACTAAAAGGGAAAAGTATAGCTAAAGAAAAATCTTCTTTTTCTTTTCTTACAGCTAAAGAAAAATCCTTAGAAACCATCATCTTAGAGATATTAATATGGTTTGACTCTGTGTCCTCACCCAAATCTAATCTTGAATGGTAATCCCCACGTGTTGGGAGAGTTGCTTGGTGGAAGGTGATTGAATCATGGGGACGGACTCCCTGCCCCAATCCCCCACTCGCTGTTCTCATGATAGAATTCTCATGAGATCTGGTTGTTTGATAAGTGCATGTTTCTTCCCCTTTTCTCTCTCTCCTGCCACCATGTAAGATGGACCTTGTTTCCCCTTTGCCTTCTGCCATGATTGTAAGTTTCCTGAGGTCTCCCCAGCCATATGGAACTGTGAGTCAATTAAATCTCTTTTCTTCATAAATGACCATGTATCAGGTAGTTCTTTTTTTTCACAGCAGTGTAAAAACAGACTAACACAGACATGAAAACAAAGACCTAATATACATTCAGCGTCACACTAGTAGGAAGTTAACAGCTGAGCTAGGACTAGAAACCAGCCCCCTTAACCTCCCAGAGTAGGGCCTTTCCCATCATGTCACAGTCATATACACTTTTTCATACCAAGAGATCCACTTTATATCACTACAGTCACGTTGATGAGAAATGCTGTATCTTCAGCACACTAGGATAAAGGGAGCAAAAGGAAGAGAAAGGAGAGCTTTAGACAACTGAATGATCACTCAGGTCCCTTCCAGACCCAATATTCCATGGTCCTGTTCCTCTCTTCTCTTCATCTTTAACTCTGACTCCAGACCACTCACTGACATCCCACTGACCAGAAAACATGTAAAAGGCAGAACTGACTCACCCTTGGCCATATTTCTACAGCTTTTCCCCAAACCACGTTCCTCAAGTCAAGAGGAAAATAATCACTTAAAAGACCCAACTAAAGGAAACAAATAATCATTTCATTTCCATTTTAAAGCTGGCTTACATTCCCTCAAGGCAAAAGCTCTCTTCCATTCTCAGATTGAGAACGGTGATTTCAAAGCTTCTTAGTTTTTGCCTGAAGGACAAAAATAGGAGGATCCACTTATTAATAGAACAAATTCTAACATTTTTCTCTGAGATGACAATGCAAAATCTTGTTTTTATGACGATTTCTAGTCATGTCTTGGCCACACTTTTAATACATTTTCATGAGGATTCATAAATCTTAATGGTTTAAAATCCTTGAAGTTTGGGGAGTATATTTTTTTATTACCAAGAAAATGTAACAGAAAAAAACTAATTGTAATCCATCATCTGTCCCCTATGAGACAGATTCTAACACATAAACGGTTGTAGAGGTGTCTTAAAAGTCACAGAATAATTCACAGCATTTCAGTGAACAACTAGAAATAGTCTATGGCGTGACTTAGTCAAGATACTGCTGAAAAACAAATTAATTTCCAGATAAATGCCTCCTTTACATGTCAGGACACCCCTGAGATTCTCTCCAGGCTACCCAGGTCTTTGGCAGAGCCTTCCAAGGGAGAAGGGCCCTGCCCACACTTTGATTTCAGATTTCTAGCCTCTAGACTATGAGAGAATAAACTTCTTTCATTTCAAGACAGCCTGTTTGTGGACCTTGTCATAGCAACCTTGGGATGCTATTCCAGGCAGTACTTAAGGAAGATAGAAACAAAGTCTTTGCCCTAGCAAACTGTCATCGACGGGAAAATTAAAACTTTCTTAGAAATTCCAGAAAATGTTGGAAGTCAACAGAAACATTGAAACCCATGTTAATTATGTACTTCTTTTTATTTTCTTCTAGAAAATATGCTCTATCCACTAGAGCATATCAAATGTACTGTACTTTACTTTTTGGTAAGAAAATCTGTTACCCTTCAAAGTCTTTCTTCACTCAGCTTCCTGCCCTGGTTTTCCTCCTCCTGTCTCAGCCTTTCCTTTTCTGTATCTTTGGCTGGTCCTTCTTCTCCCCAGTCTCCTAAGGGAAGAATGGTGGTCCAGCCAATAGTCCTTGATTTTCATCTATTCTCTAGCTAAACTCATGTTCTCAGTGATCTCATCTAGTTTCCTGGCTTAAATATCATTGTCACCCACTCCTCTTTCATTTGTGTTTTCAGTTTGGACCCCTCTCATTTACTCTAAATGAGTAAATCCAATAGCCCACTCAATTCCTCTACTTGGCTAATTAACATCTCAAATTCAAAAAGGCCAAAACTGAAATCTTGACCTTCCTTGCTAAGTCTCTTCCTCTCACACCCTTCTGCATCCGAATAGATTGCAACTTCACCTTTCCAGTTGATCATGACGAAATGTGTAGAATAATCTTTAACGTGTCTTTCTTTCATGCTCCACATCCAGTCTTTAGGAAATTGTTTGCTCCACTTAATTCAAAATATACCCAGAATCCAACTACTTATAATCACTTTCACTGCTACCACCCTGCTCCAGCACCATCATCTGTTACGTGCCTGTGCCATGGTCTGAATGCTTATGTCCTCCCCAAATTCAAAAGTGAAAATCCTAACCCCCAAGGGGATGGTATTAGGAGGAGGGGTTTAGGAGGAGGTGACTAGGTCCTGAGGGCAGAGCCTTCATGAATGGGAGTACTGCCTATATAAAACAGGCCCAGGGGAACTTCTTCCATTCAAGGACACAGTGAAAAGTTGGCAGTCTGCAACCTAGAAGAGGGGCTTTGCCAGAAACTGATCATGCTGGCACCTGGACCTCCAGAACTATGAGAAAACCATTTCTGTTGTTTTAAAGTTACCCAGTTTTCAGTATTTTGCTATAGCAGCCTGAACATACTAACCCCTTAGATTACTAGTAAGAACTGCAACCTACCAGGTCACCCTGCCTCTTCCCTTGCCTCCCTACAGAGGGTCTCAACACAATAGCCAGAAATCCTTTTAGAATGAAAGTCAGATTGTATTTACTGCCCTCCTCAAAATTCTGCAGTGTCTTTCACTACCAGAGTGAGCCAAAGCCAGAGTCTGCACAAGGGTCTATGAAGCCTCCCCTGAGCTGCCAGTCCCTCCCCATGCAGCTTAGCATCTGACCTCACCTCAACAACTCTCCACTCAGCTCCCTCTACTTGCCCCCCGACACTTCCCTGCTCTTCCTCGAGCATGCCCAGGGAGCCCCTGCCCAACAGCTATCTCCTCTGCCTGGAACACTCTTCACCAAAGGTCTGCTTGGCTGACTCTATCACCTTTATCAAGTCTTTGTTCAAATTTCACCTTCTGGTTGAGGCCTACACTGATCATCCTACTTAAAACTGCATCTTCGACCCCACCCTCCAGAATTCCCTTGCCCTGCTCCAACTTGATCTTTTTCCTGCAGCATGTACCAGTTCTGACACACCACGACTTACTATGTCACTGCTTATTATCTCTCTCCCCTCACTAGATTCAAGTTCCATGAGAGCAAGGATCTTTGTCTGCTCTGCTCTCTTTCATATTTCAAAAACCTAGAAAGGTGGTGGGTACACGCAAGGCTCACAATAAATATTTCTCAAATAAGTGAATGATGATGGACTGCAAAGACAAGATAGATAATGGGTTGTGTACAATTCCCAGCAGGAAAACCATAATCTATTTCTTGTTCTGCTGAGAATTAGCCTAGAGACAAGGACCTTCATTTTACACATGAGAAAATTCAGGCCCAGCCTCTGGAAGACTGTGGTTTCCAGCCTTTACCAAGGACACTTTCCCTACCCCACACTGTGCTACTTTATGATGGCTTCAGAGTGTGTGTGTGTGTGTGTGTGTGTGTGTGTGTGTGTGTGTGTGTGTGTGACAGAGAGAGAGTGCATGAGGGAGAGAGAGTGTGTGTGTGATGTGAGAGAGGAAGAGTGTGTGTGAGTGTGTGACATACAGAGAAAAAGAGTGTATGTGAGAGCGAGAGAGATTTTGTGTTTGTGGGTGGCGGGCGAGGTCTGTCTGCCTTGTCCAAAGGAGAGTATTCATGGTTTAAGGACCGTGCCTGTCTATAGAGAAGACTCCACATAACAAGGATGCTCAGAGGAAACATGAAATATGCTCTTTCATTCCCATCCCTTTTTTCCTTAAGAAATAGGAACGACAAGAAATCAACTCCCCATGTTGCCATCATCAGCACTGCACATCTGTGAGCACCACATTGCTACCTTTGCCTTCCCTCCATCCTGTACTACAGATGAATGCTTCATGCTTCTATCTTAAGACACCTTCTACAGGTATTTATTGAATCCCATTCCCTCAATGGCTTTCTTCCAACAATTTTTTCTCCTTCCTAGATTACTGCAGTTAACATACAAACATCCTGAAACATCAACCACTGTTAAAAAGAAAACCCTCCCTACCCTGATACACAGGCCCCAGGTACTGCCCAGTTGTTGGTTTGCCCCACAGCAGAGCTCCTCAGGATCTCCTCGGCTGCCTCCACTCACATTTCCCCATTCTCTCATCAGCCCACTCCCATCAGGCTTCCATTCCGCCACCATATGAAATT
Source organism: Macaca mulatta (assembly GCF_049350105.2). Classification (NCBI taxonomy): domain Eukaryota; kingdom Metazoa; phylum Chordata; class Mammalia; order Primates; family Cercopithecidae; genus Macaca; species Macaca mulatta. The sequence goes on from NC_133408.1 coordinate 106,720,612, forward strand.
GCCTCTTCTCATCCCAACGACTTCCATGTTGCCAGATCTGAGGGTTAGCCTCCGTCTTTATTTTCGGGTCCTACATCAGGATGGGACAGAGTTGAGCTCTTCCTCCTCCTTGAAATTCCTTCTTTATTGGTTTCCAGGGCATCACTCTCTCTTTTTCAGCATCCTGTGCAGGATTTTCCTCTTCTCCCTGACCTAGGGAGGATTTTGAGGCTAGTTTTTGGGCCTCTTTTCTATCTATAATTCCTACATGTTCTTAATTATATGCCTCTAAATACCATACATGCGTGCATGAATCTCAATTCTCTGCTACTTACCTGGATTTTGACCCGAACACAAGACACAGGTGCAATTCTAGTCTACTCAAAATTGTCCCTTAGGACGAGCATCTCTAACTAACTTGTCCAAAAGCAAACCTTTTTTTTCCCCTACAAAATCTGCTCACCACAGTCTTCCTCATATCTGCCCTCATATTAAAGGGCAACTCCAGTCCAGTCCAATCACTCAGACCAAAAACCTTGAAATCATCCTTCTCTCTCCTCTGAGTCCTCAAAGCAAATTCTGCTGGCCCTGCCTTCAAAATATATGCAGGATATGAACTGCCTTGATCGCTAGCACCGTGACCCAAGGCAGCATCATTTCTCACCTGGATTATTAGCGTAGGCTCTGAAGAGTCTCCCTGCCAACCACTTCTTTGCTCCCCTGTGGCTTACCCTCCACAGGGAAAGCCTTTGAGCAGAAAGTCTCTGGCTGTTCTTTTTCCCCTTACAGTAAAATCCAAAGTCCTCATAACAGCCTGCTAACCCCACGTAATGTGCCATTAGTCTCTTCTACCTCATCCTCCACTACCACTCCCCTTGCAAATTCTGCTCCCAGTTTGCTGACTGATCCTGGGACAGGACAGGCTGCTCCCGCCTCGAAGTGTCTACACTTTTGCTCTCCAGAATGTCCTTCTCATATCCGTATGCTTTGTTCCCTGTCAGTTCTCTGCAGAAATACTATCTTAGGAAAGAGGCCTGCCCAACCACCCTACCCCCAAGCGACTCCTTATTCCACCTGCTCGGCTCTATTTTTCATCACTACTCCTAACACAACTGACATATTATCTATTTGTTCATTTCTCTTGCTAACTTCCTCTGACTAGAGTGTAAGCTCCATGAAATAAAGGATTTTGGCTGGGGAGGGGGGGCTTTTTTGTTTGCTTTTATTTTCCTGCCTTCTGCATTTTGTGTTTTTTTTTTTTTTTTTTTCTGTTTTTCCTTGAATTCACAACCCTAGATTAGTGCCTGTTACTGTTTTAGGAACTCAAATTTTTGTTAAAAGGAGAGTAATTATTGTTGTCATCCTTAGGAGATGGTTGAGAGGGTTCCTTGAGATGACCTAAGCAAGGTGTTTGTTTGGCACATACAAGGCAGTCAACAAACAGTGGTAGCTATTAGGAGCATCCAAAAGAGGACGCAACTGTGACAAGGTAAAGATTCTATCACTAGCCTTTCTGTTTCATCAACACATCTCACATTCTGATCTCTTCCCTCAGAAATGAGAGTAGTGAGGGCTACAGAAATTGTAGGCAAGTAACACAAATTCTCCCATTTCGAATGCCTAATAAAACCATTCATGAAGTTCTTTCAGGCTTGATAAAAGAGTCCCACATTATTAGGTTAAGTATTTTTGCTCTTCTCTGAACTCAATGAAAAGATCCATAAATCTTGAAAGCTTAAAAGCCGTTACCTCAACCAAGTTGTGGATCTTGCAGCCATCTTCTTGGATTAACTTGTATTTTTTTGTAAACAAATCACCCTTGTCCTCCAAGGTGAAGGCCACCTCTCGTCTGTGCTCTCTCCTGGGAGGTAGCACGCACCCGGCCCAGGCCCTCATGGTCTGCTGGATCAACTTCACGTTGCTCTGCGTGCGCTCAACTCTGTGCTCCAACTCGGACGTGGCCTCCCTCACCCTCTCGATGTAGCCCCAGCAGTCATCCTGCCACGTCAGCCACATTGTGGCTGCTGTCAGCTGCTCATCAATAGCCCTCAGCTCATCTTCAATCAGAGGGTATTCAACTTCCAGGAGCGTCTGTTTGAGCTTATTATACCCTTGCACAAGAAGGTCAAGATTTCCAATGTACTGAGCAAAGAAAACAACAAAACAAAAAGTGCCAAATATGTTAGCTATTTTCTCTGTCTTAAAGGCGTAAAAATGTCATATAGGTCTATATAATAATTACAATTCAAAATATTTATATTCATAATAGGCCCTAGTATCTTTTTTTTTTTTTTTTTAACAAAAAACACAAACCTTTAAAATAGTGTTCCTTTTATTGAAGATGGCTAAAGCTGAATCTGGTATGTCTTGTTTCTTCAACATCAGAAGATATTTCACTTCTCTCAATATAGCCACTAGCTATTAAAACAACAATTATTAAAATTATCGCATATTTTAATAATGTCACTCTATTTTAACTCAAGTTTAACTTGAAACACTTAGGATGTTATCCAAGGATTACTATATTTCCAAATCAACAAGGTAAATGGGCTTTTGTTTCATATATTTTTTAAAAACAAATATCATACATTCCATAATATAGTAAAGGTATATGAATTATCCCTAAAACCTCTCAAGAAATTAGTTTCTATAAATTGGTTTTATGAAATTAGAAAGTAGAAGGAATCCTCAGTTTACTGTGTCATATATTTAGGTATGTGTGCTGAGTTTTACTAACAAAATAAAGTCAGTTATTCTCTGTATATGTTTTAGGGAAACAGATCAGAATTCGGGTACAGAGTATGCTTATCCAACTCAGTGAGGCTAACTTTCCCACTTCCTAGGCATGCATATGGACTGTCATGAGAGACTCCAGGTAATCACTAAGAGTGAATGTATAATCTTCACCCCCTAAAAATCCAGCCAGATGTTTAAGGCATTTTGTGTTTTGTCATGGAAATTACAAATAGATAGTCTTATAAGCTTGCCCCTTACCCTAAAGCATATCCATGGTGGTAAACAGAAAAGAAAGCTTATTTTGTGTCTCATGTCTAGCAAGCTGCCAGACTTGGAGATTGATTGTTTAAAAAATATACAATGCGTATACATATGTACATGTACATCTAGTATTTAAATATTTGCACATATAATTATATACACATACACATATATGAATGGTAACAAAGTCCCATTGTTACATAACATGTAATGAAATTATGAGAAAATGAATCGAGAAAATATATGAAATTTCCTTTGTTACATGATTTACCATGCAGTAACAAAAGACCTGTTTAATAAATAAAATATTCATCCTGGATATTATTTAACTGTTAATATTTTTATATTGTTTTATGTTTTTTAAAATTACCATCAATTTAATTACCATATACAAGCTTACTGTCCCTTTGAAAGAAATGACGATAAGTTAAAATTTACCAGTGCTCATCAAAAATGTGACATGTCTTTCATTCCGTGTATTCTGTTGATTCCCCAAATCTTAACTTATATGATGAAATTTTAACGAAAACACTGGTGTATGTTATGAATATATTTAAGTCAGAAACTATCTGGTAAAGACAAATGATTCAATTCAGTTGAGCTATCATTTACTAAGTGTAACCAAGCACCAGACACTAAACTAGAGAAACAGAGTACAAAGATGCAATGAAATGGATGCTACTCTCGGTGGCTCATTATCTAGTGAGGGTAGAGTGGTAAAGAAATAATTACAATACAAATTAATAGAGTAATGAGTAGAATTTGAGAAATCTCTACAACAAAGACCTACAAGAAATTGTTTACAGTTATAGCCCTCGCAACTCTGACATTTTCCCAAATGTAAATTACAAATGACTGGAAATACCAGAAACATGCTTATAATAAAAATGGCACTTATAAATCATCTTAAAAAATGAAATCCCTACCTTTGGGTCAAAATTGACACAGAGAAGACCATTTATGGCACTGAATTTAACCAAGGGTTGATTCAAATTGAATTCACAGATTTCATCCACATTACTTTTCCATTCATTATAGACATGATTTTCAAATTGATCAAGCAAAGTGGTCATTTCAACATACTTTTGATAAACTAAGGCATTATCAGGATTGCCCAAAAATCTGTAGGAATAAGGTTTTTCTACTGGTTTATACATATATTAGATAGATTTCAGCTTAATAATTGTATAGTAATACAATACACAATATAAAATATATAAAATATGATAATGCACTATAAACAACCAGGAAGAGAAACAGTCAAGACTAAATTATGCCTATGAATTGCTTTTGCTTTAAAAGATAAAGTTATAAGATGAATGAAACTCAAGATGTTACTAAATGTTGATAGCAACAAGCTACTGGCTCCTACGAAGAGAAGAAAAACGCAAAAAGACTGCATAATAAAAGCAGTGTTACTTATTGGAAAAAGGAAAAACAATAACAGCAAGAAACTCCAAACATGGTGGGTGGAAAGGACAAGTGAAAAGAAAAAAGGTCCAGAAAACATGTAAGCATATGAAATTCTAAGAGTCCCATTATAAATATTCCAAAACCATGGGAATGAATCCCTCTCCACAAACCCAACCAGTGAGAGAAGTGAACAGGGCAATGGCTTCCTAAGTGCTAATATGAACAGCTCACTCTCTTATATAAAACGTCACCCATACCATTAGAATAATTTGCCATGACCTAAGCTTAACTACTTACAGATAACGGAGAGATGCAAAGTTTGACCAAAACATTTGAAGTCGTTGGAGGACCTGTTGGGCCCATCTGATATTTCCTGAGGTAAATGGCATGTTCTTGTTAAGAACTACATGTCCACGTTCAATCTGCAAGTTGATATTTTGGTGAAGAGGAAAAAAGGGAACATTCAGTCAGAATGGTTTCCAACCTTGTAACCAATTGTTCATTTTAGTATTTTTACAGTAGTATAAAACATATGTGTTTAATCACTTGATTACTACAAGAGTTACAGTCCTAAAGCAAGTTTACCATCTCCATGAGGAAACCAGTTAAATAAAAGCACAAAAAGGTAGTGCCTATATCTAGTCTTTAGATATAATCACAGAGTTCTAGTTGATGGTCATTATCTACAAAAATGATGCTGTGAATGTGTCCAACCTTATCCACCACTTACCTGTTTCATGTGTTCGTTATACAGTTGCTTACACACATCCAGCTCTGTATTAAACATATGCACTAGTGTGCTGTAATGTAGGCTGAAAATTTCCATGACAACTGGCTTCTGTAGAAAATTTCCAAATACGGTCAAAAGCTATAAAAATCAAAGTTAAGGCAACGTTAAGCACTATGAGTTTTTAACACAAATACCCAGCTCACAATGTCCCCCTTCAAATCTCTTACATGACTAGTTTAGAATCTTAAAAGTATCCTGTGATGCTTCAAAATGTAAAATGTATTTTTTGCATCTCCCTAAAATTTCTGTACATCCAATAAACCAATTCTAGATGTAAAATAATTTCCCTTTCTCAGCAGAAAGGAACCATTGTCTGTCTGCACTTTCTCCTCACAGCTAATATTATTTCCTGTTGGGTGGCAGGTAACGTTTCAGAAGACGCTTTGCAGACACAAGAATAGAAACAAGATTCATGTGCTTGTTATTGTTCTTCCCTCCTACATATGTATTCTTTAGATATAAATATCCATATATCCATATTGAGGCCCTCTAGGTCACAGCATGAATAATTATACCAGATGTGCCAGTCACCATGGACGCATGCCTATGGCCCCTGGTACATCCACGTGACCCAGCCACCCCCAACAGTGTCCTGGGGCTACAGTGGTGACTGTTAAAAGGACAACCACTCCACAGGTGGACGACTCCTTTGACATGAATGTCCTGGCTCAAATCAATGCCTTGAGCTAATCAGATTCTTTCTCAGAGTCAGGGCCTGGCTGAATCCATGCTGGCTAAAATTATCAGTGAGCAGAAACTACTAGCAAGCAGAGGAAGCCAACTGATTGTGGGACAGCAGAAAGCAGACACACAGACTGAACAGGATCACATCACCAGCAAAGCAGGAGTGAAGTCTCACAAGCTCCTCTTGTTCAGTCAATGGAGTCCCCTAGATTTCAAACTTACCTTCACTGCCAGTGTTCACAAAGCTTAGTTATCCAGTGAGTCTGATTTTGGATTCCCATTAGTCTCTTGTTTACTACCCAGTGTGGATTCTTTTGTGTGCTAGCATAAAATAGCTCTTTCCTTGCAAGCAAAATGACATTTATTTGTATATAAATTTGTATAAAACAAATTTTATTTGTATATAACCAATGTTTCTATAGTGCTATGTCCCAGGAACTATACGTCAAGGGCCTTAAAAGTGCTGTTATTATACACTCCAGGTGAGGAAACTGAGTTACAAGGAGGGAACGATTTTCCCAAATAACAGCTAGTGGCGGAGCTGGGATTTGAAACCAGACAGTCTAGCATTTGGGTTTCTGTTTCACTGTGTAGCTTCTCATCAGCTAATATGCCATTGAAAGTTATATCATTTTGTCATCTGATCATTCTGTGTGGGCTTCATAATACGTTAGTTACTAAGCCTGTCATATAGATATTTTCTTTGAAAGAAGACATATCAAAACAACTAAGTATATTTACAGTGGCAGATAAACTGTATCCAAGGTCATGCCTTGTTTAGCAATATGGCAAAGGAGGGGGCTTTGTTCTTTTTAAGGAAATAATAGATGTTCCCTAAAATGTGTTTCACTTAAAAAACAGCTTTATAATAAAAATTTGCAAATATTTCCATAAACTACATTCACTGAAAATAAAATTACCTTGAAAAAATTATAGAAACTAAAATGTAACTATAACTATACCTTAGGGGTCAATTTAGACAAACACATTCTGACTTTTTCTGGTAACATCAATTATAACTGCCGTAGAAACTGCTAAATATTTTTAAATCTACTACTCAGCTGCTACCTAGCAAAACGTAACTGATTAACTTTCTTCCCACAGTCATTTTTTTGTTGAGTTTGGGTTTCAAATAAAATTTCTAAAGTAAACATTGTCTCATATCAAAAAAGTATACCCCAACAAGAATTTATAAGTATATTTATTTCACAACATTATTTTTTAAACACTTATCATATTGACCACAATGGAAAGAACAGTAGAAGTTTCCTAGCTACATCATATCTTGCCTACCAGCTTAGCGGTCCTTAACTCCAAGTTTTCAAGAGGAAAATATTCTGAGGCGAGGTTGTAAAGCCAAAAAGTAGTAGGAAAAGTCTCAAAGTTTTAGGCAGTATACATTATTGTAATTGTTTGTCATCCAAAATGTATAAAAATTACCCTCCAGGAGGAGAGTAAAGGTCATTTCAAGCTCTTGCTTCTTTGTTCACAGTAAAACTAAAAGCTATTTTATGAAGAGTAGGGATGTTTTCTTTCACATTGACTTCAGGACTAAAGAGTAATTCCTACCACATGCTGCTCTTTCCAAATATCCCATCTGAGATCTGCAAGGTTTGCCTTAATTTTGCTCCACTTCTTTCATTGCATAATACAGCTTTTCATAACACTATTGCCATTGTTCAGTGTAGTACATATTTATATTTTTCCTAGGTGTGCCACTATCAATGATTTTTAAAAATCCGTGGCCACCTAAACCACATACACTTCATATTTTAATAGTTTTCAAAGCTGAAGTCCTTTCTAGACAAATTTTTTTTTTTTTTTACACACTTCGGTTTGCTTTCGTGTAAATTTTAGAGAGCCATTCAGTAGTATTTGTTTTTGTTTTTTGGTGAGCACGGCTAGCACTTTAGATTTTGAAGTACTATACTTTTATATTAGAGTAGAACAGCCCTCAGTCCCAGTGCCCTTCCTGGCCACGTCTTTGACAATAGCAGGTATTGTAACAGTAGTCTTCAGAGAACAGTCTACAGATATTTTTCTTCCCAGGGACTAACAGTAAACGGTCAGAGCTCATCATCCTATCCCTATAGGTGAAATATTTTTCTCTGTAAGTACACACCCTTGTAATTTCTTCCTCTGCCATTACACTTGCAGCAGTTTACCCTCATCAGTATGTTATTTCATTACTTGAACTACCAGTCAGTCCACCTCACCTCAAGTAGTTATTAAATGCCACTTTGTACAAGTCACCATGGAAGGCAATCTACACAGAAGCTGTAAGATGATGCCACACCTCCGCCAAGCTTATGACAGTAGGATCTCATATTTGTTCAGTAAACAGGTCAAATATGTGAAAAGTTAAAGAAAAAAACCTTTTACCTAACAGATTAAATTGTTTAGAAAAAAATTAACTGGCAGCTACTATAACAGAATTCATATTAATGGTTGTGAGAAAGAGAGACTTGAACTGAAAATGGCAGGAGCCTCTGTAATTGAGATTTCATTCTACATTCTTTTTTTGGTTATTTATAAAAGCATGAAAGAAAACTAGTTCCAGTAGCAAAGAATATGATAGACTATCACACAGACATTTAAAAAAATAATAGTTGAATTCTGTTATAAAGGCAAGAAAAAATTGTATGACTCTTTGTTAAGTGAAGATTACAGTAGAGGATGAAAATATAATGTCATTTTTGTCAAAGAGAAACAAGTATGCATATCTAGACAAAAAATAGTGGCAGTATTAAATATAATAATTATATATGACTATTATAAATGTTAGATATGAGATATTAGATTACAGGTCATTTTATAACAACAGGCTGTATATTGTGGCTGATGGCACCTGAGTTTCACTGAAGAGTTCTTATAAAACAAAGAACTATTTGATGCTCATGAATTCTTTCTTTTTTTAATACTTTAAGTTCTGGGATACATATGCACAATGTGCAGGTTTGTTACATAGGCATACATGTGCCATGGTGGTTTGCTGCACTCATCAACCCATCATCTACATTAGGTATTTCTCCTAATGCTATCCCTCCCCTAGCCCCCAACTCCCTGACAGGCCCCAGTGTGTGATGTTCCCTTTCCTGTGTGCATGTGTTCTCATTGTTTAACTCCCACTTATGAGTGAGAACATGTGGTGTTTGGTTTTCTGTTCCTGTGTTAGTCTGCTGAGAATGATGGTTTCCAGTTTCATCCATGTCCCTGCAAAGGACATGAACTCATCTTTTTTATGGCTGCATAGCATTCCATGGTGTATACGTGCCACATTTTCTTTATCCAGTCTATCATTGATGGGCATTTGGGTTGGTTCCAAGTCTTTGCTATCATGAACAGTGCTGCAATAAACATACTTGTGCATGTGTCTTTATAGAACGATTTATAATCCTTTGTGTATATACCCAGTAATGGGATTGCTGGGTCAAATGGTATTTCTGGTTCTAGATCCTTGAGGAATCACCACACTGTCTTCCACAATGGTTGAACTAATTTGCACTCCCACCAACAGTGTAAAAGCATTCTTATTTCTCCACATCCTCTCTAGCATCTGTTGTTTCCTGACTTTTTAATGATCACCATTCCAACTGGCATGAGGTAATATCTCATTGTGGTTTTGATTTGCATTTCTCTAATGACCAGTGATGATGAAGTTTTTTTCATGTTTCTTGGCCACATAAATGTCTCCTTTTGAGAAGTGTCTGTTCATATCCTTCACCCACTTTCTGATGGGGTATTTTGTTTTCTTGTAAATTTGTTTCAGTTCCTTGTAGATTCTGGATATTAGACCTTTGTCAGATGGATTGCAAAAATTTTCTCCCATTCTGTAGGTTGCCTGTTCACTCTGATGGTAGTTTCTTTTACTGTGCAGATGCATGTTAGTCTAATTAGATCCCATTTGTCAATTTTGGCTTTCGTTGCAATTGCTTTGGTGTTTTAGTCATGAAGTCTTTGCCCATGCCTATGTCTTGAATGGTACTGCCTAGGTTTTCTTCTAGGGGTTTTATAGTTTTAGGTCATCATCCTATCCCTTACATTTAAGTCTTTAATCCATCTTAATTTTTCTATAAGATGTAAGGAAGAGGTCCAGCTTCAGTTTTCTGCATATGGCTAGCCAGTTTTCCCAACACCATTTATTAAATAGGGAATCCTTTCCCCATTGCTTGTTTTTGTCAGGTTTGTCAAAGATCCGATGGTTGTAGATGTGTGGCATTATTTCTGTTCCATTGGTCTACATACCTGGTTTGGTACCAGAACCATACTGTTTTGGTTACTGTAGCCTTGTAGTAGAGTTTGAAGTCAGGTAGCATGATACCTCCAGCTTTGTTCTTTTTGCTTAGGATTGTCTTGGCTACAACGTGCTCTTTCTTGGCTCCATATGAAATTTAAAGTAGTTTTTTCTAATTCGGTGAAGAAAATCAGTGGTAGCTTGATGGCGATAACATTGAATCTATAAATTACTTTGGGCAGTATGGTCATTTTCACCACATTGATTCTTCCCATCCAGATCCTCATGAATTCTTTAGGTTAAAATGCTCAACTGGGGCCTGAGAACGCTGATGGCTTCACCACTGACTAGTCAATTCATTTACAGGTCAAAATCAAACAATATCTTTAAAAAATCTGTGTCTGCTATATTGTTTGACACTGCCATTCTCAATGAATTATACCCATGATTTCTTAGCTCTTTTTCTTCTGATACTGAACCCTCCATCCCTCTTTTGGGATGTTATCTGATTATTAATTTATACTTGATTTGTAATTTTTTTTGTCAAGCAAGTTTTACATGGTGTTCCTATTCCCCATATTATAAGCTTTTCATATGGGGACACTATTGAGATGCTTTTCTTTTATGTAACTCTTAACTGTATTTCATCAATTCTGTGACAAGCATACTTTTATGTTTCAAAATCTCTGCAATTGAAATACATTATGCAATCAATGAAATTATAATTATTTGGCAGCATTTTTTAATTGTTACACAAAATAATGGTGTGTCTGATCATCAGTGATGTCTTATGCCTGGGTAAATACAGTATATAAATTGCTATTTGTTTCAGTCAGAAAAATAAAATAGGCAGATGAACCTAACATATCTAAACAATGGTAAATAAAAGAAATTCCTGAATTAAGGTATTTTTCACTTTTTACTGTGACTTAATTTTGAATCAGTATTTCACTGGCCAGGCCAAATTTTCTGTGAAGATAATGAGAGCTAAAACACTGTGAATGCAAGAAAAAGACAGTAACTAAATGTCCTAAAATCATCTTGTACAAAGTGTCATTATTCATTAGTACATTATTCAAAGTTTATTATTCAGTGAGCTGAATTTGAAGGGAATATGACTAGTTAACCTAGTTAATACTCTACCTGAATGAGAATTCACCCCTTTCATCTAACAGCCTATATTATTCATTAGTGAAACATTTTTTATGATAGCTTCTTCAGAACTAACCTTAAATGCAGCTTCTAAGCCATTGCAGTTAAAGAAAGCTTCACAAATAATTGTCCCAAGCCTTCTGTCAAATTCCAGAGTTTTGGACTTAAATGCCACATAATCACTTTCAAATTCCTGTAAAATTCAAAGTGAAATATTAGTGCATTGGAAAGAATCCAACAGTGAAAATAGCAATCACACAAGCGTGACCTTACTTTAGCTCTCTCTCGCCTTCTGAGTGAATTTATTTTTCATAGCAGGATTCCAGGGAAGATCAAGAAAGAGCTATATCTGACTGACTACAAGTGCCACCTTACAGAATCACTGAAAGCTTAGTACTTTTCCCCTATGCTTTCCCAGTGCTTTTCAGTGGCTCAGGCCCCAACAGCAGTGCTTTGGTCCACGTGCTCACATAGAAGCCTCAGTCTCTCCTCCTTATCCCAATTCATTTTGATTATAAATGAAAAAGTGAAGTTTTTCAGAAAATAAAAAAGAACCTATCCTCATTATAACTTTAGTCCATCTATAAGTTTAAACAGGAAGAGTTTTTGTTTGCTTTTTCACGGAGTTGAAAATCTACATGGAAACACTATTTCTTCAGGTGTAAACTGAAATCCACAGGTAAGAAAACATCATTAGTGATACAGAGGAAACAAATACTCTTACATTTTCCCAGTTTTTTATTAATATGTAGTTAACATCCCTCAGTTTCCTCCTAATACATAACCATGGTTATGTATGAAACGGTGAAAGAATAACTATGATCTTCATAGCATCACAGTTGAGTCTCCAGTAAAGAAATCCCAGGATTTCAGAAACATTTTGGTGCTTTACAGTCAAAAGGCCTCTGAAGTACACACAACAGATTTCTCATAATGAAGGCCTTTGCCACCTCTGTAAACTGAGCCTCCATCTATTAACAGTAATAACAGTAATAGAATAAATGACAGCTAGCATGTAAGTAATTCTGTTCTAAATGTTTCACATGATTAACTCACCTCTTACAACATCTCATGTAGGTAATATTTTTTTCCGCATTATAGGTGACAAAACAAATTCAGAGAAGTTAAACGATTCACCTAAAATCACACCACTGGTAAATGTCAGGGCTGGAATTTAAAGCCAGGCAACCTGGCTCCTGATCCCAGATGCTATGTTTCTTTGAAGGAATATACCTGCTAGGGTCTGAATGTTTTATGTCCTTGAAAAATTTTATTTTGAAATCCTAACCCTTAACACGATGATATCAAGAAGTGGTGCTTTCAAGGGTGACTAGGTAATAAGTGTGGGATCTTCATGAATGGGATCAGTGCCCATATAAAAGAGGCCTGAGAGAGACCCCTCCATCCTTCTGCCAAGTAAGGACACGGCTAGAAAGTGCCATCTGTGAACTAGGATGTAGCCCTCCCCAGACACTGAATCTGTGGGAGCCTTGCTCTTGGACTTCTCAGCCTCTAAAACTCTGAAAAATAATTTTCTGTCATTTACAAGCTACCCGGCTTATCGTATTTTGTTATAGCAACCTAAACAGAGGGCACCTTATGCTGAATTTCACACACGGAAAAGCAGTGTAACAGCAAAGTTCTAGGACACTATGTGTCACACACCACAATGTTATATTTAGCATCAAGAAGAAGTTTCCACTTCTGAATTAGAGCCAAGCAATCTCTTCATTCAAGGCTCATTGGCTAATAAAGTAAACACAACTTCCCAACAAGTTTTAACAAGCCTAACATCCCTCTTCTTAGTATGGTAATAGAGAACATATGGCTTAAGGTCACCAAACATTAATTGAATATTCAGAAATAAGTATCTCAGGGAGAGAAAAATATGCTAGTCTCCCTCCCTGATATCTCTCCCTCACCCCCCTCCCTCCTCACTCACTCATTCCTGAAAACAAATTTAGAACTGCACATGGGCCCTCTCCCTTGGAAAGTCCCACAGAAAATTCATACTTAATTTGTTCAAGTACAAATCTGAACTCGTTATCTTCTCTACAAAGCTGCTCTTCTTTTTATACACCCTAATAGAAACTTGGGCAACCTCCTTGACTTCTCTGTCAAATGCTCTTCTAACTACCTCTGGAGTCTCTCTATTATTCTCCATCTCTCCACTATTCTCCATCTCTCCAGGATGCCCTTGGCCCAGGTCACCATTACTGCTCATCTGGATATCTGTTAACCACTTTCTACTCTTTGCCTCTAGTCTTATCTCTGATTCATCCTCCAATGGCTGACTAAATAATCTTTTTAAAAATAGAAATCTTATCATGTCACTTTCTTATTTAGAATCCTTTAACTCACAATCTTAATTCAGAATTGTCAGTTTCTCAGGATAATGTCCAAAGGTCTTAGCATAATCTATTACATAAGACCCTATGTGGTCTGGATGCCACTTACTGCTAACTATTCTGCCACCTCTCCCAATTTCACACTCTCGGATCCAGCCATGGAGCCTTATCACATTTTGTGTCTCTCTTTCACCCACTTCTCACCTGCTTCATTTCTATTTATGTTACAGGTCTCAGTTTACATTTCACCTCCTCTGGAAAGGAGGCCTATGTAAATGTTCTCAGAGCACTCTGTACTCTTCATACCCCAGCACCGGGCACCCATATGACAACTGCCTATCTACGTTCTCCTTTGGATTCTAATCTCTGAGCGTAACTGCCAGGTTTATTTCTTTTTTCACAATTACAGTACCAATATTTAATAGAGTTCCCAGGACATACTTGTTTCTCAATAAATATGTATTACAGAATAAATGATGTGCTAGTATTATTCAGAAATCATTATAAAAATGTTACTGTATTCTGAAAACTGCATAATTGCCTTTATTAGCATCATGAGAAGCTATTGAAGGGTTGTAATTAGAGAAAAGCCATGGTTTGACTTAGTATCTAAAAGGCACTCAGGCTGCCATGTGGAGAATAAACTAACAAAGCCAAGATGGGGAAGAGGGAGCAGTTTGGAGGCAAGCACAATAATCCAAGTCACAGAAAAGACTTGGAAATACTTTCAAGGCATATCTGAAAGAACTGGATGTTTGTTGTGAGAAAATGAGCAAGATCACAGATGACTCAAAGTTTCTATGTAGCCCATTACATATACCATTTAATGAGTTGGAGAGACAGGCAAGAGTAGGTTTGGGGAGGGATAGGCAGGGGTTTAGATCTGAATGTGATTTTGAGATGTATATGAAATATCTCAGTGGAGACGTTGAGTAGGCAGTTGTGTTTGGCATGTGTTTCTGTGGGTACATAGAAGCCAAGAGTTGAGGCTTGAGAATCTCCACCTAGATTTCAGAGAATGTGTGGAAACACCTGGATGTCTAGGCTGAAGTCAGCTGCAGGAGCACAGCTCTCATGGAGAACCTCTACTAGGGCCGTGTGGGGTTGGAAAAGGGAAATGTGGGGTTGGAGCCCCCACACAGAGTCCCCACTGGGGTACTGCCTAGTGGAGCTATGAGAAGAGCGTCACTGTCCTCCAGATCCCAGAATGGTAGATCCACTGACAGCTTACACCACACACCTGGAAAAGTTGCAGGCACTCGACACCAGCCCATGAAAGCAGTTGTCGGGACTGTATCCTGCAGAGCCACAGGGGTGGAGCTGCCTAAGGCCTTGGAAGCCCACCTCTTGCATCAGCGTGCCCTAGATGTGAGACATACAGTCAAAGGAGATTATTGTGGAGCTTTAAGACATAATGACTGTCTTGCTGGGTTTCAGACTTGCACGGGGCCTGTAGCCCCTTTGTTTTGGTCAATTTCTCCCATTTGGAAGGGGAACATTCACCCAACGCCTGTACCTTCATTGTATCTTGGATAACTAACCTGTTTTTTATTTTACAGGCTCATAGACAGAAGGGACTTACTTTGCCTCAGGTGAGAATCTGGACTGTGGACTTTTGTTTTGATGCTGAAATAAGACTGGGGGACTGTTGAGAAGGGATCATTTTATTTTGCAATATGAAGAAGGGTATGAGATTTGAGAGGGGCCAGGGGTGGACTGATATGGTTTGGATTTGTATCCCTGCCCAAATCTCATGACAAATTGGAAGAAGGGCCTGGTGGGAGGTGACTGGATCATGGAGCATGACTTTCCTCTGTTGTTCTCATGACAGTGAGTTTTCATGAGATTTGATGGTTGAAAAGTATGTGGCACTTCCCCCTTTGCTCTCTCTCTTTAAACACTATGTGAAGAAGGTCCTTGCTTCCCCTTCATCTTCCAACATGATTGTAAGTTTCCTGGGGCCTCCCAGTCATGCTTTCTGTTAAGTCTGTGGAACTGTGAGTCAATTAAACAACTTTCCTTCATAAATTACCCAGTCTCAGGTAGTTCTTTGTAGCAATGTGAAAATGGACTAATACACTACTTTAAAATATTTTTCAAGTAATTCCAAAATCTCTATTATATTGGCATTGGCATCTAATGATTGTCTTTTTTTCACTCAGTTGAGATCTTCCTGGTTCTTGGTATACTAACTGATATTCTACTGAAATTTCATATTATTATAAGACTCTGACTCTTATTTAAACCTTTTGTTTTTGCTGACTTTCTCTGATACTGCTCCAGCCTCATTATAATAAAGTAGAGACAGTCCAGGTTCTCCACTTGGCATCTATTCATCCCCAAGGGTGGGCAGGGCTCCTTGTTACAGCTGGGCTGGGACTTCCAGTTCCCCATGTGGTCTCTACTGATGCCACAAGTACAGGTGGCCTTGTTACCACTTGACCTCAGGGTGATAGTCTGGACTCTCCATCAGGTTTGCTCCAACATCAGGCTGGGTGAAGAAGGAAATCCAGGGTTCCCACATGGTCTCCAGACACCATAGAGAATGAAGTTAATTCCTGGCCAGGAGGAATGAAAATCATGGCTTCTTATGTAGTCATCTCTGACACCACCCCAGCAAGGGTGGGAGTTGGAGCATTTTCAGACAGACAGGGTGTAAGTCTAGGTTCCCCATTCACCTTTTCCTGGCAAGGGGAGGGGTGGGGCACAGTTTCTTCTGTGGTGTTTGGCTAGAGTGGAGAGATTATGGTTTGACAGATCTTCTTTTGTGCTAAGTTCTCTCCTTCTTGAGCCTTTGGCTAGGGAGAGATCAGGCTTTTACTGGCCTTTTTTTCTGGTCTGTGCCCACTGGCATTTCCTGGTTGCCAGTGTTTTCAGCTCCAAGTCTGTTACTTCCGGCAACAGGAAAATCCAGGGAACTCATCACGTTGTTGTTTCTTGAGTCCCAATATCCTTAGCCACTCTGCCTTTTTATTTTCACCTTTCAGATTCTTCTTATGTCTGTTTTATATATAATGGCCAGTGGATTTTTTTGTCTTTTTTTTGGCTCAGATACTGTTATTTCATTTCAGAAATAAGTAACACATATAGACACATTTCTCTTCCTGCCTGCCCAGAAAACCACTACCCCAAAGTAAGTTTCAATCTTTCCCATGTATGTTTTTATACTTTTGTTATAAACATCATAATATATATACATAAGTGTGCATTGAACACTTTTTCTTTACATTTCCTTGAAATACACTTAAGAATTCTTTCTTAATTGCTTACAGCACAAAGACCAGGCCTTCACGAGTAAGCTGAAATAGAGCACTGACACTAATATTAGACTAATTTATGCCCACAAAATGCTTTGGCCTAAAATATTCTAAGAAGCAAGGAGAACATCTGTCTTACCTCAAAAGAGCTGTTTATAAGCACAATCTCTCACTTACTTGCTTGATAGGGTCTTGGCTTAAGCCCCAGAAAGGATCAAACACATCATCCATACCCTCTATCAGAGTTTACATCTTTCAAGAGGGTCTTGAGTCAGTATTAATATCTTCTGGGATCTCAGATCTTGGCTTCCTTTTATCTCCTCTCCCCTACAACTCCAAGAACAGTCCCTTAAACCAACTTGGTGCTTCCTTTCTGGGCTTCCTGCAATAGACATTTTCAAGGGCTGTTTGTGGCCGCCAAGCTTGCTGAGGCCTTTCGGGCAGGCAAGGAAGACACATTCTTGGAATATGTATCAATCCTATACAAGATGAATTGCTGTCCTTCTTGGGTAATTACCTTCCCACCAAGCAGCTGTTTGGTCTCCTCAAGGGATAATATCATGTCGGAGCCTCAGAGTTAATCTCCATTGCCAGCAGGTAGGATAATCAGCAGCAACAAGAGCTAGAGGAGTCTCGGTCACAGGTGAACCATGCTATTGTATAATGGCCAGTGTTTTAGTTGCACTTAGTGGGAGGAATAGGGAAAAGTACATCTCCCTCTTTCCAGAAGCAGACATTTCTAGTAAAATTTTAAACAATGATATCTACTAAACAACATTTTAAAATAAATAAGACAAACTTTCGTATACAAAACTGATGGAATGTGCAGTTGTTTTAAGATGAGCAATGCTATTGTAGTGATACAGAATGACTGTCAAAATATAGTAAGTGATAAAAGCAAGGTATAAATGCTATTAATGCAAAAGCAGAAAACAATGTATATGCCAGTGCATGCACCAAATATCTCTGGAACATCATATAAGAAATTTTTAATAGAGATGCCTTTGGGGAGGACAAATGGAAGACTAGGGAAAAGGCTATAGGGTGAGAAAAAGAGGACCAAGTTTTTACAAATGTTACCTTTCCAAAAGAATTACTAAGGAAGGTTGCTAAATAATTCATTTCATCTTGAATAATATGCAGGCAAAACATGGAAATACTGTGTATGACTAATAAAGATGAAATCTGTATAATTAAAATGAGAAAACACTACATAAAGTAATAGCAAAGGAATAGTTCAGTGGGTGACAGCAGAACAATAGACTCGTTCTAGGAAACAGAATACAACCTAGTACAGGTGAACTAAATAACTACTTTTAAAATGTATTTTAGATTCTGATATCATGGTGAGCTAGGCACCTGAATAAAGCTTCCCACTGAAAATCAGCAGAAAAACAGGCACAGCTACCTGGATCCCTCCATCTCCGGGCACGGGTCCTCAGGTGAGTTCCCCCAGATGAACTTATTCCTTTCATTTCAATGAGGACACAACAAGCAAGATAAATACTAACAGGGTGGTGCAGTGAAAAGAATGCAGAGGTTGGGCGTGGTGGCTCATGCCTGTAATCCCAGCACTTTTGGAGGCCGAGGCAGGTGGATCACTTGAGGCCAGGAGTTTAAGACCAGCCTGGCCAACATGGTGAAACCCCATCTCTATTAAAAATACAAAAGTTAGTTGGGCGTGGTAGCACACTCCTGTAATCCCAGCTACTCAGGAGGCTGAGGCAGGAGAATCATTTGAACCTGGGAGGCAGAGGTTGCAATGAGCCGAGATCATGCCACTGCACTCCAACCAGGGTGCAGGGTGACAGAGTGAGACTGTCTCAAAAAAAAAAAAAAAAAAAAAAAAAAAAAAAGCAAGCCCGGGTGCAGTGGCTCACGCTTCTAATCTCAGCACTTTGGGAGGCCAAGGCGAGTGGATCACCTGAGGTCAGGAGTTTGAGACCAACCTGGCCAACCTGGCCAATATGGCGAAACCCTGTCTCTACTAAAAGTACAAAAAAATTACCTGGGCATGGTGGTGCGTGCCTGTAATCCCAGCTACTCAGAAGGCTGAGGCAGGAGAATCACTTGAAGCTGGGAGGCGGAGGTTGGAGTGAGCTGAGATCACACCATTGCACTCCAGCCTGGGCGACAGAGTGAGACTCTCTCTTAAAAAAAAAAAAAAAAAAAAAAAAAAAAAAAAAAGGAAGGAAGGGAGGGAGGGAAAATAAAAGTATGCAGGGATTGTGGTTGAGAGTTCTGGATTCAAACTTCCATTCCACCAACTGGAAACTATAATCTCAGATAATTTAGTGAAACTGTCATTTGCCTAGGGGACCACTCTCTGGGTTATAGTGAGAATTAAGCAGGTATATAATGTGGGAAAACTCTGGCACCATGCCTGGCACCCAGCATTGTTCCGTAAATATTAATTGGCTCTCATTAGCAGAGACTAAGTGGAGACAAGAGGTTACCCTCAACAAGAATAGCGACCATCTTTGCTTAGGTATCTGAGGGATTTCATCAAGAAACACCATAGAATGACAGCAAAATTACTGAGTCTAATATTGCTGGACTAACTGTTCAACATCAATTATGAAAAAAGCAAGTTTCTTCTCATAATTGTCTAGATTTCAAACAGTCCCCTAAGAAGATGTCAAAGAAAATACCTAAAGTAACATTCAGCAATTGAGAAACCCAAAACCATTTTTGTGGGTACACCTGATAAAATCCCCACATTCTGTAAATGGACCACAGCAGCAAACCTTTTGGTACAGCAAAGCTCAAAGCCTGATTAATAGGCTTGAGATTGATAAGAAGACAAATAAACAACAGCATTTCAAACAGCAAATTACCAGCGATCATTTCTTTAATTTACTGGAACATATTTAAACCATGTATATACCAAAGGGTAGAATGGCTGACCCTGACACACTTCCCTGTTACATAAGCACTAGTCTAGTCAGAGGGGATGGAGCAGCAGCAGTAACATGGGGCTGTATGCAATGGGAGGGGAAGGGCAGGGTTTGGGCATGTATTCATATGTACATACAAATACATGCATACACTAGGTTGGAAGTTGTTTGTTGAAATAACGTCTCAAAAATTACCAACTGATTTCATCATGAAGTCAAAGTACAGGGAACTCAGCTAAAAAGCACCAAAATGAACAGTTTATTAAGCAAAAATATACGATAAATGCAGTATTTTAAAGTAACAATGAGAGCCAAGACATGTTTTTTAAAAAAGCAATGGTCGTCTTCAACGTAAGTATGCCGATTAAGTTAACTTTTAGTTAATTCACGTTTTAATTTTAGGGAATGACCAAACTCAAGGAGCTTCTACACTCTAAGGCAAGAATCAGCCAGGAGGATGAAGGGAACTTCAGGGGAAGGTTTTGATGTCTCCAACCAGACTGAAGATCAGAGGTAAACACTGCCCACCTTCTCTGCAAAATAGAAGGGGCTTCCAAAATACAAATACCAAGCAGGTATACACCTCAAGAGCAAATGACTTTTCTATTCCTACATGTTTGTGGCTGTGCAGGCCTTAGGCAGAGACAGGAGTAAAATCAGGACCTTTGGCATTGCCAAGGCAGTGACGTCAATCAAACCTGGCCACATTCTCTAATTCTGGCACTCTGAAAACTTGCCAGTCTTTGCAGTTGTAACAAAATCAAGACTCTCTTGCTATTCAAATGTCCCCAAGGATCTTGTGCAGGCTCAGTCTCACACTCCTCCTCCACTAGCTCATTCAGCGGGGCTAACCTAGAGGCTCTCTGAAGAATCCCATTCTGTACATATTTATTGAATGCCTTCCAAGTGCCAGGCATCTTACAAGGCTTTGGGGATGAGCTCACTCAAATTATTCATCACCATGATCCTATATTCCTCATACACTTTCACAAACTGTAGGACGCTGGTTTAGCAAAGAGTCACCCACTAGAGCAGTGTCCTACCATTCACTCCACTTTCCAAAACTGACTACAATTCAGAGGGCTTAAGTTTGCTAACTACATCCTTATAAAGCTATCATACTGCACTCGTACATCAAAGAATCGATTGTTTGGCCAAATATAAACAACAGTGAATAAACTTACGTATAAAATAATAAGAACATGAGCTAAATCCTCATTCCTTTGGACTTGGGCTTCACTGTTCTTGGCAAACTACTAAAATGAAGCTATTTTTATCCTAGAACTGCAGGGATGCTCACAGGTAGCTCCCTGGCTACTAACATGCTGGAACTGACAGAGCACAGAAGCAGCTTAACTCAGAAAGCTTCCCCCTTTCCTGTGGTTGGAAATACGAAATTATAATCAGCTCTCAAGAATAACAAAAATTGTAAGAAACAACCAACATGCTAATGATACACGTAATGAATGGGGTGAAACCAAGTGTTCAGGTGAAAAAAAAAATAGCCAGTGATTCAAGAAAAGGCTAAAATAAAGCACGTGAGTTACATGGACATCAGATCAAAATGAGTTAGTGTGGAAAGTTTCTGTTTAGTATACACAAACAAGATACAAATCCAGACTGAGGTCTGCAGTTTTATCAGCCATCATTCTGAACTGAAAACGCAAAAGCTTAAGTTCTGATCCCTGATCTACTAACTAAGTAGCTACAAGACTTCAGCAAGTCATTTAACCTCTTCTGGTCCTAGAGATGTTGGAATGGACGGCTCCTATTATTACTGAGACCAATCTTCCTTTTCAGCTATGAAATTATAGGATCCCATGAAATGAAAATGCAAAGGTACAACATTACCATGTTATTGCAATCAGATGGGTCATAAGTGCTCTGTTTAAAAACTTTATAGAGTTCCATAAATTCTTCATTCATCTCATGAACTTGTCCATTTAAAATTGCTCCTTTGGTACCACCGAATTCCAGTCTTTCCAGCTTTTCAAATTCCAAAGTGCTCACAAATATATCCTTTGTAAAAAAACACAGTAAAGACCTTTCCACTACATTGAGCAGCAAAATATTTTAAAGTTTCAAATCAAGAACATTTTCAAGTGTTCAAAATCAATGAGTCAATGGACACTTACGTGACAGAAAATAAATATTAATTATTTAATTAACAAAGTCATTGCTAATTTTTAAAATTACTCTCCCATTTTCATATTTATTAAAAATTAACTCTCACTGGCCAGGTGCAGTGGCTCACGCTTGTAATCCCAGCACTTTGGGAGGCCAAGGCAGGAGGATTGCTTGAGCCCAGGAGTTTGAAACCAACCTGGGCAACAAAGACTCTGTCTCTACGAAACACAAAAAAGTGAACTAGGCATGGTGGCATGCACCTGTAGTCCTAGCTACTTGAGAAGCTGAGGCGGGAGGATCACTTGAACCAAGAGGTCAAGGCTGCAGTGAGCTGTGTTCACACCACTGCACTTAAGCCTGGGTGACAGTATGAGACCCTGTCTCTATAAACAAAAAAAAAGAATCTCTCAGTGTAAGTAACCTCTAATTCACCATAGCTAGACATATAACTCCCCCAGTTTTATATCCTCCTAAATGTAAGTCAGATCCCCAGGTAGTATCCAAAACTCCTGTTTTCATCACCCCATACTTTGCAGTGAGTCAGCTGCTTTACTGAAAGTGAGCCCAGGAAACTGTTAAGGAAGGGATATGTAAGCTGCCCTTCATTAGGTATTTCACATTCAGAGACAGAAGAGGCATTCAGACTCATTTAAGTGATTATGAGAATTCTCAAGACATAAAGCTCTAATTTTGAATGAAATAAAACAAATCTTATATCAATGACAATGTCCAAAATTCTTACAGCTTTACAAAGAAAATAAGGCAATGTCATCAATTTAAACTTTTTTTTAAAAAATCTAAGCCAATAGGCACCATACAAGTGTAAGAGTTTGTGTGTTGTATGTGTTTAATTTACAGAGCACATATTTCCATGTTTTATTTTTACCAGCGGTTTTAATATTTTTATAGTATAGCATATATTCATATACTAAAAAATAGTGTGATAATTTAAATTATCCAATGGGTTTTAGGGTATGAAATAGCAATTTTAAGGATTAAATATATAAAAGGAAAAGTGGATTTATTTACAGAGGATTAGTTTACTGCTTCCTGATTTACAACACTCTTCCAGATTAGTAAATTCTAACAGTCACTGATATATAAAGAGATTTACTTATACTCAGTGTAATAACAGAATCACAAATGAACTTTTAAAAAATCAAAATGAAAGATTTAAAAATTGCCCTTGTATCATCATAGCATTGGCCTGCTGAGCTCCTTATTGAGAATCACTGGGAAAGGAGGCCTCCACCTATGATGTAAAGTAAACCATTCCATGAATCATGTGAAAAGCTATCACCTTTTTGAACCCACCTTCAACATGAATAAGTGCAAGAAAAAAAGAATACCTCTATTTTTATCAAACGATCAAGAAACTTGTCAAATCTGCAAAACACCAGATGAGACTGGAAATCCCATGGTCTCAGCTTACTTCCCATAAAATAGCTTGCCAATTTTTTTCTATAGTTGAAAAAGCAGTTTCTGAAAGTCTTTAAGATGTTAACAGCCACCTGCACCTTTTCCAGTGACTCCTCTATTTCTCCCTTCAAAAGATCCTCAGGTGAAAGGAAAGCTGTTGCCTAGGATTTAACGAAAGGGAACAATGATCAAAACTGTGTTTAATAATTCTTCCCTGTAACTGTCTTTGTTTCGAAGAATCATTTTTAAATGCCAGTATCTAAAGGTGGGCCAGCAATGCTGAAAGAAAGCAAGCACAAATTCTAGAAATTCAGCTACTTGGACTTCGATTACATACTTGTATAAGTTAGAATTTTATACAGGAGACCCTACTATTTCTGGATTTTTACATTCTAGCAAATGACTAAATTGTTGCTAAGCCTCATTATATGACAACTGTCATGTAATTTGCATGAGTGTGCCTGCCAGCAAATATTCTGAACAATCATTTTCTCATATAAAGAATATATAAGCCAGACAAGGAAATCTATCAGAACATGAATTTTTAAAGTACACTCACTTTATCTGGTAGTTCAGGGCCACTTGCAAAGGGAAAGACCTGATTAGGAGTGTGTAACAGTGGAAATTCTTTCAAGTTAGCAAACTTCTCTTCTGGGGGCTTAAGTAACATTACAGGACATACAGTCTAGCTGACATGTCCCACATGAACTAGTTTTGAATAGAGGAAAAGAAAGGAAGAGAAGAGAAGGGTAAAAGAGAAAGAAAAGACTAGAAGATCCATGTGGCACTGGTCAAATTCTCATGGGACCAACCAACACTCCCAACTTCTTCTCTCTTCATATTTGATACCCACATTCAGAATTCCCCTCTTCAAGGACCAAGAACCTGTGCATTCTGAAGGTTCTTTTGTATGCTACCTCTTCCTGATGCATCTTAACCTCATATGAATTATAGGTTTAATTTGTGTGCCTTCAATTTTGTAGTTGCTTAGAAAGTTGTTCAAGATGTCAATGGATAATGTAATGAAAGCCCTGAGTTCAAAATAGCAGAGGGAAGCACTTCTTCCTTAAATGTAGGCATATGACCTTCCATTTCCCATTAATGAAAACAGTTTTACAGGCAATATAGGCTCTGTGCCATGAATTTGTAAGGCAATAAGAAAATCATTCATTTAGTGTCTAAAACCCCTACTGATTAGACTCCTTCCCAATCTATGCTTTTATTTCCCAATCACGTTAGATAGAAAATTAACCTCCACATGAGGGCTGCTATAATAGCAAGTCATTCAGGACAGTGAAGAGAACCACCAGGAATCCCTTAGCAATGTGAATTTTAAAAGAGTTTACACTTTGATATGGTATATGGTGTATTCCATACACCTTTATCTCTATGTATTCTTTATAGTAAATGTATCTTTTTAGGATGCTGAAAAATCTATGGCAAACGACTCCATCTTTTGCTTGAGTGGCCCCTTCTGCTTTAGCAGCCCCCTGTTACCTAATTACTTGTGTTTAAAGTAACGTCCCTAGGACAATCCATGCTTAATGTTTATTCATGTGCTTCCTGGCTGGCCCTCACACAGATGAGACAATCATAGACAAGGAACCTCCTGTTCATACAGACCACTGTTGAGTAAGGCCTCCTAAGACAGGTTATAGTACTTAATGTCCTAAATGAAAACACCCAGTCTGTCTCCTTGCATGGGGAGGCAGAATGTGTGAGGGAAAAAGCATGACCTGAGGCAGGGGCTGGCTGTGATCCTTCTAGGGGCCACGAACTACTTTTGTGATACTAGTTAAGTTGTCTCAGAGGATCTATTTCCTTAGCTGCAAAATGAGGGAAATGAATTAGGTGAATCTCAAAATCCCTTTTAGCTCATAAACTCTAAATTCTTTTCAACTTCTCACAGTACCTGCTCTGGAGCATGCCTAACCACAGCAGCTCTATCATCGCGTACTTAATGGTGCCAGCACAAACAAGCTAAAAGCCACCAGGATTTAGGATGAACTGGTCCCACTTCAGAGGACTTATAAACTAAAATACTGTTAACCAACTTATTTATCAATAAGCTGATCGATTAACCAATTTACCAATGATATTGTTAGTTTGAGGCTTGTCTCTCTGCTGCTGCTTCTCTATTCTTTTGCATGTGTTTTTACGGACTGTTGTTTTAGCTCAATCCTGACAGCTCTACTCCACTACTCAGACTTAAACTCTTCCTCACCTAGGATCTTGTAGGTGACAATGTCTACAACAGATACACCAAGCCATGGAATAGACAAGGCAGTGGCTAGAGTGGTAATGACACACAAGGACCAGGGAGTAGAGTCAGGTTACCAGAGAAGAAAGGCAAGGCATTAAGACCCCATTAGCAAAGCCTGTCTAGCATGCAAGGTGAACAGGTGATGCCTTTTATGTGTCTAGCCTAAATAATGATGTTAGTGGTCACCACTAGAAAACAAGAGAAAAGAAATACATTTGTTTTTAAAGTAACAAAGGGTTTCTGACTCTGACTGGCATTCCAGTCATAGGGTCAGGCATATAATGAAACTGAGTAAAGTAGATCAGAAACGACTGAACAGAGAAGGTCATGGTCATCTAGAAAGCACCTGTTTCACCTAAAGCAGCATTTGAAGCTGTAGTCACTGGCTGCGCCTATGGGGATGGCGCAAGCACTGAGTTTTCACTGGAGGCTGAAATGCTGGCATTTAAATGAGATTTAAGTATTAACAACAATTTTTAAATTAAAAAATATTATACAAAATAAAAACACTGCATTGATCTTTGGGCCAAATGAGCTGATAGCATGTCAGCTTATGACCTCTAATACGTAACATAGGAAGGGTTTGAATTTTCACAAAAACTTGATCAATAAATTCATGAATGCAAAGAACATGTAGGTGACAAGAGGAAATACAATTATAGAAAACATAAAATGTGTAATCACACATATCATGCAAGGTACAAATTTAAAAACATGTTACCACTAGAACACAATAAATGACCCCCAATTTTCTGAAAGATGGCAATGCTCCAAGTTGACAGGTCATAGTGAAACCTTTTACACGTTGATAATAGCAACGTAATTGATATAACCTTTTAGAAAATAATTTTTAAGTATTAAATATTGCCGAAGAGCCATGAAAAGATTGTACCTTTTGACCAACATCAGGAATTTATAGTAAGCCAATTATTCCAGTCAAAAGAGGGGATCTTTGTATAGTTTTCTGCATGTTTGTTATAATCAAGGAAGCTGGAAGCAACTATACAGCAATAACAAAATCATCTTTCAAGAAGTTAGTACAAAATTGTACATATGATAAAATGTATAAATGCTTAATAGAGTGATAAAACTGCAGAACTATTTCCATTGTTCCAACACTATGCAATGAGAATGTTTTACAATTATCATTAGCATATCATGTATTAGGTCACATTCAGACATAAAAAAACTTATTTTAAAATATGGAGCATGGTACAATGGGTGAGAACTCTATTATTGACTTGCTGGGTTGGAAAGTTACTTATCTTCCTAGGCTTCGGGGTTTTTTTCATTATAAAATGAAGCTACTAATAATACCTATGTCATAGTGTTGCTTAACTTTTGAATTTTTGTAAAGGGCTTGGAAAAGCTCCTGAATAAGTATGATATAGTGTTTGTTAAATAACTATATAAAAGTAGTAAAATTGGTGGCTGGTGGCTAGTGCTTCAGGGAACCAGCTATAGATACTGGCTAATTGTTAACTTTTGACTCCTAACATGTTGGGCATATTTACCACAAAGTCTGAAATCTGCTGTTCATAGAATCAAAGGAATCAGGTCAATGAAACCTTTGGATAGAAGCCAGAACTAAGGAACAAGAGAAGCCACATTATTTTATCAGGAACTTGGCAGAATCTGGCTGTTGACACAGAGAAGAAGTCAGAGATGAGAAGTTTACAGGCTTACAGGTAACCAGGACTTACAATAAGTCACCTGTGCTAACAAATAATCCCCTCTGTGATTTATACATTAACAAGGATTTGCAATGAAACAGTTTCAATTATTCTCAAAATGAGAAATAGGTCCCTAAAAAGGGGTTTGGGAGAAGTGGTGGTTATAGTTTTTGACCCTGCAACAGTGATTGTGGTGTTTTACATAGAGACCCAAGCCATTAGGGTCCAGGGAGCCTGTTTAACAAAAGGGCAAAACTGAGTTTGCCCAACAGAGTAATAGAAATTGAACAAAACCAGAGGAGATAATGATAAAATATCGACCTGTTGTTATCTCCTACCAACAGCTGCAACTAGCCTGTAAGTCAACAGTTTGTCAAAAGAACAAAAGGCAACTAACATTTACTGAAACTCGATTAAACACCAAGCAATGCTGGGGATTTCACTTAGGTTATCTTTTAATCCTCGCAATAGCCATGGACTAGGCATTATCCCCACCGACAGATGTGGAAACTGAGGAGTAATTTAACTTCCCTTAAGTGGGTCAATTAGATTCGAATCCAGGTTGGTCTGGGTCCAAAGCCTTTCCCACACACCACTCCATCTTTTCAGAATCAGAGAGAGAAAGAGATGAAAAACACTAACAATGCAACCTCATACTCCAGAAACTCTAAGCTGCAAGTCTGCAGACCTGTTCTCTGGTCTGGCTTTCCTCCTAACTTCTTAGGGAAATTGAGCAAATGACACCATTTTTCCAGTGTTGGTTAATTCATTTGAAAATATCTGAACTGCGTCCCTTCAAATTGACATGTTGAAAGCCTAACTCCCAATGTGACTGTATCTGGATATAGGGTCTTTAGGAGGTAACTGTGATTAAATGAGGTTATAAAGATGGGAACTGAATCCGATAGGACTGTGGTCTTACAAGAAGAAAATGGCCGGCCGGGCGCAGTGGCTCACGCCTGTAATCCCAGCACTTTGGGAGGCTGAGGTGGGCGGATCACGAGATCAGAAGATCCGAGACCATCCTGGCTGACACACTGAAACCCCGTCTCTACTAAAAATACAAAACAATTAGCCGGGCGTGGTGGCGGGCGCCTGTAGTCCCAGCTACTCCGGAGGCTGAGGCAGGAGAATGGCGTGAACCCGGGAGGCGAAGCCTGCAGTGAACTGAGATCCGGCCACTGCACTCCAGCCTGGGTGACAGAGCAGGACTCCGTCTCAAAAAAAAAAAAAAATAATAAATAATAAAATTAAAAATAAATAAAAAAGAGGAAGATGGCCAGGTGAGGACACAGTGAGAAGGCAGCCAGTCATCAGCAAGCCAGGAAGAGGGCCCTCACCAGAACCTGAGCACGCTGGCACTCTCATCTCAGACTTTCAGCCTCTAGAAATACGAGAAAAAATAAATTTCTGACGTTTAACCTACCCAGTCCATAGTACTTTGCTATGGAAGCCTGAGTAGACTAAGACACACCTCCAAATAAGAACCACTGGATTATGTAGCATCCAAGTATCTTTTAGCTCTCAAATTACGTAATACCCTCTGGTACTGTGAGCATGGAAGAATCCACATTCACATAGACAGGATGAGGACACAGAGGGAGCTGGTCCTTTTAACATTTTGCAGGTTGAGTAAGAAATAGAGAAGCAATTACAAAAGAGATTTTAAAAGACCAACAATGAATCAGAAGTTTTTCAATACAATTCTACTACTATATTTTTAGGATTTTCTTTTTGCCAGATGCTCTTAACTTACCACACTTTCCAAAAGGCTTTTATCAGTCAGTGTTTCTGTGAAAACGAAAGGAAGGCTACAAAGAACGTACTACACATCTGTCTTTTACTGGAAGCTGCCTTAAAGCCTTTTGAAGAAAGGTACAGATATTAAACAAACAAAACCCACCAACAACTTGTCCTTTATGTCTGACTTATTTTCATAGCTTTCTGCCGTTTAGGATTAAAAGGTTACTTGGCCTTTGTTACCATAAATGTCCTTTCTCAAAAAAGAAAAAGAAAGATGGTGTTCTTACTGTATACTAGATTATTCTTCACTAGTCTAGTAAAACCTACCTCACAGCAACAATTCTTATTGTTCCTGTTTTTTGATGCTTCATACCTGGTTAATGAAGAGATTACAAAACTCTTGCAATAAAACTATAACCCGAGCAGGGGTGTTATAAAACTTGGAATGACTCCAGATCAGACAGATGGTATGAAATAATGGAGCGATTAATATGCGGGTCTGTGGGAATTCCGTCTCCTGGAGACATTGGATGTGTCTCCTCAGAGGTCTCAGGTAAAGTTCCACATCTTGGGCTTCGAGAAGGGCTGAAAGCAAAGAACCATCATTAACGTGATTCCGGTGTACTATTATTTTTTTCTAAATTCACTTTACATGTAAAAGAGAGCCATGTAAAACAACATGGCCACACTTAAATGTTGTCATAGTTCCCTTTGTATTACTTATCCTACAATCTACACATGAGCAATGTGGAAGACTTTAGACACTGGCCATCTGTAACTCAGTCATTTGGGAGAGCACTGATCTAGTTACCCACATAGCATAAATAAATTGTGATGGAAAAAACAAGGGGAAAATACCCCTGGAGTCTAAAGAAATTTACTCAACCCTGTGGAAACTGTGGGAATAAAACCTCTCTGCAATGTTGTCACTTCATGGCTTGGATTACAAACTTCATCACTAGAATGTTAATTCCTTCTAAGAACTTGGTATAAGCACAATTGAATTGTTTACTCTCTCATTCCGGTTTCCTATGACAGTAACTCATGTAATGACTGAGAAAAATTATATCATTAATAAAGGTTTAAAATTGTTAAGAACAGTGATGAAAGTACTTTGAAACTCGACAGAGGTGAGGTTGTACTACAACACGAATGTACTAAAACTTGAATGAATTATACACTTTAAAATTGTTAATTTATGTTATGTGAATTTTATTTCAATAAAACAAATGTTAAGCATGGTAAATATTTTTTTTCACATGCTATAGAGGGCCAGGTGCAGTGGTCCATGCTTGTAATCCCAGCACTTTGGAAGGATTAGTTGAGTCCAGGAGTTCGAAACCAGCCTGGGCAACATAGCAAGACTTCATCTCTACAAAAAACTTAAAAATTAGCTGCGCATGGTGGCAGCTGCCTGTGGTCCCAGCTCCTCAGGAGGCTGAGGTGGAAGGATCACTTGAGCCTGGGAGGTCGAGGCTGCAGTGAGCCATAATCATACCACTGCACTCCAGCCTGGGCAACAGAGCAAGACCCTGTCTCCAAAAAAGAAAAGGGAAGAAAAAAATCAAACCAAAGAATGCTATAGATATGAAGAAACATTTAAATATTTAACTCTCATTAATGACTGCTTAATCGAATCCAAAGTTTTCTCTTGCTTAGCACTGGTCCTTTTAATATACCCTAAGTGGATTTCCATGATATTCCATTTTGCTCCCAAGGCTACAAATACCCCTGATGAACTGAGAACAAATTTTATTATCAAAGTATGGAACAAGGTCAAGTAAATTCTAGTTTTTGGTGTTAACCCAAAAGACTTGTGTCAAGAACAAAGAAACCCTGCTGAATTTTGTCACCAGGAGTCAAGGACGCACCCAGCCACTTGATGTGTAAACAGTTAATTTGTCTATGTAACAATAAAGCCTGAGAATAAAAAGAATGTTCAGGAATTATTTTCAAGATGTACTCATGTTTCAAAATTAGTATTTTTATCAATGTTTATGTCAACATTAAATAACTGTATCTAGTAGGTAAGTGCCCTGAAATACTAAGTATCCTTAAAATGTGATCAGCATGTCTGGTGACTCCACAATGCCTGAACTATGTCTTTGAGAAGAGCTTTCTTCCTCCAGCTTGACCATCGGTTTGGGCCACTTGTTCTATTGAGAAGTGTTTTATTTCTGTATCTCCAGGCCACACGCACATAAGGCTCAGAGGACCCCGGGATTCATTCCTGCAGAAGCTGCATCCAGAGAAAATTTTCATCCTATGCTAACACAGAAAAAAAAAAAAATGCCAACAGCTTCTATGTATTGAAGCATACTTACTACATGCCCAGTACCTCGTACAGTGTATTATATGCTATCCCTAACCCAGTGGTTCTCCACCAGGAGAAATCTTGCCCCCAGGGGACATTTGGCCATGTCTGGAGACATTTATGATCACCACAACAGGGATGGCGCCAGCAGGTAAAGGCCAGAGATACTGCTAAATATCCTACAATATGTAAGATGGCCCCCCCACAACAAAAAATTATTTAACCCAAAATGTTGATTGTGACAAGATTGAGAAATACTAAATCCACATAGCAATTCTTCAAGGAAGGTGTTAATAGGCCAATACAAACCAGAGGCTTAGCAAATTTAAAATGCTCAGTAAGTGGGGTTGGGACAGGAATTCAGATTTTACAGAGCCCCTGCTGTATATATTCCTCCTTATCTTATGCCTTCTTTTAAACTGAATTCATGCAGAAAACCCTAAAGATGTATTAAAACATATTTGAAGTGAATTTTCAGTATTTCCTAACTTTCCAAATGTCATATGGGAAAAATAAACTTTTTAGTATTAGAGACAAAAGTTACTTGTCCATATTACCTCCAATTTTATTATTTAAAACCTCAGTATCATGTATATCCATAAGTAAATGCTTATCCATGTGCAAAGAAACATGAACAGAAATCAAGGAACTGAGCAGGATTGTCATCTTTGGATGGGGCTGAAACTAGATAGTGGACGGGCAAGGATGGTGAGAAGACTGTCAACTGGATATCATTTTATGATTCCTGGTTTGTAATAAGATGCATGCATTGTCTATTCAAAATTCAACAAGCCCTCCACTCTGTACATTTCATCTTCACCAAAACTTCAATGATGGCTTTGAGTGTTTGCAAGCTAAATAACTGGTGGATATCAAACACACTCAGAGAACTGAACTGGTGAATAACTAGACTCATCATAGCCCAATCTGTTGGCTGGAAAACCTCTATCCGGAGTTTTTTTTCCTCTGCTAAATACTGAAGGCCTCACTCCTCCACAAACAGTCTAATTAAAATTTCAATCTGGAGCCACTTTGGCAGGTATCTACTACATACCAGATAAACTAAAAGTAGTTTAGTATGGGTGGAGAATAAAGTACAAAGGGTGAGATGAATTTATCATCAGAAGAGCCAAGAGCAATCACTCCCCGAACATGGCGGAAGGGTAAATGTCAAGGCCAAGCAGGCAAGGGCTGGATCATGAGCAGATGGTGATATTGATGCCAGGCTGAGGAACAAGAGTCTTACCATTTTCTACAGCCAGAAAAATGTCCTTCAGAGTAGGAAAATAGCTGCTTTGTTTAGCTGTCAGGATCTTAACCATTTTGAGGACAATAGGTGCCTGAAGCTAAGTTAAAGGGAAAAAAAAAACTTTAATAAATATAAACTCGATTACTAAATAATGCATTCTGTAATAAAATATTTAAATTCTATTTCATTCACAAGTGATTCAGTATTTAATACTCAAAGTGAGATCTGGTTTCAAGTTGAAAATAATTTTCAAAATACATTGTTTTCTTAGCCTTGTATTTTATTTTGCATTTAAGTTTTTAAATTTGGATATAATTATATGTGATAGTTTTAATTGAGTGTCAACTTGATTGCATTGAAGGATGCAAAGTATTGTTCCTGGGTGTGTCTGTGAGGGTGTTGCCAAAGGAGATTAACATTTTGAGTCAATGGACTGGGAGAGGCAGACCCACCCTCAATCTGGGTGGGCACCATCTAATCAGCTGCCAGAGCAGCAAGAATAGAGCAGGCAGGCAGAAGATGGAAAAGCATAACTGCTGAGTCTTCTGGCCTTCATCTTTCTCCTATGCTGGATGCTTCCTGCCCTCAAAGATCAGAATCCAAGTTCTTCAGCTTTTGGACTCTTGGACTTACACCAGTGGTTTGCCAGGGGCTCTTGGGCCTTTGGCGACCGACTGAAGCCTGCACTGTGAGCTTCCCTACTTTTGAGGTTTTGGGACTCAGACTGATTCACCACTGGCTTCCTTGCTCCTCAACTTACAGGCGGCCTATTGTAGAAGTTTACCTTGTGATCCTTTTGAGTCAATTCTCCTTAATAAACTCCCTTTCCTATATACATATATGCTATAGTTGTATCCTTCTAGAGAACCTAATACATTATATATGTAAGATATTAATTTTGCCATATGAAATTTGTTTCAGAAAATCTCCAAAAGCCATGTGAATGGATGTCTTAACTTTTAGAACCTTAAGTAAGTAATTTGTATGGCAAGCACCCAGCAGAGGAACCAAAGTTAGTCCTTCAAAGCTGTGTCTCTCTACCAAGCAAGACCTCACTCCTTCCCAAATCAATTAAGTTGACTAATTACATTTTCCAGTCTTCAACATTTCCCTGGGGAAGTACTGCTCTTCCAGGGTATCACAATATTTCCAATCATCTCAAATGCTGTCAAAATATTCTCATAAAGGCAAAGTTACTTTAATGTCAAAAGTGCACACCATACATACAGAACTCTGGATTAAGAAAAGAGGGCAGACCAGTAAATTATACAGTGTGTTAAACCTTTAAAACTATTGGTCATTGCTGCTCAGGAGACTTTGCTAATTTAATTTACAATTTCTAGGGCTATCTACTTACTTGATCATAAATGCATGACAGATTTTCTCTCCTCATCATCCAGAAATCTAGCTCTGCTTGAGGAGACAAGTGAAGACCATTCAACAAAGGCTGCACTGAATCTCTTTCTATAATTTCTTGGATTTGATGTGACCATTCAATAATCACAGATTCAATTGCATGAAGTATTATCCTTTCATTTGACTGTGGTGGCCTACAAACATTAAAATAAAATAATTCAAAGATGAATCATTTTATCCAAAGACACAGATTTTAAAAGTTATTTTAGGCATCCATAAACTAGTTTCCTAAAAATAAATTCTTCAAAATCCATTATGTTTATGTTCTTGAGTTGTGGGGTTATGTTATTCTGTCATTGACATGTCTCCAACCTCAAAAAACACAAAGAATTATATCCCCAAAACCCATTTTACTAAAGGAATACTGCTATTGGCATGGCAATTACTATAGTTTGCTTTTTGTATAATTTGCTTTTTAAAAGCATACTTTGAAAGGAAATAATACACATGGTGTTTCTGCACTTATTTTAAAAATATGATGTAGTTGTAATTCTCTATTTGCTAATGAATTTGCTAGGGGTGTGATATTAAATGGGTATGCTGACTTTCCATTTTATTTTATTATTTGATTTTATTTGTAGAGATGAAATCTCACTATGTTGCCCAGACTAGTCTTGAACTCTTGGTCTCAAGCAACCCTCCCATCTCGGCCTCCAAACTGCTTGGGATTAGAGTCATGAGCCACCATGCTGGCCTGGCTCTCCATTTTAATATCCTGTATATACTGTACTGTTACGTACTTGTTCTCTGAATAATTCTGATCCAGATCAATCTTTCCTGCAACAGTGGGAATTGGTAGAAGAGTTCTTCTAGACATTTTGCCCCTAAAAATATACATCTTATTTTTCATGACTTCTATGTGATATTCCATATCTTGTGAAGTAAAACAGGACCAGGACTTATGGTTGTTCTTATTAGAAAGAACTGGCACTAAAATCTAGAGAAAGAGAAACATTGTTAAAAGCAGTCATATTAATTTACAGAAAATGTGTTCCTTCAAAGATTTTCTTGTCATACAAAATTGGCAACAAGACCGCCCAATTTCATAAATATCATCCAATAATATGAAATCTACAAAGAGAGGACAAAGTCAATGACCCATTTAGACTTAATCAATTAGACATAAATTCTGTCAAAGTGGAATTAGCATACTGCCTGTTCATTCACTTACCCATTTATCAAACATTTGTGGAGATTCCCAATAACTCAAACACTACATGAAATAAGCAGCCATGTCAAGTAAGTAAACTGCCCTCATAATGCAAACTGAGCACACTGGCAGGCACGTTAATGAAAACAATCTTTCTGAATCATATGGAAGCTAGAAGTAAATTAATCTTCTCAAGCCCTGGGTGGCATCCCAGAGGATTAAAGTTTGGATAGTCAGAAACATGTTTATTCAGCCTCATGGACCTTATTCAGAACTTCTTCCACCATGAAATGGGACACATCAATGAAACTATGTGAAAACTCTCAAAAAGTATATTTTCCATTTCCAGAGTCTGGAATATATTATGTAATCAATAAGAGAATGCTGCATTAATGAAGTTGGTCTCTTCTTGCTTTCCCTTGAAGTATCTATTCATTTTAAACTTTTTTTTCATTTTTCTTATATATAATCTATATGTAACCTGACCAATTTATAAACATTTTACTATAAAATTTGAATTAGCCAAAATGCTCAGAAAATGTTTATTCTACCTTTTTAGAGTTTAGTTTGATACAATCTTCTAGTTAACTAAAAACAAGCTGAAAATTCACTTTCATTTTTGAATGGTATTGAAACAAATGTCTCCAAATGTTATTATTATTATCTTTTCCTACTTAGCACCCATTACCTGTCAAGCTAGTAATACAGAAATTAGTACAAAATAGTCCCCGCCCTCAGTGAGCTCAGTAGGTGAGATCCTGGAACTGTGACGCTCAAGATAAGACGTGCCATGATTATATAGAATGAGACCACCACTTCTCCTGTTGTCCTTCCCAGCTTTTCCCCATCTCCCCTTTTCCCTAGTTTATAAGACAGGAGAAGGGGGAGAAAGCAAAAAGTTGGAAAGAAACAGAAGATAAATAGCTAGACGACCTTGGCGCCACCACCTGGCCCTGGTCGTTAAAATAATAATATTAACCCCTGACCAAAACTACTAGTGTTATCTGTAAATTCCAGACATTGTAAGAGAAAGCACTGTAAAACTTTTTGTTCTGTTAGCTGATGCATGTAGCCCCCCGTCACGTTTTCCACGCTTGCTTGATTCATCATGACCCTTTTACATGGATCCCTTAAAGTTGTAAGCCTTTAAAAAGGCCAAGTATTTCTTCTTCAGGGAGCTC
Source organism: Macaca mulatta (assembly GCF_049350105.2). NCBI lineage: Eukaryota > Metazoa > Chordata > Mammalia > Primates > Cercopithecidae > Macaca > Macaca mulatta. The sequence goes on from NC_133408.1 coordinate 106,756,898, forward strand.
GGCTCTTAAGACGCGAGTCTGCCGATGCTCCCGGATGAATAAAAGCCTCTTCCTTCTTTAATCCGGTGTCTGAGGAGTTTTGTCTGCGGCTTGTCCTGCTACAATTAGAGGTATGTCCAGGATGCATATGAAAACATGGGAGAAATATGTGCCTCTGGGAGAGAATGGTTTTAAGAAAGATTTGCCAGAGAAGTCGTTACTTGGTTTGAATCTTTAAGATGAAAGAATAGGGCAAGGCAGTTGTTACGATGTGAATATATATGTCCTCTGAAAATTCATATATTGAAATCCTAACCCCCAAAACGATGGTATTAGGAGGTGGCGTGTTTGGGAGGTGATTAATCATGAGGGCTGAGTCCTCATGAATGGGATTAGTGTCCCTATAAAATAGGCCCAACAGAGCTTGTTCGCTCCTTCCACCATGTGAAGAAATAGCTAGAAGGGACCATCTATAAACCATGAAGCAGCCTTCAGACACCTGAATTTACTACTGCCTTGATTTTGAACTTCCAGCTCCAGAACTGTGAGAAATAAATGTCCAGTGTTTATATCCCACCAAGTTATTTTGTGATAGTAACCTGAACAAAGTAAGACAACAAGCATTCCAGAAATCAGAACACTGATAAAATCATGGGGACTCAGGGAGTATGGTGCTTGTAGGAAACCGCCAGTATGACCATCCTGGAAATAGAGCCAGCACCCCTGAGAGAAACGGCAATACTTGGGCTTTGAGGAAGGTAGGGGTAGTTTGTGAAGAACTTTGCAAACAGGCTGAAGAGTTTAGGTTTAAGCAAACTAACACAGGAACAGAAAAACCAAATACTGTATGTTTTCACTTTTCTTTTCTTTTCTTTTTTTTTTTTTTTTTGAGACAGAGTCTCACTTTGTCACTGAGGTTGAAGTGCAGTGGCAAGATCTTGGGTCACCCCAACCTCCATGTCTCCTGGGTTCAAGTGATTCTCCTGCCTCAGCCTCCTGAGTAGCTGGAATTACAAGCATGTGCCACCATGCCCAGCTAATTTTTGTATTTTAGTAGAGATGAGATTTTGCAATGCTGGTCAGGCTGGTTTCAAACTCCTGGCCTCAAGTTATCTGCCCACATTGGCCTCCCAAAGTGGTAGGACTACAGGTGTGAGCCACTGCACCCGGCCATCCATGTTCTCACTTATATTAATAACTAGGAGCTAAACATTGAGTACACATGGACACGAAGAAAAGAACAACAGACGCTGTGGCCTTCTTGAAGGTGGAGGGTGGGAGGAGGGTGAGGACTAAAGAACTACCTATCAAATACTATGCTGATTACCTGGGTAACAAACTATCTGTATACCAAACTCCCATGACACACAATTTACCCAGGTAACAAACCAGTACATGTAGCCCTTGAATCTAAGATAAAAATTGGAAAGAAAAAAAGAGTTTAGATTTGTTGGACTTAACATGCATTACCTACTGGGAGACTGTTTTCTAGATTAAATCACTGACATCAATAGCTTTTTCTAAAAGTCAAGCTGAAAGAAAATTAAAGTTATTCAACATTTCTAATGTACTGGGTACTGTTTCAGACTTCACTTTATTTACTATTCTGAGAAAACATTTTAACTGGTCCATTTTTGAGGCATAATAAATCTAAGTACTGGCAGCCAGCCTGCAGATGTGACAAATCACACAGCTCATGCACCTAGAAAGTCACAAAAAGTGAACAGAGTGTAGCGAATGGGTCAGTCCCTAAAAGGGAAGAAAGTTTCATTGTTGGGAAATCGAAACTTAAGCAGCGAAAGGGACCAGGGTATAACCTTATAAGGGGGATAATGAAACTTACGCAATGTCCGTGAGAATTGTAACCCCATAGTACTCAACTAACGAGGAACTGGGGGAAGAACTTGCATGATAGGAGATAAATGACCTGCTATAACTGCCCCGGGTGTGCCTGCCTACCAGACACCCAATCTTGCAAGACCGCCATTAAAAGTCTTGCTTCCACTGTTCTTCGTGTCTCCAAGTCCATTCTTTGGGTTCGGAAGGGTAAATGTGTTTCTCACAAACTTGGGGGCTCGTCTGGGAACTCTGTGCCTGTGTAGAGTAGGACTCCAGCTGAGAGTGGAAACACGTCCCACACAATTTAAGTGGCCCGCTCTGTCCAGGCATCCTGGATCCCTGCAGAGGCCATAAACAAACCCAAGACTGTGATTCAGGAGGCAGTGGAGGCAACACAGGGAGAAAAGCAGGCACCACGGCAACCAGGCAACGTCATGCGCGAGGCAAGGGAGGAAAATTGAACTATAAGTACTGCCTTGGTGGTTGGGCATTTTCAGAAGTCAAGTGTGTGTGACTAAGATGTAACCTAGATATGAAGAAAGTGCGGAGATCAAATCCCAATCCGTAGTTCTGTTCTCCCATGAGGGAAATGTCCACAGACAGGCAAAGCAATTGAGGTGTGCAAGAAACCTCCAGTAGTGGGGGGCTGAGTACACAGGGAAAAGCCTGGACACAAAGACTGACCAAAAATGGGATACAGAAATTGTAGGCCTATGGGCCAAAGGAAAGAGGGAGCCAAACAGACTCCCTCTGACATTCCCCCAGATAGTCCTTTGGGAAGAATGAGGATTGAAGGGATAACCCTTGAATCAGGGACAAAGAAAAGCAAAAAATGATAAAGTATTGCTGCTTATCGGGCCTAAAGACCCCATTCGTAAGCGTTTGGTCTTTTGGCCTAAGTTTGGCTCAGATAAAAATGGGGTATGCCAAGCTTTAATTCTCTATGTGAATGATAAAACCCCATCCTCACAAGAGAAGATGGGTTACTCTCTCTGCTGGATCAAGGAATTAGGCACCATGTTCCCCTTCAAAGAAGAAGAAAAAAAGCCTAGTAAAAAGCTTCTGCCCAGTGAAAAGCCCTGGGACCCCCTATCATCCATATGTCTCCATGTGTCTCACAAAATAGGGGACAGGAAAATCAAGGAGCAGCAGGAGGGTTAGGAATAAAGACCTGCAGACCATGGCAGAGTTGAACCAACTGCTCCTTTAAATCCTTATCCAAATTTGAGAAAAGAATTAGAACAGTGTAAGAGGGATATTGAGACTTCCCTATCCCTTCCACACAGCAGACATCTAGCATATTCCCTCTTAGGGAAGTTCCCATAGACAGGGAGAGATTGGCTTTGTAAATGCTCCTCTTACAAGTACTGAAGTTACGAATTTCAAGAAGGAAATGAAACCACTCCTAAAACATCCCCTGGGTTTAGCAAACCAGCTGAAATCAATTCCTAGAACCCTGCTTTTACACCTGGGCTGAAATGATGTCTAGCACAAGGATCCTTTATCACAGGAAAAGAAAGGGGAATGATTAGGAGAGGGGCCATAACCATCTGGGAGAGGTAACAACCCCGTGGGCAAGAAGTCTTACCAGCTGAACAAAAATTTCCAAATGTCAATCCCAAACGAGATAATAATGATCTCAGGGGCCAGGTGCGTGGTTCATGCCTGTAATCCCAGCACGTTGGGAGGCCGAGGTGGGTGGATCAACTGAGGTCAGGGCCTCAAGACCAGCCTAGCCAACATGGCAAAACCTCATATCTACTAAAAAATACAAAAATTAGCCGGGCATGGTGCTATGCACCTGTAATCTCAGCTACTCAGGAGGCTGAGGCAGGAGAATCACTTAAACCTGGGAGGTGGAGGCTGCAGTGAGCCAAGATTGCACCACTGCTCTCCAGCTTGGGCAACAGAGTGTGAGACTCCATCTCAAAACAAAACAAAACAAAACAAAACAAAACAAAAAACCCAGAGAACAGACACAAATGCAGAACCTCAGGGAACTAATTGTAAAAAAGATAAAAAAAAGTCCACCACTAGGACACAAAAGGTCTCAAAGGCATTGGAGATTCAACAAAAACCAAAAGAGGAAACTTCCTCTGCATTCCTGCAGAAGGTCAGAGAATACATCAGATTAGATCCAGAGGACCCAGTAGGGCAAGGCCTTTTGAAAGTTTTAATATTCTTACTTTGTAAGAAAGAACTGGCCTGACATTAAAAAAAAAAAATTACAAAGGACTAATGGATGGAATGAGAAACCATTTGAGAAATTACTAAGGGAGGCTCAGAAGGTCTTTGTAAGGAGAGAGGAAGAGAAGCATTAAAAAAAAGTGAAACTCATGGTTCCACTGTGGAAGACGTAGTCAAAAAAAAAGGTTAGATCAAGATCCCCCTCGAAAGATACAAGGAGAATGATAGATTTCGACACAAAGAAAGAAGGGAAATACATGGAAAAGCTCCTAAGACTATGAGTGGATGTTACAAGTATGTAAAGCCAGGGCATTTTAAAAGAGAATGTCCTAAATGGAAAAAAGAAATGGGGATCCACCTCATGACTGCTAATGAAGACTGGGTGAGAGTTTCTTCTGAGTAGGTCCCACCAGGAACCCAGAATAAATTTGAAGGTGGGACCCGAGAGGGAAGAAGTGACATTTTTGGTTGGTACTGGTGTGGATCGCTCCTCCCTAATTCACCAACCAAGGGGTACAGAACTCTCTAAGGAAAAACTGATAGGACCGGGTAAAGGGGAGGGATTTCAGGTTCCGATATTCAAGAAAATGTTAATTAGATTCGGACCAAAACAAATTGGTCACTCTTATATGTTCCTAAAGCAGAAACTAACAGCCTGGGTCGAAACCTGATTGTGAGATTGGGTTTACGATTACGAATAAAGGAAGGACAAATAAAAGTAATAATGGGCCTCCCAAAAGAGGAGGAGGAAAGAAAATTAATAACCTTGCGTGGGTTAGAAAAGGGAATGGGGAGGGTTAAAAACCACACCCTTACAAATTAAACTAAAACGACCAAGAGAAGTAGTTTGCAAAAAAAAAAAAAAAAATCCCATTTATACTGAAGGGAGAAAATATCTCCAACCAACCGGTAATAAAGGGATTAATGAAAGATGGACTATTAAAATCCTGCATGTCACCCATACAATACTCCAATTGTCTCAGTCTAAAAACCTAATGGGTCGTTGAGATTGGTGCAAGTTCTAAAGGCTATGTATCAGACTGTCCAGACCCACCACCCTGTGGTGCCTATCCCCTACACCCTCCTCAGTAAGATATCCTATGAACACAAGTGGTTCAGTGCGGTGGATCTAAAAGATGTATTCTGGGCATGTCCTCAGACTTTAGGAGTAGAGAGACCTCTTTGCCTTTAAATAGGAAAATCCTATAACTGGGAGAAAATAATGGTACCGCTGGACTGTGCTGTCACAAGGTTTTTTTTTTTTTTTTTTTTTTTTGAGATGGAGTCTCACTCTGTCACCCAGGTTGGAGTGCAGTGGTGCGATCTCGGCTCACTGCAAGCTCCGACTCCCAGGTTCATGCCATTCTCCTGCCTCAGCCTCCTGAGTAGCTGGGACTACAGGTGCCCGCCACCATCCCCGGCTAATTTTTTGTATTTTTTTTTAGTAGAGATGGGGTTTCACCGTGTTAGCCAGGATAGTCTCGATCTCCTGACCTCGTTATCCACCCGCCTCAGTCTCCCAAAGTGCTGGGATTACAGGCATGAGCCACCGTGCCTGGCCTGCTGCCACAAGGATTCATGGAAGCCCCAAATGTATTTGGTCAAATCTTAGAAAAGGTCCTGGAGAAATTCCAACCTTCCAGGGGAACCCAGTTGTTACAATACAAAGAAAATCTTTTAATTTCTGGGGAGAAGAGGGCCAAGGTATCAGAAACCACCATAAGCCTACTTAATTTCCTAGACGAATGGGGATTGCGAGTCTCTAAGAACAAATTGCAGTTTGTAGAAAAAGAAGTTAAATATTTAGGACACCTAATTAGCAAAGGGAAGTGAAGACTAAACCTGGAAAGAATATCGGCAATAGCGGGTCTGCCTTTGCCTAAGACAAAGAGAGAACTCCAAAAATGTTTACGTTTAACTGGCTACTGTAGGTAATAAATTAACTGATATGCTCAAAAAAAGACTCTATCTCAAGTTACTAGAAGAGAAACCCGATCCCTTGCTATGGTCCCAAAGGAAATTCAGGCAGTAAAAAAGCTAAAGCAGGCCTTCATTACTGCCCTGGTCCTGGCCCTCCCATCTTTAGAGAAACCATTCCATCTGTTTGTAACAATGGACCAGGGCGTGGCCCCTGGGGTGCTCACTCAAACCTGGAGAGAGAAGAGGGAACCTGTTGCTTTTGTCTCCAAGCTTCTTGGTCCTGTCTCTTGGGGACAGCCCGAATGTGTGCAAGCAGTGCTGCCACAGCCCTGCTGCTAGGAGAGTGGAAAGTTAACATTTGGTGGGGCCCTAATAGTAAGCAACCCACACCAAGTCAGGAATATATTAAATCAAAAGCCGAGAGACAGTTTGAACACATTCTCAGACTCTAAAATATGAAGCCATAGCAGTTTAAAAAAAAAAAGATTTGCTCATAACAAATATTTGCCTAAATCCAACTAGTTTCCTATGGAAAGGAGAGGAGAAAAAGAGAGACATCAGACCAGAACTGCTTAGATATCATAGAATACCAAACAAAAGTTAGACCAAACCTTAGGGAAGCTCCACTACAGGATGGGATAAGACTGTTTGTGGATAGGTCATCCTGAGTGATAGATGGCAAGAGACATAATCGCCATGCTGTCATTGATGGGAATAAACACTCCTTGTGTGAGAAAGGTAGATTACCTAATGGGTGGTCAGCCCAAACCTGTGAATTATATGGTCTTAACCAGGCCCTTAAGCTCCTTAAAGCCCAAGAAGGCACTGTATGTACTGATTCTAAATATGCCTGTGGAGTGGTACACACTTTTGGAAAAATCTGGACAAAGTAGGGCCTAATAAATAGCAGCGGAAAAGAATTGGTACATGGGGAATTGGTCAAACAGGTTTTAGAAAGCCTCCTGCTTCCAGCAGAGGTAACCATAGTACATGTAAATGGTCCTCAGAAAGGGAACACCATAGAAGCTACAGGAAACAAGCTTGCACGTGGCACTGCTGAGCAAGCCTCCCTGGAGGAAGAAATTAGAAGACTATTTAGCCTGATCCCAGACATCCCTAAGGTAGTATTAAGGCCCCAGTTTACCAGAGAGAAGAAGGAAGAATTAGACAGGATAGGGGTCAAACTGAAGACATCAAATGGGTACTTCTTGATGGGAGAGAAATAAGTAAACTCCATGAGAAAATTAATATCTTTATTACACAAAGGGCGTCTTTGGGGAGCCCAGGCTCTGTGTGATGCAACACTTAGGAATTATGGGTGTATAGGGATTTATATTCTTGCTAAGTATGTGGAAGTAGTGTAACTCGTCAAAAGACAAACAAAAAGGTGATTAGAAAATAGGCCATGGGAGAAAGACCTCCCAGACTAAGATTATTTGAAAGCATTCAAGTCCAAAGTAGAAAGACTAAAGAATTTACTGGTAATCATAAATCACCTTTCTGGCTGGGTGGAAGCCTTCCCCTTCCACAGTCACCACTGGGAATGAGGTCAAAATAATACTAAAACAGGTTGTACCTAGATTTGGCCTCATGGAAAATATTAATTCTGATAATGAGAGCCACTTTACCTCAAGGGTGTTAAGAGAACTTAGGGAAAGTTTTTGAATTAAATGGGATTATCACACCCCTTGGCATCTCCCTTCCTCTGGAAAGGTAGAAAGAATGAATCAAACTCTCACAAAGCATATCGCTAAACTAATCTTAAAAACTAAAATGCCTTGGACCAAATGTCTCCCAATAGCACTCCTTAGGATTAGAACAGCCCCAAGAAAAGACTTGGGATTGTCCCTCTACAAGTTATTATACGAGATCCTGTATTTGGGTACAGCTAGAGATCTCCCTACTATGGAAACCAAGGATCAATTCTTAAGAAATTATATACTGGCCATATACTCCACCCTGGTATCCCTTAGGTTAAAAGGACTTCTGACTCAAACTTCACCTCTTGAGTTCATGGCTCACCACTTCCAGGCTGGCAACTTGTTGCTGATCAAGACTTGGAAAGAAGACAAGCTCCACCTAAACTCGAAAGGTCCCTGTTAAGTGCTCCTGACCACTGAGCTGGCTGTGCAAACAGCTAAACTGGGGTGAACTCACTATACTCAAGTCAAGAGATTGGTTTAAAAAAAAAAATGGAAGGGAGAAAAAAAAAAGATCAGTGGAAAGTGCACAGGTCACGTAAGGAACCCTTAAAGTTAACTCTGAGAGAAACCTAAAAAGAAAACATGGGCTGGCCCCATTTTGGAAGTTAATATGGCTGGGATGGGCTACTATACAAAGAGCAGGTCAAAACCCTCCCTACCCAATCAGGTTGCTAATTAACGTAACCAAGACAGTAGCACCCCAGACTGTAAGATTTAATGCCTGCCAGGTTTAACCTTGTGGGAATGTGGAAAATCAGAAACAGCTCTCTCAGGTGGATAAATATCTTTGCCCTGAAACAAATACAGGTTACAGTAGAGTATCATCCTGCCCCAGCCGGGATAATATATGGTGGACTACCCAATTTCAGGGTTGGATAGTAAACATGGGGTGGGTAACTCCAACCTGGAGACCCTTAAAGAATAAATTACATCTGTCCAAGGGCTCATCAAATAACTGCCAGAATTTAAAATGCAATCCTATAACTCATCACCGTTGATAGTCCAGCTGTTCTAAACCAAGAACCAAAAGTAGCATCTCGGTTATATGGGTTGGGGCAAATATCACAGGGAAAAACCCCTACAGCAAACTAACACAAAACTCAACCTGCCATTTGCCTAGGACTACTCCAACATCAAACCCTAATAAACACTTTAGTTCACCAAATAATGACCCTAAAAGGGTAAAAATAAGGTAAAAGATTTAAGGCAAATCTTAGAAATCGAGACAGGGTACAGAAATATGAATGCCTGGGTCAAATTTTCAGTACAAGCCCTCAACAAGAGTAGCTGTTATGCATGTGCAGTAGAACAACTTCAGGCACAGGTGGTTCTGTTTTCTCTAGGATGGGATACCAATCTTAAAGAAATGCACCATTTGTTGGCTCTATACCAGGACAAGGATGCATGGGGAAATGAGACTTATAAAAGTCTGTCATTGGCCAGGCACGGTGGCTCATGCCTGTATTCCCAGCACTTTGGGAGGCCAAGGTGAGTGGATCACCTGAGGTCAAGACCAGCCTGGCCAACATGGTAAAACCCCGTCTCTACTAAAAATACAAAGAATTAGCCAGGCACAGTGGCGAGTGCCTGTAATCCCAGCTACTCAGGAGACTGAGGCAGGAGAATCGCTTGAACCCACAAGTCAGAGATTGCAGTGAGCCGAGATTGTGCCACTGCACTCCAGCCTGGGCAACAAGAGCAAAACTCTGTTTCAAAAAGAAAAAAGTCTGCCATTGCTCTTTCCCGCATTGCGGAGGTCAGATCCCAGAGCAATTCCCTCGTTCTCCATAGGCAATATGATCCACTCTTCTTGCCTCTCTAGGCAGGGGACAAAATTCAATAAGCCCATGGGAGAAGTCTCAATTGCACCCACTTCCTAAATATCACAAGTGAGTCAAGCAATGGCAATTACCCAGGTATCCATATGCCCCAGGCTAATGTCTGGTGGTATTGTGGGAAAAGGAACCTCTGTAAACTCTTACCCTCCAGTTGGATCAGGACTTGTACTTTAGTCCAATTGCCTTCACTCTGGCATTTCCTAAGATAGCCAAAAATACACATGGCCACTAAAACTGGAGATATTTGACAAATTCTTTTAATCCCAATATATATGTTAACTCAGTAGAAGTCCTTAGGGGGGTGCCTAATACATTTAAGGCCCAAAACCAAAGGGATCTGGGTTTAAGTTAGCACTCTTTCGGTGGTCAACTATTAATAAAAATATGGATTAAATTAACTATATCTATTATATTCAACAAAAATTCATCAATTATACTCAGGATGCCCTCAAAGGGGTAGCTAGCCAGTTCAATGCCACCAGCCAAATAGCCTGAGAAAACAGTCTTGCTCTCAACATGATACCAGCAGAAAAAGGGGGTATATGTGTTATGCTGGGTGGGAAGTGTTGTATTTTCATTCCCAAGAATACCGTCCCAGATGGCACCATCACAAAAGCTTTACAAGAACAACCCTAGCCAACAAACTAGCAAAAAATGCTGAAATTAATAACCCATTAATGGGTTGGGTAGAAGGTTGTTTTAAAATATGAAAAGGTATAATAGGTTCAATTCCTACATCTCTCATAAATGGGGCAGGAGTCTTAACAGCAGTAGGATGTTGTATTCCCCCTGTGTAAGGGGACTAGCACAAAAATTAAAAGAGCTATTAATAAACAAATGTGCATAACTTACTAGCAAAATAACCTGTACTATTAGAAACCAAATTAAACTCGCTCTCCTAAAAAAAAAAAAAAAAAAAAAAAAAAGTAAACAACTTCTAGAGTGATTCAAGAACCAAAAGGGTTTGGACAAAAATAAAGCCAAAGAAAGTAAATAGAAAAGAGGAGGGAATTTGTGAGAAAACATTTTAAATGGTCCATTTTCAAGCCATGATAAATCTAAGTACTGGCAGCCAGTCTGTGGATATGCAAACCTATGGCTCATGCACCTAGAAAGTCATGATAAGTGAACAGAATGTAGACGAGGAGTCAGTCCATAAAAGGGAAGAAAGTTTCATTATTGGGAAATCAAAATATAAGCGAGGAAGGGGGCCAGGGTATAAACTTACAAGGGGCATAATGAAACTTAGGCAATGTCCAGGAAGATTGTAACCCCATAGTACTCAACCAGTGAGGAACTGGGAGAGGGACTTATGTGCTAGGAGATAAATTACTTGCTGTAACTGCCCCGGGTGTGCCTGCCTACCAAACACCCCATCTTGCAAGACCGCCATTAAAAGTCTTGCTTCTGCTGTTCTGTGTGTCTCCGAGTCCATCCTTTGGGTTTGGAAGGATAAATGTGTTTCTCACATTATTCTATGACAAAGCCAACTTCTTTTAAAACTTAATGTTTGTATCATGAGCTGTAGATAAAACACTAGGAAACTCTGAGCCACATGCTCTGGAAAGCAATTAGTAACTCAAACAGCTAAAGTATCTCTAGAAATATGATTTAAAGCAAATAGACCTGGGATGTACTTATTAATTACAATAAATTTTATCAAATATATACAAAGTAAGTCAATTAATTTGAGGTTTTGTCTTATTTTAGGTGTAAGTTTGTGTAGTTTTTGCATTTGTAAGAAAAATAAACTTTCTCTATGAACCAAAGTAAGGTTCACCTAGCACATATACACCTGTAGATAAAGGAGCAAATGTGCCTTTGCCGTGGATCTCTTTACTTACCTTCTGTTTCTTTTTTTAAACTGTGGGGTTTCCCTTTATGACCGTTCTTAAACCATTCAATACAATTACTGAGGAAACACTTTCAAAATACAGGAGCCTGGGCCCCTCTAGATTTTTTAAATTGGAATTTCCAAGGATGGGGCCCAGATATTGACTGAGAAGAACCAAATGATCTTCCCTTTAGGCTTTGGTAAGCATTCACAATTATTGTTTCTTTTGAAATGTGGGCCAGCGTGATACATAGAGAAATAACCATATGACATTTTAAATACTTTTGCTAAGTATAATTATATAATACAGTCTGGTGACAAATAACAACATATGGAAACAAATCATAATGTTGAGGGGCAGGCATACCTTTTTCAGAATGTTATGCAGATCCTGGTACTGAGATAAAGAGTAGAGAAATTTGGAAAAGGCTTGTATCTTCTGTTGCCAGACACAGCAGAGCAAGAATCTCATAATGTAACCCTGCCCCTCCAAGTTCCAGTTGATAGTGGTCTAGATTCACATAATGAACCGAAGTCATCAGATTCATTCAGTTCAATTAAAATCTGAGCACTTGTTGCATACCAAAAATTGTTCCTGGCACTGAAGTTAAAAGACTGTCTTCCTAGCACCTCCCTGAAAGCAGTTAAAGTCAATTAAATTCAACAGGAGCAAAGGGAAACCCAGGCAGGATACAGAAGTTGGGGTGAGAGACTTTGGTTAGTCCAGCAGGAAAACACCTCCCTTGAAAGAGACAGAAGACACTCAAAAAGTAGAAGAGGTGTGATCATGAGAGACTGCTAAATAACTAGTAATAAATATGTCAGCAATTTTTCCTACCTTAAATATCGGCCTTGGCAGGACTACACTGATTAAAGAGGTCTGATTTAGAAATTGGCCTGGTAGACAGATATCTAACCAGGCAGTTCCCAAAGCTCACTGTACATTAGAGTCACCTGGGGATCTTAAACAACTGCTGCCACCTGGCTCCCATTCAGGACGTTCTAAATTAATTGGTGAGGGGTGACCGAGGCATGATGTTAAAAGCTCCCCCAGGTGATTCTAATGTTCAGCAAAGTTTGAGAGCCGAGGTTCTAGTTCCATGGAACCTGGTTATTCGGTAGTTGCTCTTCCAAGCTAGTCCACGAACAGCCTCAGCATCAGGTTAGAAATGCAGAACCTCGGGCTCCACTCTAGACTGAATGAACCAGCCTCTTTCACAAAATCCCCAGGCAGTTCTTACGCACATTCAAGTGTCAGTAACATTGGTTGAAGAGTATTTCTCTAATTTAAGAAGAGAAAAAGAAATTTTAAGAACCATTTCTAACACTTTCATCACCTTTTCCCATTATCTGCCATGAGTGAAACTTAAGTCTTTAACTGTTAGTTTCTAACAAGTATAAAAAAGAACTGATAATACTCGTTTTCAAAGTATAAATTTGTCTCTACTCTGAATGTGAAGTTTAAAACCTACTGCTAAGGTGCAAGAGCCTATTCAAGTTGCTTTTTATTTGCTTCTATTATCTTGGAAGAAAGAAAGGGAGAGAATGATCCCTGCAACTGCCACCTATTGAATATTAACATCTGTAAGCATGAGCTCCTTTCAGGAACAGTGTAGATGTTATGACTCCATTCACCTGGCTAGAGACTCCTGGCTTCTACAAGCTTTCCCCGCCCCCACAATCCCCTTCTCTTCCCCTCCCCATCCTAGCTCTTCTTTTAATTATAAGAGTCGTCCTGAATAATTCCAAATGTCACGGAGATAAGTGAAAGCTTTAAATATTAAAGACAGACCAGTACAGTAC